>NC_139605.1:31471366-32071366 GCF_964270895.1 Podarcis filfolensis
CTTTGTGGAGTCTCTGCAATGGTTAAACTAGTAGCAGTGCCAGAAGTTCCTGTGCCTGCCTCTGGGATCTCCCAAATGTGTGTTTCTTTATCCCAATCCTAGGGGCAACACACAGCATTCTTACCAGATTACATTTTACTATGTGCTATCTCTTTTAGCCCTCTCCAGGTGTTTTTCAACGCTGACGGTAAACAGGTGAGAGACAGAATAGGGAATTACTAGCTACACACACTGTCTCTCTCTCTCACACACACACTCCAGAGCCTTTTGTGTCTGTGGAGGCTCCTCATGCATCTGAGAACACCATGCAACCTACACTGTAAAAACCCCAATGTGTTTGCTCTCACCGTGTAACAAGGGCACCAGCTTGAATAAAGTATTGGGTGGGTGGTGTCTGAAGGTGCACACTGGGATGCATGAGAGACAGGAGGCGCTAGGGGCAGAGCTGAGTGCAGCACCTGGGAAGGCACTGCACTTCAGTGGCAGTTCCTTCGTCCTTTTATACACAGCCCTCTCTTTCCACCACTGCCTACTGTCCTTTTTGCCCAACCCAGCAGTGAAGGGGAGGAAGAGAGACCCCCTCCACTTGCTTGCAGGTTTGGTGCAGCCATTGTTCTCTAGCCCCAAAGGACAGGCCCCACCAAATATTTTAATGTGGATGCTGAAGGGACCTGGTGTCAGGAATGAACCAGCTCCCAGTGAAGGTTTGCAGCCAGCTCCCACTGAAGGTTTGCAGCCAACTGAAGGAAGCAGCCAGGAACAGAGAGGGTTAACTGGCATGCAGGATGAACACCAGCTAGTCCCCCACCCCTTGGAATGCTGGTTGATAGGGGAATGACTGAGAGTGGGCAGGAACCCAGCCAAAGCTCTTGGGAAGTTCAAACAGGTGTGAACTGAGAAGGAAGAAGTCTTTCAGAACGGCAAGAGATTGGAGCTGATCTGATCCCTCCTAAGAGTCGGCTAAGGGGAGGGCTGTTAGACCAGAAACAAAGCAAGAGACACAAAGTGTGAAAGTTCAATATATTCTGTAAAAACTGGAAGGAGTCTTCAGAAGGGTCATCTTCATTGATGACGCTGGAGGCTGTGTTAGAGCCATCCAGAGCTATCTGTTTATTTTGACAATAAATCATCCTTTTTAATTAACTACACTTACTGTGTGATCAGAAGATTGGCGGTTTGAATCCCCACAACGGGGTGAGCTCCAGTTGCTCGGTCCCTGCTCCTGCCCACCTAGCAGTTCGAAAGCGCGTCAAAGTGCAAGTAAATAAATAGGTACCGCTCCAACGGGAAGGTAAACAGTGTTTCCATGAGCTGTTCTGGTTCACCAGAAGCGGCCTAGTCATGCTGGCCACATGACACAGAAGCTGTATGCCTCAGCCAGTAAAGCAAGATGAGCGCCGCAACCCCAGAGTCATTTGCGACTGGACCTAACGGTCAGGGGTCCCTTTACCTTTACTGTGTGATCAAGCCAGGGACAGGACCCATGATACCTGGGCTCCTTAGAGTTGGCAGCCCCTATGATTTTATGGTCCCCCACTCCTGTACTTTGTTTAGCACCCAGCCTGAGGAATAGTTTTGGAGAACTTGAAAGCTTTCTCACTATTTTGTGACTTTTTGGACACAGCAATCCTCCTGAATTCCAGTTACTGGAAATTGCAGCGGGTGTGTGTGTGTGTGTGTGTTCGTTCCTTTGCTCAAATCCTGCTTGTGGGTTTCTCATAGGCATCTGGTTGGCCACTGTGAGAACAGGATGATGGGTGAGATGGGCCCTTGGCACAATGCAGCAGGCTCTTCCTATGTTCTTATATTTTACTTGGTTCTAAGAAAGGTAATGCCTAACAGTGGATTTTGGATTCCACTCCCCCCCCCGACCTTAATGAACCAATATGTCTGCTTCCCCTCTGATCAACCCCCATTTCTGTTTCCTGTGTATGCACAGTGTCAATCCACCTATCTGCACCATCCCTGTGCATTGCTGTTGCAGGACACCTTGAAGTACTAACCAGTCTGGGCTGGATGATTAGGGTGTTAGTAACCAATATTTATTTATAGGATAATAAATGTGCATCGCATACATCACTTTCGTTTATCCTTCGTGCAGTGGGTTGGAGAACAAACATCATCAGCACCTATACTTCCCAAGAGTCATATCTCCATTATTCAGCTGCAGTTCTATCTGCGATACTAAACATTATTCTCCGGACGATGATTTCTCTGTTGTGTCACAACATCATTTCTTTTCTTGGAGGACATCCCTATTTCCTTTGCTATGTTTTAAGTACATACAGGAGAGAAAGAGAGAGAGACTGATGGGTTCTGGGAGTAAAATGGCTCACTTGTATGCTACTACTGGCAGTAAAAATGGATTTGATAGGCAGCGACATTCCAAAACCTTCATATGGAAACGAGATTCGAGTCATGTCAATCATTTACTTTTCAGCAATTCTAAATGTGCCAGCATCAAACAGCGACATCCATCTACCCCAGTACAAAAATGGTAGCATCAATATGACTGTTCCTCCTAGATAAAGGTGAAGTGTATATCACAAAGGAGCACATCAGAAGTGGAAGAAAACTAGATCACACAGTCAACGGCATCCATTCTCAATGTGAATATCCACAGGGGAGAAATATAACGAGGACCCAAATGAATGACATCCTTCTGAATCAAGGAGAAAGGGGCAAGCTACATCAGCAACAAAAGCCCCTGCCATAGGATCAGACTTCTGGGGATCACGAGACAGAAAGATGCGTTCACAATACATATATCAAATTAACTATGATGTGTCAGAAAAGAAAGCAGAATTTCCTGGATATTTTTTTGTCAAATGTAGCATGAATTTACCAAGGTTAGAGGTGTTGGGTTTTTTGGAAATTTAGCAGGTACAAACCTCACTTTTTTTTCTACGCAGGAAATTCAGGACGGAAATGGAAATTTTATTTATGGCAGGATAGATTTATTATGCATTAGTCACTTCATTATGCAATAGTTTGACATCAGAAACAATCCATAAAATACAGCTCACTACTTATTTACCTATTTCTATAACACTTCCAATATACTCCATACTTGACACCTTAATCTCGTCCATTCTAACAGCAACCGTGTGTTCCCCAGGAACATTGATGTTATTATCATTTTACAGGTGAGAAATAGAAGATGAGATGAGACAAGTTGGCCAAGGCTTCTGATTCACACCTGCAGCCTTCTTGCTTCTCCAGCCAAAGAGATGATCATGCAGCCAGTGCTCCCCCCCCACTTCTAAATAGAACTGATCACTAGTTAAGTGACTTGCAGATGAGAATGAGGTACCTATGCCTCTTTTTCCTACAATAGACTGTCTGTCCAGCGAATACATAAATACTGTGGGACGAAAACATTGTTAGTGCTTAATATTTTGGGAGATGAAAAGGAAACATAACATCAAAAGAACTGGTTACAGTGGTACCTCAGGTTACAGATGCTTCAGGTTACAAACGGTTCAGGTTACAGACTCCGCTAACCCAGAAATAGTACCTTGGGTTAAGAACTTTGCTTCAGGATGAGAACAGAAATCGTGCTCCGGCGGTGCAGCGGCAGTGGGAAGCCCCATTAGCTAAAGTGGTGCTTCAGGTTAAGAACAGTTTCAGCTAAGAATGGACCTCCGGAATGAATTAAGTTCTTAACCAGAGGTACCACTATATAGGCATGGCGTTAGCGGCACTTTTGATTTTTGCTAGCCAATGGAAGACATCTCAGAACTTGGCATTAGATCACAGGTATCACTTGCTATGGAATATACCTATTACGGAATGGGGTCATCACCCATCGCCAGTTGCTGTTTGCTGTCATTTGACACTCTATGTTTGAGCTTGCTTCAATGCAGACTTCTGTAACATATCCAGTGGGGTGGAGGAGTGTGTCTCTTGTTCTCAGATGGGTCTTGATTGCATCCAGTCTCCTTTGCATGGGTATATCTCCATTTAATAACCCTAGCCTCAGCCAAGCTTCTTATTTCTAAGAGTTCCAGGCCTCTGAACTCAGCACTGATGTGGATATGAATTATGCTGTGCATCAGCATGCGCACTTCAGTGCTCATCCAGCCTCTCTGGGGCTAGCAGATTTTATGCACAGCTAGGTAGAGATGGATTGGGACTCATACTGTTGAATGTAGATTCAGAAACAATGTGTGCAAACTAAAGCAATTCTGCCAAGCTTCAAGCCCCATCGAAGTCAATGGAACTTAAGCACACAGTTGTGTATACAAGCTTTCTTGATCTCAGCAGACATTAGACAGGTCTTGCTTTCTCTGAATTGTGCTCATTATATTTTAGTTTACGTTATTTTGCTATGTCTCAATGGAGAAACAGAGTATTTCTGAATACCCAGGCTTTGTCTACCTCTCATTTTTATCCTGCTTGGTACTGTGTGTAATGTTCCTCATTTAATGCGGTCTTCCAGGAAAGAGGCAGGTAATGCTTACCAACTGCCCATCTCCATAGGGCAAATTGATCTACATGGGTGGAAATGTTATTGATTAATTCTTACTATAAATAACTGGGTGTTTTTGAAGCAGACATGTTCCGCATCATTGTATATTGACAAAATGTTCCTGTGATAGATAGCATACAAAATATGTTAGGCATGCATCCTTATCTGAAGGAATAGTGTTCATTAGCTTTTGTATTACAGAGGAGACAATTAATATTCAGCTCACAGAGAACTGCTGCACACCCAAGAGATTAATATTTGAATCCCTGGCTGATAGCCAGTGGGAGTGTGCCATGGGCATTATCTTTCTACAACACATTTAATACTTCCCCCGGAGGAGTTCATTCAACCAAGCATTGTATGTACAAGAAGTCCTAAATAACATGAACATAAAATTGCTGGCCTGAGAATTGTCTGCCTTTGTAAGAGCCTTTCCAATTAATCAGCTGTCAGTATTATGGGATGGTTCTAGACTGCCTGCAGTTCCCACTGCTGCAGAAGTCCAGCCTATTGGAGTCCTAACAGGCTGGCCAATCTTATAGTCAGATGTCATTCTTCAGCCCATGCTTAATTTATTTTTTAAATAGGCAACTGAAGGTCTTCCATCAATTCCTAAAATAACAGAGGCAGTAAAATTAGCTTTAAGCCCACCACCACCAAAAAGTCCCAAAGCACCGAAAAAGCTTTTGGTTTTCACCAAACTTTTATTTAGGTTTGATATAAAACAGTAATTATTAACCAGAGAGAGGAGTCAGTCCTCTTAAGATATCCATGTGTCAGGTGGCTGCAAGCAACTCCCACGGCTAGTTGCCCAGGAACATACAAAGACAAGGAAAAGTTTCTTACCATCCACTTTTTATTCAGTATTTAAAGAGAGAGGCTTTGGAACACAGCCTCTTGGATAATGGCATTGTCGCAAGTGAATCTCTACCCCCCCACTCCCTCATGTGTCACCCCTATGGGTGCTGACAAGCGCCCTCTGCCTTTGAGCTCTTTGCTCTCCTACTTTCAAGGCTCGCCGGGTTCTGGGAAAGGGGACTGGTCTGGAATGCTTTCTAAAGACACTGTGTCCATCAGCTGGCGCCCCCCCTAGTGCTTCCTGTTCCTCCTCCTCCTCTCCCATTATTTCCCAACTTTCTCCCTCATCTGTCTCTGGGCTGTGACCTCCTACAAACCACTGTTGTAAATCTGAACTGTCTTCCTCTTCTCTGGAAGGCTCAGTCTTCACCATTCCTCCTCTGCCCAGTCCCTGACACCATGGTTTGTTACTTTTCTGGGAATTCATGTGAGGAGCAGAGACCTGAAAGGAAGAAAAAAGTTCCCAAGCCAAATTAAGGGGCAATATATTGTCTCCACTCTTCTCCACCATTCCTTCCAACCCCAAGATGAATCCCCCTTCCTTCCCTTAATTTGATGGTGGCAGAAGCAGCAGGTGAACAAGCGTATTCCTCCTAAAGAGCCCTTTGGATAACTATGTTTCTCATGGACTCCTGCTGTCAGTGGCAAGCATTATAGTAATGGAAAGAAAAGGGGAAAACCCCAACTTTTCTCCCTGTTGCCATTCTCACTAAGGATGTAAGGAAAGACTGAGGAATAGTAATAGTAGTAGTAGTAGTAGTAGTAATTTAGACTTGATCACTGCAGATGGTGACAGCAGTCATAAAATTAAAAGACGCCTGCTTCTTGGGAGCATTCTTAAAATTAAAAGACGCCTGCTTCTTGGGAGCATTCTTAGTCAATGACAAACCTAGACAGCACCTTAAAAAGCAGAGACACCACCTTGCCGACAAAGGTCCATATAGTTAAAGCTATGGTTTCCCAGTAATGATGTATGGAAGTGAGAGCTGGACCATAAAGAAGGCTGATCGCCAAAGAATTGATGCTTTTGAATTATGGTGCTGGAGGAGACTCTTGAGAGTCCCATGGACTGCAAGAAGATCAAACCTATCCATTCTTAAGGAAATCAGCCCTGAGTGCTCACTGGAAGGACAGATCCTGAAGCTGAGACTCCAATACTTTGGCCACCTCATGAGAAGAAAAGACTCCCTGGAAAAGACCCTGATGTTGGGAAAGATGGAGGGCACAAGGAGAAGGGGATGACAGAGGACAAGATGGTTGGACAGTGTTCTCAAAGCTACTAACATGAGTCTGACCAAACTGCGGGAGGCAGTGGAAGACAGGAGTGCCTGGCATGCTCTGGTCCATGGGGTCACGAAGAGTCGGACACGACTAAACGACTAAACAACTACAACAATACCGCACCTATCTGGCTGGGTTTCCTGAGCCACTCTGGGTGGCTCCCAACAGAATATTATGATGATGATGATAAAATATCAGACATTAAAAACTTCCCTAAATAGGGCTGCCTTCAGATATCTTCTAAAAGTCGGATAGTTGTTTATTTCCTTGACATCTGGTGGAAGAGAGTTCCACAGGAAGAATTTGCTTGGTGAGTGGGATGGTTTGAGTGGATGGAGTGAGGGTTGGGAAGCCAGGAATGTTGATGGATGGATGCAGGAGGGAAGGCAGGAATTATCCCCCAAAAATCCAAAGAGTGGGGAAATCAGCTTTCTTCAGTTTTAATGTGTGTGTTTTTAAACGATCCCCTTAAAGTTATTTCTGAGACAGGCTCAGGACCACTTTGCCTGCATGTCAACGAAAAGCATGAGGGAGAAAGAACACAATGTTCCTGGTAGAGGGCAAGGTGGAAGCCCCATGTGCAGTATGATGCAGTCATAAAGAATATTTTTTTATAGACTGATTAGGTTAGACTGACTGGAGGAGGAGGAAAATTGCAAGTGGGACTACAACATACTGTGACTGCAAAGCAATAGCTACTTTTCTTTTTGAACCTATAAATGCCAGCAGTCATTTGAGCTTGTTGATAACACTAATCAAAAGTCTTTGGTCCCGTGTAATGTGGAGAACGGATTTTAAAAAATGAAAATTTAAATACTGAAGTCCAAATATCTACAATTTTTTCTCTGTGTGACGTTGACATTTGTTCCAGTTTATTATTTCTCTATATTTACATTTCCTTTCCTTTCCTTACATTCGTTTGCAAGTATGTAGCATTGATTTCTGAATCGATCAGAACATAGTCCAGATATCTACAAGGCCTCCTCCAACTCTGTAATTGATACTTTGCTACCGTATTGCATCAGAACTACAGAGGAATTCATTTAAAAATGTTTGCTCTTAGCTCTTAGCAATACCCAGCTTTCTCAAAATATATGATAGTGTTAAGTAGAAAAGAAAGCATTTGTAATTCCCCCGGTATAACTAATTGATTAGTTTACTAATGTAAGATCTAAAATGTAAACTTGAATTGGAATAATGATGGCACAGTTGAAAATAACATAATCTTTTCATTCAGCTGCACTTAAAATGAGTCTTCAAACAATGAATGATTTGTCTCTGGTATTTGTTCAGAGAAACTGTTATCATCATTAACTAGCCTCAAATATCTTCTGCACTGTGATACTGGCATGCTCATTTTTAATTGGTTAATTAGTCAAGCAAAAAGCAAGAGAGTCAATCAATTAAAACTTATTAAGCTAAATAAGAAACATTTCTATGTGCAGACATTTCTGACGGTTTATAGGATTAAAGCTTTCTGAAATCTCATGCAGGGTCCTGAAACACGTTCCGTCCAAGAGAAAGCAGTAAGCATGCATATATAATCTCCTATTTCTGTTTGACATGTTGTCTGGCAAATGCCACAAGGCCCTCACATATCTCTGAGAAGTTGTAGAGGTGTCTAGTGCAGCCTAGGTATAATGTTATATTGCAGTATTTCAGGTTAGCAACCATCCTCTGCAGACATAAAAGTTTTATCTGTTACAGTATATTAAGTCAATTTTAAAGCATATGTTTCCCAAGTTTCTTTTTGTTCTGTTTGCCAGAGATGCTAGGGATTTTTATTATGTTTGTTATTTGGGGGAAACTCTCCCTCCCTCCCTCTCAGATAGATATACTGATTACTTTACAGCGCCTACTGCATGAATTTTAGTGAAGTCAAGTAAACAGCTGAAATATAAAAATAGATGTACCTTTAAAATTCATGACCTAATACATCACTAGAAATAACATTACCAAATCTTTCAACAAAGGCATCATTACATAGATTGGGAATGAGTGGATTTCACTCCAGATTGCAGGTCACTCAGAATCTAACTTGGCTGCGTAGATATGTGACATGGAAGGCCGCCCAACCATAATGTGTTAATTGTTGCAACCCACCTTGGAACCTTCGGGTGAAGGGTGGGTAATAACTTACAATAATCATTTTTGCTTGGAGTATCTGACCAGCATGCATGATCTTATCGACAATGAAATTCACTTTCAGAAAACCTCTCTAATGAATAATTTTCACATAACTATTTTTTTTAATTTTTATTTTTTGCAAAAGGAAGTACTATTGGGAATGCACATCCGCTTGAAGCACAGGGTGTTTGAGGAGCGGGCAGTCGTAGGGAAACCGAAAAGCTTATTTACTATTGTACTACCAGCTTTACTGTATGCTTGTGAAACATGGTCCACTTATAAATGTCAACTCCTCAAAAGATTCCATCAATGGTGTCTCTGAAAAATTGTACACATCTCTTTGGAAGACAGGCAAATTAATGCCAGTGTGCTGGAAGAAGCAAATATCACCAGTGTAGAAGCAATGATTCTTCAACATCAACTTTGTTGGATTGGTCATGTGGTTTGAATGCCTGGCTGATTACCATCTTCCAATGCAACTGCTCTATTCCCAACTTAAGAATGGAAGGTGTAATGCCGGTGGACAGCAAAACAGGTTTAAAGATGCTCTCAAAGCAAATGAAAAAAAAGTAGTATAAACACCGACAATTGGGAAACACTGGGCTGCAAGCACTCCAACTGGAGAATGGCATCTACCAAAGGAATCATGGACTTTGAAGAAACACGAACTCAGGATGAAAGGGAGAAACAAACTGAGAGGAAGGCCTGTTTGGCGAATCTTCACCGAGATCAACTCCCACCCAGAAACCTATGTCTCCACTGTGAAGGATGTGTGGATCCAGAATTGGCCTCCACAGTCATGGACACACCGTTAAGACCGTGTTCATCGAAGACGATCTTACTCAGCTACAAGTCATCACCAAAGAAGAAGAAAAGCACACTACATGTAACAAGGGAAAGGCAATGTGAGATCCAGTTCTGCTTCTAATCTGCATGTAAGTCTATAAAAGAAATGTATGTCTGCATGACGCCATGTTTTATACGGCCCAAGAAACAGAAAATTTGCTCAAGAGGTCTATATCTCATGCAGAATTGGAAGGAATTTAAAGGAGAATGGAAAAACATTCAAGACACATTTACCCCCAACACCAGCACAGCAACAAAATGGTGCCAACCAAGCCCTAGTTGGGTGTTCACACTAATACAATTACAATTGTGTGAGGTGGAGCTAACTGGAGTGACAGATGAATCATATTCCAGCACTGGCACCAGTGCAGCATCTATCACTACCTGTGGGCAGCAGGTTTGCTTAAGAGGTGCTGTGCAAGTCATGCAGCACAGAGTCTGGCCTTTAAAAGACACCTCAGTTGTCCCTACCTGTCTGAGGCTACCTCATCCTGCATCATGGCAGGGCTGCCCTAAAGACAGGGAGTGTCTGCTATGCCAAGAAACTGGTTCTAGTGAAAGAATCCTAATGGGAATGGGGAATCCATTTTAGCAAGACGGAATGAACTTGAGGGCATGCCAAACCGCTGATTGGCTTAGTGGCCACTTTTACATCTAAGCTAGGAAATCTGTTCTTTCTTGTATCAATTAGTTGCTTTTGTCAGATTAGATTGAATGTCATGGGCATATTGGTTCTGAGATCAACATATGTGATACTCCAATTGCATTTAAATATACAATTAAATTATCACATTATGTTCCATTCCGAAACTGCAGAAGGATAATAATCCTGCTGGGATTTCTTTTTCTTTTTCTTTTTTGAAGAAAATCTGTTTCTCTGTTCAGATTTCTTAAGAACTGGCACTGAACTCACGTCCAATCAAACTGTTCAAGGGTTTGGGGTCATGACTGTTGCGACACAGCAGGTTGCTGCAGAGTTTAACGTAGCGTGCATAAGCGAGCCAGTTGGGAATATTCTCTCGAGATGATTTGCAAGATCTTTTAAAAGAGCTATTTGAAAAGCCTAGAAGATCTCAGCACTATATATATTTTTCATTACTTTCCTGCTGTTTTGGCAATGTTTCCAAAGTGTCAGTGCATTCAAAACAATGACAACGGCGACCGTGGAGAGGAAACGATGAAATAGTGCAAGGGAATGGCTGCTTTAGGCAAAATTAAAATCGTTTTCAATTAATTGTAGAATCAATTATTAAAGAATCCCCAGCAATCGTCACTGGTATACCCAATTGTTTTCCGGCTTTTCTTTTCTTTTTTAATGCCACTGTACAATTTTCAGGGGTTTTGTGTTAATCGTTATTTTCATCCTTAAACCTTTTGCATTATTCATATTGTCTGCTCTGTGAGTTCCCTCCTCCCTCAGCACTGAGTGAGGTCAGGAATGGGAACCTGTAGTGTATGACCAGATAACATAATTTCAGGTTTGCGTTTATTCATTCTTATTGACTACTCACTCAGGTCCTTGCTTTTTTAAAAAATAAAAATACATCTTTGCTTCAGTCTTAGTCTCCATACTCAGTGGGGTGGACCACCAATGACATAAGCTTTATTCATTTGTGGAATACTGCTTCAAAGCATCAAATCCCCATAAATATAGGGAGAACTCAAAGGCTTTAATCTATACAGCTGTCAATTTTCATTGTTCTTTCTTTCCCGGATAGCAGAGACGGGGTTTGACCTGGCAAAGAGGGCTGAGGTTTCTTCTTAATTTGCTAGTTTGACTTGATTTTGAAAGCAATATTTCAGAGCATTCATAAGCTTTAGGTTGCAGTCCTATGTACACTTACATGGAAATAATAACCTCAATTGAACTCTGTGGGTCTTACTTCTGAGTTGACATGCATAGAATTGCACTGCTTATATCATTTGGTTTTTTAAAAAATGCACCAGCCTTTATTCTGATAGCTTGCTGTCCAGTGATGCCCCAGTGCAAAATATCCTCTGCCTCAAGAACCCCCACATTTTCTTGCAAACCTGCAAGGAAGAGGAGGAGGCTTGTAAGAATTTTCTTGCTAGAAGATTCCAAAGGCCACCTAGCCTGGTCCATGTCTCTGACAATGAGCAATCATGGCTTTCAATAGAAAATGAATAAGTATGTTTACATGTCATCCCCACAACTTCTAAATGGCAAGAGCATTCCTTCCAAATGGCAAGAATACTACATCGAACAACCAGATACAAAAGAGAAAAGTGCTTCTCTGTATTTAAATACGATAGAATTGAGGAGTTCACACCTGTAAGATACTGGCTTGGAAGATCAGAGTTCTCTATTAACTTGGAAACCTCAATGGGTACAAAAGACTCCCTGCTGCAGAAGTTCACCACGACCACGTGAAGAGTTAAGAGGGTTCATGCAACAACATACATCTGTGTACATGATGATGCCCATCAAGAGCTAGAGTTCACGATCCAAGTGAGGATTCTAGCTATTTTCAGTTAACACAGTTATAATCTCCCTGCAGGCGTTCATGTTCATTGTTCTTCAGAGAAAGAAGAAGTTGGTCCAATGTGCAGAAACCTGGGGTCCTACAAGGCTCTGTGCTACTGTGCAAATGAATGCCCCCCTTCCCTCAACTGTTTGGTAGTTAGAAAGACAAAGGGCAGAGTTGAGAGTGGAGTTATGTGAGCTAGAAGCTGGAAACTGGAAGCAAACTGGGAAGTAGGCTGGAAAGCCAGAGAGAGAGAGCCATGCCTGATTTCATAGCTGTGGCTATGGAAGAAGCAAGACCCTCTTGGGGTGTTCATGCTGTGAACCCCTTCATTATATGCTCAGGTTGTATATTTGTGTAAATAAACCATATATCATAAAGACACTGCAGTCCCTGTTGTACCGCATTCTAAAGGAAGCATGAACCATGGGTAAACACCTGGCTCCCCTGGAATCTCGCACCACTTGGAAATTGAGGTATCATGCAACAGTGGTTCTCCGGCAAGAGCATTTCAGAGCTCTACTGATCCTTTTCAGGAGGACATGCCAGGCACGGACAGTGTTTCATCTGCCATGGAGCTATGGTGCCTCTCCACCAAGGAGATTCAGTATCCTGTTGATAACTCAAGTATCCGCTGGATGTGTTCTGAGCCAAACATTTGGACATTAAAACCAAATGTGTTATTAATGAAGTGGAACTTCAGCAGGTAGAACTTTTCCTTTTCCCTCACAGCTATTAGTTGAACCGCAGTCCAGTCATGTGTGGCATCCAATCATCCTACTAGCACATGGGGAGTTCACCTATTTATATTTGTGATTAGCATTGTTCATCCAGATCCCCCAAACTGCACCCAGAATGGTATGCGACAAAATAGCAAAAGACCACAAAAACATTATAAACAGAGAAGACCCCACTGATATAAGGCAACAACAGGAAAAGTCTACAAATTCTAAAAGATGTGAAAGGCAACACTGAGGTTAAGGAAAGATTGATCTGTCTTAATGTTACAAACATCCATAAAGAATCTTTAAAACCTTCAATAAAATTGTTTCATAAATAAACTTTTTGGATCTGTGGTATCACCTGAGCTGTATGGTGGCTTACAACTGGATCGCCCATATTGTGTCAACAATTTCTATACAAATCACAGCAAATTCCTTGTGATGGCATGGAAACTCCTTGCCGGGGCAACAGGCCATTAGCTGAATCACCTTACATATGAAACTGCTGAATGTCTGTAATCTGTGAGCTGACCCTCACTCTTCTCCTTTGGGGGATTGAATGGCATAACAAGGGCAATACAAGGCCCTATTACCACCTCCTACTGGCGACATTATGATCATATGTCAATTGAAACCTTTGATAAAGCCTCATATCTTTCACAAACCACCAATACCAAGGCCCAGATATTCTTGTCCTGAAGGGCAGACTCCACAGAAAAATTTGTAAGACCTGAATCACTAAGCTGATGGAGAGACTCTCTGGATCGCCCATATTGTGTACACCACAAGCAATACCATATAGTATGAGTAACCTTTCCCCCCTCAAACCTCACAACATCCAGCATCAACATCCTCTCAGCTCTGCAGAAACCACTCCAAAGAGCACAGATTCCGGAGGCCCTCCCTCCTGCTTGGTGGTTCGCATTCTTCCATGGTGTACTGTTCAGATCAACTGTAAAACACCCCACCTCCAGGGAAACCTATGCAACAACAGTGTTTCTGTACATGTGTTTGTGGTTACATTCCCCCAAAATTACAGGTATAGCTAACAGAAATTCATTCTTCACATCTGTTCTGTTAGGCATTCCTGTAACCCCTAATGTATGCACACTCAGAGGATGACCTCCAAACCATCCTAAATATCTTTGCAGAAGCTTACGAAAAGCTTGGCCTATCACACAACATCCAAAAAACCAAAGTGCTGCACCAACAAGTACAATATAACCCCTCTGCCGTGCCACAAATCCAATTCAATAGTGTAACGTTGGAAATTGTCAATCACCTCTCCTACCTAGGCAGTTTTCTTTCCACAAGGGCCAACACTGATGCCGAAATCCAGCATCGCCTGAGCTCTGCGAGTGCGGCTTTCTCCCAATTGAAGTGCAGAGTGTTTGAGGACTGGGACATTCACAGGGAAACCAAAATGCTTGTTTACAAAGCTACTGTACTACCAACCTTACTATATGCTTGTGAAACATGGACCACTTATAAACGCCATCTCCAACTCTGCAAAAGATTCCATCAACAGTGTCTCCGAAAAATTTTACACATCACTTGGGAAGACAGGCGAACTAATATCAGTGTACTGGAAGAAGCAAAGATCACCAGTGTTGAAGCAATGATTCTTCAACATCAACTTCGTTGGACTGGTCATGTTGTGCAGATGCCTGATGATCGTCTTCCAAAGCAACTACTCTATTCCCAACTTAAAAATGTAAAGTGTAATGCTGGTGGTCAACAAAAGAGGTTTAAAGACTGTCTCAAGGCAAATCTTAAAAAATGTAGTATAAACACTGACAACCGGGAAACACTGCCCTGCGAGCGTTCCAGTTGGAGAACAGCCTTTACCAAAGGTGTCATGGGCTTTGAAGACACACGAGCTCAGGACTCAAAGGAGAAACATGCTAAGAGGAAGGCATGCTTAGCAAATCCACACCGTGATCAACTCCTGCCTGGAAACCAGTGTCCCCACTGTGGAAGGACATGTGGATCCAGAATTGGCTTCCACAGTCTGTTACAGACTCATTGTTAAAACCGTGTTTATGGAAGACAATCTTATTTGGCTACGAGTGATCGCCAAAGAAGATTTCCATTAGCACATTGTTTGCTTAAGAAGCAGGGGGGAAGGGAGTCAGGGGTCAGCCAAGGCATCAAAAGAAAGCTCTGACTTGCAAAGAAGATGGTTTTAAAGGTCTAAAGTTTCTCAGCTGAGATCATCTCCTTGAAATCGTCTCCATCAGCTTCCCACACACACCAATTTCAGTTTTATAACACCCCTCGCTGTGCTAGTCTTGGCAGGGAATTTGCCCATCTTGCAGAGCTGTGCATGAATAATTCATTTAAGTGTCATGCTGATTCTCAAAAGGTTGGCCTCTACTCCTTTTCCGAGTGTGCAGGAAGAAGTGTTTAATGGGATTCTCTCTAAACAATCCCAAATATAGTGTTGTGTGAGCTTAATGCAGCATCCTCCTTTAAAAGGATTCTGGGCGATAACAGATTTAATGAAGGGAACAACTTAAAGCATATGGCTCCCTCTCCTCTCATTGCTCTGATACATTTCAGCACAGGGCAGGGATGGGAGATGGGGCATCTTAGGAAGGGATGGCATTTGGATCACACATATCTTCCCCAAAGCTCGATGCAAACATTAAAGGTTGAAGCTGGTTACTGAGTTAACTTGTTGACTTTTGTTGTTTTATAGCAGAGTAGCAACAAGAGACGACTCTCCGTGGCCTAAAAAAGGTTCCAAGATAAGCAGAAATATCACTTCCCGGAAAGCAAACAAACCCTATGGGCTTTTGCACATACTTGCGTTGGCAATATAGAGGTTTATTTTTAAGGCATGTCGGATCTGCAATAATCCATCAATAGGCCCTTAGTTGGTGGCTGCATGTGCTTGGTCTGCAGTTAAGGCTCACTGCTGGCAGAAATGCTTTATACTTTTCCACATTTTGTGTTGCAGATCCCCAGCCAAATGTTGTATGCAGAATGCATACATTAGAGGAACGTGTGCATTATATGAGGGAAAATAACATGCAGAGGGGCATTATATTAGTTGAAATTGCTTGCAAAAATGGGTATATTAGGCAAAACTGCATACTTCTTATGATAAATTTGCACTGGAGTGCTGATGAATCTTCATGAAGATTTAAAACAAATACAAATTTTAAAAAACACCAAAACCTCACACTGATGCAGAAATGTGGAGAAAACTGGGAAAATGAGAACTTAGAGGAACTGACATTGACAGATCTCTGCTACACACAAGGGGCCCTGTACTCCCACCATCATCATTCTCGCAATGGCTTCTGGGGAAAAGAGGAACATTTATTAGATCTATGGAGACCCATTCCATGGACTAGTTGCCACTGGGACAAACTTCAGATCCCACATGCATACTTTGTGTGCACTGGGCTTTCAGGTAGCTCTGCTATGGGAACTGTGGGAATTTCTACCGCCACGAGGGGAGTATAAGTCTCCTACCAACTATCAGCACTCTTAACAAACTACAGTACCCAGGATTCTTTGGGGAAAGCAGAGACTGTTTAAAGCAGTATCACAGTGTTTTATATGTGTAATCCAGATGGTACCTGAATCCAACAGGCTTAAAGGATTACACAGTCATTACCGCAGAAATGTATTATTTCAACACCTTGGGCTCTTCCAGGGAACTGATTTCAGAATATCTGTTTTTTTGCAGGCATGTTGTCCAAACAGGAGAGCCTTATTAGTAACAATCAAAGGAAGTTGAGTTCTTTCACTGCACTGGCTCTTGTCCACCTTACCCTGAGTTGCCATTTAAGATGAAATTAATGTCGTGATTGCTCTCTCTAGAGACTTTAGAAGTGCACCCATTGTACTTTATAAAAAGTCACAGGGGATGATGTGCGACTAATGCTGTTTGCTTTGGCATTTCTTAAATAACTACAGTGTGTGTCAACCTTGTCTCTGTGAGAAGGAAAAATAGCTCCCAATTTCATACCACATCTTCCTTGAGGGGATGCTGTCTTAAAATTGCTATAATAGGGAGGATTATAGGTTCTGACTTCTTTGGCAGATCTTTCCCAGATAGCAATCCAATTTCCATATGCCATTTATAAGGAATAAGGAGGATGCAATGCATCTCAGACATAAAACAGACTTTGCATATTTAATATATCCAGGGCCACCTCACCACACCCCCAACAAAGTTTTAAATACCATGCAAGGTTCACTTTCTTAAACTATTTCTTAATATCAAGTTTGAGCTACAGTTCATATGAACATTTTTCCTGTGATTGTCTTGAAGTGTAGCCACCATAACTTTGGGTACAGCACAGCCACAAGGCCCAAGTGAAACTTGGGAAACTAGTTTTTTGTCAGGACATGATTAGCTGTAGTCTTGGTCATGTTTTTCTGGTCAACGGAGTTCACAAGGCTCTTCAAAATACAAACAAGTCAACCCTAGTTCTTCAGGGGAGGGGGGCACAGTTTAGTGAAAGGACACATGTACTACATTCAGAAGGTTCTCAATTTATTCATTGGCCTCTTCGAGGAAAAACCTCAGGTAGTATGTGATAGGGAAGTTTTCTGCCTAAAATCCTGGAAAGAATTTGCCAGACACAGCAGAAGAGATAGGAAGCTGCATTATAGTGAGTCAGATCACTGGTCCACATAACTCAGTATTTACACCAACTGGAAGAAGCTTTCCAGGGTTTTCAGTCTGTCCCATTAGCATTTTAGTACAAATTTCTCCTTTTGTCTCTGTGTGCATGATATACACATTTTTGCAAAGCGATTTCCACTAATATAATGCATTTTCTTAAGTTGTTTTCAATAATATATGCATGTTTATGCCCACTGAACCATAGTATATACATTTTTGAACATGTGATGTGGTTGGGCATCTGCAGCGCAAAATTTCGATAAGTGTGAATTTCAAAGGATAGTTGTGTTTGAGTTCTGTTCTTAGACTGAGGTAAAGTTCACAAACCTACACTACTTCTGGTTTTGGGGAGTTCGTAAACCAAATAGTTTGTAAACAGGGCTGTTCTTAAACTGAGGTACCACTGTATTAACTTGTGTTCCAAAATGTATCTGTGTCAGACATTTGTGGTACATTAACAGCCTGAAAGCAACACATACGTGCACACCTATGTCAAAGTTGTTAAGAACTAGAGCTGTCCTTTGAGGTGTCTTTTGTTCAAATGTGACTTCTATTATTGCTTCAGTTTGTATCCACAAGCAAGCCACCCAAGATGAGCAATATGGAAATAATGATACGGAGCTGCCTCACATGGTGATTGTAAGATACCAAGTAAATAGAGAAGCTGTGCTTTGTTTTATTATCTATTTATTTTTATTTTAAGGAGCTGCATCCTGCCTTTAAATAGCCCCACAAAGTGGCAGAGTGCACAAAGAAACAACCAATACCAATGCCATAAATACAATTTTAAGCATTTTAAATACCACAGATCCTTAAAAGAGCCCACACATAAACAATGATCAGCTCTCATAGAAATGAACACATAATACAGTGCCAACATTTCTGCTGCTCAATTAAAATCAAGCCACAAAAGTAGCGAGGGAGATATTAGTCTTCAGAATCAGCTTTAACGCATGGAAAGATGTGACTTGGAACACTCTAAGCACTAAGGTTGTCCAGTGCCACTCGATGAAGTTCAAAGTTTCATTGCTCAACACTGCAAGTACCCTGCAAGGACATGGGGTCTGGAAACTAAGCCTTATGAGGAGTGCTTAAAGGAGCTGGGTATGTTTAACCTAGAAGAGAGGAGACTGAGAGGAGATATGATACACATCTTCAAATATCTTAAGGGCTGTCATATGGAGGAGGGAGCATGCTTGTTTTCTCTTGCTCTGGAGGGTAGGATTGAACCAATGGCTTCAAGTTGCAAGAAACAAGATTCTGACTGAACATTTGGAAATACTTTCTGACAGTAAGAACTGCTCAGAAGTGGAACAGACTCCCACGAGAGGGGGTGGGCTCTCCTTCCTTGGAGGTTTTTAAGCAGAGGTTGGATGGCTATCTGTCATGGATGCTTTAGCTGAGATTCCTGCATTGCGGGCAGTTGGGCTAGATCACCCTTAGGCCCCTTGCAACTCTAAGATTTTATGATTGCACTCTAGGGAAACAGGAAGGTGCACAGAGGTATTCTCAAGCAGACTGATTATGTTGAGAATATAGGAAACCACCTTCTATCAAATCATTGGTCCAGTAATCTCAGTATTGTCCACTCTAATAGCCAATGATGCTCCAGGGTTTCTGACAGGGAAAACTTTCAGCCCACATGGTGATGCCAGGAATCATAGATGCTCTACAACTGAGCTACAGCTCTCCCTTCTGTTTTCAGAAGGGAATGCAATTAGGTCTGTACAGATCTTTCATGGCTACATGGGAGTGTCTAGCCTATGGAAAGAGTGTGGTGCGCATGAGGGGAGCAAGAAAAAAACGGTGTCCACCCATCTTCAGTAGTTCACTGAACACCGTTTCCTTCTCACTTGAAAACAAACTGTGCCTCTTCCACTTCCTTCCCAGGGTGAAAGCAAAAAACCCTAGTTCAACGGTTTAAAGACAATCTGGCACACCACCATCTCTTGAGGCCCTTGCTGAATCCCATGTTTGTTAAGTCAATTGACAATATGCTACATTGCGGCATTTGTGTGTCCAGTTACTCTTTGATTACCTGCTCACTCCAAGGATTTCTCTTGTGATTCAAATGACTTAAAGAAACATCTGCCAAGTGAACTCTGGCGGCCTTTTCTGCAGCTCTTCATGAACTTTACTTTTCTTTCTCTTTCAGGATGAGAGCTATTTGGCATGCTGGGCTGTCCAGGGATTTTGTGTTTTTGTTTTTTTAAAAAAACTTAGTTCTGGATTCACGCTTTGGCTCCTGTGCCCTCCTCTCCTTTTTCTCATTCTCTCAGCGCCTCAGTAATTTTGGTGCAGAGACTGATTACTGTCAGTCCTGCCTGAGGCTCACCTCGCATATTCCTGCAGAAAAGCAAAATTCATGCTCTAAATGAGCTGGCTCACACCTCACAATCTGCTCACTCTCTCAGCATTATATGTAGTTCAGCACCTTTATTGGCTGAGTCCAAAGTTATAAAAGTTTAAATTTCAGAGCTGTTCAGAAATAGAAGGCTGTTCTGAATGCCATGTGTATAATTGTCTCCTCCATCACCTTTGCTAGGATTGACACGGGTGGGGGAAATGTAGCAAGTAATATGAGCCCCACACCACCCTGTGTAGAAGTTACCTGAGGGCTGAAGGAATAATCATAGTTCGGTGGCAGAGTATCTGCTTTGCATGCAGAATATCCCAAGTTCAATCCCCGCTATCTCCACGTAGGGCTGCAAATGTCAGTCAGTGCAGACAGCAGTGACCTAGATAGGCCATTGGTCTGACTCAGTATAAGGCAGCTTCCCATGTTCTTAAGGAGACTGGAGGGAGGGAAAGTGAAATAATAGCATTAGAATGAAACTTTGTACAGTGGTACCTCGGGTTACATACCCTTCAGGTTACATACACTTCAGGTTACAGACTCCGCTAACCCAGAAATAGTACCTCGGGTTAAGAACTTTGCTTCAGGATGAGAACAGAAATCGTGCTCCGGTGGCGCAGCAGCAGCGGGAGGCCCCATTAGCTAAAGTGGCGCTTCAGGTTAAGAACAGTTTCAGGTTAAGTACAGACCTCCAGAATGAATTAAGTACTTAACCCGAGGTACCACTGTACAGACAAGAAACTTCAGTGGCTTTAGCCTGAAGTGGTTGAAAACCCATGGATTAGCCCAAGGTCACCCAAGACTTCCAGAGAACAGTAGGAACCAGGTAAATTTATGCCAAACCCCTAGTGAAATTAGCATTCATTATTGTTGTTGATGTTTCCTTGGAAATGGAAAGGCAATAAACAAACCAAGAGCATGAATGTGCCCGGCCAAAACTGTCGAAAGCATAGAAGAAGTAGAAGCAGATGTGGCTTGCAAGGAAGAGGAAAGTGCCAACTGAAGAAGCTGGTTGCACTGAGTGCCTGGCTTGTCACTGCAATATAGAGGCAATGAAGATGATTTAATGGGGTTTTTTTGGCTTTGGCTTTAAGAATGCATAGGTAGCAGCAAGAGTTCGCAGCATGGCTCTGAATTTGAAGTCAGGGACTCAGGATGAAGAATGTTGTGTGAAAGGAGACGTTCTGGATGACAGTAAAGGAGGGGCTGCATCCGGCTCTGCCAATGCCATACTTTGGGACTGGTGCCCAAGAATGCCCTGGGTAAGAACAGACTCACATCTCATCTGTCTTATCTGAAGGGAGCATCTGTTAATTATGCTCCAGAATTATGCTCAGTTGAGCATGCATCTTTTGACCATGGTGCAAAAGGACCCCAGAGCTCTTTTGGCCAAGTGCGACGTAAAATCTCCCTTCAAGCTTTTGCCTGTGCATCACGATGACTTTGATCTGTTGGGATTTGCATTTGAAGGTGAATTCTGCTTGGGCAAGGCTCTTCTGATGAGACGCTCCATTTAATTTTTGGAATGGTGCTTGAGGCAGAGAATGGAAAATGCAGCAGCCACACATTATTTTGAGGATTCCCTGTTTGGAGTGATAGACTTCAGCACGTCAGAGTGCTGTTAGCTGTACACCCAGAAGTTAACTGGCATGGTGGGGAGACCCGTAATACAAAACAAAACAGGATGTCCATAATCAAACTTGTCTTTTTGGTTTTTGAACCAGGGGCCACCAACACTTCTGGGTCTGTGGGCACATTTGGCAATTCTCATGGGCTGTCATGGCTAATCACAAACTTGCCTAAGAAATTGAGTGCAAGGCAGAGGCTGGCATTCAGCCCAAAATGTCAAACAGAATATTTGACCCCTGTTAGCAGAACAAAATACCCATTGCTCATCAGACAAACTGAATAGGATGAGGCAGTCTTATCCCAAAGTGCCATCCACCATTGCCTCCCTTCCTTGTTCTCTCACTCACACAACAATTACTGCCTTCCTTCCTATGGTTGCAATACTATGCCTGCCTGCACGGGAACAAGTCCCACTGTGCAAGATTGCTCTGTCTAGCCCACTACTCTCACCCATTCAAGCACCCTCTCCTCAATGTTATTCTCATGGATGGCATTCTTGCTCCCACTTGCCAAGCTCAACTAGTCCTGTCACCCATTCATAGGGACATGAGAAACTGCCTAATATTGCACCAGACGCATTGGTCGATCTACCTCAGTGCTGCTTTACTGACTGGCAGCAGCTCTCCTGGGTACCTGAAGATGCCAGGGGTTGAACCTGGGACCTGAGATCTTCTGCATGTAAGGCATAAACTCTACCACTGAGCTATGGCCACACATTCCTTCCCTGGGATGTCCTTTGCCTGGCACCTCTCAATGAAAGTACAACAGCTAATAGCACACTGAAAGCAGAATAGCAGCAGCAGGAACTGCACACAACCAGAAGGCTGCAAATGAATCCATGTATGGTGCTTGCAGACAGCACAATGGTTGTGGTTCGAGGACCCGATCCCTGCAATGTGAAATGAATACACAAGGACACGTGATATAAGGTTAATGGGCAAGAAAAGGCCACAACTTTATTGATTACAGCAAGTGAAAAGGTATTGGCTTAGGCATTGGATTACGTCAGCTGACTCCACCCCCTCAGAGAGGGGTGAGTCTAAAACAAGGGGGGTTTATTCACCAGTAGGTGGAGCCTGTTGATGCTAATTCAACTATAGGCTCTCCCCTGATGTCACCGAGGGTCGTGCCATGGCCTCCCGCCAAGCAGGCATCGGACAGAATACACGACCGCCAGATTCCTTTAACGGAATACCCCCAAATTGAAGGCATAGGCGATGGCCACACCTAGCCCTTCAACACCACAACACATTATTCCAATGCCTAACCGCCATCCGAGCCTAAAAGGCTCGCTGCCAATACCCTCACAGCTGTAACCAATCCCTGATGCTGCTGATGACGCTATCTAACCAGATGTCATTCCCCTGGTCTGAGAGATGAACCCCGTCATTCCGATACAAGGCCTGGTCGCCAATCCAGATACGGTCATGATAAATGACTCGGCCATTCATAAAGCGCACCCAACGGGATATTGCCCAATTTAAGAGTTTCCTGGTTTTTTCAATGGCCATACAGTTCTGCGCACCGCGCCAAACAATTCTCTTCAGGAAGGAGGACCAGAACACCGTTGTTCCGGGACACAAGGCAGCAATCGCATCCAAGTCTCTTTTTATGTTCCACAACAAGTCCGCACTTCTTCTGTTAACAAGGTCATTCTCCCCTAATTGAATGATAAGGATGTCGGGAGGGCCGAATGTGGCTACTTTCTCCCTCAGCAATGGCGTAAGCTCTTCCCAATGCATGCCTCGTCTCGAAAACCAGGAAACTCGAACCCCAGGTGGCAAACCAAGATTAGGAGTGAGGCCGCAGCTGACCGCCCGTACGCGGGCCCAATGGACTATACTGTGGCCGCAAATCCACACACTTCTCCTGAAAACAGATGAGAATGAAAAGGAAAGAAAAACGGGTAAGTAGGGGTAATGTAGCAGAGCGTATTCTAGTGAATATAACCTTTATAAGCATCGGATTTCCACCGGCCCATTTCCTTAATCTTATCCATGGGCAGACCCAAGCGTGCAGCTGTTGTGGCGGCACCAATCCTGAATGAGTGTGCAGCATAATCCTGGGAAGATAAACCACAAGCATCAATAGCTTTGCGGAGTACCCTTGTGAATTGGTGTCTCAATAAAGGTGACCCATCTTCGTGAACCAGAAGCGGACCCAGGCCAGGCGGTCTGAGGTAAAGGTACCGCCTAGTGTCCTTGACCGGGCATGGGCCCTGCTGCGCTGACGCTGTAGGTTTAACAAGAACACCCCTACTGGCCTGATCAGTTTTGGATTGACGTATCCGCACCGTCATGCTAGTTTCGGACAACTGCACGTCCTCCATAAGGAGGCCGCGCGTTGAGCCGTTTGCGCTAACCTCGACTACAACTTCGCCAACTCTCAGGGCGCCAAAAAAGGCAATAGCATATGCTGCAGAAAAGAGGTGGGCCTCAAACTTGGTCCAGCAGATTGACCTAAGCTTTGTGCGTATCTGAGAGAGCAACCCATAAGAAATTGGCTTACGGACCTCGGCCCTAGGGGGTTGTAGCCTGCCCCAACCCTCAATAGCTCTGCGGATTAGGAAGTCACTGCACAGATTGGAGGAAAATGTGGCTTTAGCAAAGAAGCTGATGGCGGCTACATGTATCTTTAAAGTTTTGGGGGCACGTCCCAAATCATCGAGATGGGAAAGGTATTGCAGAACGTCGTCAGTGGTGAGTGGCACGCTAGGTGAAAGCCCGGATACCCCAGACCTGAAGCCCAAGAAATTGCACCAGGCCTTCTTGTAAGACCTGAGAGTGGAGGGTGCGACAGACGCTAATACTCCCTTAGTCACTTTGCGTCTCCAATGTTCCACAGGTGCTCCGGAAAGGGTTCGGGCAACGGTTGCGCTCCAGGTGCAAGCGACCGGAAGCGAGACATCTGAAAGCGAGACAAGGCATCAGCTATATCATTTTTGATCCCTGGTATAAATTTGGCTGAAAAAATTATGTTATACTCAAGGCACCGGAGAACGAACGCCCGCAGAAGGGAGGAGACCCTTGCAGATCGAGATGACTGCCTAGCCAGTATGTTCACCACCGCTTGGTTGTCGGTTCTGAAGCACACCCGGCGATTTCGAAACTCCTCCGTCCAGATATGTACGGCCACTACTATTGGAAAAAACTCAAGAAAAGTGAGATCCCGCGTGATGGCCTCGCCCTGCCACCCCGTTGGCCATCGTTGAGTGCACCATCGTCCCCTAAAGTACAAGCCAAAGCCCAGGGATCCTGCTGCATCTGATTGAACCTGGAAATCTGAAGACAAGTTAAGAACATCGTGCCATAGGGATACTCCATTGTAGTGGTCCAAAAATGTTAACCAAACCTCTAGGTCCGCCTTAACTGACTTGGGAAGTCGGACCCTGTGGTGTGGGTGCTTGAGACCTACTGAAAGCCTGGCCAGGCGGGCGCAGAAGGGGTGTCCAGGGGAAACTACTCTGCAAGCGAAATTAAAATGACCTAACAGGGATTGTATCTGTCTAAGAGTGACCTTTTTTAGCGTAAGGGTAGTTCGGATTAGGAGGGGCTGGCGCTGCAGCATTTACTCTGCTGTACACGCCCCCTCGGAGGCACCTGGTTGGGTGCCTGCCGATGGGCGTGGGCGCCAGCCAGGTGAGTGGGAGGCAGGGGGCTAACGCCCCCTGCTAGAGGTGGAGCTCGGGCTCCCGCCCACAACCATTCCCCTCTCTTCCAGGAGGAGAGTCCATATCACAAGTAATTGAGAAGCACCATGGAACAGTGTTTGCAACTCTCGTTCGTGACCCCAGTATTAGGCATTGTGAAAGGAGTTTCTAGGTTACCAGTGAGATGGGTGGAGTAAACAGTCTGAGAATGCTAAAAAGATAAAAAGTAAGAAAGAAAATCACACGCGATGGTTCTAAGGCAGGCTCCCATGCCTGATTATACATATCCACAGTGGGTAGGGGAACTCCACATTATTTTATGAGTGCACCCTTAGGGTGGGAGAGATTTCTAGCTCAGAGTTAGCAATAGAGTTGGAGGTGCTTCCAGGTGTTGCAGAAAGGTCAGGGTCTGAGTTATCTTTAAGGGACAATTACTATGCAGAATGTCCACAAACACACAAACCAACTACAGTGGTACCTCGGGTTACATACGCTTCAGGTTACATATGCTTCAGGTTACACACTCCGCTAACCCAGAAATGGTGCTTCAGGTTAAGAACTTTGCTTCAGGATAAGAACAGAAATCGTGCTCTGGTGGCGTGGCAGCAGCAGGAGGCCCCATTAGCTAAAGTGGTGCTTCAGGTTAAGAACAGTTTCAGGTTAAGAACGGACCTCCGGAACGAATTAAGTACTTAACGCGAGGTACCACTGTATTGATTGCCATGAACTCAAGATAGCATCCCATTTATCACCCTTGATGTTCAAGCAAACAGAAACGAGTAGAACCATTTGAGCTGCATCCAAATAGTGAAACAGAAAGGTGTAGGTCTCAAGCAGAATATGAGAGATTGTGTCCTTCAGCCCTTTGCACTGATTATTAGCAGAATAGCAAAACCACTGAAGACAGAGGGCAAGAAACAATGAAGAGAAAGTAAACTGTATATTATCGCATATAACACACAACACCAATAACCAATGAGCAAATATTAACTAAAAAGCAGTGAATTTATGGCCTAATGGTTCCGACCTCAGTGACCATATTTCTTCTCATGCAGATGCTCATTTACCATTACAGATAGGCCAGTGTTAAAAAAGAACGGTTGGTCATCAGATCTACCCTTCAGCAGCAAACTGATCTGTATCTTTCTGCAAAGACATACACTGACAGCTGAAAACTGGTGCTTAAATATTACCTCCCAGAAGTGACAGGAGGAAAAAATATATACACTTCCAGTGGAACTGAGTCAGCACTTGTACTGTTAACCTGAGAAAAAAAAGTGAAGGACATCTTCAAAAGTGAAGTTTGTTCTTGTACAGTATGAGTGGCTAGTCTTGCAGGGATGGAACTTAACCATAGTTAAGTTTATAGTTTATAGTCTGAACTTAACCATGTTAACGTGGAAATAAGTCCCGCTCTAATTCAATGCAATTTAGGCTGCAATATTAGCCCCACTTAGCTGGGCGTAGGCCCTGCTACACTTATTTCTAAGTAGACATGGTTGGGATTAAAGTCTTACTTCCTGATAGGAAAGTTTAGGATTGTAGGCTCAAAGCAAAGCATGACCAGTAGCTCCTGAAAAGTGAGCTTCTCCTGGACATTAAGCTCTCCTAGATTTTTCTTTTCTTTTCTGTTGGGTCAGGGAGCTGCAGACAGCTTAAGAACATAGCATCCTAGAACTCTAGAGTTGAAAGGCACCCCAAAGTTCATCGAGTCCAATCCCCTGCAATGCTGGAATCTCAACTAGATCATACATGACAGATGGCCATACAACCTCTGCTTAGAAACCTCCAAGGAAGGAGAGTCCATCACCTCTCGTGGGAGTCTGTCAAGCAGCTTTTACTGGCAGAAAGCTCCTCCTAATGTTTAGTAAGAATCGCCTTTCTTGTAATTTGAAAGCTTGGGTCCTACCCTCTAGAGCAGGAGAAAAAAACTTGCTCCCTCCTCCATGTGATAGCCCTTGAGATATTTGAAGATGGCTATCATATCTCCTCTCAGCCTCCTCTTTACCAAGCTAAATATATCCAACTTTATCAAACGTTCCACCTAAGGCTTGGTTTCCAGACCCTTGATCATCTTGGTTGCTCTCTGCTAGGCTAAACATACCCAGCTCCCTCAACCATTCCTCATACTTGCTTAGTTTCTACACCCTTGATCATCTTGGTCTTTTCACACATTCCAGCTTGTCAACACTCTTCTGAAATTGTGGTGCCCAGAATTGAATACAGTACTCTAGGAATGGTCTGACCAAGGCAAAATAGAGTGGTACTATTACTTCCCTTGCTCTGGACACTAGACTTCTGTTGATGCAGCCTAGAATAGCATTTACCTTTTTTGCTGCTTATCCCACGGTTAAGCTTGTGGACCCCTAGATCCTTTTCACATGCACTACTGGCAAGCCAAGTGACACCCGCCCCCCCATCTTACATTCATTGCCCTAAACAGATAACATTTGAAACACTCAATTTTCTGTACATGTTCCCCATTAGTAAGACAGATGTGATGATAGATGTGAGACACATTAAAGGATTGTTCTGAACTTCGAAGAATACCATATAAGCATGACTGTGGATAATCAAAATTACTCATGAATATTTTGGATGCTCCAAATGCAATCCTATACAGGCTTACCTGAGAGTAAGTCTCACTGAACTCAATGAGACTTAATTCTGAATAGAAATGCAACAGATTGTGCTGTCACTCAATTATTTGCACCATCCAGCTAAAATATAACCTAAATACCACTGGGGATAGTGAGGAGTATTTAGCTGGTTTTGTGTATGAGACTTGGCTTTGAATGGTGTAATAAGACTGCAGATATCACAGCAAAAATGCTTCATGGTATTGGATTTTCTGATGGTGCAAAGTGGAATAATAGATATAATAACCCAAGACACATCAACCCCAAACACTCACTACAGTCCATATTTATTGCAGCAAGAGAAGTTGTCTTTTTAAAAGCAAGGCTTTGCTACCTATTTTCATAGACATTTGCTTTGTCTATTACGCTTAATGTGTTTATTCCAGCAGCGAGAGGCACTTCTGTTGTTGATGATGTATTTGTTGCTAAATTGCTTTGAAATGTTTTATGGGAAGTGATTTCTAAGTGGAAATAAATAAATAAATGGTTTTTTAAAAAATGTTTTCTTTACTGAAATATGATTGTGTGTTATCTGGACTATGAGCTATGGAGACCCCTTCCTAAATGATACTACAAGCATTCTGACTGGACACAGGAAAACTGTTGGCATTGAATATATTGTGGTCTAAGCTTAGGGAGTCAAATCTATTTCTCATAATGCAATGAGCCGGAAATTAGAAATCTTTTATTTCCAGTCAAGGTACTTCTCATTAGAAATGGGAGAGAATTTCAATTCATTTTATATTTAAAGGTGACCTTACCTACCACTTTCTAAAACAATACACAGACTGAACCATAGCCATCCTTTGAAATCCAAATCTCTCTGAATTTTGTCATGAAGTTGTCTATCCAACTGATGTGAACAAAAATGTACATACAGCATAAAAATATTAGAAAAATAACATACAAAATTGCATTATATTAGGGAAAATCCTTTGCAAAAAATCAATTAGGCAAAATTGCAATCAAATTGTCTATATTAGGATAAATTCACTGATGAATTTTCATGATGACTTTTTAAAGAAAATCACAAATGAATTGAACTTTGGAAAACTGAGAAATTGAGGGAAACTGAAATTGGCATATTCATCCATTCCTCCTTTTTATGAATAAAATTGATTTAACTCTAATTTCTAAATACCTTCAGGAAGGACTGATTATTGCTTCCTTTCTGATAATGTTCTGCAAGTATGTTGCTTCCAAAAAAAACCTTGAAATGTATTGGGTCTGACTACAAATATGAACTCTGTCAGCCTGCACAAGAAATTCCAAGCACAGAGCTTTTGTGAAGCGGACTAAATATAAGAAATAAACAGTAGAGGGCACTGATCCAACACTGAATGGAATAAACTTTCAGCTTCACTTTCTCTTGTCCAGGACGATCGTAGACTAATCTAGTAATATCAATCATTTTCTCTCTTTACCCATCCATATTAATTGCTAGAGCAGGCACAACCTTTCCAATAGGTTATAGCAACACTCCAAAACACTGCTACAATGCATCCAATCTTCACGGTGACTGGAAAATTAATTGCAAGGCTTTGTAGGAATTCAGGAGTTTCTAGCATTGTTGTTTGTGGGGGCAAAAGCAGCATGCAATTTATTCATAACCAGGCACATTCTGCCGTGGAAGCTCAGAGGAATGATTAGCTATCATATCCCAGTCATCTCTCCACTCTTAGTCATGAGACATTGCACAGAAGTAGGGTTCTCCAATAGGGATGAATGGACCTGTCCTCATCTGTCTCACTGCGAGAAGTGAAGCTACAGGGAACCAGGCAGAGGGCCTTCTCGGTAGTGGTGCCTGCCCTGTGGAATGCCCTCCCATCAGATGTCAAGGAAATAAACAACTATCTGACTTTTAGAAAACATCTGAAGACAGCCCTGTTTAGGGACGTTTTAATGTTTGATCTTTTATCATGTTTTTAATATTCTGTTGGGAGCTGCCCAACAGAATTATGCAGGAGGGTGGGACTAAGTCTGTCCCATCCTATTTCCATGTGGGTTTTGAAGGCGAAATCTTACACACAATATACTACATCTACACACACACCACACTACATATAAAACCATTTTTGGGGGTGTGTGGGTGTGGGTGTGTAACCAATGCTGGCCTTTTCCTCTATGGTAAACACTCTGAATAATGATTGGCCTTACTCCTGAACATGAACCTGCCATAGCTGTCAACTTTTCCCTTTTCTTGCAAGGAATCCTATTCGGAATAAGGGAATTTATCTTAAAAAAAGGAAAACGTTGACAGCTATGCAACCTGCACACCTCCTGTTTGTCACCTTTGTCACCTATGAATAGATTGGTAAATTTAAGAATCCTTGTAGATTTAGTGCTGATATTTTCTACTCCGTTTTTTCATTTGATTAGAAAGATTTACAATCCACTTAATGAAGAAAACATAGAGCTTAAAGTGGATTATATAAAATAGTATAAGGCATTCATTAAAAAGAGGAATTAAAAACAAACATTAAAAACAGTATGACTAACACAATTATTATAATATAGGTAAAATCAAGGTTTTTTTAAAAAATAAAAATACATAATAAAAATTCATTTCGGAATAGGTTTACCTAAACAATCTTTGAACGTTTATACTTAGGATAGAAGCCATGCTGCTGTATCTTAAGCCATGTTTACCTGGAAGGAAATTCATCTTCCTTCCAAAGGATGGGCCACAGTCCACACACACAGTATTTTTCTAACGGAGCTTAGATTTAAACTGGGGAAGCTGACCTCAGCTCCCACTGAAGAAGAAAGGGGAAAGAGGAGATTGATTGGCCTTGGCTAAAGTGAAAAAGGTCATTCAGGGCAACAGAATTTGACAAGAATACACTGCATCTAGTGTTTTAAGTCCCAAGTGTCTAACAAACCTTTGAACTACAAAATTGTCAACGAAAGGATTGCAAAGCAGTCTAATCTCGTCACCGAAGAGAGCTTGGCACGTCTTTAAACTGCATCGATGGCAAAGTTCCTACAAAACCCAATTTGATACATGAGACCATTTTGAACTTCTAAAGACTTTGTACCATCGTTCCTCACCACCACCATCTCAAAGCTGAACGGAGAATGGCTTAACTAAGGACATATAAAGGCATTCAAAAATCCTTTAATCAAACTACAGCACACAGACTCCCAAAACAAGTTGTAACCCAGAGTGACACAAAAATGTCCTATTAGCCTCAAATGCAAAATGTTGGTGCTTACTGCCTCTCTTTACATTGGAATTACTTTACCACCAAGTTGTTGTCCTTTCCTAAGTCCACCAAACCATCAATAGTCAAATACAACTCAGAAAAGATTGGCAATCCAATTAGGTAAGAATAAACAACCCTTTCCAATGACTGCATTCTTTTTGGCTACATACCAATGGTGGATGAGAGCAGGGGGGGAAGTGAGCAGGGCAGTGAATGTAAGTTTTACCTTTGTACAGTAGACTAGTTTCCTACTCTCGGCTTAAAATGCATCTAATTTCTTCTTCTCAATTCATAACAAAGCTGGCTTGGGAGAAAATACATCAAAGTTCAGAGTTTCAAAAGAAATAACAAGCTAGATGAAGGATATACATGAAGCTGGTGGTGGGACACTTGATGCAGAGTAAATGGGACACAGCCGCACAAACTTGCAAATTTGCAGGCAGGGGAAACATTATCAAGTTACGCTGCCTGTTTCCATTCAAAAACAGATCCCTCAAATTCACAGGCCACCAATTTATGCTCCTTATTCCACCCCAAAACCCATTCCAGTAACTCCCTAGATCAAGAAAAAAATCTCCCTGCTCCCCTCCCACTAATCATTGCTGTAATTTCCTTGAATCCCCAAAGGCCAAAAATACTTACCTTGGGAAATCTGATGGGGAACTGTTGGTTGTCAGTGCCCCTGTGAATGTAGGGAGTTTCTTTGATCAAATTATTTGTGTTCTTAGGACACATTGAGAGATCTACGGTAGAGATTAAAAATATCAATTCACAGCAACAATGAGCTATAACAGTTTATGAAAATATGAAGGATCAGCGCTAAATATAAGTGCCTCATTACTTTCCATTACATTCGTAATATCTTAGAAGATACCACCCTTGATTTTTAGGAATATCTTGATCTTTCTTTGGAATATGACTTCACAATAGCCCTGGGGAATTCCTTCTAGTGAGCAAGCAAGCACTGCAGATTCCCCAGCCACTGGTGTCAGGTCTCTCTCTTTCTTTCTTTCTCTCTCTCTCTCTCACACACACACACAGTTTCTCTCTCTCTGAGTTTTTATTTTGGAGGAGATACAGTGTGTGCATGGGGGACTATTTCCCTCTTTCAATTTTCAACCGATCTCTGGCAGCGCTTGCCTTAAATGAGGCAAGCCATACCTCCTGAGCCAGCCGATTGGCTGGCCAGGGGATGACGTGGCCTGAGGATTCCCCGGATCGCGCAGGGGCTGGGAGCCAGCCCCTGCACACATGTTGGGGGCGTTAAGCCCACAACACTACCTCCTCCCGAGGTCGGAAGTGGCTTTCTCCCAGACTGTCTTCAGGCATACGCATTCAGTGGACACTTGTTGCTATCATGATGCTGTTGGTGAAGCCTACACTTTGTTTCACTACTCTGCTGCCACAACAAAATAATTGGATTAGCAGTAACTATCTCTCAGTGCTCTTACCTTTTCTGACTTGCCTTCAAGCTAGGCAGGCATGACAGGAATCACTAGGATTTAGTTGTAAGAATGATACTAACGAAACCATTGAGCTGCACAAGATCGCTAAATGTGTATTTGACCCAAAGATGTAAATTCTCTTCTGACCAATCTGGGTATCATTCAGGCATTTATTTATTTTTTTAAAGCAGAACAATAGACTCTCATCCCACGTCCTATCAGACCAGGAAGCAGTGTGCAGAACTATTGTGAACTATTGTGTCTATCCCATTCAAAGGACTATTTCAGAAAGATAATTACCTTTAAGTATAGCTGACCACACAGACCTTTCACGTATAAAATGATGTTCTTGCCTTAAAAGTAGGCTTTCTCACTATATCTTAATTACCTTCGCTAAGTTCACAAACCTCCACATCATCAAACCCCTGCCCCCCCCTTGCCCTGGCAAACGTACCTTAACCTTACCCAATCTACTTCTGTTCCTACATTTTGATCATCTTTCATTGGTCAGCATGTTAGCAGTCTCTTTTTTAAAGTGGGGAAAACCAACAGTACATGACTGCTCATTCTTGACCATACACTCCCTAAATTGTTTTAAAAGTGTCTTTGCCCCACCCCCAGATAAATCCCACTTGAATTAAGGGGTAAAAACAGAATGGCACATATATTTCATTATTGTTGTTTTCACATTGACACAAGGATTTAAAACCGTCAAGCACAAAATTATGTTTATTACAAATACTTGAAAGATCAACTTGATTAAGTGTTATGTTTCAGCAGCCGCATAGACACATCTATTCTCTGTATAAAATCTACATTTTTGAAATAAATTGTTACAATACAAAAATGGCTTATGTGTGGTTAAGCTAGCAAGACAAGCTGCAATCCTAGCCCCACTTACCTGAGAGTAAGCTCCATTGGATTCAATGGGACTTACTTCTGATGAAACATGGTCATAACTCTGCTACTGTAGATATCATTACTACTGCCACCCAAGTTAAACATTTTTAAAAAAGAGACATAGAAGAAAATCACCACCACAAATGTATGAGGTGAGTCAGGCAGCACTCCCTGAAATAACAGCCCAGCAGAGGGGGATGCCCCTAAAGGTCTTATCCAAATATAGTATTCTGAACATAAAAGCAGCACATCTGTGAGCTTCTTCAAGCAGTGAAAATAAAAGAGTTCTTTCCATAGTATAAAAAATCATACCACATAGCATATGAGCGATCTAAAGTTATGGCCAATGACTGTAGAGCAGGAACAGATCTGAAGGCCATCTCATTGAACTCTCAGCTCCAGCTGCTTCCTTCATAAGTTAACCCACTGATCCCCACACCCTGCTTTAAAGAATCCTCTATAAATCAACCCCCATTCATATAAAAATGTCCTGTAAAAATGTGGAATGCTCCACCACAGGTTTGACTGCAAGCAAGGAACGTTAAGCCAAACTAGGCTCTGATACTGGCTTGTTGACTGACAGAAATATTTTCCTGGGAAGGAGGAGAGATCTTCACTCCAAGTCAACTGGTTATATAGAACATGATTTAGTGATGCTAGAAAATACCTCCTGCAATTTCCCGCCTTAAAAGTAAAACTCCATCCCCAGTGTGCTTACCAAAAATAGAGATTTGAAGTATTGTGATTGTACAGTCTAAAACAAATTGCTTCCGATTATGATGCCCTCTACTTTAAATTGTTCCATTGTTTAGAATAGAGTTGGATGACAGATTCCTCATTTATCTCTCCTGGACTATCACTGTAGGGAACATGTTCAAGGCATTAGCCAGGCATTGATTTGTCAGCCTTGACCTTCTGCCACATTATCTCACTGCAAACTGACACTCTTCATTTCTCAAATCTAGAGTTTCTTTCAGAGTCTTCGTTGCCCATATTACACGACTGTTTATGTGAAAGATAGATGGGCAAGTATCAATAAGTCATGTTCAGGAACGGACACCTAGTAAGTACAATTCATGGGTAGAAAGTGGAAGCAGAGAACCTTAGGTTTAAATACCCCCTCTGCTATGGAATTTGTCTGTGGCCTTGGGCCAGTTTCTTAACTCAACCTCAATTCCTTATCTGTACATGTTCTACTTCAAAGAACAGTTTTAGCAACAAACACAATAGAACACTGAAACCACTCTACATATGGGTGAAATTCCACAGGGTACCTCCAATGGCAGAACAGAAACCATTGGCACAGTGGATTTCCTTCTTTCTCTGTGGACCACCAAAATCTCCTCTGCAGAGCTGGGTACCTTCTTGGGAAGATTTGGGAGGTGGAGGGGTGCAGAAGGGAAGGAGGCAAGGGGTGGAAGTCCACTAACCAATGTTAGATGCTGCCCTATATTTATTATCTATTTATTGAGATAATGTATATCCTACATTTCTATGAATATATATAGCGCAGAGAGGTAGCCAACACCATGTAAAGCATATAATAATAATAATAATAATAATAATAATAATAATAATACAATAGTCCTTCAGATATTAAAAGCTTTTCTAAACAGGGCTGCCTTCAGATGTCTTCTAAAAGTCTGGTAGTTGTTTTTTTCCGCCACTACCGAGAAGGCCCTCTGCCTAGTTCCCTGTAGCTTTGCTTTTCGCAGTGAGGGAACCACCAGAAGGCCCTCAGTGCTGGACCTCAGTGTCCGGGCTGAACGATGGGTGTGGAGACACTCCTTCAGGTATACTGGACTGAGGCTGTTTAGGGCTTTAAAGGTCAGCACCAACACTTTCAATTGTGCTCGGAAATGTACTGGTTAACGTACTTAATGAGATAATAATACAAGCAACCTAATGCTGAGGTGAAATTTTACTCATTTTGATTTCTATGCACAATCCTGCGATTCCCCAGGTGGGTGTTCCAGGGTTATAGTGAACTTCGTCCTTTTTTGGGCAGAGAGGAAGATCCTTACTCCAACAGCCATCACTCCAGCACCACCCAACAGCAGCAAGAGCCTAAAGGAGATATTCTGGGTGGCTCAATTAAGGTCTTTGATTCAAATTCCTTTCCACCCCAGACTTGCCCCCAGAAGGGTAGAGAAATATTTCCCCCTGCATTGGAACCAGAAATGGGTGGGGAGTCTGGGGAGGAAGCACTTTATCCCATGGTAGCATGAACCCAGTAGAGCTTTTGATCTGTTGGTTCCTTTGCCATATATTGTATTTTTATGTTGTGAACTGCCCTGAGATCTATGGATGAAGAGTGGTATACAAATTAGGAGGAGGGTGACAAAGAGGAAGAGGAGGAGGCTCCCTCTCCCATCCCTGTAGATTTCTCTGCCCTTTTGGAAATAACACAGTGGGACTTCCTTCCGATGTGCATCGCATTGTACTGCACCTGAAGGAACCAACTTTGTTTCCTATGACCACACAAAGTTCTTTTGTCAGTAAATGGCAAGCTGGTTTGGTTAAGTATCTGTCTCTCTCTCTAAAATACCTAATTAGTCTGAAAGCTTGCGGGGAAACTAAATCGCTCTTGCAGTGGCATTTTCTCAGTGGTCAGTAGTATGCTTCAGACTTTGACGGACAATGAGAGTAGGAAAAGGGTCGTCTTCTGTAGGGTGAAATACTCCGTCATAAATTTCTCCCTTTTATGGCCCTTTATTTCTCATAGCATGCCAAACTACTGACAAAAGATAATGACACATAATGATAACTTATCCTTTTCTGAATTACACACAGAAGGAAAGAAATCAGATTGGAACAATCGAGATTTTGATTCATAGAGTGGATACCTTGCACATTTCTGAAGGGAAGCTTCCAAAGGCAGAAGAGTCACCTTTACATGAATGCAGATATTTCACGGCTTTGTTGTGTTCTCGCAAACGGCCGTATTTTCTGTACACAGAGGCGAGAGCAGCTATATTGTAATCTGTTGAGCAGGCTGAGAGCGCAGGCAGAAAACCATGGAAATGATATAGAAAGAACATTAGGAGAAATTGAAAAAAAGAGAAAAGTATACCTAAATATCAAGGTATTAGGAAATCCTGGACAACATGTTTGACACTTGGCTTATAGTAATGTCAAAGCTTTGTGAGCTCTTAAAATGTTACTTTCTGAATGACCTTTCTGTAACTGTTTCAAAGCTTATAGATTTCCTTTCCTTTCATTGCCCAGCATTCCCAGTTGATGGTTAAATGCTTGCACATCTCTGAATCATAATCTCACTAAACTCTACAAGTGATAACTTTGATACTTTCATATCTTCTCAGTCCTCTGAGGTTCTTTTTGGATTGATCCTAATTTTCGAGAAATAATAATAATAAAATGAGTAGGGGGAATCTAAGCGGGTTGAAGAAATTGACATCCCCTACCCACCCCAAATTTATTGCCACCCGGCCAAAAACAAACCCCATTATGCCCTATGCCTTTTTTCCTTGTCCCGAAGAGGAGCAAAGGTGGCAGTTGTAAGAAAAGCAGAAGGGGGGGGGGATATTAGAGGCTTTGCAAGTTCACCTGAAATGACTACATTTCCCATAAAACGCTGCATATGGTCATTTAGATGGGAGAAGAGAATAGCTTCCTCCTGTCTTTTATTTCACTGTTACTGATGCTGCTCCTTTCAAGAAAAATGAAGAAGAGGAGAGGAGAGGGTGTTTTAAAGAGTTGTGGATAGCTTGGAAAGTGTGTGATTATGGGAAGTTGGTTGGTGATAACATAGCATGGCAGGGGCAACAAAAGGTGCTGACAGCATCCAGTTTGGGGCTCATAATACAAGTGAGGAGAATGAGTTTGGGAAGGGCCCACATTTTTGAGAAGAGCCTTCTGAAACCCTGGAGTTGGTTTCTAAGCGAGGTTCATTAGAAGCTCTGCAATATACCTACAAACACCTCATGCCTTATTGGGTACAGTATTTGCATGTGCATGCTATCCACTGACATGACACCTGGGCAAACAAATGCATGTGCATTCACTCCTATGCATCTATGGAAAGGTGCACAGAAATTCTACAGCGCTGAAAGCATTACTCCTTTGTTTGTTACGTTTACAGTAAACCCACAACTTACACACATTTAGCTTTACATGCTTGGGGAAAAAAAAAAGTGGGAGCAGAAATAAGGGGGGCATCTGGGGGAAAAGACTCTGGCAATCTCACCTGCCATTACACCCGATGTGTTTGGACTATGCATGATTTTGGCTTTAGGTGTGATCCCCAGAATGTAACCCCCATGAAAGTTGTGGGCTTACTGTATATTCCACCTTTCAAAAAAAAAAAATACTCAAGATGGCTGACAATGGAAAAAGTGACACACGTTGTTGCAGAGCTTCAAAGCTTCACTGGATTCCCTAAAAGTGTTGCTGCTGCTGTTGAACTGGCTCTGCTGGTATGAACTTTGGAATGGGTAGGAGCCACTGGTCAAAGGAGCACAGATGAATCTCTGAAGGACCACCACATGTTTCCATAATTGCAGCAGCATAATCCTCACTATTCCTATATGGAAGACACATTTCCCTGACCTGACACAAGAAGCTGACTGCAGAAGGATGTTCATGGATCCAGATTCATGAAGTTCATGGGTTGAAAGAGGCTCAGTGGAACTATAGCTGTCATTCAGTCAGGCCAACAGAAAGTAGAAAGCATGGGGTCCTATTACAATTTACCGGAGCTACTGGAGCTTAGTAATTCTCAGAAACTGGCAACTACTGCCAACAAGATCTGGTGCCAAACTGAACTCTTATATCTGCCCTTGCCTGGTTATCCATCCCAGACTCTACTTCTTAGATGAGTAGAGACTTTTAAAGGGCAGCCTTCCTGTTTAGAGCTTGCGCTTACTCATTGCATTGTCAGCTTTGACAGACAGGGCATGGAAAACAAGAATTCCTCAGGGAAGAGGGTCCTCAAGGTGTTTCAACTCAGTGGTGCCACTAAAGGAGGTCCTGTCCTATAGAGATGTCAGAGAATTCAGAAATGGGAGTAGAAATTGCCAGTGCTTGCTTCTTCATCCCATGTCCAGAACAGAAATCAACCCAGTGAATAAGATAGGTATTCACTATTGTTGCTTTCAGCCCATACATGATCAATAATTGGTTATTCCCCACCCACCTCCAGCAATTTGCGTTGTGTTTCCTTTGCACTGATATGAATGGGGTGAAATGATGTAGTGAAGAAATAATTTATATAATTTACATAATTAATTGCATACATTATGTAAGTTTCATAATTTCATCACAGTTGACAGAGAGGTGAGTAATGTCGTTTTTGGTGGAAGATAAATTGCAGTAGAACAGAGACAGTTCGGCATGCAACAAACACAGGGCAGAGCAGAAAAGCATTACTATTATTCATTTCATTTCTATACTGATTTATATTTTTAAGAAAAAAATCTCAAAGCAGTTTACAACCTACATACATTAAATCAAACAATCCAGAATAAAACATTACAGAATAAAGTCAAAACTAAAGTATACATTCAAATCAACACAACTTACAGGAGGAGGTCAAGTACAGAATGCACATTTAATGCAGCAAAGCTAACAAACCCCACCCCCCGTAACATTTCAAAAGAAAACATTACTAAAGGAAGTCAAATGTCAAAGGCACATTTAAAACAGTATAATCAGCAAGAGAATAAAAGACTATCATAAGCATAGAACATATCTGCTGCTGTTGCTGCCAGTCCTGCCAATGGTGGTTCATGGCAGGTGGAAGCTCAGGCTCGATGACCTGGGTCTGCACTGAGAGGCAGACAAAACGGTTGCCTTCTTATATTTCTATTGTCCTGGCAGCATCTCTTTCTAAGGTGGTTCCACACTATGAGGTAGTGGATCAGTGTCAGAGGCTATGTCTGGCCTCTCTGCAGCCTACACCAGCATATCCCAGGATTTACCAAGACACTTTGGACCTCTCATGTTGAACCACTGCACTAGTCACTTAATGCTGGGACCACCACACATAAGGATAGTATAGTCATAGGCATGGATAATAATAGATGATAATGACATTACTGAAAAGTGAAGTGTTGTCCTATCACCAGATAAAGGGGCGTGGCATATGTCGCTTCTTTGACCTTTTAACACAAGCCCCGTTAATTGTAATTGCTTTGGGCAAATAAGGCTGAATGGCAGGTATTAAGGAAGCAAAACAGAAGCCAGCCGAAAGTAAATTTGCAAAGCAAAGCTGTCTTGTCTGTTCATGTTTGCTAATTGCTAAAGTCTTTGAAATTAAAATGCTATCATTCCTCATGTCTGGACGTAAATACTTGTATATCACTGGTGAAACCCTAGGAACACACCGTTTATCTGATAAAGCCTATTAAAAACAGAAGGCATTAAACAGAACTATTTCAACCAGAATTTATATACCAGGAAGCGGCAGGGGCTTGAATATTCACATTACAGCTCATTGAAATGGCAATGGACTATGCGACAAGATTGACAACAAAGAGAAAAATGATGAGGAAAATTGCCTTACTTATCTGCTAGAATGCGCTTGACTGCCAACTGTAATTTTATGTTCATTATATTAAAAATATCATTAATGTTAGTATTTGTGTATCATAATCAGACAACGAACAAAGAGTTAGCTGAAATGTGCTCCATTTTTAATCATGGTGTCATCATATTTGTATGCTTTTCAGGCATCATCAGTTGCCATTATTTTTATGTCTGCAAATGGAATTTGTTGTAAACATTCTCCGGAAAGGTTAGTTTTTGTGCACTGTTCCTTTACTGCAACAGTTTATGTGGTAAACAAACAAAGCTGCATAACCTGTGTTTGAATCTTGTCTGTTATCCCTAGCAACTTGGATAATTTCTAGCTTTGTTTTCCTATTCTACTTTTCTTCTGTTCTTTCACTCTAACTTCACTGTGTCCTGCACTCATGAAGAAAAATAAGTACCCTCCACCTTTCTCTCCTCAATTGCTTGCTTAATAAGACAGGGCATCTGGTCCATAGATGGGCTCCCATATCTTCTCCACATCTACTTTTCAGCCTTTAGCACTCTTATACAAATGCCCATTTTCATAAACTGCCTTGTCCCTTGCTTTCTATAGAACTACTTTGTATCATTAAATTAATTACTGAGATCTTCGTACCTCATTTATTCTACTAATATGGTTGAATTTTCAATATTGTGCTGGCACAGGTAAATAGCCTGCTCTCTTTGCACACTCTTAGTGTTGAGGATGGTGACTATTTTGGCTTGCGAGTCTTTTCAGATGATTCTGTTTCCCCATTTCTCCCTTTATACTTCCTTTGTTGAAATACTCCCTTCACCCTGTACATGACTTTTCTTTTCATGGCTGGAAAATAGTGACTCTTGGTCTTGTTTAGTGTTTGTTTCTTTTCTGGCTTCTCTGAATTTGAGGTTACCTCCTTTGGTCTACCCCATTATTTGTGCCTGATCTTCCATTTAAGCACTGGAATTTCTCCTATCTCTTTGAATCTGGGTTCTCCTCTGATCACAACAAATTCTCTCCTGATCTTCTCTGCCACCTTCTGCTCATGTCATGACTTCCCAATGTCTGCAATATATCTGATTCCACACACAAGTTCTTCACTGCAGTTGAGGCATTGCTTTTCTGCAAACAGATAAAAGCATAATTAACTCATAGGGCTGTATTCCGTGTAGCAGATTGCAATGGAATGCTCTCCCTCTCTCTTCCCCTAAATTTGTTCTGGGGTTTTCCCCAAACCTCTGGAGCAGATTTGGGGAGAGCACAGTACACAGAGGAGTGAAGATCCCACTGTGCTAGTGCTAATTCTTGCACTAGTGCAGCTATTTATTTGAACACCACCTGGGGGTGGTTCCTATTCTTAAATTATCAAAAGGAGACTATCTACGTACAACAAGGAAGTATCAGCAAGCTTGGAAGAACTGCAACACACACACATATATATCCATTAAAAGAAGATTCTGAGGGGTGGGAACCTCAAAACCAGCCCAGTGCTGACTGAGTATACTCAACGAGTACAGTGACTCTTGGTGGTGGTAAAGGAAAATCAAGGAAGAAGTGGGAATTGTGTATCCTGGAAAAGGTATGGCTGAAATTCTGAATATGAGCACTCTACACAGTAAGGTTTTGTTGTAGCCCCCCCTTTCCAGTACAAAATCATAAAGCAGCATACTGCACTTCTCCCTGGCCAAGAACCATCTGTAATGTTCCTGTAATGTGCCATTCAACAAAGTTTCCTGTTTGGAGGTAGCTAGGAGAAACCCAGGGGGCCATACTTCACTAGATCCAATGACGCTTGGAAGGTTTTTGTGCTTTAATATTTTTTTGGAAATCGCTTAGAGTGGCTGGGTCAACCCAGTCAAATGGGCCGTATGTTGTGTTGTTGTTGTTGTTGTTGTTGTTGTTGTTGTTGTTGTTGTTGTTGTTGTTGTTGTTATAAAATTCAATAGCACTTTAAAATTCTTAACATTTGCTGGATCATGTTCTTAGCAACCCTAAAAGAACACAATGGCTTCCCTTTAAGATATAATGTTACTAAATTTGTCTCTCCTCTTCTCCAAAGAGAATCACAACATAAATATTTCTTTTAGATTAACCTTGAAGGATTCAAGCCTCTTGAAGGTATTTCTGCTGGGCAGCTTATATTACAGAAAATATATCATAAAAATGACACTACTTTTATTATATATTAGTGGAATACTTCATCTGTACCACTGTAATATACTACAACTCCTGTGTTGGTTTGATGATGGATGGCTTGGTAAAATAAGGTCAGCTGTCGAAACCTTCCAGAATCTGAAAGTTTTCTTGAGATAAAAGGAGAGTTATTTTTATTCTCAAAGAATACATTTCAAATAAACTGATATGTTAGATTAGTCTCTCTCATGTTTATTTGTATGTGTGTGCATGTGTGTGTGTGTGTGTGTGTGTGTGTGTATCTATATATACACACACACAAAACAAGTATTGATTAATTGATGGGCTATATTTCTGTATGTCCAGTGCTTTTTTCCTGGGGGGACGCAGGGGCATGCATACCCCTAAACATTTTGTGAATCTAAGTTTGGCCTCATTGAGGAGCAGTATTTCAGTATGAGTAGGAAAATGAGAGTACCCCTAAATTTTTTTTTTTAAGAAAAAAGCATTGTGTATATCTATATAGATATTAATTAGCATGCTCCACAAACCTGAGAAATTCAAAGCTTAGTGTAGTGGCTTTAGGGGTTGCTTGTGCGTAAGTTACCGCCGCTCTGGGCTAGGTTGCCTGGTTAAACCATTTCTCGCTGGACAGCCATCCACTCCGTGGCTGTTCAGTCGCTGGCAGAATCCGTCAGTGGGCGTTTCTTGAACCTCTTCCAGCAAAGAAGTTCTTTGACGCCAAGTCGCCGCCTACTTTCCCTGCGCGGAAGTCTTCTGCGCAGGGTGGGTGTGGGCAGCGGAGGACCTGTGCTCTCCTTGCTGGTCTCCTGCGAAGAGTCCTGGAGCCTCCTCTCTGCTTCCCCCATCGGCCCCCCTCTATCCCTGGTGTTGCGCTGATTTTCTTCACCAGCCGGAGACCTGCCTCTCTCCCTGCTTGGCCCCTCTCCAGCATCGCTGTGGAGCCTCGCCTCCTCCGCTAGTTCCGATGGCAGTTCCCTGACACTAAGGCTCATGCCTTAACACAGAAATGGGGAACCTTTTGGTCCCATGAGCCAGATCCCTATGAAGATCAGCCTCACAGGCCAAATTTGGCAGGCAGGCAGGGCTGGTAATTCAGTATCAGGTCCTTCATCGTGCATAACACACATTAAGTGGTTAGCAAGTCATTGGGCTCCCTTAAAGGTAAGCAAGGTGTCCCTGGCAACTATTGTCTTATATCTAATGTGATTCTTAAATCAACCCTTATATTTGGCCTCCAGGCACATAGGCTTGAACTGTCTGGGATCAAAGTTTCAAACTTTGTGCAATACAGGCTTTTAAGGCTCTAACTGAAGAGCCCTCAAAACCCACAGAATTTCCCAAACTCAAGCCTTCTTCCAAGCAGAAGCTTGAGGGGGGACACTGGAGAATGGATCCTGCCCTGTTCCACGTGCTCACTGGATGAATGGGGCAATCCTCTTATCTGCAGCAGCACTGGGGCTGGGTGGGGCCAGTCCTACTTTATTCACATGGGTGTTGTATGCAAATTGAAGAAGGCTTGAAATAACTGGAGAAATCAGTGCTTTGGGTGTTCTGCAACTTCTGTAAGTGGCATTGATATTACAACTAATGAGAGCTCCTGTTTATAAGGCTTTTCTGAACCAAAAGAGAAAGATACCTCAGTTTTTGGGAAAAGATATTAGTGATTTCTGTGGAATACACAGACCATATGTGGTGGCAGTTTGCAAAACCTGTCTGAATGTCATGCAGTTACGCACAGTCTCTTTGCATGCCTTCATGTGCCACATGTTACTATATAGAAGCTGATGATGTAGTCTAAAACTTTGACACTTCTGTTTGGAAATCTGTTCATTACTATGCCCATAATTGAGTTTCCCCACGTTAGTGAATTCACTAATTGCTTTGTCTTGCATGGTTTCTTGCCATTCTGCAATGTACATTTCTTACTGAAATCTAAGCATTTATTCTGATGGCAGAATAAAACTACATAATTTGTATAAAAGGGTTTTAACCTTAAGGACAGGAAAATAACAATATAGTTTTTGTCCAGGCAGGCACATTATGTGACCCATGAGAGCAGCAAAATAACCAGACTGCACAACGGTGATGGGATAAAATCAGGCCAAATCTTTATAGATAGCAGCAGGCAGGGCAAGGGTTGGCATGGCACTGGGTTCCAGGATCAGTTCATCATTCCACAAGCCCCATGTTGATAGAAAGGATCCACTGGGTTTGGATTTCTCCAAACCTGTAAGTTGGGAGTTGGCCAGTGTTGAACCTTGCACTGGTGCAAGCCAAGCAAGCAAGGTTTCACTGGGGGACCAGGGTGAAGGTGTCCCCTGCTTACTGGGCACAGAATGGGGCTTATAGGGTAAACAAATGTCAGTGATTACAAAAACCCAGCATGGGTTTCTACAAACCAAGTCATGCCAGACAAACCTTATTTCTTTATTTGATAACGTTACAAGCTTGGTGAATCAGGGGAATGTTGTGGGTGTAGTATATATTGATCTCAGTAAGGCTTTTGACAAAGTCCTCCACCTTCTTGTGGAGAAGCTGATAAAACAGCAACAAAAGCTAATTAGTATGCAGGTTAATATTGTATGAGATTGTTGTCTCTCTTCTTAGAAGGGTTGTTTTACTTGCCAAGACTAGGATACTTTTATTTGGCTGCATCTTGTAGGGACTGTGCAATGGCATTTTAGATTTGACAGAATGTGACTGTAGGCAGATTTTGAGATTTTATATATGTTGCTTACCATAATTAGAAAAATCTTTCATTGCTTAGGAACCAAGAGCATTCAAGTCTGAAACATTCAGAATTTGAAATTTTGAATCTGAAATTCCACACTGAAAATATAAAAAAAATGCAGAAGTTCAAATTTAATCCATTGTCCTTTTCTCTCACTTAGGATTTTTTCATTTGCTTCTTTTTTCCTTCTGAAATGTATGCTAGGTTGGCAACCATCTCAATGCAGTAAGCTATTCATCTGGAGATATAACCCTCTAGCATCCATATATCTGCAGGAGTGTTTGGATTCAGTTTCTATTAACAGTGTAATTCCCATTCACTGTTAAAACCAGTGCAAACCTGACTTGCAATAATAAAGAAAGAAAATAAGGACAGATCTGAAACTTATATATTTTAAGTAATAGTCGGATAACCAAAGAAGTAAGAGATATCAATAATTCTCTGTACTTTTCAACCATTTCCTTTGCTACTGCTTTATACTCAACAAACCTATTCTCTACATAAGAGATTACATATATCTTCAGCCATCTTAGGATGCACAAAAGAATAAAGACAAAGTCTAACTGATATGGCTCACAATCCTTTGGACCTGATGTCCTTTGAAGAAACTGGTCTTCCCTTTTCCCACTTGTCCTGAAAATCATCAAAAGCAGGCCTCTAAGCATCATTTGCAGGCTTTCCCAACTTGTCCTGAGCAGCCTCTGTCTTCCTGGGCCAGGATGGACCACTGGAATCTTCTGAAGCAGTCAGTCCACTCTCAAATGCCACATACTGAGAAAGCCCCAACACCTGGCTCTAGGAACAGAGTTGAGAGGGTAAGTAACTGCTATATCTTATCTATAAATAAAGACTTGTTGGATTACTGTTCAATACTGCTACTAAAACAAGGAATGACAACAGATACTAATACAATGGCATGCTCCATAGTGCCCTGGCCGGCATATTCTCTAACCTGGGAAAGCAGCAAAATGATAGGGACATGAAACAAGGAGCCCTTGCTGTTGAGATGGAATCTATTGGGGTTGGGAAGGGCCAAGCCCCTTCCATGGGAGTTGCTCAGCACTGAACCCTGTTGTGTTGCAAGCCAAGCATCCAACCTGAGCTTAGGGTATGCCATAGCTAATCCTCTCCTCCAGCCTCTTATGGGCCCAATGCCTCCCTTGGGCCCAATGCCATTTCTGCCTCCAGATATAATAAATGTTATGATGCCAAACATCGTAAGTACAGTGGTACCTCGGGTTACAGACGCTTCAGGTGACAGACGCTTCAGGTTACAGACTCCACTAACCCAGAAATAGTACCTCGGGTTAAGAACTTTGCTTCAGGATGAGAATAGAAATCGTGCTCCGGCGGCGCGGCAGTAGCAGGAGGCCCCGTTAGCTAAAGTGGTGCTTCAGGTTAAGAACAGTTTCAGGTTAAGAACAGGCCTCCAGAACGAATTAAGGTACCACTGTAAACAGTAACTTCTATGAGGGAAAGGTGAAATAATCCCAGCCTAGAGTCAATTAAGGTTGAGAGGAGGGGAAAAAAGCCTTTCCAGCCCAGTCAACCAGAACCCAAGTAGAGTAACTCAGTGAAGGCCCCAAGCTGAGGTTGGGTGGGAAGCTCATAGGGCAAAATAGCCTCTCCGCCACCTGCAGGTGAGGCCTTTTAAAGGCCTCTGCCCTCTCCCCCTCTCGCAGGAGCCCTTATTGCCACTCTGTGGGCCACACGCCACCTGGCAAAGTTGCCCCACATGGAGTGCACCCAGAAACAAGGCTTCTGGAGAAGTCACTTATCACCATGGTATTGCAAAACCCGGTGGGGTCTGTGTGCGTAACCAGCCCTGCATTATATTCATATGATCCATGCAGACCCATTCTAAGAGTTATACACTGCAGAGAATGTTTCTTTCATCACCGTCTACTGAAGGCACATGATGAGCGTCTCAGATTAATAGCCTATCACTTGCTAACTGCAATCATCCTGCGGATAGCGTGATTATGTAGATCTGCCCAAAGAATACTGAGCTGGCTAAATGGATAGGATGGTATTCAGGTGTCATTGTGAGGTCATGTTATATTTGATAGATACATGAAGCAATAAAGAGGCATCTATCTGCCTGTCACCCTGTATCAGGAAAGTGTACATTTTTTTCAGGTCTGTCCTACCATCTGTAAAACAAATGTTGACAGGAAGTATTGTTTGATTGAGGCCTTAAGAGCAGCGTTGGAAACATCCATCCATCTGTCTGATGCAAATACATATTGCTGGCTGGGTTTCTTTTCAGCCAAAGAGCTGTAGGCTGTCACTGCCCTGTCTCTCTCCCTTCTTCTGTACAGCTACCATGTGCCATGCAATATGTTTGCAACAAATATGTCCTGAACCTCCAGAGTGTTAAGACTGTTGACTAGAGCAAGGGTAGAAGTCGCTTTTTTTTAATGTGCCAGAGTATAGAGCCAAGGAACTCTTATTTCCATCTCTAATTGAACACATGGATCGCCTGAGGCACCTATCATCTGAGCGGAAGAGACAGGTGCTATCCTGTCAGACTCCAAGAATATAATCAAAATGATGCATGCATGTAAACCTGAAAGACAAATCAAGTAAAAGAACATTAAAGGCTTGATCTTATTCCTGTTGAATTTAGTTTGAGTCCTTTCATTGGTTTTAATATGCATTTGGTTAATCACCTATGGCTAGTCCCATTTTAAAGGATAGGAAACTGAGATTCAGGATTTGTGACACTTAGAGTGCAATCTGCTACACCAGTGTTTCCCAAAATGTGGTACGCGTACTCCCAGGAGTACATGAAAGGGTTTCAAGTTGTGCACAGCTTTTTTTTTTTTAACTTTATAATAGATCAAATAGTATTGTTAAAAGCACCTCCAGATTATCTTCACCTGAGAAGGGGCATGCCAGCAAGACTACAGGGGCACATGATTATTGTAAGGGGGTAAGTGATTATTGTAAGTTTGGGGAATACTGCTCTGCTCGAGTAAGCACCATGGAGTTCAATGGAATTTACTCTCAGATAAGAGAGAATAGGATTTCAGCCTTAGTGGTTCACCAGTGAACCCTGAACATGGAACTGGGGCAACACGAACAGAATATAAATTGAGGTAGTCTCAGATGTGCAAAGTTATTGTAATTATATTAAAGTTAAAAGAAAATTCTTTTAGTTTAATAGCATTAAAAAGGGGCCTTGTGTTTGTCAGTTATCACAGCCAGTGCCAGATTTATGTACAAGCTAAACAAGCTATAGCTTAGGGCCCCACTCTCTTGGGGGCCCCCCCAAAAAATATTAAAGCGTGTTCTCCTTCATGGAGAGCACGTGTTGCGGTGGGGTCTGCTGAGCCACCCCTCTGTTACCAGGCAGGGTCTCTAAAGATGGCCTGGGGCAGTGATTGGTTCACTGGGTTGCTGGGGTAAAAGTTATGTTGCAATTTTGGTGGGAGGGGTAAAATGTTTAAATACTCTGCACGCAGCCTGGAGCTTTCTCTTTGCTGCGTGCAACGGATCACCCGCCCACCCGCCCTTGAGTAAGGGGTTGTTGCATTGACCTTGCTATGCCTGTCATGGGGTCGTCTGCCGTTGGGGCAGGGGCCTGGTAGGAATTTTGTCCATCTGGCTGATTGGCTGGGCCATTTGGTTTTTGCCTACTGCGTAGCAGATCGTCACAACTTGTAAGGTTGCGGTTAGGCATTGGTTATAAATTGGTGGAGGAGGGGTTAGGATAGGCTGGGCCTGCCCCTCCATGGTTGCTGCGGAAAGGGAATTCCGTTAAAGGAATCCTGGGGCTTGCCATCTTTTCGTCCAATCCCTGGAATGGGACTAGGGCCGGCAAGCCTTCGGGGAGCATGCGGATGAGAATTGAGGGTCTGTGACTCAGCTCCATTTCTCCCCGACTTGCTTTCCCCCGCACTGTCTTTCGGTGGTGCCCGGAAGTCTGTTCTGTCCCCAGGCGTGGGGACAGATAGTCTTAACCAATGCCTAAACAACCACTCACGGTTTTGTATTTAAATAAAGTTGTGGCCAAAATTATGCCAAAAACCTTAAACAAAAATTAAGTGTGCATTGTGAGTTATTTGGGGGGTGGCTTGGGGACCTCGACACGCAAAGGAAAATAACCTGGATGTACATTTCCAAAATTTTAAGTTAGAGCTTATTTCACTATCAATATACCTCTTCTTAATTGTTTTTCAGTTCAACAATTACTTTGATAAAATACATATTTTGTTATGTGCAAATGGCTTCAGATACCTATTAGGTCCATGAATTACCATATAGCATACATTCAACACAAAAAGCAGCGACAGTTTGTTGTTGACAAAGGACAGCTGGACATATACCTTCAGTAGTTTAGGGCCTCATCAAACCTAAACCCGGCCCTGATCACAGCACCTTTTCATGACAAATATTCATTTCCAGATATACTCCCTGAGCATCAGTTCCCCCAAAGAAAACAGAAGCAACTTGGAGCCCCCAACCACCACTGTGACTCTTTATTTACAGCCCACTGCAAAACTCCAAACTCTTTCTTGTCCACTACAACTCTTACATTATTCTTCCTCCAGCCTCTGCCCAAACATGTGAGGTGTGCCTCAGACAGTCACCACCAGCCCTACATCTTCCAGCTAGAAAAGTTAGCAAGGAGCATCTCCAGAAATATCAGTTGGCCATCACCGGCCATTAGAAACCCATCAAGGACACAGGAGATGGTCCTTGATACAGTACAGGCACACATCAACTGCAAAATGTTCTTCCACCTTTCATTTTTGCAGTAAATAGAAAGCATGTGAAGGGGGTGGGGTGGAGAAGCATCTCTCCTGGTGGTTCCCACTGCTACTCACAGGGCTGGGAGGCAATCCATTTAACCTTTCCACTGCCACCACAGTTGTATTTAGCTATTAAAAGTAAAAACAAAAAAGAATTAGCTAAAAAGTACAAACACACATGCACACATACAGTTCCTTATATGTTTTAAACTCTACTTGTAGTTTAGAATTTGTCATTCCCTCCCCCCACATCTTAAAACTTACAAGCTATAAATAAAGTATAAGTTATAACTCTGGGCTCTAGTACAGGCACCCCCCCCCAATTTTAATATCTGCAGCAGCACGGAATCATTACAGTTATGCTATACTGCTGTGGCAAATGTTCACAGCGCAGCTAGCAGTAATGGCCTCAATAGGGTTGGTGAGGTTTTTTTTCCAGTTGAGTGACCATCAATAAGAAGCTATTCTCAGAACAATTCAAATGATTGTTACCTTATAATGATGAAACGTTTCCTTCCTAAAATAACTCCATTTGGGGCCATTTGTAGGTGACGGCACATCGTGTATTTTGTGGGTAGATTTGATGGCTTAACAAACTGCAGTGTGCAAGGCATGATAATAGAACTGTAGCCTTGGATTGCTTGACTCTTGGGCTAATGTTCTGAAGCGTGAAACATCCAGGTTTACATATAATAGGGAGCCCAATAACAATGACTTTATGTTTGAACTTTGGTGACAAATGTTTTCATAAGCACTGATTCAGCTGGGATGCTGGGCTAAAAGTTTCTTTCTCTCATTAAAAAAAAAAAATAGAGTTTTCTGACAACTTTATTCCTTGCTTCCCCTTATTAAAAACTTCCCTGCCTGCGAATACGTGTTTTTCTAGGTTTGTGGCTCAGTCTGGATTATATCCATGGATTCCTTCCAGGCCTGTGATTCTGAATCAATGAGGTTTAGAACCTAGTAGAAGGCAGCCCTGTTTAGGGAAATTTTTCATGATTGATATTTTAATGTATTTTTCATCTTTTGTTGGAAGCCATCCAAAGTGGCTGGGGAAACCCAGCCAGATGGGTAGGGTAGAAATAATAAATTATTGTTATTAGTAGTAGTAGTAGTAGTAGTAGTAGAGGTCAATGAACAAGTCAAACCAGTTTCTTTGTAAAATAATGACCTTAGCTGGCTAGTTAGCTGGCACCAGCTTTTACATGTCCAAATAAGTTATCTTCTTAACATAGAGACAAATGTGGGTAGCTCTCCTCTCCACGCACCTGGTTGGAAGCAACATCTACTTGCAAAGTAGAAGAACAGTAGCCCTGAGTCTCTGTGTAAGTTTTGGCTGGTGCTGGAAGCTGGAAACACAGAGGCTTGCTTTCTCTGTGCTGAACCCAAAGGTGTGGCTTGGGGTTTCCCTGGAAACCTAATGCAGAGGCAAGATCTGTTGGGGTGTTAATCCTGTGTGCTACTCCATTCTGCGCTCAAGTTATATATGTGTGTCAATAAAACCATATTACCTACACCACAGTCTCTATATTGACCTTCATTCCAAGGAATTAGGACTTTGGGCAAAACATAGAACCCCTGGATTTCCTCACTGCTTAGAGATTGAGATGCAGGCAGCAATATATGTAGTGTTGGTTGTCTATGTACCTCCTTCTCCGGGGATCATGTGAGACTGTGACTTCGACTGTCTGGCTTAGATTTCAAGAGTACTGTGGAAAGGCACATTTTCACAAAAGTGTTTCCTTTTCTAACCACCTTAAGACGTCTTCATTGCATGCTAATTAGAGTCTTTTCTATGTACTTCCCCCTCCACATTCAGTCGAAACAATTGAACAATCATGCTGCTGTTTAAGTATTCTAGGAGAATAAAAATATTTGGGTAGCTTCGTAACTCTCCCTTGAACCTTATTTGGGTTGCTGCCACTGCACAATTTTCATGCATTTTGAAAGGTTTTTTGTTTTTAATACATGGGCCACCAGATTGCTGAATGGTTAAAACCATTACACAACCCAGAATCTCAGTGTGGTTGACACAATAGGCTTGATCCAGACTATATAAATCCAGTGCTTTTTTAATTTTAAAAAAAAATGTTTAGGGGTACTCTCATTTTGACTCAGGAAAATCTCCATTTTATAGTTCAAATCGGGAAAAATAAATACAGTAAATGGACAAAAGTACAAAGTTTCACAAAATGTTTAAGGGTATGCATACCCCTGCATCCCCCCCACCCCGAAGAAAAAAAAACTGAATAAAGAACTGAGATCAATGTGAAAAGCTGGTGCCATGGGTCACTTTGGTCCTATTTATTTCAGTGGAATTTAAGTGCAACTAACTTAGTCTGGATCAGCCGAATATGTTTTAAAATTGAAGATTCCATTGTATATTTCTAACAGAATGATTGCATGCCTGCATTATTTAAGAGTAACATTCTTGGCAGCCATTGACAGGGCATAATTAAATACTAAACATGAAGATTGTCTCTAGTTTAAATCTCTTTTCCTTACAGCTATAATGAAACTGTATATATGCAAACCCACACATCAGATATATTATTCAATTCCTGCTGTGCTTAATGTTATTAACTGTCTTCTTCAACTACATAAACATGCCAGATAGAGAAAAGGAGCATATACTGACTTGTGTTCAAACCTCTGACTTCTCTTCGGAGAGCAAAAAGATGATTAATATCATGGGATTTCTCAGTGACACTGGAGATAGAGGGATATATTCTGATCTTAGCTATCTGTGCTGTTATAGAAAGCTATTCCTATCAGCTTTACACCACTGTGAATGACATCAGAATCCGCCCCAGAGGAACTTGTGAGAGGTTAGAAAACTCCTCTAGTTTCTCTAGTGCCATTAAAAATAAAATATGTAAATGTATCCAATTAAAAGTATGTCCGTTTTGAGATTAATTTGAAGACCTTCGCCAGAGTTTTTCTCTGGAGAACTTCAGTGATTTTAGCTTTTTGCTTTGAAAAGTCACAACAAATCTCACTTCAGCAGGCAGGATCCCTGAATTACACCATGTCTGTGGAAGCACACAGTGCCTCTCAGTGTTCACTGGAGCTTGAAAATGTATGAATTTTGTACAAATATAGTAGTGAATATCATATGAAGAAAACAGGTTGGTAGTTCTAGAGGAATTTGTTTTCCTTTGGGCATGAGTTTCTTTCTGTAAAGAGGACTTTGGAGATTTGTCTATTTAAAAAAAGATGTTTCCTTCCATGGCAAAAATAAGAAAACATTAGTTTAATGATTTTTTTTAATTTTAAAAGCCCCCCCCCCCAAAATAAATAGTAGATATGGATATCCTGACACAATATATTTTTGTATTTCTTAATTCAAGGAGCACATGCCAATGGGTTTCATATTGTGGTAAAAGAATATAATAAGTAAACATTATGGTAATACAGGACAATAAGTGCTAATTGCTCGAGGCTAATATTGAAGCAGCAATATTTCTGATGCTTTTATATATGGTCCAGTCTTCACCCTTTCCAAAAGAAAACTGACCCAGTAAAAGGCTGCCTACAGCTTTCCACTGCTTTGGGAAGAAGAAGCTCAAAATAATAATAATAATGAGGGAAAATATGACAGTAGATAATGAAGAAATATTTGACTGCATATGACTACACAATATTATCCACAGTGCCTGCATCTAATGAACTGAAGTACATTTGCCTATTAATTCATTGAAGCACTTATGATGACTGAACAATGACCAGAGAGTATAAAACCACATACACAGACTCTCCATCCGTGTATGAACTGCATTAGCGGGGGGTTTTATATTTTAAAAAATCATAAGAAAAGAGTCCAGAATGCCCACCAACACACATTAGTACCTTATTTAACGTGATAATCCTGTCTCTGTGAATGAACAGATAAAATGCTACAGAGACAGAATAGTGCAGCAATAAATGTCTTTATACTATTCAAAACTCTAGGGAGAATTAAAGAATGAGAAAGCACAATCTAGTTCTTTTCAGACTTGCCTACCTTGACACATGATGGCAGGTCTCAAATATCTATCTGTATTATCATTTTGCCACTGAAAATAAATGTTCGGGGTGCAAAACCCCAAACATCTTATTACTTGGAACTTCAAAGCCACCGCCCATCCTATTTTGCTTACCCTGAGCTATCTTCTCGATAGATATTCATTTATCATATTCCAAAAGGAATGTATAAGCATTTGCATTGCCACCATGCTTTTGTGTCAGCTACCACAGGAAACAAAACTAAGCATAAAGTACTAAAGATACAAAGCATTGTTTAGACCTATAAAGCCTTAAACGGCTCAGGACTGCAATGCCTCAAGAACTGCTTCTTCCCATATGAACCTCCCCAGACCCTAAGATCATCTTCTGAGGCCCTTCTTCATGTGCCTCCTCCCCGTGAGGTCCAGCGGGTGGCAACATGAGAATGGGCCTTTTTCGCAGTGGCTCCCCATTTGTGGGAATGCTCTCCCCAGGGAAGTTTGGCTGGTGCCTTCATTATGTTATAACCGCCCTGAAACCTGTGGGTATATAGGGTGGTATACAAATTAACAACAACAATAACAACAACACATAGATTGAAGGTGACATTAGCCAAATGCAGCTCTCTAATTTCAGCTGATAACTAATCATCATCATCATCCTTTATTTCATTTATGAATCACTTGCCATGAGGCATCTCAAAGCATTACAACACAATGAAATATTAAAAAAAACCTGTTATGTATATAAGAACAGTTAAAACATTTTTATTCCTTGACTTCTGTTTTATTGTGATTGTCTCATAATATCCCATACCGCTCTACTTCTGTAGTAGTTAAGGCTAGAAACAGCCTTGGGTAAATGTGTTGATGTGACATTGTTTTGGAAAGACCCACACTTCCTTAAGACCAGCATGTGCAATATGTCTACTCAGTTCCTTTCATCTTGCTTATTTTGAATATATTCAGGAGGCTTCCCCCTGTTAAGTTGTGGGCGGACATATCAGACAACACAGCGATTCTTCAAACAGCTCTTGTTTATTCAGAGGCCAGAACAGAACTGAACTGAAGAGCTCAGTCAGCCTGCTTATATAGAGCTCCAGAACAACGTAACTGTAGCAACTTTCTAAAACTATCCAATCACTGAACGTCACTTTCGATCCTTCATTTGCGTACAAACTATCCAATCACCGAACGTCACTTTCGATCCTTCATTTGCATAACTATCTACAGTATCCCCCTGCTGGCCCAGGGTGAGAACTTCAGTACATAACACCCCCAAACCCTGGACCAGTTATCTTGACCTCCACACCTCTACACTTGCACCTGACAAAGCTGGGTTTGTTGCCATGGCAAACAAACATGCTGGGCAAGTTGGGAGCAGCAGTGGCTCACATTGCGTTGGCACCACATGCTGCCAGGTGTCTCTCAAGAGGAGGAGGAGAAAAGGTTTGGCCATTGTGATGTCTAATAGTACAGTGGTAACTCAGTTTTCAAGTGTCTCAGAAGCCAAACATTTTGGTTTCCAAACTCCAAAAACCTGGAAGTAAAAGTGTATAGAGGGATTTCCACAGCTTAGACTCAGGGGTCAGCAACCTTTTTCAGTCATGGGCTGGTCCACCGTCCCTCAGACCATGTGGTGGGCCAGACTATATTTTAGAAAAAAATATGAACAAATTCCTATGCCCCACAAATATTCATTTTAAATAAAAGCACACATTCTACTCATGTAAAAACACCAGGCAGGCCCCACAAATAACCCAGAGATGCATTTTAAGTAAAAGGACACATTCTATGTAAAAACACGCTGATTCCCGGACCATCAGCGGGCCGGTTTGAGAAGGCGATTGGGCTGGCTTCGGCCCCTGGGCCTTAGGTTGCCTACCCATGGCTTAGAGGCTGCCTGTAAGCAGTGCAAGCTGTTCTGTGAGGGACAATGGGGCATTGTCACACCAACTCCAGTGCTCCCTTAGCCAGCCCCCACCTGCCTGCCATCTTACTTACAAGCAGTCAGGGGGTGGCTCTGCCTGAGATGGGCTCTGGGTGCACTGATTGCTCCATCCCTACTAGTCCCAATGGGCTGCAGCCATTATGACAGTGGTAGAGAACATGTGAGCCTCCAGACAATGTTAGACCAAATTTCCCATCATCACTGGGCACACTGACTGGGGCTGATGGGGACAAGAGTCCAACATTTGGTTCCCTGCCCTATAATTCTTTACCACTAACAATAAGATCCGAAAAACATTGCCCATGTTGCATAAGATGGAAATGGCATACTCAGTCCTGCACTGAAAATGAAAGTGGGATTTATCTTTTGCTATTTTCTTAATTCCATTCCACAGAAGAGATTCCTGAGCTTCTGAATGAGAACAAGAGCCTTCTGGGGTCTTGGATGTCATGTTAAACTTCAGAAGTCTGACAATTCCCATTGCACTTTTTAATAAAGCATGACATATAGCTTTGGAGCAATCTGTCTTTGCTCAAGAGAAGTAATATTACACATTATGTCAAGGAAGCCTGAATGGGTCTTGTCAGCATAAAGATTTTGCTTTCAGTGCCTCTGCTGCTATGCCCACAAACATTGGATATTGATTGATAATAGAGGGTTTACTTCATAGGAGATAAATGGCATTGTGTTTTTACAAATTTTATATGGGAGAAGAACTGAGGGACGGATGCAGTGAGATGGCAGGATAGATTTTGAGTTGATCTTTCTCTCTCTCATTCTTTCTTGAATTAATAACTGCATTTGCACTAGCATTTCCAAAATCTTACTGTTTCAACTCAGTATCTATAAACTGCCTGATGGGGTAAGAATCTTAAAAGACAAGTAAGCTAATACATGCCATTTTGCAAGCTTGTCTCTTTCTCTCATTTTTTCAAACCTCCCGAGTAAACATGAAAACATTTAAACTTTCAGTGAAAGTGCTTGGAAGGCTTTATAAAATTGCAACTATTACCCAGTCAGTGTTTATCTGTTTGTTTTTTAATCAATTACCTGGTGGTTTTTATCTTCTCTAAGGCTTCGGGGGGGGGGTGTTCTTTTGGGGGATGCCAGGAACTCAGTGTTATTAAATAAGGAACTTGGTGTTATCAAATCAAGTACATCATCTAAAACAGTGGGTATCTTTGTTTCGCAAGTTGGGAAGGAATCAAAATATACCTGTGCTGGCATGCTTTCATGCAGACATATGGATTGAGCAACTTCCCACCAGGCTATAACAGATTATAGAGGAAGGCTGGAGAAAAGGAAAGCAGTGGTACTCTAATCACATGCCATACCTGCAAGCATGATGCCTGATTGTGTAACAAAACAGGTGTTTACTGTGCATTGAGAGACTTCCCAAGCACAGTACGTTAGTTCTGCTGTCCCTGTAAGCAAGCATTAAACCCAAGGCAAAAACGAAACAAACAAAACAAAAGCCCAGCTACAATATCTTCATGTAGGACTAAACTTTCCCAAACTGGTTTTAGTCTTCCATCAGTCCCAGTCAGCACAGCCATGCTGGAGGGCATCAGGCTGGCGAAGGATAGTGTACACAAAAGCAGGTACCCAATTCTGACAATGCAGCGAAAAGAAAAACCCCTTAAACCTCCATTCCTTACCCAGCTTTATCTTAAGTGTCTTTAAAAGCTGGGCAAGAAGAATCCCTGATGGGTGCAAAGATGTTTGACAATTCCAATTGCACTTTTTAATAAAGTCTGACATGCAACTTTAGAGCAATCTGTCACTGCTCAGCAGCAGTAATATTATGTGTTTCATCAATGAGCTCTGAATGGGTCTTGTCACTGGAAATATTTTCCATCTTGACACCTGCACTTTGAGAAACACTTCTTGGGAATCGACTGATGCTTAGAAACATCTCATGTGAGAAGAGGGTGTTTATTAAATGAAAACCTTTGTACTTCTGTGAAACTATTAATGAAAGCATTTTCTCTCTCTTTGGCATCTTCAACTGATCCATAAAAACTCCTTAATTGACTAAATATTGTTTGCATTCTTGGATGAAACTGATCATCTCTACCCCCAATTTAGCCTTGTTTCAGAGCTGGTTTCAGGACTGAATTGGCCTTGATCACCATGATGGATGACCTCTGTCGGGAAAGGGACAAGGGGAGTGCAAACTTGCTTCTTTTGCTCCCCCTCTCTCTACAGCGTTTGATACCATTGACCATGGTGTCCTCCTGGTCCAGCTTAGGAGGAGTGCTGTTTTGCAGTGGTTGTGGTTCTACCTGTAGAGTCAGTTCCAGAGAGTGGCACTGGGGCAATGCTCCTCAGTCCCTTTGCATCTGTGTTATGGATGCCACAGGGCACTATTTTGTCCCTGTCGCTATTTAATTACATGAAGCCATTGGAAATGGTTATTAGGGAAGGTTATTAAATCTCTGTTTATCCAAAACATCTGAATCAAGTGTGGCTGTGCTGGTTCTGGACCACAGTCTGCCCATAGCCATGACCTGGACAAGAGCCAATAATTTGAATTGAAGCTCTGGAAAAAGAGTGACCATGTGGGTGACTGGTTTCCATGTCTGGGAGACAGCAGTGGAGCGCATGCTACTGCCATCCAGGGAAGGCATGCAGGGTTACCCTAGGGGTAACCCTAGGGGGTGGGGTGAGGAGGGAGGCCACTGCACCCCCGGGTCAGGTCAGATCCTAGAGTGGAGCTACGGCCGGGCATGAAAAAGCCACCTTGGCAGTTTCCTTGTGAGCCTCAGCCCAGCCGATGAGATGGGCACCATTGTTGCTGCCAACTCTCCTCCTCTCTACCCCTGGGAGTGAAGCTGTGGCTTGTGGCATTGGGCTATCCCACAAGGAAGCTGTCTCTACAGCTCCCTCACATGCCTAAGCCAGAATTGCTTGGGGCCAAACACAGCCAGCTCCAGCCCCCTTTATGCCACTGCTGGGAGATGGGTCACTTACCTGTTGTGGATGGGGCTCACTTCCTCTGAAAGAACTGGCATATAGTCTGGGGGTGCTACTGGATTCATCTTTGGCACAGGTGGCTAGGAGTGCCTTTTACCAGCTTCAGTTGGCAAGATCGCGATGACTGTTTTTGTTTCTTTGAATAAAGAGTTAACTTCACTGACACCTTGTGAATTATTGCTGACCAGCTCCTGACTCTCACCTTGACATTCTGCCCCATCTCCTGTCCCGTACTGGCTTCTGAGCCTGGAATTTTGTCCCAAAGGGAACACAACCCTTGGCATGAAAGAGATTCCCTGTTCTCGGAGCACAGGGTATGAATGGATGCGGGAACCATGTGAAATATTTCTTTTTCATCTATACAAATAACACTGTCTTTTGTAGCAATGAAATACAAACAAAATATGGCTATTTAGCAAGGAGCGAAAGAGAGAAATATAATAGCAATTTCCTCTTACTTCCTGGACCTCAAAAATTTCACTGCACTATCTATACATCAGGCATGGCCAAACATGGCCCTCCATCTGTTTTGGGACTACAATTCCCATCATCCCTGACCACTGGTCCTGTTAGCTAGGGATGATGGGAGTTGTAGTCCCAAAACAGCTGGAGGTCCAAGTTTGACCATGCCTGCTATACATGGTAGGTAGTAAGCGTAAGGATGATGTAAAATAGTGACATTCCTAGAAGATGAAAAGATGTATGTCAGTATAAAAAACACTCCTTACATTCCCTTTGGTAGGTAATTTAAGATTATTCTTTTCCCCATTTTGTATCCCATCGAATCTGTTGCCACCTCCCTCAACCTTTCTTACCTTTGTAATTTAAAGTGACAGGTTAAATGCTAATGCAATTGATAGGGGTGAACAACTGGTCAAGGAACAACCTGAGCTGACTGCTTAATATATCTACGAATTGCAGAAATATGCAGGTCAGGTCTAATTTTGACAGGGAATGGTTCACTGCAAGGCTTTATGTCTCCCTGGATAGCCATTAACAGACTCATACTAGAATAACTACCTCATTGCTTAGGGTGGGAAAATCAAGTTCATCTTAATAGGGGGGAAACAGAGCCAAGTTCCTGATATCCTCATTTTTAAGTGCCATTTTGTTAAATATTGGATCTAATATTATAATCTAAGATTATAGAATTCAAGGAGGAGGAGAAGGGGATCAGTAATAGCCCAGCAGATGTGTATACCCCAAGGCAGCCCTCAAATTTTCCCATAAATAAAGCATGCCTGTGAAAACAGCAACATGTTGTTGTTCTCTTTATGTGAAGGATCCTCTGTGGAAACCATTTCATACAGAAGTGTTCATCACCAAATCACTAAGCAGCTAATTCCACCCTGTTTTGGTCTTGCTGGGTCCGTCATTTTCCATTCCACCCCGTTGCATGCCGCTGAATCCTATTCCGTTCTGTTGCATGCCTTTCCACTGTAACACGTTTCTTTCTACATAATACATGCACTTTAATGTAAAATGCACAGTTTTCAACACATTCACCAGTAAAATAAAAGACACAATTTGGTCCACACATTTTACCACATCGAAAATGCCATGCAAAATTCAGAGGAATGCGTAATCTGACTGATAGCTGTGTCCTGGCCTCCATGTAATTTCAGGAGCATCAGCTCAGCTTAGACCAGTGTGAAAATCAGATCAAATGAATCCCTTCCTCTAGCTACATCATTTCTCTCTATCTCTCTCTCCATCCCCTTTCCTGCATTCTGGAACACAAGTGAGTATACAGTTTGTTTCTACACAGTCACAAATCCAGGCATTGATCAGACCCAGCTTTGTTAAGCTTCAGCCCATACCCCGGGACCTCATTACCTGAGTGAGTAAATGAGCTATCACAGTTCAAGTGCCATGAACAGAATTTAATATTTGAAAGAATAAGTGGGGACCATTCCCAAGCCCCAACAGGAGAGCTCCTTATTCAGGGCTTCAACCTGCTGTCTGGCAGATAATGTATTGATTCTTTTCCAACCTCCTGAAACCTTTCCCAGCTGAGCTGTACACAGTTAAAAGCTTCGGGGTTGCTAGCCCTGAACCCCAGCATTTCATCGCTATATTGTCAGGAACAGGCTATATCACAGGGAGTTTTTGTTTTTATTTTAACTCTATGGGGTGCATTTTCCTGGTTCAGTTACTGCTCACACCTCAGACATAATATGCTAAAGCAGCAAATTCTCTCTCCCCCCCCCTTAATGAAATTATTCACCATTCTATGGCTATACCACTCTCAAGCCTGCACTTAATTGTTAGACTCACCACCAGACTGAAATGTTATTCCCAACTCCCATGGCTCAACCACCCTCACCTATTGACTTGATTATTAGACTCAATGCCAGACCAATATGCTATGCCTAATTTCCAGTTCCGCTATAAACCCCATGCTAGCATGGTTCTTCGTGGGGGGGGGGGGAATGAAATCCAGGATTTTAATGTAGCTGCAGCTGAATAGTATGTTTCATTCCCTCATGCAAAGGTGGGATGGATACAACATGCCTCCAGTCATTGCAGCACAGTTGGACTCATGAAAGAGGGACGGCAAAGCCCCTTTTAGCTCCTAGTTGGGACCAGTTGCAACTAGTGAACAGTTATGGAAGGGTTGATGGGCTGTGAAGTATCCTAGTTCTCAGCTATCTCTGGGGTTTGCCAGGATTCACTGCTCCTGGCATATCTCATCAATATCAGTTTATGACATCCTTGCAATTGTCCTAATCCCAATTCTTTTTAAGAGACTCAACTTTTGGGTTAGGTTATTTCTTTGGGATGATAAAGGAAAGGGCTGAAGCTCAACAAGACAACATCTGCTTTGCATGCAGGAGGTCACAGGTTCAATTATCAGTATCTCTAGATAGCTTTTGGAGACCTCTGTCTGAAATTCTGAAGAGGTGCAGCAGCTAGTGTAGACAATCTGAGCTAGATGACCAATGGCCTGACCCAGTATAAGGCAGCTTTCCATGTCCCTCTGATCCCAATATATTTGCTGTACATGTTTCTCAGAAGGATCCCAGGGATGCTACAAAATCCTACTTTTGCACTAGGCTCAGGATTTTGTCAGTACAACAAGGTATCTTCCTTCAGTGCCAACAAATGATTTAGTATGACTCTTCTGAAAATATTGGATTGCTGCATTGTCTAAAACTTGTGGTAAAATGGATATAAGTCAGCATCATTCTTTTAAAAAGGAAAAAAAAAATCATTGCCCCAGAAAACAAGACACTTGATTATCTCCCGTGCCCCTTTTCTTTTGTTCAGGACAGTAGGTTAGCAAAACATGATGTCTCAGCTATCACATAAGTAATACAAAATGCCACATTTAGTACTGAACTGTGAAAGTTCCCCAGAACATCTGATTCCCAATGTGTGACACTGAGCAGCTACCAGTCAGTCTCGGGGATCCTGAAATTAAGATCAGCTAGAACGATTGACAGGATGAAATATCAGAGAAGAGGCTGAAAGAGCTGTGTGTCTTAAGTTTAGTAAGAGGTTGAAAGGGAGCATGATTGCACTCCATTAATACATTAGAGGTGTTAACCTAGCAGAGGGGAGAAAATTATCTGAATTAAAGACTATGGTAAGAAGCGGTAATAACTACAAATTGTACATTAATGCATTTAGAATAGAGATCAGGCAGTTTTTAACTCCTAAAAGAAGTAAAGTTCAGAAAAGGATTGCTGAGTTACAGCATCCCAGAAGCATGCACATTTCAAAACAGTATTAAATAAATGGATGGTGAAAGATGTTTGTGATTGTTAATATTGGCTGGGGACCCATGGATGTAGCTATTTACATGTCCGGGTGTGGAGGGGTGGTTCCCTCATGTGTGTCAATTAAACCCACCTGCATACATAATTTGATCATTGTTTGGCTGGTCTTTGATTGTTATATTTGAATAAATAAGGCGTGACCTTTCCACAGTTACTCTGTCTCTCAAGTCTTCTTCCATGGTGTGTTGGCAAGGTTAGATTGGTTGCATCACAAAACAGGGCCAATGTTCACCCTACCCACAAAGAGAAAGTAAATGGTGCCATCAGATGGCTAAAGACTCATCCCAACTTGGAATTTTTATTGCTGTACATTTCACAAGCTATATTCTTACGACCTTTCAACTTTAAAGAGAAGAAAACTCAAAAGGTGTCCCATACCCTCACTTTGAAAGAAAGTTGTTTCAGGCAGGTCTACCATTGTTCTCATTTTGAACTCCTCAGATTAGATTCTGAGCTATTTTTATGTGTCCAACAAATGATGGCAAGATTATGAAGGCTATTTTATCTTTCAGCAAATATGTCAGAATGGTCTGAATATCTGGCTTCAGTATCATCTGATAAGCATTGTCAGGCTGGAACTGATTACACTGTCATTCTTGGGTTTTCACAACTAATGTATGTTACTTTCAGCTCACAATATAATATGCTTGAATGCCAAAATAGAACGAACACGGCTCTTCAGCGAGACGACTTCCCCCCTTCTTTCTTTCCATAGCTTATCTGTTAACAAAATGTGCATCTCATAATTTAACTGCCCCACCTTCCCAAGGCTCAAGGTGGCTTGCAACCCCAAATTAAAAGCCAACAACATTACAATAAAAACAGCTCCAAAGAACAAACATCCTGCTGATACAATGAAACTCATCACAGTCAACAGTAGATGGGCCAGATATCTCCCAGGCCCTGCATATTGATAGCCAATGATGTCTGGGGAATCAGATGAGTCTTTAGCAAGCAGTGGAAGCACATCAAAGTTGGTGCTCGCCTTACTCTGGAAAGGAGGTGGGTCCATATGGTGGACATCAGAAGGGGAATGAGTCTCTGGGTTTGAAAGATGGACTTCAGCTGACTGTAGTACAAGCAAAAGAGGATCTTGGAACATTGGTAGGCCTGTACAGAACAAGGTATTCCTTCAGGAATCCATATCCCATGTTATTTAGAGCATTATAAGTCAACAAAACAAGCTTACATTTGGCTTGGTAGTAAATGGGCATTAACAGCCAATACTGGTGCACCAGTCAAAGCCAGTAAAAGGTGTTCCTAGCTGCAGTGGTCACATGAAGCTCCAGTGATAATGATGGATAGATGACTACCCCCAGACTATGCACTTGATCCTTCAAAGGGAGTAAAACCCAGCCCCAAACAGATAACCTTCTTTATACAATTTTATTGTACCACTGTTTTTTTCCCCTGTTGTATTTGATACAGTGCTTAAATGCACACGTTGGTTCAGTATAATAAAAAAGTGATAGATTTTTAATCTTTATTCTATGTAACATTTATATCGAACCAGTGCAAATAAACACTTCTCCCACCATAGCTAAACCATCTTGATAAATACTCATGTATACACTTCAGCAGTTTTATACATAAATGCATGGATTAACTTAATGACTACTAAACAACTACAGCTGTAGTCTTTGAATGGATCAAATTTTTGTAATAATGACCCTATATTTTTACCTCTCTCAGAGAGTACTTTTCAAGGGGCACTGCCATATATCTATGCTATTGATATAGCAATGCACAAATAATGTATATTGCATTGCGAAGATGTTAATAAACTGCTTGGAATATTGCTCTGCTGCAAAGGATGAAGCGAGCTGGAAAAAGCTGCACTCTGCAATCAATAAAAAAGCTTGACTTGTACTTTAGAACAATCTCTGGAGGATTTTTGTCTAGCCTTGTGACACGTTTGTTGTGACTTTCCACCAAGTTATGAAGACACACACCTGTGTACAGAGGCACTCCCTTGGGTTTCTTTTCTTTCTTTTTTAATTGAGTGTCCTGTTTTAATCACTATATTGTTTTAATTGTTTTATTATGTCTTTGAGTATGAATATTTATATTTTAATATTCATGAAACTTTTTATTCTTTGTACTGCTTAGAAGGCTATTTTGGTATCGTTTGGTATTTTTAAATGTGTTTGTGGGAGGGGGTGGCTGAGGGGAGTTATTGGTTTGTGGGAGGGGGTTTTGTTCGTGTGTGTGTGTGTGTGCTTTTATATTGTGTTTTTATGTTGTGAACTGTCCTGAGATCAGCAGATGAAGGACAGTTAGATAGATAGATAGATAGATAGATAGATAGATAGATAGATAGATAGATAGATGATAGATAGACAGATAGATGATAGATAGCTAGATCGATAGATAGATAGACAACAACAAAAACAGCAAGTATTAATAATAACTCTGGGAAATGTTGAAGTGTTTCAGCCATTTCTCTCTCTCTCTAGCTCTTCTCGTTACTGACTCCACATATAGCTTGACTTATATACTTAATTGCCAGGTTCCTAGGATGAAACTTTGTCACTCCTGTGCATAACTTCTATTAAATATTTGCCTCTCCAGTGAACAACTTTCTGAGCAAAACATTCCATTGTGCTTTTAACCGCCTGTGAACATTGGAGCCTCTTCTATACTGGTCTAGAGAAGAGGTGGGTTTTTAAAAATAATTTGTTTGTAGTTGTTGTTTAGTCGTGTCTGACTCTTTGTGACCCCATGGACCAGAGCATGCCAGGCACTCCTGTCTTCCACTGCCTCCCGCAGTTTGGTCAAACTCATGTTGGTAGCTTCGAGAACACTGTCCAACCATCTCGTCCTCTGTCATCCCCTTCTCCTTGTGCCCTCCATCTTTCCCAACATCAGGGTCTTTTCCAGGGAGTCTTCTCTTCTGATGATGTGGCCAAAGTATTGGAGCCTCAGCTTCAGGATCTGTCCTTCCAGTGAGCAGTCAGGGCTGATTTTCTTAAGAATGGACAGGTTTGATCTTCTTGCAGTCCATGGAACTCTCAAGAGTCTCCTCCAGCACCATAATTATTTTATTCAATTTTACATTATACCTTTGAATTCAAACAGTAGTCATAACCATAAACATATAGGATTCCCTGAACCCTTAGACTTCCCTCCACCCCTCCAGGGGTTCCACTGTCAATATTTTTCTACTGCATCATATAATTTCTCAATTTTTTTAAAAAATCCATTTTTACCTTAGTTTTTGTTACATTACATGTGTTGTTATAATCCTGCCAAAGTGTTTAGTTGTTTACAGTGTTCTCTTAAGTAACTTATACATTTATTCCATTCCTTATTAATGTTTTGATCTTCTTGGTTTCTAGTTTTCCAGGTCATTTTCGCCATTTTGGTGTAGTCCATCATCTTTATCAACCATTCGTCTCTGGTCAGGATTTTATCTTCTTTCCATCTCTCCACTGCTGTCATCACATACATAAATAATCTTTTCTAGGGAGCAGAGGTGGTTTTAAGGTATTGTGACCACTGCAGTCACGTTGGGTGCCACCCTGTAGAGGGCGCCAAAACAATGCTGTAGAACAAAGCATGAGAGGTGGGGGAGCTGAATTTTAGTGTTGCACAGGGCACCACTGAAATTTGACAACCCAAAGTCTGCCACTGTCAGGAGCCTAAAAAGCAAAAAGAAAGCATTCTTACAACCCACATTTTACAGCCCAAACCCCAAAACAAAATGGCTGGCAGTCCTATTGCTTTACATATGCATTTTTATTTTTCTAGTAAATTATCCATTGTTATAAAGCATATTGTCTTTGAGAACTAGGTATAGAACTGGATTTTCAACATGGAACTCATGTTTTACAAGAATGGAGGAAATATTTAGAAGAGGAAAAACAGGATGGAGAGTTAGACTGCCAAATATGTTTCCGAGAAGGCCAATTCTAAGCAACAGAAAGGGCACAGCAGGAAATAATTAAATTTGAGTGATCAAGGGGTTTAATTCTAATTTGGTGGCAATACGTTCATTAGCTGTGAGCAGATTTGTGGATAAATCACTCAGTAGCTTGCAGCATGACTTAGATGGAGATTAACTGAATTAGCAAAGGCAAATGAATTCTGATGCTGTCCCTAACCCAACCCATCCTCAACCCAATCACATCATTTTATACTCTTTTTTTCCCATATACAGTGGTACCTTGGGTTACAGACGCTTCAGGTTGCATATGCTTCAGGTTACAGACTCTGCTAACCCAGAAATAGTACCTTGGGTTAAGAACTTTGCTTCAGGATGAGAACAGAAATCACGTGGCGGCGGTGCAGTGGCAGGAGGAAGCCCCATTAGCTAAAGTGGTGCTTCAGGTTAAGAACAGTTTCAGGTTAAGAACAGACCTCCAGAACAAATTATGTTCTTAACCTGAGGTACCACTGTAGTGAAGAAATGGCATAATATGAAGTAACTTCCAGGACAAACTGGGAGGAAAACATAGTGAAGGTAGTCAGTAAGGAAGGCAAGGAGGTGTGTGTGTGTGTGTGTGCATAGACAGCATGATCAGCAAAAAATAGCATACACCCCCCCCCCAAGAATACCTTTGAGTTTTGACTTGTTAGCTTTAAAAATAATAGTGGGAAAGTGATGACATATTTATTCTTCCCCCATGACTTCAGTGCTTGGAGGTTTCTATAGTTGCATTTTACGGTATGTGACATGCATCTTCTGATAGTGGAATGTGCTAATGCTTGCCATACAACAATTAATACCCTGCATCTAATATTTAACATGCTATATTTGGGTAACATACATCACACTTTTGTTCTAATTTCACATGGAGTGCCAACTCTGACCCTTGCAAGGGACTTGCACTCCTTTATGGACCCATCTGTGTGGAATGGAAGAGCAAGATTGTGTCTGCTGCCTCTATGCAATGATCAGTGTTCCAGACAAACACTATTTGCAGAAGTGTCCATGCTACCATATGCTCCACAGTGCCCTGATTGTGAAACATTTCACCATTGACATTCATGTGGTGCAAAGCCTAATACAGTGCTACCTCGGGTTAAGAACTTAATTTGTTCCAGAGGTCCGTTCTTAACCTGAAACTGTTCTTAACCTGAGACACCACTTTAGCTAATGGGACCTCCCGCTGCCGCCACCACACAATTTCTGTTCTCATCCTGAAGCGTAATTCTTAACCCGAGGTACTATTTCTGGGTTAGCGGAGTCTGTAACCTGAAGCGTCTGTAACACGAGGCACCACTGTATATTTTAAACACACGGTGATGACTCTTTTATTCACCCACATTTTAAAATTATGCTCCTTGCTGCTCTTGCCTTTATTGGACTGGATTCAGAATAACTTACTTGCACTCATGCTCCATTGATTTCAGTGTGAAGTAAGCCATGACTAACTTGTCCCATTGACCTAAAATTCAGCTAATTTAGACAGGATTCAACCTTTCAATTTTTGTTTGATTGTAGTGTTCCTTCATAATTAAACCAGGAGCTGACCTATTTGTGGCTCCCAGCAGCTGTTTCCCAACGATGTTGAACTTATCGCGTATATAAAGTGTACTGTGACCATTAGAATGCAATCTCTTGAGATAATGGGTCTGTCTCTATAGTTGCCTTTCAGTATCTGTACAATTATGTGGCTTGCTGGCCTCCGGTGGCCCTGGAAACAATGCAAGCTTAGTCCAGTCTGGATTTCCAGGTTATTTCCGAAAGTGTAGCTGTGTCTAAAGCTCCCCAACTCCAGACAGTTCACTCAGCCAGGCTGCAAACTTGGATATATCACAGGCATCTGAAAGCACCCTTGGTTTGTTCCATGAAACACTCTTAAGTATTGATGGTGCAGTTTAAAAGACAAATAGTGATGCCAGCAATACTATATTGTCACAAATTTTAGCAGAGTCTCATCACTCTGGGTTAATGAGTCCATGGATGAGCCATGCATTACATAAATTGCCACAGTAAGAAATATAATTGCCGCATTAAGAATAATGCCAAATAGCAAGTTCACCACAGGCACAGCTGCTTTACTTCGCCACATCTGTTAAGTGCATGCAATTGCAAATGGGCTTGCCTTTCATTTGGTGTACGTACACCAGTCAAGATAATTTATTTGACTCAGATTATTGGGCCCAATCCAGATTTCCCAGCATATATCTGCACACTGCAAAGATGTGGACGTGGGTAGCAATCAGCACTGTAAAGTTTTAGAGAGCCTACCATCCCAGAGGAGAATAAAGCTACAATTTAGTGGATTATTTCTCCTTTGGAAGATGATGGTGCTGCTGGCTTTATGTATTCAGTCCAGTCCTGAGAACTGCACATACAGCACATGTTTGCATGTACAGTCCCTGATCCAGGGTGGTTCCCATTCAAAACTGATTAACTGTGTGGAACAAGATGGTCAATGGCAGCAGTGACCAACCTTGTTGGCTCGAAGTCCGCATGAACCCTAAGTGGGCATGCATCTTCTTCTTCTTTGGCGATCACTCGTAGCCAAGTAAGATTGTCTTCCATAAACACAGTTTTAACAATGAGTCCGTAAGTGACTGTGGAGGCCAATTCTGGATCCACACATCCTTCCACTGTGGGGACATTGGTTTCTGGGTGAGAGTTGATCACGGTGTGGATTTGCCAAGTGTGCCTTCCTCTTAGCACATTTCTCCCTTGCGTCCTGAGTTTGAGTGTCTTCAAAGCCCATGGCACCTTACATACATGCACACACACTCAGCCCCTGCGCTCCTAATTGGTGCAAATCAGCAGAGGAGGGAGGGTAATTGCCTCCTCTCTACTCATTGGATGATCAATGACTGAGTCACTTTGGTGTAAAAGAGATGGATAAATGTTTCTTTATTTACTTAGGAGAATGCTTATATACTGCATTAAAAAAATCAGAGCAGTGTACAACCAATATAAATAGAATAAAATTACATAAAAATCCAGTTCACAGATCACTGGCTAACTGTTACAAAAAGTTTTTTTCTTTAATTGTCTGTAGAAGCCTTGCGGCATAGAAACGTTTTCTTCAAAGGTTTAAAAATTAATGCAGAAGGCACCTGCCGAAACATTATTAATATCAATCTGAGGAGGTTATATAAGAAACCTGTAAAAAGGGAAGTCAATATAGGTTTTGCTGCACTTGCTTCAATGCCTTTCCATCCCTTTCATTTCGAAAAACTCATTTCCTGAGGTCAACAGATTTTCCTGGACCCACCAGTGTGGTCAGGGTTGGTCATATACAGTTACTTTCAGTAACTTGTGACTCTCTCAAGAAGTGAAGGGCTTCTAAAAGACCCTGGAGTTTTTCTTTCGGAATGACCATATTTCCCCATCTAGAATTTAGTAATAAATTGGACACAAAATAGAAAGCCAGGAAGAATACTGGATGGAATGACTGCAAGCAGGAAGTAAGAAATATACACATTTATAAATCAACTCAGCGGATTGAACATAGGTGGATTAATGGGTGGCAAAATAACTGGTGACATATTTTTCAACAGAAGTGGTGAAATATGATGGGATTCAATATTTTTAGGCAAGCTATAATTCAGTATAATGCACAATGAGAAACTGATGGCATATGAAGTACCAGAGGGGATTTGGGTATTCTACCTCTGTTACTTCCCAAGCTGCAAAGTCCAAAATTCAAACATTTCCAAGACTGATTTATTACCACACAACACCAAAGCTAACAATAGAGGAAGTTACTCCTTGACACTCTTAACAATTAACAATTCTGATTAAACAAGGTAATCTTAGAGGCAGTTTAATCATTTAAAAACCATTAAGGTACCAGACAACTTAATGCAATATCTCAGGAACATAGCAAAAATATTTGGTTTTAAAATAAATAGTACCAATCTCAAGAAAAGAGCTAATGTGGGTGTTTTGAGAATTAAATAATATTCCACAAGACTTAGCATATACAGTGTGGTACCTCGGGTTAAGAACTTAATTCGTTCTGAAGGTATGTTCTTAACCTGAAACTGTTCTTAACCTGAAGCACCACTTTAGCTAATGGGGCCTCCTGCTGCCGCTGCGCTGCCGCTGCGTGATTTCTGTTCTCATCCTGAAGCAAAGTTCTTAACCCGAGGTAAAATTTCTGGGTTAGGTAAAGGGACCCCTGACCATTAGGTCCAGTCGTGACCGACTCTGGGGTTGCGGCGCTCATCTTGCTTTATTGGCCGAGGGAGCCGGCGTTTGTCCACAGACAACTTCCAGGTCATGTGGCCAGCATGACTAAGCCACTTCTGGCGAACCAGAGCAGCGCACGGAAATGCCATTTACCTTCCCGTTGGAGCAGTACCTATTTACCTACTTGCACTTTGACGTGCTTTCGAACTGCTAGGTTGGCAGGAGCAGGGACCGAGCAATGGGAGCTCACCCCATCGCGGGGATTCAAACCGCCGACCTTCTATCGACAAGTCCTAGGCTCTGTGGTTTAACCCACAGCGCCACCCGTGTCCCTTATATTTTTGGGTTCGGGGAGTCTATAACCTGAAGCGTATGTAACCTGAAGTGTATGTAATCCGAGGTACCACTGTACAAAACAACTTGATTCCATAATGTAAATGGTCCTAGCCAATGAGGGAAAGAGTTTGACTTGATTCAATCCTTGTTTCCCTTCTTGGGATGGGGGAAAATTCAATTCAATTTACATTTAAAGGTGAACCTACAGAATTTTCGCTTCCCAAAAACAGTATGTGAAATGAAATGAAGTCATCCTTAAAAATTAGCACATCACTGGATTGTGCAATACAGTTCCCAAGGCAAGTAATGTGTACAAAAATGTATATATTGCAATAAAGTGTTCATAAAAATGCAAATATTTGTGGAAGTAGAACACACAAAATTAGGAAAACTGGTTTGGAAAAATGTGCATATTACACAAAATTCACACTAATATGCTGGCAATTTTTTATTAGCACTTAAAATAAACTGATGGAGAAATGTGGGGAACTGAACCTACAATCTGGAAAATAAGAAACTGAGAAACCATCTTTCCACCTCACCTCACTTTCTGCTTCCATAATATCTTGCAATTATGACAGTTAGACACTGATTCCTTGAGACACTCTTGTTTTTTTTTTGTTTTTGCAAACAAAGTTCACTTTATTGAAATTCATTAATATCATTACAAATTTAACTTCACACATACACATACATACAAAAAATAAGTTCTTAAGTTGGAGACACTCTTGTTTAAGAGAATCTAGCTTCCATGGGCAGCTCAGTGCTAAGCATATGTTTTGTATACAGGAAGTCTCAGGTTTACTCCTGGCATCTACAGTGAAGAAAGGCTCAGCTTGCAGGTGTTGTTGACTTTGGATAACTGCTGCCATGCTTAGAGTACATAACACTCGGCTAGTTTAAGGTAGTATAAAGCAGTTCCTATGTTCCTATTTGGCTTCTGTTACATACTAATCTGGGGCTAAGAAACCCGTGGCCTTCCTGATGGCATTAGATTCCACTGCTCATCAGCTCCAGCAAGCAGCATGACCCATAGTTAGGGAGTGGTGGGATGTGGAAGTCCCACAACATCATTCCCATCCTTTCCCAAAGCCACCTGGGTCTGATGAACCAGCCTTCTGTCAAATCATTTTCAGAATTGAAACTTACCCACCATTCTTATTTGACGCCACCCATCAAGCTCAATTCAATCCAGTTAACCTTAGACTCCACTGTACATACAACCTGTCCTCAACAGCAACCAGTTATGGTGTGACAAATCATAACAAAAGAATCCAAAACTTCCAAACAGATTTGGGAAAGTGGAAAGTGGAAAACAAAAACCAGCCAACGCTGTCAAAGCCATTCTGTCTCAATGGGAGAAACCAACTGAGAAAATATGAAAAATATGGTTATGCATGGTAATGCATTCACTTGGTTTGGTTTAAGGGCAGAACTGGTGGAAAGGGGCATTCTAATCTCCAAGTAGTCCTAAAGCATTCTGGCCTTCAAGCAGAAGAATGAGATAACTGACACCTTTCCCAGTCAATGATGCTTAGATCAGTGTGAAACTGAGCTCTCATTTCACTGAGTGTCCCTTTCTGGGCCCAAATTAGTCCTCCTTCTAATATGCCTGGGAGGATTGGGGGTGATTTGGACTGGAATTATAACAGCACAATGTCATTATTCAAGGGATCTTGCATTGCCACAAATGATATTGGTGCCTTCCTTTATGGGTTCAGGGTTAAGAATAATGTTAGCTGTGAAGTAAATTACAGGAAAGAAAACGGAGCTTCCGAAATATATGTCACAATAATGAAGTGGAAGTAGATGGCTTTTCTGAATTGCTAACCTTCATCAAGTGGAGAAGATCATTTGCAACAAAGTCAGGTGAAGATTTATAGGATGAAGAATAACTGGAGTAAATCAGCAAGAAAGCCAGGTAGAATTCAGTAAGGAAGCTAAAGCTTTCTTTTCTTTTTCAAAAATTTACATCCACCCCACAATCATATCCTACTCTCTTAGGATTGAAAGTCATAAAAAGAATTTCAATGGGAAATTACTCATGTACCAAACAACCATATCCTCTTAATATATTTACTGTGGGGAAGAAAAATAAATGCAGGAATGCTGATTGCTTTGCTTGAAAGAGATAATATCTATATTTTATTCAAATCACACCATGTACTTGTGTGTGTGTGTCTGTGTGTGTGTGTGCACGCACACACGCACACACACACACACACACACACACACACACACGAGCGCTGGAATTCCAATTTCTAGAATTTTACCACCAAACATTTCCCCTGCCCTCACATAGTAAATTTGAGATAGGAAAGACATCATCAAAAGTGTTGCAAGGCAAAATAGAAGACATTATGCTTGCCAGCACACCCTGTGGTGCCTGCAAAAAAAGTAGCTCAGAAATCCACAATGCATTAGAGTCTGTTTGTTCTAATGCTGTCACTTCCTCTTTGCACTGGCTCAGCCTGTCCTAACTCCATTTTGTGACTGGCAAACACTTGCTTAATATCCCAAATGTGCCCACTGGATGCCAAATGTTGGCAAGCCCATATAGTACATCTATCACTACAGATGACTGGGGGAGGGGGAGGATTTTCAGGACATGTTCCAGAGGTCCGTTCTTAACCTGAAAACATTCTTAACCTGAGGTACCACTTTAGCTAATGGGGCCTCCTGCTTCCGCCGCGCCGCTGCGTGATTTCTGTTCTCATCCTTAGGTAAAGTTCTTAACCCGAGATACTACTTCCGGGTTAGTGGAGTCTGTAACCCGAAGTGTTTGCAACCCGAGGTACCACTGTACCCTGTTTCTACATGCAAAATACTATTCTCTCAAAAGCTTTAAAAAACCAATTTCCTAGCTGAAGCTTGGTTAACGTGATGGGCAGTAGCTTCTAGCTGCTGGTCACACACACACACACACACACACACACCCTACTTGGGTGAGAACTGAATGGCAAACTTTGGCAGTTTTGAATGTAGCCTGAATTTAATGGTTGTGTGGCATGAAGGACTCCAAGGGTTTCCAGGAGTATGCTATTGCTTCTGGCAGAAATGGTGCTTCTCTAAACACACAAGTGCTATCTGTGAGAGTGTCGGCCTGCTCCTGCATGCTCCACACATATTATTTGTAAATGATCAAGCCCTTAAAAGAGAGCAGGCTTCATTTTTCCCCACACAGAATGAGCACCCTCTTAAATGTCTACCCAAATTGACTACTGCCCAGGAAATCAGGAATTGAAAGCACTTGTTTGGGTACAACCTGCCACCCAGGTCCTTCAAAACTGAATGCCAAGACAGCCTTCACCCTCCAGTGTTTCTATGTCTGGCTTAGTTTTCCCTCTCATTATCCTAGAAATATATGACATATGTGTGAAAAACAGTTAACACAGACTTTGGGACTTCTTCCCTAGAAAAGTTAGACTGGCCCCCTCCTTGCTGTCTTTCAGCCAACAGATGAATACTTTCTTGTTCCAACAGGAACTGACTGCTTTTAATGAAAGGGCTAGGATGTGCTATTTTTATTGTAGTTATTTGTATGGTTTTAATTTTTTTTTTAATCTGTGTATATGTCACGGACTGGGCAGAGGAGGAGGAGTGGTGGAGACTACTTCCCTAACCTGACCCTTCCAGGGAGGAGGAAGAGGAAGACAGTTTATTTTATTTTTTTTAATAATTCTTATTAACTGGCCAATCACATCAAATTAAATCACATCACATAAATTCCAAATTACAAAGCCAAATTTTTAATTTTGTTGGGGGAACCCATACTTCAAGATCCAAAGGGGGATTCAGATCATCTTCTTATTACTGCGTTAATGTCCAAATCAGTCCCAATCAGTCCAAACAAAATTCATAATTCTATCCAGTCTTATCTTGGTGTTTCCACATCATATCTTGTCCATATAATTTCTATTTTTCCTTTACGATCTCTTCTGTTAGTCTCCTTAAGCCGATAAGCAAAATAATAATCCTGTGTGGATTTCCCGTTCCTCCACTAAGTCCAGATGATTTCCATATATCTCCTTCGTAGATAACATCGCTCTTTCCATCATAAATTTGGCATTTGTCGCTCTTAAGTCCCACCGAGAAGTTGATCCACGATATGTAAACAACTCTATTTCTCTCTTTCTCCTCCCAGACCCAAGAGCTCCAACAATGCCTCCCAAAATGGCGACGGCATTTTTAACTGCGTCATTCCAAAACTCTTAGCTTTCCAGCTTCATCTTGAAACATTGCTTTGGTTCGAAAGTTTATCTCCACACAGCCTTAAATCCACAGCTTAAGTCCTTAGTTTCTGACTCATTAGGGGAGGGGATTCTTGTTAAATCACATAAGAAAAAGGAAGGCAGGTTTTTCTCCCCTCCCCCCTCAGTCATTTGTAGTACCGTATCTTGACGTATCTTCTCATATTTTATTCTTGTCTTGTTATCAGAGATCTCTTCTGTCAGCAGTCTTTACTCCCCTTTTTCCTTGAAGCATGTGCAATTTATCTCGTCCAAATTGTTTCTTTTGAAGATGCTTGCAACTAGCAGCGCGAATCAGGGACGGCGTCCAGGAGTGCCGGAATCCCACAGGAGGGCTTTGTGCCTAGTGCCCCCACCCCCACAAATTCGGGGGTGGTGTAGGGCACAGCAGGCAAGGGCCGTCCCCCCCACAATCCTGGGGGGGTTAAGGAGGCTAATTACCCCCATCATAGCCTCCAAATTACCTCGTGTGGGTCGGAGAGATGTTATTGTCAGCCATCTTCCGATGCACCACCTAGTGGCCCCCCCAAGAGGAAGACAGTTTAGAATAACAACAGTGTTTTTGTGGGAGGTCACAGCTCAGATGAGGGGAAAAGTTGGGAAATAATGGTGGGGGGAGCAGGCAGAGCTGGAGCAGCAGCTGCCTGACACGTCACTAGAAAGCATCCCAGACCCACCATCCCCCAGGTCCTGGCAAGCCTTAAAAGTAGGAGAGCAAAGAGCTGAAAGACAGAGGGCACTTAGGAGCACCCATAGAGGAAGTGCTGATGATGAGGAATGAGGAAGTGGGAGAGAAGGAGAGTGGAGATTCACTTGGGATAATGCCATTATCCAAGAGGCTGAGTTCTATAGCCTCTCTCTGTTAAGTTTGAAGTAAAAAAGGACTATAGGAAACTTTTCCTTGTCTTTATACATTTCTGGGCAACCAGCCGGGGGCCACTGACAGCATCCTGACAGTGTCTCTCTCTCTGTGTGTTTAGTTTTAATTATATCAGTGTGTGTTTTTTATTACTGCTTTCCCACCATAAGTTTTTAGCTCTTATTTTTATCTGTAAGCTGCCTCGAGTCCCTGTCAGGGGAAAAGAAGGAGTACTAACAACAACAACAACATGAAAATGCATGAAGTTAAGGGACCTGATGAAAGCTTTAACGTCACTTAACTGGGAGTAAGCTCCACTGAATTCCATAGGAAGTACTTTTGAGCAGGCATGGTTAGGCTCACACTCTTGACTGCAGCCATGTGCTTTTTTCAATACTATCACTTCTTCCCCCATTCCCTGGCATCTTTTGCCAGAAGGAGACCATGTGCCCCAACCTCCTAAGTCACCACCCACTGGTAGCTTTCTCTCATCTTTTAAATTTCAGTGCACCACCTGGCTAGCTGCTGCCACCTTAAGATGGCTGAACTTTAACTGCCAACCAGTGCCACCCATCAAGGATGGAATTGAGCCAGATTAGCTTTCCCCCCACTTGAACATAACTGCTCTATGCGTTCAACTTCTGCAAGGCAAATAGTAGCCACAAAATTGGCTCAGCTCATGAAAGGTCAGTATGGACCTTCATCCACCCATCTCACACAGAGCAGCATTCTGGTCCTTGCACTGCATACTTGCTTCACACAGGGGAAGGAAATCACAGTAAGCATGAAGTTTTATAATGCATGGAGACTAACTTAGTATGTGAAGCGTTGAAAGGGCTCATTTTGCCTTTTATTTACACATCCATCTATGAAGCAACTGAAATTTAACTACCAAATTTTAACTACCAAACTTTTAGAAGACATCTGAAGGCAGCCCTGTTTAGGGAAGCTTTTAATGTTTAATAGGTTATTGTATTTCAGTGTTTTGTTGGAAGCCACCCAGAGTATTATTATTATTATTATTATTATTATTATTATTATTATTATTATTATTATTTTGTCTTTTGGTGGCTTTTTGGTGGCAACATGTCCACACCTTAAAAGTTTAATGGAACCGGAAGAGGTTTTTATCCCAGGTCTCAGCCTGGATGCTTGCACTGATACCAGGACTCGGCCCTCATCTTCCTGTTAAAAGGAAACGCTTATATTTATTGACAAGAAGTTTTTAAAAGCCTGACTTTCTGAATGCAAATTTCAGTTAAAGTACAGAACTGGCTTGTGTGCCTCCAGATGTCAAAGTTCTGCTCACTTGAAAATGTGGGTCATATATTCTTCTAGAGCAGCTTTTCTCAATCTGGGTCCCTTCAGATGTTTTGGACTGGCATGCCCAATTGTCAGGGAAGATGGGACTTGTAGTCCAACAATATGTGCAGGGAATACAGCCAGAAGGGATATTTACAGAACAATATGCCTAACTTTAGTCCATAACTTCATAAAGCTCAAATTTAAAAGAACGTTCCCTGAGCATCTACTTTGGTTCCTGAAGCATGAGATGAGTGATGATTTTGTGCCAATATTATGAAACTGCTTTCCAATGCCCTGGAAAAGAAAGCATGTATAACAAGCAAAGTACTTTGGGCACATCTCTAGAGTCCTTAATACTTCCCTTGAAGAGGCTGAATAATGATAAACTAGCTTATTTAAAGTGGTGTGTGGAGGACTTGCAAGACAGCATTAATGATTGATTTGGTGTTAAGTTAAGCTGGCCCATGTTTCCTCTAGGCAGAACAAGTATTCGTGGTAAATAAGCTAAATAAGCTTTTTATACACCCCCCTTTAATGTCATATTAGTTACAGAAATGGGGTTGCGTTCAATGAAGTCATTCTGCAGGTGAAAGTCACAAAATATTCCCTCCCCCTCCTCCAACCTGCATCCTCTGAAATCTGCTTTGGGTGTACCCCCAACCACCAAGAGTGTATGGGGGGGTCAGGGGACACAAATACAAAGAAGAGCCAGGGATATGCAAACAGAACCTTGTTAAGCTCATGCAACGACTTTGTTATATTCAACCCATGCACTTGGAAATTGTGATTGGCCACTGTTTAATCAGTTTTCCGGACAGAAAACACTTCTGGTCTGTCCCATTGATGCTGTAGTTTCCTGTAGAAAAACAGAGACTTAGTGAAAAACACAGTAGTCTCCCAAGGACAGTTCCCACATGGGTAATACAATATTGAAGAATATTGTACCTGACAAGCTCAAGATCATTGGATACAAGTTTGTGTTTGATTGTAATTGCTTTTAGAATGTTTTACACTATAGTGTGTGTGTGTGTGTGTGTGTGTGTGTGTGTGTGTGTGTTGGTTTTAGAATGTTCTGAACTGTTTTAGAATTTGCTTTCTTTTTCGTTTTAAATTATATTGTTTGTTTTCCACTCTGGGCTTCTTAAATTCAATGCCAGAAATGGTAGCTTGAGCCTAAGTGACCTGCATTTGATTAATCTTAATAATGTTAAATAATGTGTTTTATTCACTTTCCTGTCAAAAGGGCATCATTTTCAATTTTCAAATCATTTTCTCAACAACAACAAAAGGATTGCCTAATGTGGTTTGGTACCTTTTCCATCTCTCACACCCCTTTTCAGATATGAATTTACTATCATTGCTAGGATTCACTTACCACACACTCACACATGCCTGAAACAGCTGCTGAAGAGCTGACAGAACCAAACTTATACAGCGTTGCAGTGAATATTTGCTATTTGATGTTAGCCGCACTGAGCCTGGTCTCAGCCGGGGAGATACAAATAAAAGTTGTTTTTATTATTATTATTATTATTATTATTATTATTATTATTATTTGCAGTAGCAGGAGTAACAGTAGTAGTAGTAGTAGTAATACCTACAGTTATAAAGGCTATGCTCAGCCTCCACATTTGGAGACAACAATGCTTCTGGATGCCAGTTGCTGGAAACTGGAGAAGGGAAGAGTATTCTTGTCCTGCTTGCTGGTTTCCCACAGGCTTCTGGTCAGCCACTGTGAGAGCAGGATGTTGGGCTAGATGGGCCATTGGCCTGATCCAGCATGCTCTTCTTACATTCTTATGTTCTTAATATGAAATAACCATATGTTTTCTGATGGTATGGAGCTTGGGGAGAGGGGTATAAGCAGTGAGCCTGCACAATGTCCCTCTGCACCAGTACAATAACTACTTTCCATGGGGACTAGTGAGCTTTGTAAGACCACAGTGTATATTACTGACGGTAAAAAATGTTGTAAAGTACAGTTACTGACTCACACTTGCCTGCATGAAAGGGTTAACCTGAGCCCACAGCTCAAGTTGCCAATGGGTGGAGCTTAGCAGGCTCCCAGCAGCCTTCTCTTCCCTCATCCTTCTCCTCCTCTCTCTCTCTCTCTCTCTCTCTCTCTCTCTCTGCTATTTCTTTGAATAAAAGAGCCATGTAGAACAGCTCCCATCTGAAGGGAAACCATGTGAATAAAATTTATCTAAAGGGAGATTTTTACTTGCATCTTAGCTAACACAAAGACTGCATGGTTCTTTTGTAAGGAAACCAAATGCTTTTCTTTTTATAGACATTTGGAACCTTTTCCTCTTCTTCTTTTTGCTAATGGATAGAGACTTGTTTGCTGTAACTCCTGAAACTGTAAAATCTTCGCTTGTTTGCAAAGCTAGGTTTTATTCTAGGCTTTTTTGTGGTGGTGGTGGGGAACCATCTAACCAAGTTTTAATGTCCTTGGAACAATCGCCACTGTACTAACTCTGCTGCAGGAGAGCAAAGAATCTCTCTTCCAAAGCTCTCTCACCTATGAAAAAACACATTCAACATTTTTACCTCAGAACTGTTACAGTACATTGATAAATAAACTATGGATACTGCTTCATACACAAATGAACAATTACTGTCATGTCAACCGTTTTGGATTAGATACTATGTTTTGTGATAGCTAGACCTGAACTCTCTCCATCTGGACAAAGAGGAGATAAATTCATAAAGGAAACTCTCCCTAACTGACCTGGGTGGTAAAAAAAAACAGGCCACCTTCTTGCTGGGAGAAAAGTAATATCAAGTTCAGCTGTGTATGTGAGAGATGGCATTATATTTGGACAGTGATTGATGATTGATGATTCCCAGCTCGAGATAAGAACATGATTCTTTGTTTGTTGTACATGACAAATCCGATAGCGTGTATGAAAGATACAAATGTTTAAGGCTATCTTTGCTATATTATTATCTGACAGCCCTGAGTCTACCAAGCAAGCATATTAATGAAACAAACCTCAGCCCTTGTAGTTAATTTTTATTCCTGAACAGCTAGAGGATTTTCACTGCTTCCCTACATTTGCTAAAGACAGGTATTAAAAGGTTTGACCTCAGCTGCTAATATCAATTAGAATTATAAAACACAAGATATAGAAACACATCTAAGTGATAAGAAATCAGAGAACCCTCCCAAGCCATACACACACACTGCCCAAGTCAAAGACACCAAGACAAAATTGATCTACAAAGCAAGGCAACCAGTTGACAAACTGCAGGGGAGCATAGCAGTTGTAATGGAACACTTGAATCCCCCAAGAAGCAATTCAGAATAGTCTCCAAAAATGGAACTTCAAAAATATGGGTTTTATTAGAACAGAGTTGCTTGTCTTCCATCTGTACTATGAGGAGTTCGTTCCCCACCCCCCAACTGCTTCTGCTTCCCTAACCCCCACTCCATTCTCATTGAAATCACCCCCCCCCCCATTATTCAGATGTATATACAGAGATGAAAAAGTTTGGGGTATGTGGCAAAGATCTGATGTCTTTGGGTGGGGAAAAGATTAGGTTAACAGAAATTTTTACTATGCTATAGATGAATGAGAATGTGGCTTCAAAGTGATTCTCTCATGTTAAAAGTAATTCTGAGCATTAAGGCTTCACATAGAGATGAGCAATGCAAAGTTTGAAGAACAGTTTTGTGTTCAGATTGTGTGGGGCTGCCATATGTCCGTATTTTCCTGGATATTATCGGGATTCCAAAGGCGGAATTGACATCCAGGGGGAATTTCCAAAGGGCAGTGCTTTGTCCTGGATCTTAGGCAAGTCGATTGAAAAATCACAGGGGATTTTTGGTGTTTTTGTAAAAAAAAAAAAAAAAAAGCAGCACAACTTTGGGGCATGTCTTAAAAAATGCTCAGCAACATTTGGGGTGTCCTGGTTTTATGGCAACCCTAAGATTGTGCATTGTTTTGTGTATTTAAAGGTTTGCCTTTAAATGCAGACTGATTTGATTTCCCCCCTCCATCTCTAGTTTCAGCTACATCATGCAGAAAGTAGCCCACTTCTGTCTACTACGGCTAGGTTTCCCTGGTATGAAAAAATGAAGCATTGTAATTGCGGTGAATATTGAGTTCAACAACTTCATATAATCCCTCTTTAGAAGTTTCCCTTTAGAGGGAAGGACTGTGGTGCAGTGGCAGAGCATGTGCTTTGTGAGGAAAAGGTCCCAGGTTCAATTCTCTAGCCAGGGCTAGGAAAGACTCCTGTCTGAAACCTTGGAGAGCTGCTGCCAGTCACTGTGGACTGACTGAGCTAGCTGGACTCAGCAGCATGCACAACCTCCTATATATGGGGCAAATGCATGTAGGAGTACATGCAAGGGGAGCATGGCCATTCCTCTTTGATCCACCCAGATATCTCTGTACAAAGGACAGCCTGCAGTTTGAAAAAGAGAGAGGGTTTGGTTTGGGGCTCAGAAATGTTAGTAGCATATTAAGGTGTTGCCTGCATCCCCAGAGGTCTGATGTGGGTGCAGAGTATCCTGGCTTTGCTGAAAATATGACCTATAACAGGAAAGACACCTGCAATTACAAGCAGTTCCTTATAGAATATCTGATCAGCTGTGTTGAAGTGTTAAAGCTTAGGCCACAGCTTAGGGGGAAGGGGCCATGGCTCAGTGGTAGAGCATTTGCTTTCCATGCAGAAGGTCCCAAGTTCAATCCTAGCATCTGGGAACTTGCATCACATTTTTTGCAAGCAATAGATTTATAATAGTTAAGATGATTATCATCACTTGAACTAGACCTATCAAGTAGGGCAGATTAAGTGACCTGGGGTTTCCATGCCTGGCCTGGTTGTTGAATGCACACATATGTGATTAACTCCTATAGTGATGTCAAATATGAACTCTGATCTTAGGATACCACAGTATGGGATGGTATTATTTGAAGTTGGTAGAGTCTACCTTTTAATGTGGTCTGCCGGGTAAAAAGTATCAACAGTCAAGATGTCTTGTTTACTGTTTTGAAATGCTGGTCCTAAATTCTAGAAATCATTTAACTAGTGAATTTTACAGAAAGATATAGGGCCATTCCTCTGCAATAACAATGTCCTGTTGGGTGGGGAGGGGACATTTGTGAAAGCTGGCTCTTCACTCCCATTGCTTTATTTATGAAGCCTTTGACATGTTTCTTCACTGTGGACAAGGCCTGGAGAAATCAACCACTGCTAGTAAAATAAATGCAATGATTTTTCTGCTTTTCTAATCGTCTGCTTTTGCCAGGAAACCTAAAGAAGCAACAGTTGCTCCATGTTTGCTCAAACTGGCATCAAGTTCTGTGTCTGAAATGGAAACTGCAGTTAACAGTTATTCTATTTCAGGTTCCACTGCAGACATCTCATGCTAATTTAGAAACAAACTTTGCTGGCCCATTTACTTTGTAGATTTACTTGTAAATGGTCCCACTGTGCTTTGCAATGTACCCAGGGCAAACCCTATGAACTCTTTTCCTATTGATTAAACTGATTGTGCTCAGCTTAAATCTCTGTTCACGCCTTTGCAAGCACACTCTGGTTCCCTTTCCTGTTTGCAGCAACTTCTCCATCATGTTGAATTCTGTACGTGGAACCTTTACTAACCTCCACTAAAAACTCCACACACCCTCCTCCCCTTCCATTCCCAGTAGTGCTGTCCTTTTCTTGAAATTTGTTTTCCTGTCAACTGTGAGTAGACGACTACTGGTTTAGAAATGCCTTTGTGCACCGAGGCCTCATTCTAGTTAATGTACCATATGGCCCAAATTAAATTAACTTTAGATGCATCAACTTAAAGTTTTTATACCACCACGGAAGGTTTTTCTGTTTTGTTTTGTTTTAAAATGCCTTTTTACTATTCTATTGTTTCTCCTGGCAATTTGGACATATCTAAAGAACTTTTAACTGAGTTAAGATTAAAAAAGGATGTGTACAAAAAATGGAAAAGGGGGGAAACCACCAAAGAGGAATTCAAACAAATAGCCAGCACGTGTAGACACAAAGTCAGAAAAGCTAAAGCACAGAATGAACTCAGGCTTGCTAGAGAGGTTAAAAGCAACAAAAAAGGCTTTATGGGTATGTTCGTAGCAAAAGGAAGAACAAAGAAACAGTGGGGTCACTCAGAGGAGAAGATGGTGAAATGCAAACAGGGGACACAGAAAGGGCTGAACTCCTTCTTTGCCTCAGTCTTCTTCGATAAAGAAAACAATGCCCGACCTGAAGAATTTGGAGCAAATGATTCAGCAGAGGAAACACAGCCCAGAATAACTAAGGAGATAGTACAAGAATACTTGGCTAGTTTAGATGTATTCAAGTCTCCAGGGCCAGATGAACTGCATCCAAGAGTATTAAAAGAACTGGCAGATGTGATCTCAGAACCACTGGCAGTCATCTTTGAGAATTCCTGGAGAACAGGCGAAGTCCCGGCAGACTGGAGGAGGGCAAATGTTGTCCCTATTTTCAAAAAGGGGAAAAGAGAGGACCAAATAATTACCGCCCAGTCAGTCTGACATCAATACCAGGGAAGATTCTGGAGCAGATCATTAAGCAAACAGTCTGAGCACCTAGAAAGGAATGCTGTGATCACCAATAGTCATCATGGATTTCTGAAAAAATAAGTCATGTCAGACTAACCTGATCTCGTTTTTTGACAGAATTACAAGCCTGGTAGATGAAGGGAACGCAGTGGGTGTAGCCTACCTTGATCTCAGCAAGGCATTTGACAAGGTGCCCCATGATATTCTTGTAAAGAAGCTGGTAAAATGCGGTCTTGACTATGCTACCACTCAGTGCATTTGTAAGTGGCTGACTGACCGAACCCAAAGGGTGCTCATCAATGGTTCCTCTTCATCCTGGAGAAGAGTGACTAGTGGGGTGCCACAGGGTTCTGTCTTGGGCCCGGTCTTATTCAACATCTTTATCAACGACTTGGATGATGGACTCAAGGGCATCCTGATCAAATTTGCAGATGACACCAAACTGGGAGGGGTGGCTAACACCCCAGAGGACAGGATCACACTTCAAAACAACCTTGACAGATTAGAGAACTGGGCCAAAACAAACAAGATGAATTTTAACAGGAAGAAATGTAAAGTATGTTGGGATACTGCCAGGGAGATAAAGGCCATCACTGCCTCCACGTCGACTCCGGACGTCCACCGATCTCCCGTAGATACGCAGTTTCAGCTATTAGCGACATGAGCTCACAGAACATAGATTGCCACATTCCTGGGCTCATGCACACTCTGTCAGCAGAGTTCACACAGCAAAAGTCGCATTCAGGAGAGCATTATTTACAAGTTTTATTCTGCGTTGATCAGAACAAAAAACATGACTGCCTGCTTCAGTGTCTCCGACACAGAGAGAGAGAAAACGAAAGCAACAGAAGACATAAACATCCTGTGAACAGGAAATGCGCAGGCTGTGACACAAACATCCTGCTCCCTTTTAAGGTGGAACGGAAATAACCCAGCATCCTCCCCCTTTCCGTGTAACCTGTAGTACCTGTGGTTCAACCCAATTGCAACCTCTGTACGTAAACCTTTAGTTGTTCTCTGTTAACAACCTTAGACAACAGATCAGCAGGGATTTCATTTCCTGCCATGTAGGACACCTGAATGAGTCCTTTCTGAATACACTCTCTTGCACGATGTAGCTTAATCTGCAAGTACTTGGTTCTTTGCTTGCAACTCTCTGAGTTCAGCAAAGCCAAACAGGATCTATTGTCTTGATACACTTGTATAGGACATTTCACAGAAACTCCGATGTCCTTAAACAGTTGCATCAACCACTCACAATCCATGAGTGAAAATGACAGAGCATTGAGTTCTGCTTCACAGGAACTTAGGCTCACTGTCGTCTGCTTCCTGCACAGCCAGTCAAACAGACAGTGGTTGTACATGTAGCATACTCCAGAAGTGCTTGTACCATCCGTGGTGTCACTTCCAAAACTAGCATCTGCAAAGATTTCAAGACCTCCAGTCTTCTGACTGGTGAACCTCAGCCTGTAGTGCATAGTCCCTTTCAAATAGCGGGCTATGCGCTTCAGAGCTTTCCAATCCTGAACAGTAGGATTATTAGCATGTCTGCTAAGCAGGTTAGTGCTTACAGCTATGTCAGGTCTTGAACATCTAGCAATGAAATTCAACTTGCCTAGAATGCATCTGTACAGCGTAGTGTCAGAAAACGCTTCAGCAGTACTATCTACCTGGTAACCTGTCACCATCGGTGTGTCTGCTGGGTTTGCATCAACCAAATTCAACCTGGTTAATACATCAGCAATTTTCTGTGTTTGGTGTACCAGAAAATTACCTGCTCGGTCCCTCTCCACCTGCAGAGAAAGATAGTTGGATACCTCACCAAGATCCTTCATGTCAAAGTGCTCCTTCAGCTGAGCTAGGGTGCTTTGGTAGAAAGCCTGATTCTTCCAAAACATCAGAAGATCATCAACAAAACATAAACAATACAGTTTGTTTTGCCCCTCCTCCTTGACAAACACACACGGATCAGCTTTGCCCTGGTGAAAACCTAGAGAAAGCAACGTCTCAGTGAGTTTTGTGTTCCAACACCTGGCACTCTGCTTGAGACCATATAAGGATTTCCGCAGTTTACAGACCATTTCCTTCTGTATCTGCATTCCATCAGGTGGAAGCATGTACAGCTCCTCCCCCAAAATCCCGTACAAAGAAGCTGTATTAATGTCATGATGGGAAACATGCAGTTTCTCCTCTGCAGCGATTTTGAGCATCAGCCGAATGCTCTCATATTTGATGGTGGGCGAGTAGGTCTCGTGATAATCCTGTCCTGGTACCTCTGAAAAACCTCTGGCAACCAATCTGGCTTTGTGTCTGACAACCTTGCCATTCTGGTCTGTCTTGGCCTTGAAGACCCATTTGCTGCCAACCAGTCTCATTCCTGGGACTACCAGTACCAGCTCCCAAGTTTGGTTCCTGTTCAAGGAATCAACTTCAGCCTTCATGGCATTAAGCCAAGGCTCAGCATCTTTAGAGGTTAACTCCTGAACCTCTTTGAAGCTTGAAGGTTCCCACACCTTCTCTGAGCTACTAAGAACAGCAGTTGCTGTCTTAGCAAACTCATCAGCAAATCTCTTTGGAGGTCTGCCTTTGGTCGCCCTTTCAGACCTGCGAACTAGACGCAAGTCTTCTGGACTCATCTCCTCCTTCTTAGGAGAAAAGTGACCAATGGTGAACAGTGGTTCTTCCAGTTCATTGTCAGACGCATCAGATGGTCTGAGTGAGGCCTTTGCGCTCTTGTAGTCTGCTGTGTCATCACTGTCCCTGACACCAGCAGCAGCGCCACCCACTGAACTGTGGGAAGTTATGTTCTGTGAGCTCATGTCGCTAATAGCTGAAACTGCGTATCTACGGGAGATCGGTGGACGTCCGGAGTCGACGTGGAGGCAGTGATGGCCTTTGTCTCCCTGGCAGTATCCCAACAAAGTATTGCACTTGGGCAAAAAAAATGAGAGGCACAAATACAAGATGGGTGACACCTGGCTGACATTTCGCAAGCCTGTGAAAGTCAGAAAAGGGGAATACATTTTGGGGATAGCGACGGAGCAGGGAACCTGCCCTCAGCCTTCCCCAAATGCAACCAGGGGCTCTTGCATGGCCCTAGCCCCTTGACAGGGTTCAGACAAAAGCAATGGTGAACCCTGTATTCCTTTAACGGAATACCCTTGCAGCAGCAGCATTAAAGGGGCAGGCACAGCTAATCCATGCCCCTCAACTAGCCAAACCAAAAACCAATGCCTAACCGCAACCTTACAAGTTGTGACGATTTGCTACGCAATAGGCAAAATATTGCCTCCCTGCTTATTTAACTTATATGCAGAATTCATCATGCGAAAGGCTGGGCTGGATGAATCCCTAGCCGGAATTAAGATTGCCGGAAGAAATATTAACAACGTCAGATATGCAGATGACACAAACTTGATGACAAAAAGGAGGAATTAAAGAACCTTTAATTGAGGATGAAAGAGGAGAGCGCAAAATATGGTCTGAAGCTCAACATCAAAAAAACGAAGATCATGGCCACTGGTCCCATCACCTCCTGGCAAATAGAAGGGGAAGAAATGGAGGCAGTGAGAGATTTTACTTTCTTGGGCTTCATGATCACTGCAGATGGTGACAGCAGCCACGAAATTAAAAGACGCCTGCTTCTTGGGAGGAAAGCAATGACAAACCTAGACAGCATCTTAAAAAGTAGAGACATCACCCTGCCAACAAAGGTCCGTATAGTAAAAGCTATGGTTTTCCCAGTAGTGATGTATGGAAGTGAGAGCTGGACCATAAAGAAGGCTGATCACCGAAGAATTGATGCTTTTGAATTATGGTGTTGGAGGAGACGCTTGAGAGTCCCATGGACTGCAATAAGATCAAACCTATCCATTCTTTGGGAAATCAGCCCTGAGTGCTCACTGGAAGGACAGATCCTGAAGCTGAGACTCCAATACTTTGGCCACTTCATGAGAAGAGAAGACTCCCTGGAAAAGACCCTGATGTTGAGAAAGAGGGAGGGCACAAGAAGAAGGGGATGACAGAGATGGTTGGATAGTGTTTTCGAGGCTACCTGCATGAGTTTGACCAAACTGCGGGAGGCAGTGGAAGACAGGAGTGCCTGGCGTGCTCTGGTCCATGGGGTCACGAAGAGTCGGACACGACTAAACAACTAAACAACAACAACAAGGCAAAAACCAAATGGCACCAGCCAATCAGCCAAATGGACAAAATTCCTACCGGGTCCCTGCCCCAAGAGCAAACGACCCCATGACAGGCATAGCAAGGTCAACGCAAACAGCCCCAAATATAGGGAGGGGGACGGGCAATCTGATGTACGGAGTTTTAACATTTCTGGCTATCAATCACAATATGGCAACATTAACTTCTTCCCAACAACAAGGGAAGCCCAATCACAACAGTGGCCAACAATCAATTACCCCCCCCCCACAATTTTGGGGTGTCTTGTCGGCCCCCACCGCAACATGTGCTCTCCATGAAGGAGAACACGCTTTGCTGTTTGTTCAATACATTTGCATCTATAAGTGTTGAATACGGCTAATAACAGTGTGCAGGGAATGACTTCCACGAGTCCAGTGGAACTTCCTACTCTTTTCCCAGTCTCATCAGATCTGCTCTTCCAAGCCTCCACAACAGATTTGGGGGTGGGGTAGGAGGTTCAGGGGAAGAAGAGGGAGGGGAAGGTCTGTTGTGCTCACATAAGTTATTTTATGCATAAAATGATTTAGTTGGATAAAACTCTCTATACTATCTAAATTGGAGCTGTGCACAGATAGCTTCTAAACATTCTCCACTCTATTTGTAGGCAGAGAACTTGAGGGGTGAGACCATTTCAATGTCCTTTAGCAGTTTCTCAGGGTGGGGCTTACCATGAGCACCTGCAGTAGCAGAGTTTCTTCCTTCCTAAGGTTTTTGACACTGCAGCAACTGTGTTAGCATCTAGGTACCATTTGGCATCCTCCACAACCCTCTAGACCTAGTGAGGCCTTTTTGTGTATCAGGGGCATTGTTGTGTGACTGCAGCAAAAAAAGTTGAAGGAGAGTTTTCGGAGAATAGTTGGTAAGGTGGCTTTTTCTTCCAAAGAGAGGAAAAGAAAAATCTCAGAGATTTCCTCAGGAAAACGTTGAGAAATTTCAGCTCAACTCTATATTTAAAGTAAAGGAGGGGCGTCATGAACCAGTTAAAACTAAAGTACACTGAAAAAACACAAGGCCTTGTAATCACCTGTGCTCATAAATTCTGCTCACCTGACTGTGGGCAGTAGTTGTGGTGTCACATGGCTGTCTGCTGGTGTTACCGTATTTTTCGCCCCATAGGACGCACCGGCCCATAGGATGCACCAAGTTTTTTTGGGGGGAAATAAAGAAAAAAATGTTTATTCCCCCCCCCAGGCACTTGTGGGGCTGGCAGCGGGGAGAAGCGCTCTTCTCCCCGCCGCCCGCCTTCAGACCAGGTCCGGGGACAGCGGGAAGACGCGCTGCGCCTCCCGCTGTCCCCGGAGCTTGCGGGGCTGGCAGCGGGGAGAAGCGCTCTTCTCCCCACCGCCCGCCTTCAGACCAGGTCCGGGGACAGCGGGAAAATGCACTGCGCCTCCCCACTGTCCCCGGAGCTTGCAGGGCTGGCGGCGGGGAGAAGCACGCATCTCCCTGCCGTCAGCCTCCAAACCACATCGGGAGACAGCGGGATGGCGGTGTTCCGCCTCCCCGCTGTCCCCCGACCTTGTGGGGCTGGCGCTGGGGCTCTCCTGAAGCCTGGAGAGCGAGAGGGGTCGGTGCGCACCGACCACCCCTCTCGCTCTCCAGGCTTCAGCGAAAGCCTGCATTCGCCCCATAGGATGCACACACATTTCCCCTTCATTTTTGGAGGGGAAAAAGTGCGTCCTATAGGGCGAAAAATATGGTAAGTTCTTTTTCAGAATTCTCAATAGCTAGTGAGAGACATTTACCTCTGCCACTGGCTGAGAGAGTTGAAATATGGCTGCCTGTGGATTTAACCAATTGTAGGCTGGCTGACCGATTCAGAAATCACCCAATGCCTGGGCCAAAACTCACTCATATCTGCAACCAATAAAGTTGTGGCCTGTTTTGAGCCAAGAATTATGTATTGTGATTTCTTCGTTGTACATGTACCATACCAGTGCAGCATTCACTGCACCTGGGCATGCAAATACACAGTTGAGTTTATGAGTCAAGAAAGAGAACTCAAGAAACCATATGTTCTCCCATCTAGAAAATATCCTTACTTTTTGTTTGGGAGAGGGCGGACTGCCACTAGCCAGTTGTGAAAGTCCTCCAAGCGACCTTCTGTATTACTTAATTTAAGGGCATTATATTACAGATGGAAAAGAAATTGTGAGTTTGCTCAAAGCTGCTGATGTGGCTCCGTAATAAATGTTTGTTTTCTCGTCAAAGTTGGAAGAGGTCATGTGGGTAGTGCCAGAGTGAGTCTGTCAAAAGGAATGTTTGGAAGCAATAGCTGCTCATTTTCACTTATCTCTGAAGAGTGTCACTCAAGCTATCATAAAAGTGCTGCTTACTGCACACCAAATATTGATTCCCCTATAAGTGACTCGGGCACAAAAAGGTTCTATGAGCAATGCGCTTTTAAACAAAACGCCCACATTGATTCATTTACCAGCAAGCTGGAACCTTCAGAAAGGGATTAGGAAGATCTAAACAATCCTTTTATTAAGAGTTTCAAGGGGAATTACTTGTTCTTTCCTCACAGACACAGGAAGATGTAGAACATAAGAATAGAACTATTGGCCTAGACTAAAGACCCATCTAGAGCAGCATGCCACAGGGGCCAGCTAGATGCCTATGGGAAGCCCACAAGCAACACATGAGTGCAACAACACTTTCCCCATTTGTTTTCCTCAACAACTGGTATATAGAAACATACTATTTCCTATACTGGAGGTAGCATATAGCCGCCATGACTAGTAGCATTATTTTCCATAAATTTGTTTGCTTTTTTATCAAGAGTATATTCAAAATATACTGAAGCCACCAGGCTATCCAAGCTGGTAGTCATCAGTATATTTTGTGGAAAATGAGTTGTAAGATGTGGGTCTCTGCTTTGATCTAATTCCATTATCCAAAGAGGGGTAAATTTTAAGTAGTTAGGCCAGTGATCTTATTAACAAACTGAAGGATCCCAAATTGAAGGAACTTAAACCTTTTTTAAAAAAATCTCTGAAGCTCCTCTTAATACACACATGGGGATCAGACCGTTGTAATTTGCACTGTGGGAAATCTAGGCCAGTGCCTTTCACCATATGAGAATGTCACATACCTATAGCATGCCTGATCTAGTGATGGAAAGTAATTTTATTCAGTCTACATTTCTGAGTGAACTTGTGCCTGCTGGACTAATGCATGGATCATAACGTAAGTATTCGTCAATTTTTGCAAGTCTCTGAATTTTGAAATATTGCTCATAAGTACCAAAATGTGTAAAAAATAAATAAATAAGGGGAAACTATGGTTAGAAATGCATACACTGATGAAATATCTATTAATGCTTATTTTTTTGGATATTTTAAGGATATTTGTTCAGGTTTTCTTCATTTTAAAGAAGTAATAGATCAATGCTGATATGGGATGGGATGGACTTATGAATGAAGGCATGTACAATTGATGTGGACTGGGAATTGATGGATTCATCCATCCATAGCCAACTTCTTCTGAAAACCTCTTCGCAGGGAGATTCCATAACCCCTCAAGATAAACAACTGCAGACACTCTCTTTTTGATGATGATGATGATGATGATGATGTGGCTGTTTCTGTGCACGTTCTGTTTTTCTTTCTTGTCAGCCTCTGATTTACTCTTTTGCTACAGGAGAAAACAACAACCCAACACCTCATATTGTCCATAAAGAATTTGCATAATATGTTAATACCGATATGGATCCAGACATCTGGATGGCATTTGAATATCTCATTTACATTCAGACAAGGAGAAGCCACACAGATGGTGAAGAAAATAAGAAGAGCATTGTTTTAAACAAATATGGCATCCAGGAAATCAAACATGATTCAAGATAGGAATTAAAGTATTAGTAGAGCTCTGTCAGTGTCGGAGACAAACTATAAAACAGGGAAGTCAAGAAAGACAACTATTTTGCCCACTACTACACAGTTATCCTTAGGGAAGAAGTGAGACCAGTCTACACTGGGCTTTTATATAGTCAGTCGAGAGGCACCTTCTTACTCCTCTGCTCCAACCCTACTTTTTGCATCTTTGGAGCAAGCAGCTGAAAAGCTTTTCTGGCTCAAAGCAGTGTGCAAACAAAATAGAAAATTGTAAGAACATGTATAAATCTAAAAGATAGCCAACAAGTAAATATAATAACAGAATAAGCAGAAATTTAGGTGACTTAAATCACCCCACCCCACTCTACTTGATATGCTCGAACATGTGCCCCTTTGTCCTTAACAACAGGCCAACTGGATATCAGCATCTTTAATGAGGGAAATGAATAACTGAGTGTACCAATAAAAGAATGTTCTGCTAGAAGCCCTCCTCCTTCCTTTTCCTACTATTACTGCAGGTAATTACTGCAGGGCAAACACAGGTATGTATTACTGACTTTATTTATTAAATTTGTATCCTGTCCTTCCTAAGTCTCTGCAGAAGCAAAACAGCTTCTGCTCATGCGACAGAGTGTCCCTTCCCTCTCCTGCCCCAATGCATTCCCTGCACCTCCCCCAAAATCTGTTCTGGAGGGTTCAGAGGGCATGAGAAGGGGAGAAGAGGGAAGTTCAGTTGTGCAGGCAGAAATTGTTCTGCTTGTGCAAGTTTCACCCTGGTTAGTATCACACCAGGTGATCTCAGCAGAGCTGAGAAGAGGGCTGTGCACAGAGCCACACAATCCGATTCAAGGCCCAGTCTGGCAGTTTGGAGTAGATGATTTGGAGGAAACTTGACCTAAATTTGGCCCCCTGACTGGTTTTAGGAACCTTGCACAGCCATGTAGTTGGGGGGGGGGGAGAGAATGAATGTGCCTCTTTTCCCACCTGACCATAATTAAACCCTAAGTAAATATGCAGTTAAGGGACGCAGGTGGCGCTGTGGGTTAAACCACAGAGCCTAGGACTTGCCGATCAGAAGGTCGGCGGTTTGAATCCCCGCGACGGGGTGAGCTCCCATTGCTCGGTCCCAGCTCCTGCCAACCTAGCAGTTCAAAAGCACGTTAAAGTGCAAGTAGATAAATAGGTACCGCTCCAGTGGGAAGGTAAACGGCGTTTCCGTGCGCTGCTCTGGTTTGCCAGAAGTGGCTTAGTCATGCTGGACACATGACCTGGAAGCTGCACGCCGGCTCCCTTGGCCTCTAGAGCGAGATGAGCGCCGCAACCCGAGAGTCGGCCACAACTGGACCTAATGGTCAGGGGTCCTTTTACCTTTACTTAAATATGCAGTTAGGAGGGGGCAAGGAGGACACACACACAATCTGCCTGCGCATCTCATCCCCTCACTTCTTGCCACCCCCTACTTTTGACAGCCTCAAATTCCTTCAGGTGAATCTGATCCAAACGGGGGTGATTTCAGGTTCATGAACCCTTTGGACTTCTTTGGACTGCATAGAACTCTGTGTTGGTATCTAAGGAAGGGTGTGTGGTACTGAGTTTTAAGGAAGAAGGTTGATGTTTTGGGCATAGGTGGGAGAATCAGAATTATCTTAATGAAATGATCCCTGAGCTATGAGGGTCTGGCCAGAACTATACTGTCCTTATAAGCCTGAAATATATTTTCTCAAACCACTGCGAAGAAACTCAAAGCATTTCTCACACACAAGACTATGCCTGTGGAGCTGGAGTTATGAAAACTCATGACTCATTGAAGCAGCATCTCAGTAGGAAGACTTCAAAGCCCAACTCTGTTGTAGCTACAGCTTGGAGGTACATTTCCAGAAAATGACTCTAATGGGTTGTCCTAATCAGCGTGGCTGTCAGATGCCTTGGCAAGAGGAGAAATAATAAAATTGAAAGCAGGAACGGAGAAAGTGATATCAGGAGATCACCATGGAGAAGAAAGGCATAATAGAAACACAGAATACATAATTTTATTTCACATACGTCAGGTTCATATGGCTTCACTGTGGGCCATGTACAAGAGCATATCTGTAGCTCTATTAAAGGCTCATAATGCTGCAGTGGTTTTATCAGTAGTTTGGAATGAAAGAGCTAAAAGTCTCAATTCCCCATATTAACATAAATTAATTAATTCTTAATCACTTTTCTCTTACATTTTTGGTAGGACAGAACTGTTGGGATTCACAGGATGCTGTGTAAGTCTGCAGGCTTCAGTTTGCCAGTTGGTGCAACAGAATGATGTAATACTTTCTGTGAAGGTGCTGCGTCAGAATGACTCAGCAGTAATGTGCTGGCAGTTTGATTGGCTGTCATCTGTTTAAAAGGGAAGCCTGTCCAACAGTGGGTGTGGTGTAGATGAGTGTGGAGTCTTCTTTTGCCTCAAGGTGCAGCCAGGTACTCTGTCTGACTGCTTCTGTAGATATTTGTATATATATTTTGCTCACAATAAACAATACTGCACTAAAGAACCTGGGACTCTGAGCATTCTTCTGAAACATCGCGAGGAATTCACGACAAGGTTATGGGCCCAGCACGCTTCCGCTGCGCAAGAATACAGGTGGCAGTTATCTAGCTATGGGTGCTGGATGCTAGAATATACCATAGATATCCATCATGGTGCCCTTCAGATACTGTACACCACAACTCCCATCATCCCTGACCCCAGGCCATGCTGCTGGTTGAGATTGATGGGAACTGTAGTCCCAAATGTCTGGAGGGAATCTCCTGTACATGGATGACCACAGCAACGTGAAACTTCCTATCTGTATATGATTTCTAGGCAGCATATTTGCACTGATTATAAGGACCCAGTCACAAAAATTATTGTCAAAATTACCATTCTTAAAATTGCATTGACTTTAAGGGGAATTGTTTGCATTTTTCTTTAGCAGATAATAGTCCTCCCTGTCTGTCCTTCATGCGTAAACCATCTGCCTGTTATCTTTTGGCACCTTCCATATATATTCCGATAGAAAGCCATCTGCTTCTCTCCTTTAAACTTCTGTGCGCACACACACACACACTCTTATCTTCTTTACAAATCTTTGCATATGTCAACATTTTAATTACACAGTGGCGTATTACAATGTCATTGACTATGGGGGGTTCTTCCAACAATACAGTCGATGAAAGTTTAGCAAGAGTTGACAGTGAAATTTTACGGCTCTTTGATATATTGTGTTCATGAAATTTACAACAACTTTGTCAACAGAAGGAGCCAGATGATGCATGAGTCAATAATTGTGCTAAGTGATTGATGTAGACATAATTCCAAAAGCACTGTGGCTTTATTAAAATACAATAACAATATTAATTTATATGAAAATTTGGCTCAGCCAATTGCTATTTCATTTAAATTTTATACCATCTAACAATATGATCTTCCTGTTGTCAGCCTAAACGAAGGGATAGTTTATTCCTCGGCCGGCAGAACCGTGTGTGTGGTTATATGCAAAACATAGCTAGTAATATATAATAAGCATATGTGGTAATATGTAATAAACATAGTAGTAATATGTAATAAACATATGTGGGTTGGTGTACGCTGTATATACTTTATAAGAAAATGGACCGTGGGTTCTATCTCAGCATTACAACTAGAAATAAACATTTATAAAAGCAAGAGGGAAAAGTTACAAAATTCACACATTTTTTATCCCCATGGGGGGGGGAAAACACCCGACACCAAGAACCTCTGGCTCATTGCAGCTTTTAAACACACACACAATGCACAAAGCAACCAAGCAAATGGCCCATTGCTAGATCTACTATGGGATAAGAAATATTTAGAGTACTATGATGATCCATTAAACCAGGTTTATTTCAATGTACAGTGGTACCTCTGGTTGCGAACAGGATCCGTTCCGGAGCCCCGTTCGCAACCTGAAAGGAACGCAACCTGCATCTGCACACGCACGAGTCACGATTCGCCGCTTCTGTGCATGACGTCATTTTGCGCATCTGCGCATGCACGAGCGGCAAATCCCGGAACTAACCCTTTCCGGTACTTCCGGGTCGCCACAGGACGCAACCTGAAAAGACGCAATCCGAACTGAACGTAACAAGAGCTATGACTGTACTTAAGAACAGGTTTAAGGTTGAAATCCTAAACTCATTTACTAGTAACAAAGAGGCAGCATCTTTTTCTTTTAGTACCACTGTAGTGGAATGTTCTCCCTGCTGTAATGCAAGAAGTTACATCTGTATTGGCATTCCACGGGCCAAACAGAGGCGCATCTGTTTGAATAAACATTTCCCTGATCTGTTGACTAGAACGTCCTGCCCTGATCATTTTAATTGTTGCTTTACTTGCCATAATTGTTATGCTTGCTTTTAATTGGACGACTGAGAGAAAGAGGAACTGTTCAACACCTACTTTGTCCAGGCTTGTGCCCCAGGGATGTCACTTTGGTGCTGCTGACAGAGTGGTTGGACTTCACCCGCAGAGGCACACTCCATTGTCTTTTGAGACAGACAGATGCCAACAACAAAATTCCACTGCAAAGAGCACAGAAAAGATTGCCACTGTCCAACGAGGATACAATTCCAAAGCCCTGAGCAAGCCCTGAGCTCAAATGCTCAGTCTGGCTATAATACTCTGTTTTTCCAGACTGCTGTCTCCATAGTGCACTCCTATGTGTAAGTTTTTACAGAGCAAAGTCTGTGAGCCTTTGATGCTTGTCATTCAGAAGGGCAACAGAACTATACCGAGAAAACTACAGTAAATGTTTTTCACAAAAAGGTTTTGTTTTCTTCTTCTTCTTTGGTGATCACTCGTAGCCAAGTAAGATTGTCTTCCATAAACAAGGTTTTACCAATGAGTCCGTAAGTGACTGTAGAGGCCAATTCTGGATCCACACGTCCTTCCACAATGGGGTCATTGGTTTCCAGTTAATCACGGTGTTGATTTGCCAAGTGTGCCTTCCTCTTAGCACGTTTCTCCTTTGCGTCCTGAGTTAGAGTGTCTTCAAAGCCCATGATACCTTTGCTAAAGGCTGTTCTCCAGCTGGAGTGCTCACAGGCAAGTGTTTCCCAATTGTTAGTGTTTATACTACTTTTTTAAAGATTTGCCTTGAGACAGTCTTTAAACCACTTTTGCTGACCACCAGCATTACACTTTCCATTTTTAAGTTTGGAATAGAGTAGTTGCTTTGGAAGACGATAATCAGGCATCCGCACAACATGACCAGTCCAATGAAGTTGATGTTGAAGAATCATCTTTGCTTCTTCCAGTACACTGGTATTAGTTTGCCTGTCTTCCCAAGTGATGTGTAAAATTTATTGGAGACACCATTGATGGAATCTTTCAAGGAAGCATAGAGTGTGACTGAACCCCACTGCACCCCATCAGTGTCCTTAAGGAAGGATATTCTAGGCTAAAAATAATCCTAGTACAGACTTCCGGTCGGCGCCAGCACTCAATGGTGGTCTCCCGCTGAGCTCCGCTCAGGGAGACTGCTCCACGAGTTCGGGTCTGACCGCTACGGCGAAGCGGGGACCCCTAAAATCTCAGGCGCGGAAGCCTGAGAGCACGGAGACTCGGTGGGCACCTTAAGCGCCCCCCCTCACTGCAAAGGAGCCTTTTGAAAGGCTCCGGAGTGGCATCGGGGAGCGCGGTGCTGAGAGTCGCTACCCAGCCCGTGGAGTGAAGCCGCGTTGCCATTGACGGAGAGCGCCGATTCCTTCCTGACATTTGGAACTTAATTGGATTATCCGTGAGTAAGACTGAACAACAATTTTAAAAGAAAATACCCGGAAATTGGCTGAAAACGGAGAAGGCAAAAAGTAAGGAAGTCTGCCTTCCCCGGACTGCATGACAAGCAACGAAATAGGAAGCTGCAATTTGACAGGAAGCAGCTTTAAAATTGACGGACTCAGACATTGGACTTAAATCCCCCCCTTAGCAGGCAGGGGCAGGGGGGGGAAGACTTTTGATTTGTATTACCTGCATGAAAGAAGCATAGAAGGGGAATTTTCTGCCGTTTTGAACCCTTGGGGAGGACTGCCTGGAAAGTGAGCCACCGGGGCTAAGAACTGTCATTAGAGACTTGATACAAGGTTGGTGCTCTGCCTTTTGCAACAAAGTAAAGACCTTATTTGCTACAAGTCTGGCACTCTGGAAAGTTACAAATTGATAACATTTGGAAAATATTGGACAATTGGTTGCTATTTTTGTTACCTTTGAAGGGAACCCTTGTTTCTTTGTATTTAGAACTTTGGACTGCTCCCTCTAGAGGGTTGCAGGGAAACAGTTATTATTTTCACTGTAAGGAACAGGCTTGTGGAGTTTTCCATCTGAAAGTAATTCCCGTGGGAACGACCTTGGGACATGAGTGGCCCAGCAGAAGAGATAACAACAAGAGCTAAGAGTAAAGCTGCTCAGAAAAAAAGGGGGCTCTATTTCAAGTTCAGCTGCAGCAGGCATAGCTACAACTTTATCTATGGATTCAGTGACACAGGGATTAGTTAAAATAAATGAAGCTCTGGAAACGCTTACAAAGCAGAGCATGGAAAACTCTAAACAGTTGAAAGAACTGTCAACAAAATTGGATTTAAATACAGAGTCAATAAACAAATTGGTTCAAGAAAATGAGACAACTAGAAAGATCGCTGAAGAGGCAAAAACTTCTGCAGAAGAGGCAAAAACTTCTGCAGAAACTACACAGGAAAAGTTAGTACCAGTCTGCAAAAAGCTGGAAGAACATGATGCGGCTCTGTCTTTGTTGGAACTACAGAGGAAAAATAGGAATTTGAGATTGAGATTGATCCCAGAAAGCGAAAAGGATAACTTGATAGACTTTCTTACAAAAGAGTTTCTGGAATTTTGGCAGGACAATTTGAAAGAAGAGGAATTCAAGATAGTAACTGCTTTTAGACTGGGCAGGAGACAAAACAGAAAGAGCCCAAGAGACTGTTTGATAACTTTGAGATCTCAGGAGGAGAGAGATAAGATATTAAATTTACATTTTCAAAGAGCTCTTGAGATTGAAGATTCCCGTGTGGTGCAGATATTCAAAGACATTCCTAAATATATTTTGGAAGTGAGGACTCATTACAAGGACTTGGTCACTCTGTTGAGAAAGAATAACATACTATTCAAATGGGAGTTCCCACAAGGCCTGTCTTTTAATTACAAAGGGAAGAAAATTAAAATAAAAACAGTGCAAGATAAAGAACAATTTTTGGAAAGGAACGAGGAGGACCTTCTGAAGGAAACGGCAGAACCTACAGATCTAGCAGAAGTACCAGACATCTCAAACTTATCTTTTGGGCTTAAAACACCAACAGGAGAAGACTTGCTTGGAGCAGTTGGGGGAACAATTAAGTAAACAACAAGATGTCTCTGCAGTTTCTAAGTTGGAACTGTAATGGACTGAATCTTCCTAGGAAAAGACGTGAGGTTTTTCATATCCTAAAAAAAGAACAATTGGACTTGATTTGTTTACAAGAAACCCACGTGACCAGAGTACACCGAAAATTACTTATTAATAAAAGACTAGGACAGGAATTTATTTCATCGGACAAAGTGAAGAAAAGAGGAGTGGTGATCTATGCAAAGGAAAAGTTGGCCCCTAAATTAATTTTTAAAGATGAACAAGGAAGGTATTTGGCAATTGAAATTCAAGTTCAAGGAGAAAAATTACTGATAATAGGAATTTATGCACCAAATGAAGGGAAGTCAGAATTTTTCAAGAAATTGCATGAGACATTAATGGACTATTTGGACTACAATGTAATTTTGATGGGAGATATGAATGGAGTGGTCTCTACAAACATGGACAAAGCACAAAGACAGGTGGTCTCCAAGGATGGGAGACTACCAAAGACTTTCTTTGAAATGACAGACAATATGAACCTGATTGACATTTGGAGAACAAGGAACCCTCTTGAGAGGGAGGGAACTTTCTTTTCTGAAGCAAAAATGACTTGGACCAGAATTGACCAAATATGGGTAACTAGTGGGATGGCATCAAAGATAAAGAAAGTGGAAATCTGCCCACAATATAAATTGAGAGCGTTTGCAGATGATCTAGTATTAACTTTACAAGAGCCAGACACTAGTACGAGAAGAGTTTTAGAGCTAATACAAGTATTTGGTCAAGTAGCAGGTTTTAAGTTGAACAAACAGAAAACGAAAGTACTGGATAAAAATCTAACAGTTGCTGAAAGAGAGAAGTTCCAGAGTGAAACTGGTTTAATGGTAGCAAAGAAGGTGAAATACCTGGGGATTAATTTGACATCTAAGAATGTGAATTTATTTAAAGATAATTATGAGAAATGTTGGACAGAAGTTAAGAAAGATTTAGAAATATGGTCAAATTTGAGACTTTCCTTGTTAGGCCGAATTGCTGTTATTAAGATGAATGTTTTGCCGAGAATGTTATTTTTGTTTCAAACATTGCAGATTGTGGATAAAATGGATTGTTTCAAGAGGTGGCAAAAAGACATATCTAGATTTGTCTGGCAGGGCAAAAAGCCCAGAATAAAATTTAAGATACTAACTGATGCAAAAGAAAGAGGGGGGTTTGCCCTGCCGGACTTAAAATTGTATTATGAATCAGCAGCTTTTTGCTGGCTGAAAAACTGGCTGCTTCTTGAAAACACAGACATTTTGGATCTGGAAGGGTTCAATAACAGATTTGGCTGGCATGCATATATATGGTATGACAAGGTTAAAATCCATCAAGGTTTCAAAAACCATATTGTTAGGAAAGCATTACATAATGTTTGGATTCAGTATAAAGACTTGTTGGAAAATAAAACCCCTAGGTGGTTGTCACCAATGGAAGCTAAGGAAGTGAAAAAACTTAATATGGAATCCAAATGGCCAAAATATTGGGAAATTATAGAGCATGAGGAGGGAAAAGTGAAATTGCAGAGTTATGAGAAATTGAAGTCTAAAGTAAGAGACTGGCTTCATTACTACCAGATAAATGAAGTCTTCAAACAGGACAGGAAAATTGGCTTCCAGGTGGAGAGGTCAAAATTAGAAACAGAGCTTTTGGAACCCAATACTAAGAATCTGTCAAGAATGTATAACTTGCTGTTGAAATGGAATACACAGGATGAGACGGTTAAATCAGCTATGATTAAATGGGCACAAGACATTGGTCATGACATTATGTTTGCTGACTGGGAACAGTTATGGACTACCGGTATAAAGTTTACGGCATGTAATGCCTTAAGAGAGAACATTATGAAAATGATTTATAGGTGGTACATGACCCCAGTCAAGCTTGCAAAAATCTATCATACGCCCAATAATAAATGCTGGAAATGTAAGGAAACTGAAGGTACTTTCTACCACCTTTGGTGGACGTGCCCAAGGATCAAGGCCTTCTGGGAAATGATCTATAATGAAATTAAGAAGGTACTTAAGTGTACTTTTCACAAGAAACCAGAGGCCTTCCTCCTGGGCATGGTAGGCCAATTGGTGTCAAGGAAAGATAGGACGTTTTTTATGTATGCTACAACAGCAGCAAGAGTTCTTTTAGCAAAGTATTGGAAGACACAAGAACTACCCATGCTGGAAGAGTGGCAGACGAAGGTGATTGACTATATGGGACTGGCCGAGATGACTGGCAGAATCCGTGACCAAGGGAAAGAGACGGTGGAAGAAGACTGGAAGAAATTTAAAGTTTATCTTAAGAACTGTTGTAAAATTAACGAGTGCTAAAATGTCATGGGTAACGTAAAATAGAATTGCAACGATAAACGATTGGGTAAGAGAAAAAGGATTAAAGAAATTGAATCATAAGTAATTGAAATTAGGGGTTGCTGAAAAAGTTTAAAACAGGGATGCAGAAAAGGGAGGTATGGGGAAGTCGTTGAAATAAGGTTTAAGAAAAAAAGGTTATGAAATTATACGTGTTTATATGTTTGTTTGTTAATGTGTTATGTTGTGAATTGTTAGTTTTTGTGTGTTAATATATGTTGTAAAACCAATAAAAATTTATTATAAAAATAATAATAATAATAATCCTAGTACAGTCATACCTCGGGATGAATACGCTTTCGGTTAGGGGAAAAAATGGAGGCAGTGAGAGATTTTACTTTCTTGGGCTCCATGATCACTGCAGATGGTGACAGCAGCCACGAAATTAAGAGACGCCTGCTTCTTGGGAGAAAAGCAATGACAAACCTAGACAGCATCTTAAAAAGTAGAGACATCACCTTGCCAACAAAGGTCCGTATAGTAAAAGCTATGGTTTTCCCAGTAGTGATGTATGGAAGTGAGAGCTGGACCATAAAGAAGGCTGATCGCCGAAGAATTGATGCTTTTGAATTATGGTGCTGGAGGAGACTCTTGAGAGTCCCATGGACTGCAAGAAAATCAAACGTATCCATTCTTAAGGAAATCAGCCCTGAGTGCTCACTGGAAGGACAGATCGTGAAGCTGAGGCTCCAGTACTTTGGCCACCTCATGAGAAGAGAAGACTCCCTGGAAAAGACCCTGATGTTGGGAAAGATGGAGGGCACAAGGAGAAGGAGACGACAGAGGACGAGATGGTTAGATAGTGTCTTTGAAACTACCAGCATGAGCTTGACCAAACTGCGGGAGGCAGTGGAAGACAGGAGTGCCTGGCGTGCTCTGGTCCATGGGGTCACGAAGAGTCGGACACGACTAAACGACTAAACAACAACAAAAGTACACGTTAGAGAGGTGTCTAGTGCATATTAGAAGATTTTGTGCTAAATAAGAGCATAATATGAGCTTGCTGCATCAGGGCAATGGTCTACCTAGTCCATCATCCTGCTCTTACAGTGGCCAAGCAGATACCTGTAGGAAACCTGCAAGCAAGACATCAGCACAAGAGCACTCTCTCTTTCTGTGTTTTCCATCAACTGGTATTCAAAAGCATACTGCCTTATTTTTTTGCCTCAACCTGCATCACTTTGCACTTGTTCCATCCTTACACTCACTTTGGAAAGGTCCTTTTGGAGTTCTTCACAATCCCTTTTTGTTTCAATGGCAATTCCGTATCGTCAGCAAACTTGACCTGTTGATTTTGATGGGAACAACCCAAAGGGATTTGCTTTCCTTCCAGTGTTTTGCTTTGTGGGCACCAATTCAGTGACATTAGATAGGTGCCCCTTGGTTGTACTACACAGAGAGCAAGGATTCTAGCAGCAGCAGTAATAGCTCCGGTGATTATGTAACAAATCCTTAGCTGATAGCCTTAACATCTTGTGTACAGTTTCAGTATAGATGCTGCACATATTTTAAAGACTGTAGTTTATACTGCTTTTCGAAAGACATGCCACAAACTATATTGCTGCAATACATCTCCCTTCAATGTCTGGTAAAGCTTGATTCCAGACAATAAAAGAAGTCAAGGAGAAGTACCAGTACGGGCTAAACTGAAAGAAAGAAAGAGATGAAAGGCAGGATAAACTCCAGCTTTTTCAAGGGAAAAGGAAAAAAGTCAGCTAAGTTCATCTCTCTGAGAGTGGCACGTAAGTCAAATGCAGGGTTCCACTCCAGGCAAATGGATGATAAATTCGCCAGCATCCCTGAGATGGGGGAAAAGATGGATCAATGGGAATTATGTTACATGATAAGAAACTAGCTGTGTGCTGAGTGAATGAATAAAGAAATATATCATGTTTAAATAAGAAAAGCAGGGAAGATGACAAGAGGCAGGAGCATCACTCTGAGCAAAATTTATAGCTGGGCAAGCTGAGAAACAGCCCAGAGAATGCTAACAAATTGTCTTACACAAATGCGGCAAGATCTTTTACAAAGTGTTTTTCAAGCTATGCTGTGAGGATGGGAGCAAATTGGAAGTAGGAAAGAATGGACATGTCATTAGACTTAACAGGAAAAAAAACATTCTCTGGTTCACTGACTGTTTAGGGATGGAGGAGAAATTGGTTCAGGCCATATTTTAAAGAAAACTGACCTAATTTGCAGATCCTGGACATATATGCAGAACAGCCATCTGTCAGTTTACTCACTTCTCAAAAAATTTGTAACGCAGCTTTGGTTTTAGATCTAGGCCTACATACACAAAATGCATATTTCACATGGAAAATGTGTACAAAAATGTATTTTATGAGAAAAGGCAAGGAAAATAAGACAATGTCTTAGGGAAAGAGTGCATATGAAAAATGCATATGGTATAAATGCAAAATGTTCATGTATTTTTAATCTCTAAAAGGGGAGTAGAATAAAGCTACGACTGAAGGCATAAGAGACTGACACAGAATGGACACTGATTGATCTGTCTATTCTTAACATTGTTTCCATTTATTCAACCCTCATACTTGGATCAGGAGGAGGAAGGGCTACGGAGGAGAAGTTACCAGAAGTGACAATGGCAAGGGACACCAGCAGAGAGAGACAGGTCTGGCAAAGGTGGGATAGGGAGTTCAGACATACTGAAATGTTCACTTGTTTATTTGCTTCCACCTGGCCTGCCAACTCCTCTCTTCCTGTGGCACACGTGGTGATGGAAGTGAGTAGGAATCTGAGAGCTGGTCAGGAACCCAGAAAATGCAGGTGGCTCAACTGTCTGGATCTAAAGGCTCCATGAGATTGCTAGTGGTACCAGGTTCTGCTGGAAGGAGATATTCTTGCTCCTCCTGCAGAGAAACTCCAGGTTCCAAGTCAAAGCAGAGCCGAAACAGGACTCCTGTGCAGTTTGGCCCTTTGGGTCATTGGCACTAGGGACAGCGACAGCTGTAACTAGGGTCCCCAATGCCTCTGGTTTCCATTAAAAAAATCACCATTTATAAAAATGTGGAAAGGCAGCATCATCTTACTCTAATTTTGTGAGAGATTAGGAGCCAAACCTAACAAATGCGTATTATTGTTAGTATGAGAAGTCCCAGAGCTGTATTGATGATAGACCATAGAAATACAATTAGTTGTGGGGGACCTGTATGATGTCATTTCCCCTCCTCTCCAGGAGAGGAAGGAGCATAGTACTTCCTGTCCCCCACCCCATCTTCCTTTGACCAGCGTTAGATGCAGACATGCCTCTGCTTGCGCCAGCTCCCACAGAGGCCTGATCCTGGTTACACTGTAAACATAAGTATTTTGCCTGCGTAGTTTTTACTGCTACTGTTGCTGTGAGCCAATGCATGTTAGAAAGTTTGTAAATATAATTGTAAACGTAATTCCCAAGTAGTTGCCTGATTCTTTGTTAAGCAGGGTAAGAAAGGGAGAGCCAGCTTACTTCATAGCTGGACTTGCTCATTCAGTCATTCAGCCTTTATTGGACTTGCTCATAACAAGGTTTTACAGCATAATTCCTATGAATTTAATTTTGTTGTCAAGAGTGGGATTTTAAACTCTTTTTAGCCCACACACATAAGCTCCTAGAGGGATAAATTGCAATTGATATCTCCCCTCTTACCTGTTAAAACTTATCTCACAAATTTTGCTTAACTAAAATTGTGGTGGCTACACTGCACCATCACACTTCTTCCTATTATTACTGATGATTCAGAGGTTTTTTTTTACACAGCCTCACCTGAAAGTGGGACTCCTCCTGCCTGAATATCAGAGCAGATGGCAGCAGCAGCAACAAGAAAAAAGTATTGAATGGGGACATTTGTGTGCAACCTTTCCCCCACCAGCCCTTACTATGAAGATGGGGGGGGGGGAGGGAAATCACTTAAAATCTTTAGACTCAGCAGTAATATAAACATTCATACTTGGGCTGCATCATGCCATTAAAACTATCTGATGGGATTGTGCTCTTGTTTATTCCTTCGTTCATTCTCCACTGAGATTCTTATACTGAACAAATACTTCCTCAGGGAAGATGGGGAGGCCCACTAACGTGAAAAATGGAGAATGGCATCTTTTATTTAAGCTGACAAATTCCATTTTATTATTCAGGGTCCGTAACCACCTCTGTTCCGACATGGAAGAGAACTTTGAGTGATCAGGTGTGAGAGCAATTCAAACACAAGTCTGAGACACTCCCAACGATCCGCTGGAAGACGGTGAAATTTCAGTCTAGCCAGTAGAAGATCCAAAAAAACAGAAAAGGGAGATGGAGATAGACAAATTGAGCCAAATGAATACTGAAATCATTTATGGCAGCAAGACAGCCAGGCATGTAGTGGCAAATATTTAACAAATAAAACAAATTACTAAAAGGAGGAAGCCTGTTATTGCTCGGCTAGCACCAAAGAGTCATCGCTGTTTGGAAGGAAAGTGAAAGAGGCAACTAAAATTAGGCACCTGAGTAACTCTGGAAACCAATTGCTATGGGGTGGGACTAGTTAGCTGCTGTGCCTAGTATTGGACAGTAATGTAGTTTCTTGCTATGTTTTGCAAGCAAAATGCCTGACAAGTAGTAGTACCGAAACAAACACAAACAAACAAACCTGTAGGAACCAGTAGGTCATAGCCACTGCCATTGTTGATGGGTTGGGTTGCATACAAAATGTGTTCTCCCTAGCAGAGAGTGCGTGTTGCGGTGGGGGATACAAGCCACCCCATTGTTGCTGGGCGGCAGTGTATTGGTTAATCGGGTCGCTGGGGAGAACTGCTTGTTGCCAATTTTGAAGGAGGGGTCAGAGGTTTTAAATACTGGTCGCCCAACTTTGAGCGTTCTCTTGGCTGCTTGCACCGGATCACCCGCCCACCCTCCCTGTATTGGGGGGGGGGTTGTTCGCTTGACCTTACTATGCCTGTCATGGGGTCGTCTGCTTTGAGGCAGGGGCCTGGCCTGGTAGGAATTTGTCCATTTGGCTGATTGGCTGGTGTCATTTGGTTTTGCCTACTTCATAGCAAATCGTCACAACTTGTAAGGTTGGCGGTTAGGCATTGGTTCAAATTGGTTAGTGGAGGGGTAAGTGCCTACCCCTCCAATGGTGGTGCGGAAAGGGAATTCCATTAAAGGAATCCAGGGGCTTGCCATTCTTTTCGTCCTTGTCCCTGGCATCGGACTTGGGCCGTGCAAGCCCCACAGGAACACGAGGGTGAGAAGTGAGGGACTGAGGCCCAGCTTCATTTTCTCCCCAAAATTTGTTTCCCGCACTGGCTTTCGCTGGAATCCAGAAGTCCAGTTCTGTCCCCTGGGCAAGGACAGATTGTCGGAACCAATGCCTAAGCAACCACTCACTTGGATGTATTTAAATAAAGTTGTGGCCAAAATTGTGCCAAAAACCCAAACCAAAATTGATGTGTGATGTGTGAGTTATTGGGGGGTGGCTTGGGGACCTCGACACGCAAGAAATCACAGGGAAATTTCTCCCCCTGAGAATATTGAGCAAAATAGATTTCTCCCCTCCAATAGCACTGTCTGAAAATTTATGTATTCATTTACTAAATTTGCATACCATACCTCACCCCAAAGGAGCCCAGGAATCGTCAGTGCAGCATCCTTGAAGTTGGTACAGCAAAGAGGCATTTCCCCCTGATCCCACCTGCCAGCCTGGCTTGTGCAAGAGGCAGGGTTGTGGATGTGGTGGTAGCTATGCCACTCCACCGAGCCCTGCCACTGCTGGCCAAGATTTAGGACTCCAACCTTACATTGGGCTATGCCTTGATGAGAGATTGATTCTCTGTCCTGATGCATCTCATGATCTGCAGTTGTCATGCCATGTTAACAAAGAGAATTGTGATATCTTGCCAGGGAGATATAGGCCACTTTAAACCGATAGTGGTTTGGCTTGGGAAAGGACTATAGTTCGCTGGGAGAGCTCCTGAGTGATACGCACAGGGTCCCAGGTTCAATCCCTAACATGTCCCTTTAAAAACCATCAGGTAGGAAATGATGTGAAAAACCTTTGCCTGGGAACCAGAATAGATTATACTGGGCTAGATGGAAAAATAGGTATTAGGTTTTTCCCCCCAATATGTTGCAGTGTCAGACAACAGGATGAAGGAATGCATATCCCTTTCACACAACTGTATTATTTTTTCCAGTCTCTTAGGTGAGCCAAATTCTCCCAATCAACCAGCCAGGATACTTCCTATAGCAGTAACAGAAATGGGAAACAAGGAATGTGGCATGCATATATTATCTGCAGAATATAGATACCCAGGAAGAGGACTCTTCTCACTATATTCTAGTTCAGGTTGTGTGACGTTCATACCTAGGATTAATTTGCTAAAAAGAAGAAGTAATCCCTAAAATCATTAAAACGGTTCTGTCCTATTGTTCATGTCAAGCATAATAATTATGGGACTAACACCTCCTATAAGCTCTAAATCTAGTTACAGCCTTTGAATATTGTCATACAATTTAGTGGATTAAAGAACAATCTCTGGTGTTATTTGATATGATCAGCTTCATTGAATCCAGGTACTTAAAAGGTAGGTGAAGGGGAAAGGAACTTCATTTTTTTTTAATGTCTCAAAAGGAATTCATTTGATCCTTTGCTCCGGAAGATAAATTAGTTTGTACTTCAGTGTTATGCATGATTTTTGCATCATTTTACTTTACCTGAGACACAGCAGATTCTTTTATAAGGTACACATTTGCAGTTTACATTCACTTCAGCCCACAGGAAAAATGAAATTCACACATACCATTTCAGTTCTCCTTTAAGCTCAAGTTATATTTTCATTTTTATGAAAATGTTTTTCAGTGGTAGGGGGGAACATAGTTTGAGAATGCCCAGTACAGTTGGACTCTATGCAGGGGCAATTGCCAGCACCACTTGGACATGGTGGTAAGATTTATTTACTTACTTAAGTCATTATCCATCCCTTTGTAAGCATTTCACAATTACAATGGGTCAGAGAGAATAGGCAACAAATGTTGTACTCCTTGGGAGGGTGGCTTGGGGCCACTGGATGAAACATTTACAATGGAATTCTATGCGTGTTGTTCTGAAGTTATGTCTCATTGTATTCAATGGCGCTTAATCCCTTGTACTGTAAATGAATTTAGGGTTACAGCCTAAAATGACTAAAAATAAATTATCAGGACCATGAAGAACAGCCTAATATATTAACAGAAGAGGAGCTAAAGTCACCTGCTACACCTCTCATATTCTTTTTTTAAAAACCATTGTATTTCTTAAGTCACTATCAGTCTAGTTAGACTGGGTTACCTAGACAGAAAATTCCACAAAGCAGCACCACCATGGAGACAGCCTTGCTCTTATTGCTGTCTGTCTAACCCATAATAAAGAACCAAACCTCTTCTGAAGACATTAAATCATGTGTTGGGGGAACATATAGAGGATGAGGTGCTCTTTCAGTTGTCTTGTACCAAAATTGTTCAGGGTTTTGAGATTGAATCTGACAGCCAGAATTAGGCTGAGAAAACCCTGGAGGTCAGCAGAGCTCTACAAACACGAGTGTTTAACATGCTCCCTGGGGTCAGATCCCATTACTAATCTTGCTGCCACCTTCTAGGTCAACTGAAGACTATGAGCACTTTTGAAGTGACACCAGCATAAATCACCACTTTTTCTTTTAAAAAAATAACTTCTATTTTGTCAATTGTTTCAAAAAGCTTCTCCATCGTCGGAGGTTCTGAGTACTACAGATGAAAGCTGTAGGAGGGGAGAATGCTTAGATCCTGCTTGCTGTTTTTTTTCACAGGCATCTGATTGGCCATTGTGAGAACAGCATGCTAGGCTAGATGGGCCCTTTCAGTTCACACTTTTAGGCATAAGAAAGTAAGAACAGTAGATCTCTGCTGAATCAGACTATTGGCCTATCGAGCCCAGAATTCTGTTCTCCCAACACTGTCTCTGGGAAGTCCACAATCAGAACATGAGAGGAATATCCATCTCTCCACTTATGATTCCCAGTGGTATGTTGAGCAATACGCCTGAAGCCAGCACAAAACATTTTGCTGCCTGAGGCAGAGCAGTAAATCAAGGTGCAAAATATCTGAGGCTGGTTGAGATTGTTTTTGAGCATCTTAGGAATAATGTCCCACAAGCACATCCTTCTCTTCCCTTCCTGGCTGTAAAAATGCAACAACCGTGTATCAAATGACAAACAGCTCGTTGCCCTTTTAGGACATCCAAAACCAGATGCCTGATTTGGGTCATTCATTGCACTCTGCCTTATGGTAGGGCTGGCCCTGTGCTATAGCATCTCTATGAATTATAACAAATAGATGATGTAAGGAGCCTTCCCTTGAGGCTGCCCTAGTCATTGCTCCCTTTTTTCATTTCTTATGCCATTAAACAACACTAAAGGATAAATGATGAATAATCTTGACAACAAAGGTGGGCATGGGATTTTAAGAGATGAGGCATGCTGTAGCTGTCAGCTGTCATTACTGACTTTTTGCCAGCAAGCTGCTTTGGAGATCAACTGCATTAGTTCAATGGCAGCATGAAAACTTCACAGGGAATTAAACACACTTTTGATCAGGTTACTGGGTACATATTCAACAAACATACTGAATAATATTAAAAATTCACCAACATTATTTCTCAAAAGCAATCTCCATGCGACATTGAGGTTCAAATAGCTGTCACTTTTATATTTGTGTAATGCTCATGTATAGAGTCTGTACTGATTATTTCACAAAGTAATCATACTGTAATTATATATCATGCCTACATATAGGAATTAAACAGCAATTGAAAGGCACAGAAGCAAAATGTAATTATACATCTATCCTATTTTGCCTGTATGCTTGGAACTCTTTGTCAACAAATAAATACAAATGGCTCATGATTTGGCTGGCTAAACTATAGAGGAAAGCGATTAAAAAAAACCCCCATTCTCCAAGTATTTAGCAATTTTAGGAAATGGGCATGAACTAAAATCAGATTTATGCTTTACATTGGAGACTTTTACTTGCTGAGTGTATATCACTCATCTACTAAGAGAAAAACCATGTAAAATATGGTGCACATATCTGTAAATACAGAAGAACCCACACACCAATTTTAAGTATCAAGGATGAGCATATAGATAGCTACATGGCCTTTTCTCCCTCTAGCTAAAGATCTGGCACAGATTTCTACCACTAATTTGCTCATGTTGGCTTGGAAGCTTATGAAAGCCTGTGCCTTGTTACTCATAATCTGCTTCTCCCTGCATTGTTAGGAAAACAAATGAATTTCTCTCTCTCCCCTACACTGGCTCATTTTAAAACTACATAATCCAGCATGCATTTATACATGACATGACCACTTAAAGTACAAAATAATCAGACTCCCCTCCACATTCTGAGTTTCACAGCAAATGCATTTTCTATGCATATTTAATGAAATATAGCATAAGTCTTTTCTATTTTAAAGATAATGCTTCCCCCCTGTTATTGCAGTGGAAGTCAAGTTTCATAAATAAAACCTTAATTAAAACAATATCCAGTGGAAAGACTTGGCTATGCCTTTTTATGCCCATGCTTTTCATCATCACCATATTTTGGTACCAAAGCATCATTCCCATTGAAGCTAGTTTGAGTGAGGCTATGACAGAGTCTAGTTACATTTTGGGGGGGGGAGGGGATACGCAGATTGGACAACCCTATGGAAATGGAGAAGCTGTTAGTCTTTGTTACTATCCTCTCTTCTGCAGGTGCAACAGCTATGAATGAAAAATTGCAAAGTCACTAGGAAATCAGTGGTCTCAGATAGATCTCTGCTAAAAAGAGAATTCCAGCTAGCCATCTTGCATAATTTCCTGTCTTCGAACATGGTACCTGCAAGAGAGAATGAGCAAAATCACAGGATCATAAAATGGTGGAGTTGGAAGGGACCCAAAGGGTCTCTAATCCAATCGTCTGCATTGTTGGAATCATAGCTAAAGAGGATTTTTGGATTTCATTGCACTCAAGCTTTGTCTCATGATGGATCACACCTTGCATTGGGCACCTGCTTCTGTTTGAGCCACTCATCTCAGATTGGATTTTTTCTTAAGCCTGGGAATGTCCACTCATCCCCTCCTAAGAGATAGGCAGGGTTTGCGACACCGTGTGGGATCCTGGCCAGGTGCTACCTGCCTGGCTACAGGGTCAGGGCCATCTTAAGCATATCCGGCGTGGTGGTACAAAGCTCCCTCCCATGCCCCCCCATTTCCCAGAGTTTTTTAGGGAGGACAGCGCCGCCAGCGGGGCTGGAGGAGGCGGGCAGTGGCTGGAGGGCAGCTCCTCTGGCAGGGAAGAGGCGGAGGCACCGGACACGGCACCTCCTGGCTCAGCTGGCCGCTTTGTGCAGCGGTGGCCATGGTAGATGGAGGATCCAGGCACGGCGCTGCTTTGGCACGGCATGGCAGAGGTGGGCGAGGGCAGTGAGCTGATGCCAGGAGGCGCCACGTCCAGCCTCCACCTCTTCCTTGGCTCCCTCCAGAACTTGGTGCCATGGTGCCCCGCGCCACTAGCCTCTATTGATAAGACACCCCTGTACAGGGTGTCTGTCGCCCAGCCCCCATCTCGGCAGGACAATGGGCTGCCGGCTGGGGCAAGGACCAAGAAAAGGCCGATGCCCTTTGGCCCAAACTCACTTGCTTTTCATATCTTAGAGGTGAGGGGAAACATCCTCATACACCCCCACACAGCAACGTTTGCAGGGGCCCGTTAAAGGGCTGATTGCGGGAGTCACTGGCCCCAGAGCGGTGGCAAATAGGTCAAACTCCTGACTTTGGTGAGGTGGGAGGGCACGCTGTATAAGTTCACGCTTTGCAGTCCCCTCCCACTGCACTTGACTGCCCTGCACATCCTCAGCCCCTGTTGGTTGAGAGGGATACCTTCCAAGGCCGAAGCCAAGGTTCCTACACCTGAAATTCAGTAAAGTTGTGGCCTAATTTAAACCCATACATGGTTGTCATGTCTCATTTGAGGGGGGATAGGCTTCGGGGACAGGGTTTAGCACATGGGCTCGCAAATATATGCAAGAAAATGTATATAATTATATATCACAAAACTGCCAGTCATGCACCTGCTGTGTAATTTATGCATACATTTTAATGGGAATAATGGAAGGGATTAGCACTAGTTTGCTTATGTGAGTATAGAGCGAAAAGGAGAATGTGGGTAGGGGACTAAACTGACTTCAGTGAGAATTCATGCCCCATTCCAGCCATTAGCTCCTATGGCCAACTCTTTCGTTATGCAAAGAGATACTCAGAATACTTCTTATCATAGCTGTCAACCTTCCCTTTTTTGCGGGAAATTCCCTTATTTCAGTGCCATTTCCCGCTGCTTTCTGCTGCTATCCCACATTGTTAGACAGACTGTCCCCGGGACAGGTGAGGCTATTGACCCCTTATTTTCAAATCCGAAAGTTGACAGCTATGCTTCTTATATGGCCATTCACTGCAGAAAGAAACTGTTCTGTTCATTTTATCAGCACTCCCTTTCTGCAGATATTGTATTCTATGTGTGCTAAATGTGTGTATGTACGTAAATATAATATGCAAGTGTACAATTGTAATAATTTATGTTTTAAAATGATAAAGTTTATGGTACCAGGGTGGAGAGAACATGAGCCAATTCAAAATCAAAGGAGGAATTAGAAAGCCATCTATGTGGTTTAGCCCAATGCAGAGATTCCCCCCCTTCCATCTCTACTTTCAATTGCCCACATTTACCCTAAGAAATATAATCACTATTATTGCACTAACCATCCCTTTTACACATGCTCAGGATACTTCATGCATCCACTTTGGTGAGAATAAGCACTCTGTGCAATCTTTATCAGGACCTAAAGGTCATCTATAAGAAGGAAAATTGTTCCATCTTACAAGGAAGTAAGAGCTCCAAATAAGAGATAACAAAAATCAGTCTTTTCTCCTCCTAACTTTATAACCGAAACTGGCTATGGAACACATTCTGAATGCTACTCCATCCCTCTAGGTCAGGGGTCAGCAAACTTTTTCAGCAGGGGGCCAGTTCACTGTCCCTCAGACCTTGTGGGGGGCCGGACTATATTTTTTTTTGGGGGGGGGAATGACCAAATTCCTGTGCCCCACAAATAACCCAAAGATACATTTTAAATAAAAGCGCACATTCTACTCATGTAAAAACACCAGGCAGGCCCCACAAATAACCCAGAGATGCATTTTAAATAAAAGGACACATTCTACTCATGTAAAAACACGCTGATTCCCAGACTGTCCGTGGGCCGGATTTAGAAGGCGATTGGGCTGGATCCAGCCCCCGGGCCTTAGTTTGCCTACCCATGCTCTAGGGGGCCTCTCCTCACAAGGTAAGCAGATTGATTGCACACTCAGGAGTTTCAACAATACGTGTATTTTGATGCCTTTAAATGGAACAAACAGAAGAGGTCCTTCCATAAAGCAGGGAGGATCTATCGCCTTATGAAATCACTAATGGACAATTTAAGAAGGAGCAAAATTATGGATGGCACCATCTGTAAGGGGGAACTGATGTCGCACAATGGATAAGGGGTATGGTCTGTGTGCTGGAAGTGCTATCAGTTCAACTTTCAACTCACCTAATAGTTCACAGTGGTGCCATGCTGAAATCACTCCTCCAGTTTCTCAAAAAACAAAACAGACAACCCAATCAAAACTTTTCCTCAACCTGCTAAAGAACTCGCCCCCCCCCCTTTCCTTTTTTCTCAGGGCACTTTAGGTTTATTTTGAGCATTTCTGTGGATACAGGGTTTTGAATGTACTGTGTCATTGCAAGGTAGTGAAGGGTGGAGCAGTGTTTTTTTCTTTACAGTAAATATTTCTCCAGCAAACTGCAGCCTCCCTGACTGCTTACACTTCCTGTTTGGGGGGGGGGTCCCATGAGGCGTTACTGCATGATGTCATTTCCTGGGCATTAATTGGAAATGCCAGCACCTGGGAAGGCTGCAGAGTGCAGCTCACTGGTGTGGTGATTTGCAGAATGAAAGGAAAAGGACAACCACAATGCTCCTTTGGCCACCTTAAAAGCACAACAAAAGCCTTGTACCCCACCCATGAGAATTTCACCAATATTTTCTCTCCCCATTGGTAATTTTCAAACACATTTTTTTCCTCATTCCTTGATGCAGGATTGTTTGCAGAAAACATGGAAGGGACTTTTACCATGGCACTAGCTCATGGTCCACTCACCATTTCTTAAAGCAGCACATGAGGTGCGCATGCAATTATGCACATGAAGGAGGAGGAGGAGTTTGGATTTTATATCCCGCTTTATCACTACCTGAAGGAGTCTCAAAGCGGCTAACATTCTCCTTTCCTTTCCTGAAGGAACGTCTCCACCCCCATTGTTCTGCCCGGACACTGAGGTCCAGCGCCAAGGGCCTTCTGGCGGTTCCCTCATTGCGAGAAGCAAAGCTACAGGGAACCAGGCAGAGGGCCTTCTCGGTAGTGACGCCCGCCCTGTGGAACGCCCTCCCATCAGATGTCAAAGAGATAAACAACTACCTGACATTCAGAAGACATCTTAAGGCAGCCCTGTTCAGGGAAGTTTTTAATGTGTGACATTTCCCAATGGTTGGTTAAGAGGACTATTTCCATAGGACTTATTTATGCATTAGGTTTACCATCCAGATATAGGTACACACATGGAAGCCTGCTCCTGCATGTGTAGTGCTCCCAATTGGATCAGAACATCTATCTATAATATGAGAACAATAATGACCCAGTGATAATTGTACTGGCCTACCTTAAAGGAGTGTAATAGTCATATCTGTGAAATGTTTTTTGTGCATTTTCTACAAAATACAGTGTAGAAGCTGCGCATTTTCTTATTATTCCAAATTGCCCCAATCTGGTTAAAAAAACCAAAAGCATAGTAAAAGCAAAAGATTGAATTTTCACATTCAATTCCCCGAAAATTATTTCATCTGCAGTCCAAAGAGAAGTTTGTAGCAATCTCCAGCTTCACTTCCCACAATGACACATGCAAGTAGAAGATTCCATCTAACAGAGCAGCAGAATGTGATGCCTTGAAAGGAGCTCTGAGGGAGGCAGCAGGGTAAGTTAGCTACGAAAAAAGCTGCCCATTAGTCTTCTATCTTTCACATTCCTTTGCAAAATACTGATTTGGCCTCCACTATTAATGAAGACTCACTGATGCATGAACTAATTCCTATGTCTGTAATTTTGTCCCTGCAAATTGGTGTTTAATTGTCTACATGGGAAAAAAATTAGCGGGGGTTACACTGTCGCTAAAGATGAACTCGCTGATACTCATCAAAGGCAACACTTAAATGCCATGTTTATTGCCCATGATGGATCTTGTCTTAGTGTGCTGCTTAAAGACAAGGAGTTGCTTTCGGATATGCTGTTGTAGATTGTGTGTGTGTGTGTGTGCAAAAACTGTTGAAATTCGCCTTATTGAAACAGTTCACTTCTACATGAGAGAGTACGTGGCCCATAAGTCATCATCTTCTCTGCCCTCCTCATCCCAGAAATGCCCCATTTGCATGTTGAGGTCCCCAGGGCCACCCCAATAACGCACACATCACACATAATTTTTTTCTTTAAGGTTTTTGGCATAATTTTGGCCACAGCTTTATTAAAATACAAAAATGTGAGTGGTTGCTTAGGCATTGGTTGCGACTATCTGCCCCCCCCCCATGGGGGACAGACTGACATTCCGCACGCCTGCGAAAGTCAGAAGAGGGGAATACACTTGGGGGTAGCGACGGAGCAGGGAACCTGCCCTCAGCCCTCCCCAAATGCAACCAGGAGCTCATTGCTATGGCCCGAGCCCCCTTGACAGAGTGGACAAGCAATAGTTAGACTCTGATTCCTTTAACGGAATCCCTTGCAGCAGCAGCATTAGAGGGGCAGGCACAGCCAATCCATGCCCCTCAACCAACCAAACCATAAGCCAATGCCTAACCACAACCTTACAAGTTGTGACGATTTACTACGCAGTAGGCAAAAACCAAATGGCCCCAGCCAATCAGCCAGATGGACAAAATTCCTACCGGGCCCCTGCCCCAAGAGCAGACGACCCCATGACAGGCATAGCAAGGTCAAAGCGAACAACCCTAATTATAGGGAGGGGGGACGGGCAATCCGATGCACGGGCGAAAAAAGGAAGCCCTAGTCTAGTGCAAGGAGTTTTAGCATTTCTGGCTGTCAATCAACAAATGTCAACATTATCTTCTTCCCAACAACAAGGGAAGCCCAATCGCATCAGTGGCCAACGATCAATTAGCCTGCCCCACAACTTTGGAGTGTCCTGGTGGCCCCCACCGTAACACGTGCTCTCCATGAAGGAGAACACGCTTTATGGGGTTTCCATTGGCCTATGCATTGGGCAACTGCTGCAGGGATCTCAGGTTCAGTGAAGGACCACTACTGGTGGCAGTCAGCAGAGCAAAGCCACATCCCAACTGTCTTTGGCATACCAGATCAGGGGTTTGGATTGTTCTGTGAGTTCTGCGGAGCTCAGTGGGTTTTATTTCTGATGCTATTTTGCCTTAAGAAAGCTTTGCATTGTTTAAGTCTACATTTGGGTTGCTAGTTCCCCCCTCCCCCACCCTTTCTGCTCTGCCATTTTATTCTACAACCTGAAACAAATAATAATTAAAGTGATGGATGGTGCCAAAAAGGAATGGAGGTGAGTGATTGAAGAATTACAGCTGCGACTTTTCATTTGTATCCACTTTTGCAAACGGCAGGGGAATACAAGGAGGCTTGCTAGATTGGCCAAAAAGGGTAAAAACATGGAGCAATACTGACAAATAAACCAAAATTGTATTACTGTCTCAAAACTCAAACCATCATTCATTCTGATGAAGAAGAATAAAATCAATGAAATGAAGCTTTTTCTTTTTTTTAACCCAATTTGTTTTGGGCTTTTACTTTAAATCCATTAAAGAACATGCATTTTTAACCTCTACATGCCCATTAGGAATAAATGGCAAACATTTATCAAATGCGGACGGCTAAAGTTGAATGTAATTTCTGTATCAGAGGCTAAACATCGCAAAAAGTTATTAATGGATATGGTGCTGTGAATAGTTCTTGTAAGATGTGGTTTGTATGAACAAAGGCAAAGTAATGTGAAAATTATTTCTCTCTCTCTCTCTCTCTCTCTCTCTCTCTCTCTCTCTCGTGTGTGTGTGTGTGTGTGTGTATGTAAGAAACAGGAGAAAATATTCCAGAGTGCCACTTTGTGCCTTTGAACATGCCTAACCTGCATTGGTTTGTCCTTGACATTTTGCATTCCTTTTTAAGGAACCATTGGGCTCCACAGCAAGACAAAGCAGGAGGTTTGAGAACTATTTAACTTGTTGTTGCAACACTAAGCCATGCCTTCCTAGGACTCAGCTATATTAGTCAAAATACAGCATTATAAGTGCATTATAACATTGTGACTCCAGATGGCACTGTAGAGTTGAAATTGCAACTCAATGATATTTTAAATTGTGAGCTTTTCAACAGGGGTTTTTTTTTTGCAGAGCGTTTTCAGAGTGTTTTTTATAGCTGGGTAGATCTAGCCGAAAACAATAAACGAACTGAACCACAGCTCTCCTTCAAAATCACACTTCTCACTTTTCTGCATCTATTGGAAATATTGGTGGAACACTTTGTCAGAAAGCAGTGCTGTGAAATGATTCCAGGCACAGTTTCTTAATGTGGAGATGTCTGGGAGAACTCAAAGAAAATAGGCCTGTTTAAACTGACTCCAACATTTAAAGCTCAGAGCAGCTCAGTTGTGGCTAGTCTTTCCAGCAGTAAGGAGAACTGAGTACTCTTAACACGCTACGAAACATAGAGAGAGAGATACATCAGTTCATTAAGAAAGCATATCCATGTTCACTTTTTAGAGAAAATGAGAATGGTTTCCCACCTCACTGAGTTAGTAAATGAAAGGACACAGTGTAGATGGCATGTGGCTGGATTTGTTTAATTGATACAACCGTGCCACAAAACGCAGACATGATAGTTTTGATCTATCAAGTCAAGAAAGCTTGAAAAAGCAGGAGGCTGAGAGTTTTACATTTCCATTGTAAAATTACAAAAGCACTTAACACACCGGCAAAGAGAACACAGGGTGGGAGTTCCTGAAACACCGTCCTTAGCCCTGAATTAGCAAAAGTCTGATTCCTGCAGAGAATGAAATATCACCAAACATAGCATCTAGAAATTTTCCCTGTTAAAGTAAATCTGCTGTACCTTGTTAAGTCTCTTTGGTATGGGGAAGTAATTATTTTAGCAGAAGCATAGGTCAGTACTGCCGGGGGCGGGGGAAGACTGTACATGGGTGATATTATAATAATTACATAGTTAAATTATTATATCTGTCACATACTACAAGATATGGCCATCGGGTAGAATTGCATAAAATTTGCATAAACTGTGGCAGTAGAAGGAGTCTGGCTCCTAAGACATTAGTTTCCCCTAATACAGCAGAAAGCAACAGTAAAGGTGGGGACAAAACTTACCTAAGCACTTCTGTGAAAGGGAGCATATTTGGCCCCACCCCCTTTGCAAGGAAAGACCTATAAGATGAGGGGGTGGAACCTCATGCAGCCTACCCCAAAGGAAGAAGTGCTGGTTTAAGATGGAAGGTACGTATCTAGGAATGTCTATTGAAAATAAACCATTGCGGGTGGGGGGAGGTCAGCAACTTTGTCTGGATTTTCACTTTTGGGAATATGGCAACCCTACAACACTGATGTCTTAGGTCTTTATCCTGAGGTGCTGGGACAGATGTGCTGCCCAAGTCAGGAATTACTATGTCTTTAAGATGATCGGGGGATGAAAGAATCTCACTGGTCTCAAACAGAGATATAAAACATCATATTGCATGTTAATACAAAGATTTGCCTTTAAAGTCCACAATTTCCGCCCCCTACACAGGCATTTATGTGGAATGGATGGTTAAAAAGTCTAGATGCACATGCTATCCATTTCAACCAGGGTAATTAATAATGTTTTCTTAAATTGTTCCAGCATGTCCTTTACACTGAAATTAATTCATATAAGTTGCATAATTGGTTCTGTTAGTTCCATAGCTTATTTATTTGTTTGCTTATTCCAGTTCCATCCCTCCATTTCCTCCAAGGAGCTCAAGGTGGCATCCATGGTTATCCCCTTCCCCTTTTAATATCCACAATAATCCTGTGTAGTAGGTCAGGCTGGAGGAGGCTGCAGCTTGTGGGAGTGCATGTATGCTACTTAGTAGGTTAAGGAGTTGAGGACCACAGAGTTCTAACTGCTAGACTGGGCTCAGTGACATGAGTGTAGCCAGGATGTGTTTTAGTGGGGGCAGGTTTTTTTGTTAGGGAGGGCAGAACCAAGTTATCTGTGACACAATTGGTGAGTTAAGCATTGCTCAGTGACGTCAAGCCACCTCTTCTACTGAGAGGGAAGAAGCAAAGCCTATTTCCTGTTCCTTTCTTTCTCTCGCTTCACGCTGCATTCATTGGAGGTGGAGATGTCTCAATTTATCTCACAGCCTCAGACGTGCTAATTGTGATGAATGCAGGGCAGAACGAAAATGACTGCCTTCTTTCCAGAACTGAGGCTGCGCTGGAGAGGAGAGAAAGGTGCAATCCTATTGAATGAGCAGAAGTCATTTCTTGCTCATGTGTGGATAGTGTTGGCTACAAACCAATAGTGCCTGCTAATCTTAATAGCCTTGTATGAGCAAAAGAGTTCTAATGACATGGCAACACTCTATACATCCTGCCCAGCATAGCATGCACTTGTATCTATTTCTTCCACATGAGTTGTGTCCTGTTAACCAATCTGAGAACAGGATGCTGCACTAGACACTGCCGTTGGCCTGATATCTCCTTTTGTTCCTATGTGTTTAAAAACATGGTAAAAATACAAAATGGAACCTCTTTTTGAATATTGTATGTTAGAAACATTTTCTGGTTTGTTTCCTTGCTTTAAAAAAAAAAATATAAAGAGCTAATGTGCTATAAAATGGGTTTAAAAGGCTGATACGCTGACAGGATCTTTAAGTGTCTCTTTACGGATTGGATTTCATTGTTTACAAAGCCTCCAAGCGAGGGGAAGCATCAATAAAATATTACCGTGGGATGCTAATTTACCTCCCTTTCTTTAATTCATGAAATACAATGGTGTGCTACATATTCTCCTCCAGCTGAAGATGATGCTTAACATTTCTTTCCAAGCTTTTTGACTATTCAAATGCCCACCCTGCCTGCAATTCTGTAATATGATTTGCTCAGAGTTCCGACCTTGGATTATAAAGACATTTGAGTACAAGAGCAATGTTCTCTGCTAACGAGCCGTATTCGTTTTATAGTAACAAACAGCATTCACTTTGCCTGATGAATTGAAAGAACTCGTTGATTCATTGAAAGGTGGAGGTGGCGAATGGCGCTGTATCCTTGAAACATTATGAAAGCGCTTGTGCAGATGCAAAGCACATTCCTCTGAAAACAGTTAGCTTCTTTCTTATGCTTGCAAATTGGCTGGTGTGTCTGAATAGAGATACATCTCCATCTCACTTCATTCACTTGCTTAAATATTCTGATACAAAGGAAGCAAGTGGCTTTGATTATGATGCCAGCGGAGTCAAAACAGGATACATCCACTATTGTGTCTTCTCCCTTGCCTGGCTTTTCTCACCCTTCTGTAGAAATAATAAATGTGAGGTGCAGCTCATGTTAGTTATATATATGTTTGTGTGTGAGAGATAGTGAAAGTCGAATTCCTGGATGCCAAGATCCAAGTTTGGGGCAAGTACTCTTTGGTGAGATAACCCCAGCAGAGATTTGAAATAAATCACGCCTCAAAGTGAAGCGTGAAAATACAGGCTGCTGGACTTTTAAAATATGCAATTCCAAGTGACTTCAAAAATTATGCTCTTTAGAAGTCCCCTTTCAAAGTATCTGTCTTCCCCAGCCCAGGAAAAGACCAAATGTTTGGTAAGTTAAAAACACAGTTTACTTACGTACTCTACAAAGGCCAGATTTGTATGCTTTCCCACACATCAGACAGAAAAGTTGCAGAGGCAGTAAAACTTACCTTAGTAACAAAAGTGGTGACAGTTTCAAAATTATTGGTTTGGGAACACAATAGAGGCTAGTGAAACCCATGCTGAATTTCTCAGGTAGATGGGGGCTTGATATGATAGCCATCTTCAGATATCTAAAGGGCTCTCACATGAAAGCTTGTTTTCTCCTGCTCTGGAGGGTAGAACCTGAACCACAAGAAAAGAGATTCCAACTAAATGCCAGAAGAGCTTGCTGATGGTAAGAGCTATTCTACAGTGGAGCAGACTCCCTTAGGGAGGTGGTGATGGACTCTCCTTCCTTGGAGGTTTTTAAGCAGAGGTTGGATGGCCATCTGTCATGATTCCTGTTAAGTTGTGGGTGAACATATCAGACGACACAGCGATTCTTCAGACAGCTCTTGTTTATTCACAGGCCAGAGCAGCACTGGGCTGAAGGGTTCAGCCAACCTGCTTATATAGAGCTCAACTACAAAGCAACAGTAACAACTTTCTGTAACTATCCAATCACTGAATGTCACTTTCTATTCCTTATTTGCATATGTGGACCTGAGTGAAAACTATCTACAGTATTCCCCTGCTGGCCCAGGGTGAGAACTTCAGTACATAACAATTCCTACATTTCACGGGGTAGGACTAGCTGAGCCTCGGGGTCCCTTCCAACTCTACAATTCTATGATACTTTGATTTGAATGTGAACATAACCTAAATTTATTTTCATTTCATTTTAGTAAGAAGGAAATCGAACAAACTCCCCTCCACCTCCCAAGCTTCTGCTCATTAAAACCAAAGTTTTATGGGCCGACACAGCTTTGTTTTGTGCCACATATGGATGCATCTGTCAAACTGTGTTAAGCAGCCACATAATTAAACGCGGCAGACTCTTTAAAGCCCCTAGAAGTCAAACATCTCTTGGGAAGTATGAGCCAAGTTGCCAAAGTACACTAAAGTGAATTAAAAAAGAAAAAAAGAGCTGTGCATTTAATTAAGGGTGGTGTTTGCTGAGAACATCTCCTTTGCATTGGAATGGAGAGATATTACACAGGTCCACCTTCCACGCCTTTAGGTGTGCGAAAGGGGTGGGCGAATGAATGGCATGCCATACACCAAGCCTGTTTCCAAGAACTGCAGTGGGAAATGGCAGGCAGGTCCTTTTCTCATCCACCTCCTTCCTTTCCCTTCCCATGTGAATGCCCCATGATGATTGTCTAGCTATGGGGCTTCACATGATTACAACAATGTCAAACATGCTTATATAACCTAAAAGATTGAAATGATCTCCCCAGACATTACCTTTCCTCCTACAAAATCATCTCTCTTCTACCACCCCCCACCCCCGCTTCCAAATCCACACCTAATTATTGTAGCTCATGGCTAAAATGTAAGACATGTCTCATTAGTCATTTAAAAACCCAGGGAATTAGAACCATGCTTCTTTTGCCTTTTGAGAGAAAAAAACATAGAAATCTAGTTTAAATTTCATATTTTTTCTCAGTCTTCAGTATTGGCAGTGCATGCAGCAGGCAATTACTTTTTGAATATGGCTATCTTTGATTCCCCCCCCCCCCTTTCTAAGATGGCAGGTCCAATGATATATTGTTAGTATGTGGACAGAATTAATATCTGATGGACATTTGTGACTCAGATCTGTCCAGGATTTCTTTTGACTAAGATTCTGAGCTTTAGTGACAGTAATTCACTTCTCTGCTTCCATTGCAGCCACAAGCAGCTGTCCAGCAGAGCTTTTTTGTGCTGTCTGGGGTGTGTAAATATATACTCTAGGAAATGGCATTTTAGACCCATTGGAAGTAGACTGTGACTTATTTGCAGGTTACATTTGAGGGTAAAGTTGCTCGTCTCCACAGCAATCATGATGGCACATTCACATTCACAACAATCCCCGGCGAGATGTCAAATGCAACATCCACAGCAACATTATGGGATCAATTTCAGTTGATCTGGCCTGATGATGTGCAGAAGGTGCTTGCAAGCAGCTATGTGTGCTGAGTTCTGTGAAATTAACAGCAATGATTTAACTTCATTAGAAGATAACACATCTTGAAGGCAAACTTACCTGGTCTGTTAGATTTCTGTGCAGCGACCTTGCTGGTGAGTTCTAAATTCTTCCATGCATGTGAAGCATCACTACTCAACCAAGAAGAAATGAGGCCCTAGAAAAATGAAAATAATACAGCTACAATGTGTTCACATAGTGCAGATTTAGAGCTATCACAATCACCTCCAGGGCTACAGGAACAGACTAATCATCTCTTCCAGAGGAGGAAGCAAGAACCAACATGTGATCCTGATGACACTCCAGGACAGGGGTAGTTAATACAGTGCTCTCCAGAAGTTGTTGGACTCCAACTCACATCACCCTAATCCAGCATGGTCAATAGTCAGGGGTGATGGAAGCTGTAGCTCAGCAAGATCAGAACCACAACATCCCTGACTTTGCCTTAAAGACCTAGCAACAGCTTTCAAAGTCACATTGCTTTCTTAAACTGTGCTCGAAAGTCCATGTTTGCAGAGAAGTGCTGAGATCGGCCTTGATATAGCCCTATGGTACAAATAAGCATCTGCACTTTTAGAATTTGTCTCTGGAAACTCAGCTTTTTCTGCACCAACACATTTTATTTTATGCTTATCTGTTCATCTTGCGTGCTGTGCAATGCGCAGCACCGTTGAAAAGATTTTCTACATGAGTATTATAAGCTTTCAGGTATGAAAGTTGCTCAAAAATCGACTATTCTTATTACCCTCCAGAAAGAACATCTGTGGACACTCTGATTGCATTTCATTTTTAAAGACTTGCCGCTATGCCTATAAACTGAAATGATGGCTGGTTTGGTTTCCTTTAAGCACAGTTTATTGGCTATCTGTAAAAATAGAAGATAGGGGAGACTAGGTAATTTCTGGAGGGTTCTTTTCAAACAGCAACAAAGAGAATATGCTTTCCATCTGCTGCAAGCCCATTAAAGGTGGAGATGTGGTTATTATTTGCGTCTGAGTTTTCCCTGGAAACGTGTTAAGAACACACAGCAATAATTACAATTTAAATAATCTATCTAAAATATGATGTGGATATTTTTCCCCAGATGGGATCCTGAAAATGTTCAGATTTGTGTGCAGAGAAGCAAGAAAAGAAATCATAACTTCAGATACTGGTGTGTGTGTTTTTCTACAGTGGTAAAAAATCAATGGAAGTTTCATTTTTCAAATATGGCTGCCACAATCCCGCAGTTTCTTACAGGTCCAAAGACTCTGTGTGCTGTTCCCTGAATTGAGGTGACTAGGAAGCTGAATCACAAAGCAGATGGACTCCGGTGGCAATTGTTGACAAACATCTGTGAGCCTAGGGTTGCCATATTTCAAAAAGTGAAATTCCTGACACCCACCAAAATTGTTGAGCTTTGTGGGGAAACTTCCCCACCACCACTAAATAGTGAGCTTTTGTAGCTGTTTCTGCTGCTTTTTGCCATACATCCAGGTTTTCCTGACATTTTGCCAATTTGGCAAAATTCTCCCTGATGCCATTTTTACACCCCAAACCAGGACATGTCAGAATTTTTCCTGATATATGGCAAGCCTAATGAACCCAAACCAGCTGCTGGCAAGATCCAGGATTCAGTGGACAAGTACCTCTGCTCAACTCCCCTTGATTCCCCCACAACCGCTGCAGCTCCTTGCCCCACATCTCTGCCCTTTCCTTAGGACAGGTTTAGCCAGTGCTGCTGGACTCCAACTCCCATCATTCCTAACAATTGGCCATGCTGCAACAATATCAGTGTGGAGGACACCACACAGAGTACCAGTGCCTTAGGGTCACCAAACCCCTTGGAGAAGCATTTCACCAGTGGGGCTGCAGTGGAAAAGATGGATGGGAGTTCTTGTTCATGTACAATGTTTTCAGATATAAAACATTTCAGCTCAAAAAGAACTGGTTTTGCTTTGCACAGTGACACAGAGAATGGGCTGAACTAGGGCTATGTTTATTCATACAAACTTCTGCAGAACAAAAATCAGAAGAGGTTGGAAAAGCCCCATCATGGGTTTAAATAGTGTTGACAGCCCTCCCAACACCAGCAGATGTGTGTTGACTGATCATCTTTTCTTCTTCTGGCCCAGTCACAAAAGATGCTCACCATGTAAGCCATGGGGGTGGCATTGTTTGAAGTGGTGTTTGATCAAGGCAGCAACCTCACACATATGTATACATGCCCTGAATGTTCATGTTCACTGATTTACACAATGTTGCCTGATAATTTGATTCAGAGATTCCAGGAGTAGAGTGGAATGATGGCAATGAATCCACAGAAGACACATGGCCAAGCATATTATTTAGCTCCTGCCTTTATGTCTGTACATTAAGTAACTGCCTTTGGATCATGAGTCCAGCATATCAGTATTTCGGTGATTGACATGCTTACCATTTAAGCAAGAGATCAATTATTCAGATGCCCTTCGTGAAAGTTATGCTTTCAATAAGTTGCAGCCTATGGAAAGTGCAAAAGCGCTTTTCAAAATAGCCAAGTAAAACCTCCAGAAGTTCAGTAAAAAGTTGATTTGCGAAATCCAGAATTTAGTTCTAAAATCCCTAGGAAGGCTCATCCTTCATTTGGAGGTTCATATGTGTAAACACATCTGTAGACTGCCTCTTTCAGACTTAACACTTTTATTGGAGTGTTTGGGAAGTGCAGCATAATCAGTCTTTGACAAAGTAAAGGTTGCCTGATATTGACTCGTCCTCTAATGAATGAGGAAACTATAGCTGTCAATTTTCTTTCTTTACCAACTCCATAAATTTTCTGTCTTCCCAAGGGGAAAAGGACAAAAATGAGGGTGAGATAGATAATGGCTTGAATCTAGAGTAGTCCTTCCATTGAATGCAGCAGTGGGTAATGTGGAGCCCTCTATATGTTGTTGGACTACAACTTGCATCATCCCTGACCATTAGCCATGGTGGCTGGGGCTGATGGGAGTTGGAGCCTGAATGGGAGATGGGAGTTAGTAGCCCTTGATTTAACAGAAGGGGCCCTTCCTTTAGTAGAAAAGCTGGTGTTAACCATACAATCATAAAATTGTAGAGTTGAAAGGAACCACATGGGCCATCTAGTCCAACCCCCGGCAATGCAGGAATCTTTTGGCCAGTGTTGGGCTCAAACCCACAACCTGGAGATTAAGAGTCTCAGACTCTACCGACTGAGCTATAATTATGGAAGAGGGAGGAGAGTTGTTTCCAGTGGTCCATATAACCTTCTGTGTCTCCTCTGACTCTGATCCAGAGGGTGCTCCACCTCTATGGAACAGAATTTCAGGAGGCACAGGACTTTCAGATGCAAGGGGGCGGGGTAGGGAATCAGTGGGGGGGGGGGATGTTCTTCCCTACCTTCCAGGAGTCGGAAGGTCAATGAGAACTCAGTTCAGGGAAACTGCGGATCTAACCCTATGAGGCATTTCTGAAATCCCTCTATATTACTAAGCATAGAACTGTAAGCCAGCATCCAGTGAGTCCCACCTGTGCTTGCAAAATTCTTCAGTACCTGCACTGGGGGATAGTCATGTTTTCCCTTCTTCATGCAGTAGACCTTTACACCTAATGGGGTGGTTTTGAAGACCTCCAGGGCCCTGTGGGCACTTTTTGGAAGGGTGATCTGCTAGGCACCTAAAACCATGCATCTGCTTGGTAATGATATTTCACTGTTCCCTGCCTCTAAAGCCACTGCACAATATGTACTATCAGAGGATGAGAAACTTTTCCCCCTTTGGTTGCTGCTCAGTTGGATAACATCCCTGATTTTCTCTTCTTGCTCATGCTCTCAAATGTTTTCATATTCTTGGTGAATGCAGTGCATATTGATTTTCAATTACAACAGTAACAAAACACATTATTTTCAGATTCAGGTACGTATCTGTGTTGGTCTGATGCAGTTGAAATAAGTTTTTTTTAAAATAAAAATTGTCCAGTAGTATCTTAGAGACCAACTAAGTTTGTTTTGGGTATAAGCTTTCGTGTGCATGCACGCTTCTTCAGATACCACAACACAAGCCTATCAGCTGGCCCAGCAAAAGAAGTCTACCCATCTCTTATGTGACCAAACTGCATAATGATTCAAGGCTGAGAGGATGCTGTGATAAGCCACAAGTTATGATTGGCAGGTGGAGAACAGGCTTGTGTACCCTACCAAGACCCATCCCTCAATCAGCATTAACATAGCATATACAGTGGTACCTTGGTTATCAAACTTAATCCTTTCCAGAAGTCCATTCCAAAACCAAAGCGTTCCAAAACCAAGGTGCGCTTTCCCATAGAAAGTAATGCAGAACGAATTAATCTGTTCCAGACTTTTAAAAACAACTCCTAAAATAGCAATTTAACATGAATTTTACTATCTAATGAGACCATTGATCCACAAAATGAAAGCAATAATCAATGTACTGTACTATAAAATAAAGAAGACAGTGTTGTAGGTGATAAAAATTAAAATTAATTTTTTTCTTACCTGCGCTGAGGATAGTCATTGTTTTGATGGGGGGCTTTTATCCATTTCCGGAGTCGCACTATCAATCAATCAATCAATCAATCAGTAGCTGTACTGGGTTCCATACAAGCACAAAAACAAATTAACCAAAAAGCCTCAAAAACAAAAACACAAAATAAATAGCAAAAACAAAAGCGCCAAATACAGTGGTACCTTGGTTCTCAAACTTAATCGGTTCTGAAAGTGTGTTTGCCTTACGAAATGTTCAAAAACCAAGGCACAGCTTCTGATTGGTGCAGGTGCCCTGGAAACAATAGCTGACAGCTGCATCAGACATTCGGCTTCCGAAAAATGTTTGAAAACCAGAACATTTACTTCCGGGGTTTTGGTGTTTGGGAACCAAGGCGTTTGAGAACCAAGGTGCTTGAGAACCAAGGTACCACTCTATTCAAAAGCTATTTCCTGGTGTTCACTGTCCCTCTCCAGGGCTGACCCTGGCAACAATACTACCTACTACCAAATTCTTCCAGATTGTCTGGTCTAGCATACATCCACTCTCCTCCTTCTTTTCCATTTTAAATTCTCATTTAATGGCATTGAAAGACTCCTCTTTCCATCTGACAACTCCTGAAGGGTATTCATGCATGCTGTCATGATTTTACTCCCGACATTCATTTCTATATGGAAGTTCTCATATGGTGCCCTGAGTCCTTTTTCCCTATCCAAGAGAAAAGTAGCTTATTTTATGGTGCCAAGCAGATTCCACCACAATCATAAAATGTACACGTGGCATAGAAAATTGACAGACTTACTTTTGCTGCAGAAGTTATAACGTCATATCTGTGTTTCCACCAGCAAAAAAGCAAAAAGCTAAATGCAATTTTTCATTTCAGCAGGCACTGTTTGGAAGCAAAAGTTTTATTTAACTGGGAAAGAAAAGGTTTTAGTCGGATGTCTTGGCTGTGAAGCTTTTGCACCCCTGCTGTGAAAATCTCCCTTTCCAGCAATGAACTCTTGCAAACAGGAGCCATATTTTACAACTCCTAATAGCAACATACTTCAACCCCTACAGCTATAGTCATCAGAGACAACTGAAGACATCCCCTATGGGTCCACAGATGGACTGTTATTGGTATTCCTACAGAAGGCTAGGTTTGCATGAAGATATCACTTCCCTTGTGGTTGTCTTCCTGTCTGCTACTGCCTCAAAATCTTCACTCACTGGAATGGAGTATTACAAATTCCATTCACACTCCTGATCTGAACTTGTCTTTGTACAGTTCTCGGCATTGCCCAGCATGTTTCAGTTTTTACTTAACACTGACAGGGACATTGTTTTTTAAAAGGTGATCCAGCATTTGAAGGAACACAGAACGGACAATTTTATTTCCTTCACCCTTTCCTCACACACATAATTTATCATGAAGTGTTAGAATAGATATTCCAGTCCAATCTACTGGAGATTCTTTAAGAGTCTCCTGCGAGAGGCAAAAGGCTCAACGGAGAGCTTTGAATTTGTAACTTTATGGATGATATGCAACATTATTCAGATATACAATAAACCTGCTGAAATACATGGACTGAAGGACTAAAATCTATTGATTTCAGTTTCATCCTATGTTTTCAAAACTTCCCCTCCTCAACATGCTATTTCTTCAATGGTGAATGATTGATTGCATCAGGGAAAAAACATTTGTGACCCTAGTTTTTAATAAAAGATGCAGCATGGCGAAGATGAATTTATGGCTGTCATCTGCCGTCTGGTTTTAAGGGGTAGTACCACATGCATATGTGGGATGTGGGTGGCACTGTGGGTTAAACCACAGAGCCTAGGACTTGCCAATCAGAAGGTTGGCGGTTCGAATCCCCGCGACGGGGTGAGCTCCCATTGCTCGGTCCCTGCTCCTGCCAACCTAGCAGTTTGAAAGCATATCAAAGTGCAAGTAGATAAATAGGTACCGCTCCGGCAGGAAGGTAAATGGCGTTTCTGTGCGCTGCTCTGGTTTGCCAGAAGTGGCTTAGTCATGCTGGCTACATGACCTGGAAGCTGTACGCCGGTTCCCTTGGCCAATAAAGCGAGATGAGCGCCACAACCCCAGAGTCGGCCACAACTGGACCTAATGGTCAGGGGTCCCTTTACCTTTACCTTTACCACATGCATATGCTTCCCTGTTCCATTTGTTAAGTCTGTCTATCTATCTATCTATCTATCTATCTATCATCGTACCTTGGTTGCCGAATGCCTTGGAACTCAAACATTTCGGCTCCCAAACAATCAAAAACCAGAAGTGAGTGTTTCGGTTTTTGAACGATTTTCGGAAACCGAACATCCGGCGTGGCTTCCGATTGGCTGCAGGACACTCTTGCAGCCAATTGGAAGCCACATCTTGGTTTTCTAACAGTTCTGGAAGTCGAACGGATTCCCAGAATGATTCTGTTTGAGAACCAAGGTACGACTGTATCTATCTATCTGTCTATAATCTAATCTATTTTTCTATCTATCTATCTATCATCAGCTATCAATCTTTTTTCCAATTTTGAATTTACTTTAAGAAATTTCTATCCCATCCAGCAATGCTGGTGCTGGGAGGGTAACGCCATACACATACATTTTTTTACTGATATTATTACTGTGTGTGCCCTACCACAAGTGCCACTACTGTGCAATAAATCACTGAAGCAGGAAAATAATGTATAAAATATAAAATGCAGCATTAGAGTGGGACATTAAAACTCCCACCAAATTTTGAAGACGCCTCCTGAATCTCTCTAGGGAGGAGTTCCATAATTAGGAGGGCACAACTACAAAGTAACCCCCCACACACACACACACTTCAGTTCCATGCTTCTGCAGGCAGGATACAGATCAAGCTATCCTTCAGATAATCTAGTCCCAAATGTCATAGCAATCACTAGCTAGTTGAACTGCACCTGGAAATGAACAGGAAATCAGTGCATAGTTAAAACTGCAGGAGTAATCTTTTCCAGATTTTGCATCAGCTGGAGTCTCCTAATGCTCCTCAAGGGAAGCTTCATGTGTAATGTTTTACTGTAGGCCAGTCTGGATGTGATTGGGGTGTGAGAGACAGTGGCTAGATGGCAACCATTGCAGGAAGGGCTCAGTTGATGCTCTTGAGGTCAAGCAACCATATTCTAGAATCCTATACATTTCCTGGCCCAGCCACTGGTATGCTATCCTATGGTATGGTGTAATGGCACGATCCACTCCAGTGGGATAAGAAGAAGAAGAAGAAGAAGAAGAAGAAGAAGAAGAAGAAGAAGAGCAGTTTGGACTTGATATCCCGCCATTCACTCCCCTTAAGGAGTCTCAAAGCAACTAACAATCTCCTTTCCCTTTCTCCCCCCACAACAAACACTCTCTGAGGTGAGTGAGGCTGAGAGACTTCAGAGAAGTGTGACTAGCCCAAGGTCACCCAGCAGCTGCATGTGGAGGAGCGAGGAAGCAAACCCGGTTCACCAGATTATGAGTCCACCGCTCCTAACCTCTACACAATGCTGGAGGAAAAACCCAACCTTAGTGCCTCATTGGTTTGCAAGGAGCTCATCTTCACAGGCTCTCCTCCTGGAACCTCTACCATATGAAGTAAGGTGGTAAAAGATTTCCAAGGTCTCCGGCAGAGAGTCTTTCATGTCACCTCCTTACTATTCACTCCTCTGCTCTCCCACCGTAAGCATTACCAGTCAAAACTCATGTACGAAAAACATATGCTCCTTTGATTAGAGCTCAGATTGCTTAAGGGCAATGTAGGTTATAATAACCTATGCACACCTGCATGCAACTACATTCCACCGAACTAGTGAGACTCTCTTCTGAGTACACTTGCATAGGATCACACTGTTAGAAAGCTTCAGAATGCATGGTTGCTCCCAAGATACCCACTAGGTGGCACTTCTGCACCTCTTCACTTAATGTATCTGTGCACTCAAGGTATATAAGGTCTTGGAAAATTCCTTGGTGCAATCAACTCCAGCCATTTTTCATGATATTTTGAAACTGTAATGTATCCCCTAGTGAGGACTATGTACACAAAGCAGTGCTGTGTGCCTATGATGCCGAAGAGAATAGTTTGAGATTGTGTGTGTGAAATCTAAATATATGTTTGATGTGGGGTAAATAATGTGTGGAATTTCTGCTCAGCTTTGATACAAAGTGGATAGAGAAAAGTTTTCGTCCCTCTCACATGACCCTAGAATTCATGGACATCAAATGAAACTGAATGTTGGAAGATTCAGGACAAATAAATGAATGGACTTCTCTACACAGCACAAAATTAAACCATGCCATTGTCAGGGACTGGACTGAAGGGGACGAGATGGAGGAGGAATGGTGGAGATCGCCCCCCACCCCGGCTTCTCCTGTTGCTTCCAGAGAATTAAAAGGCAGTATTGATTTACAGCAGGGGTTTGGGGAGGGTCACAGTGCAGAAAAAAAGGTGAACAGAAGAGTTGGGAGGTGTTAGGAGAAGGCGGAAGAGAGGCAGAGCCAGAGCAGCCAGCTGACACGTTGTCACTTCCAAGTATTTCTCACCCCCTTCTCCCAGAACTCGACGTTTGTTAAGAGTGCAAGAGCAAAGGACCCAGAGACAGTTGGCCACAGGCAAACACCATAAGGGGAAATGCTGTCGCTGGGAAGGGAGGGAGGAGGAGTTCAGTTGGAGCAACGCCGTTATTGGTAGGTAGACTGTTTTCCTTTGTCTCTCACTATGATGAATGAATAAACTCATTAGAAAGGACTCTGCTTTGTTTTTCTCTGCTTCTTGCTGCCACCGGGCGAGGGATAGAATTCCTGAAGCCTGACAGCAGTGATGGCCACCAACTTGGATGGCATCCAGAGGAGTGGAAAAATTCATGGAGAATGAGGCTACTAGCCATCATGGCTATGGTTGGGGGCAGTTCCTGCTTACAGGGACATTTGGTTGGCCACTGTGAGAACAGGATGCTGGAATAGATGGATCATTGGCCTGACCTAACAGGCTCTCCTTACATTCTTATGCTATATTAAATCCCCATTCAGCCATGGTTATCAGAAGTATCTTAATAAGTGAATTATTTAATAGAACTTCAAAAATGCTTTATTTTACAGGGCTTTGCTCTTGATTGATCAACATGGCGTATACAAGATCATATATCTGACACTTAACATTTTAAAAGGAAATTAAGAAATGATTGTATTCTTGCCTTTATTTGAAGGGGAGTGCCCCCCCACACCCTAAAATATTTGTGTGGGAAAGGGACCTTGATATCTCACAAGTTATGCAATCTGAGTGTTCATTTATCATTTAGCACTAGGATGGGAGTGAGCCAATTAAAGAGTAAACTGACCAAACAGTAATGGCAAGCAGAATCATGTTGTACCAAGAAGCCACCTTCCCAACAGCAATGCCATTTGCTGTTCACCTGGACAGTACAGGGGTGAAGTTGGGTACCTTCAGCCTAATATGTATTCACTCTGCTTACTTTGTCATGTGAACCAAAATGTATCAGCCTCTCCGTACAAGCTAGTTTTACAGGGGCTAAAAATAGTACACTGAACTAAGCCTAGAAAGCTAGATTTTGTAAAAGTCTGCAGAGAGGTAATGCACTTATTCACCAAAACCTCATTAACCCAAGGAGTTACAGCGCTCTGGAGATAAAAGCATAAGTTGGAACATGTGGCAGGTCTTGGTTAAGCCTGATATTCATTTCCAGGTCCCGTGTTTCAGAAGAAAATGTTAAATATTTCCCCGAAGAGCTGGAAAGTAACACTTTCTCCATCCCATGTACAATTAATGATGGCAGGGAATATAGAACCTTCGATAAATGCTCTGAAGTATAGCTGAATAGATGGAGAGTTGTTTATTACTTGTACTCTTGGGGAAAATCAACAGCACTCCTTCAAAGACCCCAGTAAAGCTGAACTATTTGCAGGTATATAGATTTTAGGCAACTGCTGCAGTTATCAATACTCTTCTGGCTAAGCCTGGTGGGTGTCTCACACAATGAAGAGTTTAATAAATATATAAAGAAATGTCAATAAAAAATTACTTTGATTTTGGAAAACCGTGTCTGGAAACTGTTCAGTTTTAGTGGCACTGTGGGAAAGAACCATGGGTGAAATTATCTTGAGTACCCACCTTGATTTTCAAAATAAAACAGTTGTACAAGACCAACAAGAACAATAAGGACATGATAGGCTTAGCATATAATACCAGAAAAAAATGATACTGTATCTGATTGGTAGTTAGATTCTGATTGGTAGTTAGATTCTGATACAGCGTTGTGTAGCATATTTGGATCAGGATATTTCTGTATTTAGACACTGCTGTAATGAATGTGCAGATGGTGCAACTAGCCAATGCTAGGGACAGCTTTTTCCTAAAGCTTTTTCCCTTTCTGTCTTTTTAGACTTGTAAACAACAAAGAACAACAGCACTGTCAGGAATGAGACAGCTCTCAGTGAAGGTTGGCAGCAGGCTGGAGAAAGCAGCTAGGAGCAGAGAAGCTTAGGGGTTAAAGAGGCTGAACAGCAGCTCGCTCTGTCTCCTCCACCCCTAGGAATGCCAGTTGCCAAGAGAATGACTGATAGCGGGGGTGGGGTGGGGTGGGGAGAGGGAACACCGCCAAAGCTCTCCAGAAGATCGAACAGGCTGGAAAATACACAGTGACAATTTGTCAGGAAAGGAGGAAGCCAGAGCTGAGCCAATCAGTCCATGGAGTCGTCATAGGGGAGGGTTGTTAGACAGGAAGCAAAACAAAAGGCTCAAAGGATGCCGGTTCAGTATATTCTGCAGAAACCGGAAGGAAAGTTCAGAAGGGTCATCCTGATTGATGATGCCAGAGGCTTGCTACAGCCGTCTGGAGCTATGTTTGTTTTTTTTGCAATAAGTCCTCTTTTTTAATTAACGACGCTTACTGTGTTATCAAGCCAGGAACTTAGCCACATGACCAGCACAAATACAACTGTGATGATATCACTCGGAGGGGAGAAAATCAATGCACCCAATAAAGGTTCTAGAGTAGATGCACTTGGACAGTGGCCTCTTAGGAGAATGGACCCATTAACGATGACATTGCCAGAAATTCATCACCCTAGATAATTCAATGGTTTTATTCAGATAGAATGTTAAAGGACCTCCTGAACATTTTACAAGGTTAGCCTAAAATCCGCTCTTGTTTTACGGAGCAAATCCAAACTGGCTAGGGTTTAGCATACATGATACGCTATCTCCTCCCATACCATTCCCAGGCTCTATGGGAATGGTCATGCTCCTTGTTCCAACTATAGCTGAGGATGAGAGAGAGGGCTTTCTCAGTGGCTCTGACTAGTTAAACCTTCCCTGTTCTGGCTTCCTGAAAATAATTCAAGGAGCTTCAATTTGTTAAGCATGCTGAGTATGGTTAGAAGACCCCTATTCACCCTCCCAGAGCTACAGTTCCCAGGGTAGTGTAACAATCAATCTGTCACCACTAGGAACTTTGGGAAGTGAAGCTCTGTAAGGGAAATAGCATTTTCATAAGAATCCTCAGTACTCTTTGTGAGCTGCAGCTTCCATAATTATTGGGGGAAGCAATGACTGTTTAAAGCATCATAGTGCTTTAAAAGTGTGGTGTAAATATGGTCATAGTTCCTGATTCTGCAAAGTAAGTAAAAAGCAATCCATTCTGTCTGTTCAGGCTATACAGAACTTGCTTTCTGCATAAGGATATAGTCAAGTAAAGCTAGAGAAGCTTGTGATAATTATTTCCTTCTACGTAATTATGTTGGCCACTTCTATGCAGGTGAGATGAGAACCATGTCACCTGCCCATTTTATATTTCTAATTACTGATTGTTCTCCCATCCTCGCACACACAGGTAGGAAAGGACCCCTTTTCAGTTGTCATGGATTCATTTTGAGTTGCCTCATTTGAGGTGAAGCAGCAAGGTTTAAATAATAATAATAATAATAATAATAATAATAATAATAATAATAATAAAAGTAGAAGCACTGCTCAGCAAGTGGATAGATCACTCAGAGAAGTCAAAGAAGCATACAAAAACAGCACTGCTCCCACCCTGTTTTTATTAGTAAATTATCTTGCTCATCGGTTTTAGCTGGTAATTTGCTTCATCCTGTCTCCTCCTCTAACAAACAGAAGCAAGATTCTTCTGCTGTCCTTTCCAGTTTCATGATTTCCCAAAGTCATAAACAGGAATCAGGAATTCAAAAATGTAGATAATATCCTGTTGATATTTCAGTTACTGAGGCTCGCTTGCCTGGGAAGAAAGAAGGCCCATTAAAATCAATGAGCCTTCCTTCTGAGTAGATGGCATAGGTTTGCATTGGGTAAATGTCTGTACCTATACTCCTCTGGAAACTTACTTGAACACAATGAGGCTTCTTTCGGAATAAATAGCTACTGAACAATGGTTGCAGTGCTGGGGATGAGATATGAGTTTTGTCATAGATACAATATAGAAGGTGTGGCACTGGCAAGATATACGTTGGAAACTGAGATCTGGTCTTTAATTGACTAGCACTAGTTAGCTTGGATTAGGCTGTCCGGCTGAAAACAGAAGGTGTCAAACCATCTAACCAGAAGTTCAGGCAAAACAAGTACCGAAAGAAAGAAAGAAAGAAAGAAAGAAAGAAAGAAAGAAAGAAAGAAAGAAACAGTGGAGGAGGCTAAGTCTTACTCCTGAAGATGTTCTTGAAGATTAGCAAATTTGGGTTTTTGAAGAACAACCACAACCCAGGGCTTAAGTTCAGATTAAAATGCTTAGCTCAGGAAAAGATCAATACCTGTATGAGTTATACCCCAATCCTAATTGCATTTGTTGAAGTTTTAGTCTCACAGAAATCAATGGAATGTACTTCCACGCAAGCAGAGGAGCCCAGAGAAATTTAATTATGGTTAAGTCCCATAAATTGAATGGAATTTAAACATATATTGAAGCATTTATGTCCTTTGATTTCGATCAATGGAGTTCAGAGAACGTACATCATTCTGAAATCCTATTGAAATCAATAGGACTTAGGCTGATTTGCATGTTGGCCTCTTGCAGTGAAACTCCCTATATGTTCACTCTGAAGCACATCCCATTGACTTCAATGAGGATGACTCTCAGTTAAGTCGGTATAGGACTGAAGCCTAAATGAGGAAAAGTTTTATTCCAAATCACTTCCTGCCCACCCCCCAGTGTACTGACCAATGGGAACTTGTGCTCTATGTGGTACCCAACTTCACTGGTTGATGAGGGAGAGGTTATGCTCCCTTCATCCAAAGACCAGTGCAAATAAAAGCTACTTGGTATGCGGTTCTTAATGCAAGAACATGCAGCTCTTCAGTTAAGAGCCCAAGGTGTGCCTCAAGCCTCCAGTGCAGTTAAACAGAAGCCCTTGCTTTTACCATTAAAAAGGAATTGTTCCTTGCTGGTTTCTAAAAAATAAATAAAGCCCTTCTTTTAGAAACCAAGTAGTCCTTTCAAACTGCCTTGCACAGCACATAACTAGATGTGCTTTTAGCTGGTTCCAGAAATAGACAGTGGCCTTTATAACCTATCTGTGCACTGCACAGATCATAACTGTACCTATCCCCAGATTTCTCTGTACCTCTTGCAATGTGCCATAAATCCTCTGGTGAATTTTATTTACACTGCGGTTTTTTTAAGGGGGAAAAAATATTAAAAGGGAAACGTGGTTCTGTTGAATCCCAAAGCCAGGATGCCATAGCACGCAAGCTCAAAGGACAACAGAATTGATCCTCATTAAACCATTCATAGATGTGAAATGTTAACTACCTTAATGCTTCTCCATCGAAGATGTAGCTGTATTCCACAGAATACTGCTGTGGTCACCTTATTGATTGATATGAGAGGGCATTTCAGTGCAGTCAAGACTGACTCAATAAGGTAAGCCACCTAAGATATGAGCTGCAAACTGGACACAAGCTCAATTCTGATTAAGGTGTGTGTGTGTGTGTGTGTGTGTGTGTGTGTGTAAATTCATATTCTATCATTTTTTTTAATTCCCTTGAATTCATTTTCTCTTGAATGCCCATGAAAACACATTTAACAAGCTTGTAAAACATCTTCCCACTTTGCAAATGTTTATCTTCAATATGATTTGACTTAATACATATTCTCGAACAGTGAGGAACCTTTGCCTCTTTAGGTATTAATATATTCAAGTAACTGTTATTTGATAAAACATATTCTTATATCTGCCTCTGCTTAATATCAAGGCAAAAAAATTTACTTTTAAATGTGCTCTACAGGGCGTGTGAAGGATGAAAAGGGAGAAAGATTTCCATTGATAACTATTGTTTCATATTCAGTGCCAGCATTTTATTTGTTAGTTTCTGCTAATTGAATGCACATTATCAAAGGAAAACATCTGCTAGAAACATTCCTGCCAATCAGTTAAGTAATATAACAGGCTTTGTAATTATCTTATTACTCAGATGATAAAAGCTTACCTTACTGCCATCTTTGCTCTTTGTTTTTCCTCTAAGGGGGAAAGGTGGAAAGAGCTGAAGTTCATCAGATACACTGCCTCCTTAGCAGAGCTACATACACTGGCAAACATGTGTGTTCCAGTAGAATTCAAATTATGCAAAATTCCATGTTAAAACTCCCCATTTTCCTCACCACACCCACACGTCCAGCCACTTTTGTAGTTCTCTGAGTGCAGCAATGCAGAAATTATACTTTGGAATGCATAAAAATAAGGGCTTTCAGCTGATCCCTGTGCCATTCCTATTGCATGGTAAGGACATTAAGATTAACAAATGGAACCCAGGTAGACTTGCCAGAGCTTGATTACTGTTACCTTCAACATCAACTTTGTTGGACTGGTCATCCATCAACGGTGTCTCCAATAAATTTTACACATCACTTGGGAAGACAGAAGAACTAATACCAATGTACTGGAAGAAGCAAAGATGATTCTTCAACATCAACTTCATTGGACTGGTTATGTTGTGCGGATGCCTGGTTATCGTCTTCCAAAGCAACTCTATTCTGAACTTAAAAATGGAAAGTGTAATGCTGGTGGTCGACAAAAGAGGTTGAAAGACTGTCTCAAGGCAAATTTTTAAAAATGTAGTATAAACACCAGCAATTGGGAAATACTTGCCTGCGAGCGCTCCAATTGGAGAACAGCCTTTACTCGAACTCAGGACACAAGGGAGAAATGTGCTAAGAGGAAGGCACACTTGGCAAATCCACACCGTGATCAACTCTTGTCTGGAAACCAATGTCTCCACTGTGGAAGGACGTGTGGATCCAGAATTGGCCTCCACTTACGGACTCATTGTTAAAACCGTGTTTATAGAAGACAATGTTACCCGGCTACGAGGGATCACCAAAGAAGAATACTGTTACCTTGTAATGATGTAGATCTGGACTGTTTCTTTGGTAGCGCTGATGTTATGGAATACACTCCCTGCTGAAATACAAGGCGGCCCATCTGTATTGCCATGCCACCAGCTTTTGAAGATGCGTGCAGTAGTTTACTCAGGTGTTTCCTTGACCTCTCAACCTGAGCCTTCCATTTTAATTGCAACAGAAGTCATAGTCAATTTCCCACAGGAGATGAATGTCATGCAAATTTACAGCAGGAACATAGTATGAAGAACGAACCAATCACACACAAACAAAAGTCTCTGCTGGCATTCTAATAAAGCAGCTCAGAATTTACTGTATTTATGAAGAAGTTGGAGCACAGAAGGCAGGAATTCTGCAAAATCAAAACTCCTAACCAACCATTTAAACCATCATAAACATACTCAGTAGGAGTTTTTTTTGGTTTTTGTTTTTGTGTGTGAAATTGAACATTGCACATTCATGGAAAAATTCAGTGCCTTTGAAAGTTGGTTTTGGGGGTTTTTTTGTCCAGAAAATTAAACCTTACAAAAATTTGGTGCGGCTGCTCTTTCAAAACTCAGTTGCTTAAAAATCAAGGGCAAATTGCTTCTCAGAGCTTAGTGTGTCCTGGACAGTTTTGTATAAATGTAGACCTTTCTTGGACTACACATTGCTTATGGATATACTTTTATGGAAATATGTCAAAGCTGAACTTTTCAGAGTATTTGGCTTTGTACTAACATTGCTTAAAATTCTGTAGTTCAAAAAGAGGAAGAGATTATCCTAGCAACTCTTTTTAGAAATATTGCAGCTTATATGACCTTTCTAGCAGAGTAACATTCCATCATATCAGTGTCCAAAATTGCAATTAAAATAGGCATCTCAGTCATAAACCAGTGAATAAACCAATTCTTTGGCTTCTAAATTGATTTTAAACAGCTTGACACATTTTCAGTTTCATTCAACGTGTTGTGGATTTTGATGCATACATGTTCATTTTAATAAGTCACTCTTCCCTTAAATTGCCTATTTTCCCCCAGTTGTTTTTTTATTCTCAGAACACAGACTCAATCTCATTATTTCCCCGAACACGGTCGTTTTTACACACTGGTCCTCGCAGTGAGCAAATAAATCAATGTGGGAACTTTTTCTTTTACATATTACAGTTTCATTTTCTAAAGTAGACTTTGCATTGCTAATTTATGTTGCCAAATCACATCTTGCCTCAAAGCTGAAACTCAAAGGGAGTAAGTCTTTCATAGGTTCCATGTACCAAAAAATAAATAAACAATAAAAAGTAAATGATAACAAAATAAATAATAGGAAAAGATGAAATTCACAGGAGAGGAAATCAAGAAGTACTTTAGAATTTCGTATCTTTACACTTAAGTATGCTTTCATACTTTCACAATTTTCAGGTGGGATTCAATCACAGAGTGGGGAGTCAAATAAACTCAGCCTCTGGCCAACTGCTTCTATCAGTATCACTTGCACCAGAACTTTGTCCTCTATGCATGGTGCCAGCATGTCATGACATGAAGCTTTAGAAGGCAATGGTGTAAGCCCATCAACAGCAAAGGCTAGTGGATCAGTGCTGCATTCTTGGTGTTAGCCAGTGGCGTAGTGTGGGGGGTGCAGGGGGGCCCGGCCGCACCGGGCGCAACATCTGGGGGGGCGCATTCGCACTCGCAGCTCTCTGCCCCTACTAAAATCCACGGGTTAGGGGGCACAAATTACTTGCCTTGCCCCGGGTGCTGACAACCCACGCTACGCCACTGGTGTTAGCTGTGCCCTTTGCATATAAGGCAGTCTTGGGTGTGCTAGCAACATGACCAGGGAGGTATGCCTTTCTTTATGAAATCTCTACGCCTCCCTCCTTGGGCCCATGGACCGCTCAGGGTAGCATACAAGAATCACAGTGCAATAAAACTATAGTAAGACACAGTAACAATAATACAGCAATAAAAACACTTGATAAACACAACATTAACAATGCATTAAAAAGCAACAATAGCAGTGACTGCAAAGTTAAGTGGAGCTTCAGCTGTAAATGAGCCTACCAAGCCTACAGTGCAGATTTAGATAATGTGTTTAAAAAAAAAGTATAATTCCGTCACAGCAGGGACGGGCAAGTTTTTTCCACTAAGGTGGAATCAGGCAGTATGTGATGCCAGAATCAGAAGTGGGTGAGAACTCCCCTTCTTTCCCTCTTTTCCTGACTCAAAGGGCTGCTAAGGGAGGGACAGGGTGCTCTCTTGCCACAGGTCTGAACTTGCAGAGGGCTTGGGAAATGTGGCCAAGGGTCACATCAATTAAACTGAGGGCTAAATGCAAGTTGCCTATTCCTGCATTACAGGGATGGAAACAGCAAGAAGAAAAACAAATCAGTTCAAGATCGCAGACAGTGACGCATACGGAAAATTCATATGGGAAATGTCCTCTGCCAATGAGCAATGCTTCAGTGAAAAGACATATTTGACTGGCAGGTATATATATTTTAAGAGAGCTGAAGCCCATAGGTGACCATGGTGGATACACTAATTTCATTTGTCCATCTAACTCAGTCTTGCATACTATGGTGGGCATTAGTTCTCCTGCCTTTCAGAGTGGGGGCTGCTCCAGCCCTATCTGGAAAGGCCAGAGAACCTGGGATCATCTGCAGGCAAAATGAAAATGAAGGTGCTATACCACTAAGTTAAGGGACGCGGGTGGCGCTGTGGGTTAAACCACAGAGCCTAGGACTTGCCAATCAGCCAATAAAGCGAGATGAGCGCCGCAACCCCAGAGTGAGCCATGACTGGACCTAACGGTCAGGGGTCCCTTTACCTTTTATACCACTAAGTTATGGACCTTCCACCAATATACACTTGGTTTGCTTAGCTAAATGCAGTCCTTGGTTCCTGCCACATTACAGAATCAGCGCTTGGGTCCACCACTAAATATGAGCGATGCTTTCGGGGTGATGTGTCCAATTCAGAACCAGTTAAATACAAGTGTTGTTTCACTCCTATGACATTCAAGCTTCACACGTCTAATCAAACTGATGGGAAAGGAGTTTACTCTTCTCCTAGTGATGTATGAGACATGAAATGAATTTCATGCACAATTAAAACCTCGCCACTCTTGGATTTGTCATAATTTATAAGCTGTTTCGAGAAGCGGTATGGTGATTGCCCTGTATGACTACTCTGTGAAAAAGCTCATTGGGGGGAACACCAAAAAAGTTTAAGTAATGTCATATTAGACATATCAGCCCTTAAGCACTTTTTAATGGCAACGTTTAACAGCTTTTATACTTTTGACAATGAATTAGATGCACCAACACTGACACGTCCCGTATTAATGTGCCATAAATAACATGTAAAAGTCTATTAAGCTAGTGATGAGTGATCAAGAAGTGTCTGCATTTGGGGAGTAGAGAGTGTCTTATAGACCTGCCCTTTGAGGTGCTGAGCAAAGCAATTTCCTCCGTACTCTCCAAAGACAGTGGGGACTTTGCCAGAGGTTGCCAGAAGGGACTCCGTGGGATCTCGCTTTTAATTCCTATTCTATGGGAAAGGCAAGAATGAAACTGGCTGTCATTAAGCCGATACTGATGTATTTTATGTTCCCAATCATAGCGGAGGTGACTTTTGCTCATACAGTATATTTCCGTGCCACTAGGGGATCCCTTTGCATTCAATTTCGCTGTAATAATATAGAGCTTCATTTTCTTCATTTATGCTATTTTAGTTGCTGTGGGAAAGATATTAAGAAAGAAAGAAATAGCTATCTGGAATGAGATTATGGCAACACAATAAATTTTAAAGCCCTTGGCTCCATCTTTATGTTTTGTTCTTCCACATAGGAAGCCCACGGAAAAAAAAAAGCTTTGTGACAGAGCCCCCATAAATATTTTATATACTGCATTGTTTTCGAAGCTTCATCTTACTATCATGGGCACTAGTCAACAAGCACTATTTTCTGAGCTGTAAAACATATTGAATATTGGCTCTTCAGAATGACTAAACATGCAGTAACCATTGCTCTTTGAAGAATCATGAGTGCAGTAGCTGAAAGTTAGCTCATCTTTGGACTCACCTTGAGAAGACAATATATCCACAGTATCCTATGGATTGTTAAGCCATGCACAATGGAGCGGCTCCAGTGTAAATGAGGGAATAAATACCTCTCTCTTTTTCCTACTGAACAGCATAGCTGCTGCTGCTCCTCCTGCTACTACTACCACCACCACCACCACTACTATTATCAAATTTATATACCACTTAATTGCCAAAGGCTGCATTCTCATGTGGTGTTTATTCCACTACTTTTACTGATTATAAGGCGAGCGTTTCTGTCCCGTTTTCTAACATCCCTTCCACACTGCAGTACCTATATGCTGCTACATCATGCTAAATTTCATTCACACCAGTAGTTGTACTGCAGTGTGAAAGGAAGGTCAGAAATTGGGACAGAAGCACTACCATTATAATCATCACCTGTGCTCAACAGTAGAGGAAAGCAATTTCTGCAAGGGAGGTGTTATGTACTGAGTTGAATAGGATCCAAACTGCAGCAGTCTGATTGGTCCTAGAACAATAGGATCTAAAAGGCAGCAGTCTGATTGGTCCTAGAACAATAGGATTCAGAATGCAGCAGTCTGATTGGTCCTAGAACAATGCAGCAGTATGATTGGTTGGCAGGAACCACCCAATCATGCTCCAGATAGAAGTGAATCCACAACCTGATTTAGTGGCGTAGCGTGGGTTGTCAGCACCCGGGGCAAGGCAAGTAATTTGCGCCCCCTAACCCGTGGATTTGCGCCCCCTAACCCCCAGATGTTGCGCCCGGTGTGGCCGGCCCCCCCTGCACCCCCCACGCTACGCCACTGACCTGATTGGCTTACAGTGGAATTCCGGAATTAGCCAATCATGTGCAGCCCATTGTGTAAATAATGTATATGAAGCAGATACCTTGAGGGGACTTTCATTCATTCCTGCTCACCACTATGAGCTGAATAAAGAGCATGAAATCACTTTGCGACTCTGAGTATATTTCAGGAGGGCAGTCAGCTAAAGGATGGCTGGCTTAAGGTGCTTGTTCTCTTGGGGGCTGATGGCCTTTCTGTGCATATCTTCCCTTGGCAGAAGTTTGACAGCAACAGTAAGCTGGAGAAACCCTGTGCACAGCCCTACACAAAATTCCAGCAATTTTCCAGGTTTCCAGATACACAGATTGTTTGTTTTTTTACAGAATCAAGTAGCATGGATATGAGTGCTAAACTTGTGCTATAGTCCATTAGTTTTGCTGGCCAGTTGCTCAGCAATATTTACGTTGCGGGTGAGTGACACCTGTGTGCTAAAGTGCCAACTCCCAGGGAGCCTGGGTGCCCAAACAACTACAAAATTCCCCATGAAGGGGCTGGGCACTCACAAATTTCAGTGCCAGAGCCATGCACTCTGCATGGCACCCATGGCCTCGTGCACCCATTCTGCATGGCACCCAAGCTGGCACTCTTGCCTGTGTGCTCTTCAGGGTATCCTTTGCCTGCACCTGGAGTGGGAAAGCTTTTTTTCAGCTTAAGGGCTGCATTCCCTTGTGAGCAACCCCTGGGAGAGTTGTATGCCATTGGTGGACCAGGTCAGAAATTGTGGACATATGGCAACCCTAAAACAGGCAACATTCCATCTACACATGAAGCAGCCGTCTGTGCACACAAACACCCCTCTCCATCTCAGCAAGCCAAAGGCATTATCATAGCTTAAGGGTACAATCCAGCCAGGTAAAAGTACTCAAGATGGGTACACAGCAGTGCAGGTGAGGGGCACAGCCTGGAAAAGGGCATGGCCTGAGCCAGGGGTGGACTTTGGTAGTCCTTCATGCAAGGCCAAAATATGGCACCTTAAAGGGATCTTCTTAAGCATGGGTAGGCAAACTAAGGCCTGGGGGCCGGATCCCACCCAATCTCCCTCTAAATCTGGCCCATGGACGGTCCAGGAATCATCATGTTTTTACATGAGTAGAATGTGCACTTTCCTTTAAAATGCATCTCTGGATTATTTGAGGAGCATAGGAATTTGTTCATCCCCCCCCCTTCAAAATATAGTCCAGCTCTCCACAAGGTCTGAGGGACAGTGGACTGGCCCCCTGCTGAAAAGGTTTGCTGACCCCTGTTCTTAAGTATGCCCTGTGTAAGGGGGAAAACACTCGCACTGCCCTAAATCTGGTGGTGCCCAGTCTGGCTAGAGTGGATTGGAGAGCTAGACACACACACCAGGACTGAGTTCGCTACTCACACAGCAACTATTTTTGCACCTACTTGTAGCAGAATTCATGAATTTTTCTAGAGATGCCAATATGGGGGGGGGGTGCAATGCCCCTCCCCACTCCAGTTCTTTACACAGGGAATAATTCTTCATATGCACTTATCTATATGGTTGTCATGATGTATAAAATAAGGCCAATGTATCCAATTATGTAGAACTATATAAAAGGATTCTACATAAATGTGGGACGCGGGTGGCGCTGTGGGTAAAACCTCAGTGCCTAGGACTTGCCGATCGTATGGTCGGCGGTTCGAATCCCCGCGGCAGGGTGAGCTCCCGTCTTTCAGTCCCAGCTCCTGCGCACCTAGCAGTTCGAAAGCACCCCTAAGTGCAAGTAGATAAATAGGTACCGCTTTATAGCGGGAAGGTAAAGGGCGTTTCCGTGTGCTGCGCTGGTGCTGGCTCGCCAGAGCAGCTTCTTCACGCTGGCCACGTGACCCGGAAGTGTCTCCGGACAGCGCTGGCCCCCGGCCTCTTAAGTGAGATGGGCGCACAACCCTAGAGTCGGACACGACTGGGCCGTACGGGCAGGGGTACCTTTACCTTTTTTATATAAAAGGATTAGGACAGCTGTTGGAGAGAGAAATTTAGTGACCCAGAGGGACGACACAGATTGAGGGAGCATCTCAGCACCAAGAGGATACAGACAGAGCAGGAGGGACAGGGAGTGTTGGGAGCTGAATGAAAGCTTGTTTAAACAAAGGTCTCTATTTTATATTACACCCAGCTCCTTGACAACCTTTGGCGATGTACTAAGAATAACCTTCCAGAATGCTGTTAATACTTGGTTTATTTATAAACAGATGCTTATACACCTTCCACCCAAAGGTAGTTTGCAATCCAAACCACACAATTAAAACAATTGCAACAAACAATTCACCAGATGGGATAGCAAAACCAAATATTAGGGGGAAAAGTGACAAACTGGATGAATCAAGATCAGCAAGCAGTTTTGTAAAAGCCATGAGCAAACCAGACATGTTCACCTCCCTCCTTCCCAGTGAATTCATTCAAGTATATTATGGCATTACTGTTTTTTCGTCTTGTTTTTAAGGATCTTGCTGTTCTGCCTCCAGCCTTAGAATCTCGGAGAACAAATTGAGATCTCCCTCAATGACTGTAGTGTGTGGGCAAGTGCATAGAAGAGGATACCATTATTCGATTTAAAATCCCACAAAGGCTTTAATACCCTGTACCTTCATTTGCGCCTGGAAACTTATTTTGGGGTCAATTCAATTGATGTTATGATCTGCATGGTGTGATCAAGGAACTAGGCCAGATATAGCTAGCCAGGGCCCTGTGAGCTTGATCTGGCCTTCAGAGCAATCCTAACTAGCCTTTGTCAACCCTACCAAATTCAGATCAAGATATAATAAATTTATACCCAGGCTAACTCATAACAAAAAAAAATGAGCATGTGTTCTAATTTCAAAAAGTAGAGAAATTCCAGATATCTCTCTGGATATAATATTAGGTCTCCCTGGATGTGGTGGCTAATTATGCAAATATATGCATTTGCAGGTGCACGTGATTTGCTGCATAACTGGGAAACTCTTAATTATGGGAAAAGGCAACTTTATTATATAGCAAGGCAAATGATTAATCTGTGATACAAAGTATACTTCAGACCCATGGGCTACTGTATGGAAAATACTAATAGCCTGTCCCGCAAGCATCTTGGAGTTGGCTATCCCTTATGTCAATCGTTAAGACTGCTTTCAGTAAAAATTGCAAAAGTTCTTTGTAGTTATTACTATTTATTATTTCAATATGTATGTTGCTTTTCCATTTAAATGTGGTCAAAGTGGCTCACAACAGAGCAACAAAATGGCAAATCAATAGTTGCAATAACAATCTAATAGAGTTGGAAGGGACCCTGGGGATCATCTAGTCCAACCCCCTGCAATGCAGGAATATGAAGCTGTCCCATATAGGGGTCAAACCTTCAACCTTGTCATTATCAACACCATGCTCTAACCTACTGAGCTATCCAGGCTGGGCAAATCATTGTAAAACATAACAATAATCCAACAAATAACTCAGTTTGATTATATAAGCATTATAACACTTAAAATCAACATAAAAAACTATCAATTAATGAGAATAGAATATAATAATAATATATAGGAATATAATAATCCTTCAAATGTAGTCACATGTCACCAGTAATATAACCAGCAGCCACTGAATAATATTGGTCACTGTGATTGTTCAGACAACTCTATGAGAGTTGAAAGAACATTAACTCAGTGCTATAAGTCCCACCTTCATATATAAAATATCATGTTATATACCCGTATTCTTGTAGCAGCACATCTAAGATCTGCATTTTTCACTTGAGAAGTGATTCCTTTCAGCAAAGCCAATGGCTCCCATACTCAAAAACCCTTTATTATAATGCAAAGTAGTTCTGAGCCCTGATCTTATCTATCTAATCTTCCGATAAGATGCAGTCTTGATTTCAAAATGTCTCTTAAGCTGCTTGTCCCTCTTTACTGAATAGCTAATCTATTCTGAAACAATTTTGGTTTTGATTCCCATCTCCTTCTATATTTAGCCGATGAAAGGCAGAATGTTCAGTAGGCGCTGGTGAGAGATATCCTTGCTATTAAATTCTGTGTCTTCTGCATGTTGAATCGGTATATTTGCAAAATTCTTTATCTTAAGAAGCGAGTCAAGAAAATTGGATCCATCAAAAAGACATGGAGTGTTACAGTTTAATCTTGTGAGGCGATATGCCTGCAAAGACGGGTTTAGTTTGGAGTGCAATGATTGCAACACAGGAACATAAAGTCAAAGCCTGTGACTTCATTCTGGGGTTAATTCTGGTCCAGCACAATGTGCCAGAACAGCAACATGCACCAGCTCTACTGCACCAGCGACAGTCGCTGGTGAACTCTGGCTCAAAATAAGCACTGCTTCTTGTATTATTCTAGCAGCAAAACTGATCAGGCTATATGATAAAGCTCTCCAGAGAATACTTTTGTTGCACTCTGTATCCAAGTGGCGGATAGTCTACCCTGCATGTATTCATAAACCTAAAGAATGGGAATAGCACTGCCTGAAACAGATTGCAGAAGGGATTGGGGAATGTTATACCGACCAACACAAATGGATTATTGTCTCACTTCATTTTGTCCAACACTTGGGAGTAATCCAAGAAGACACATAAAACCTATATGAGACATGTCACGCTATTCTACTACTACTGCGGATGGAGAATGGTATTTTATTTGTCTGTAAAAGTATCGCCTACTCTTCTGAGCCAGATTCTCAGACCATTAACAGTTTCAGGACAGGCAAAAATCAGGTAGGTAAAGTTGGCAGGAAAATGTTCTGCCTACCATGCAGCTGTTGAAATAAAATGACTGTCCTATTACTGTTCAGGTTTGTGCATCCAGACACTCTGATATAAATAGAAAGGCTGATTCTTCTGTTGCCCTTCACTACCTTTCTCCACTGCCATTAATGCCTTTGTATGGATTATTGCTTCTGGGTTGTATTCAATGTAGTCGCCTCATGAGCATTTCTCTGGACTAGAAAGAAACAAACTGCATGCTGGGAAGGGATTCCTCTTGTGCAGTGACTTCATAGGATTCAATCCTCTGGCACTTGCCTTCTCCACCATCTTGTACTGTGGATAGGAGTGCCTTTGAAGCTTTCAAAATGGCTGCCACACAGAAACAGAGACCAGTGTGCTTGCCTGTTTTGGAATAAGTTGAGGGCCTTTGAATGATCCAGAGCAATGTGTATTTTCAAGCTTACTATCCAAGCCTTCTTTCGCAGCTTCGATATTCAGCACTGTAGCATCAATCAAATATGTTTATCTGTTATATATCCTTTCTGACATTTTGGGGGAGGGGTGCGCACGCACCCCCCCCCCCCAGTAATAGCTGATAAAGGATAATGCCTTAAAAAACCAACAACAGCAGCACACTGTCAGTGTCTGTTAAATCTTCTGTAATATTTCTTCTTCCCAGAGCTTTGTGGCAAAATAAACAAATGGCTGACAATTTATGCAGGATTTTATGTTCCTGTCAAGAACTCCGAGTTGTCCCTTTGTGGCATGAAAGAGGAGAAAATGACAGTGTAAAGGAAGACCAGCGGAAATGAACAGAATGCAGATGATGAATCAGATACTGAAGCTCAACTGCAAAGGACTGTTTGGCACCCATCTCCTACGCTCTCCTCCCTTCCCCTCATTGACGGAATGTTTCTCTCTGTAAACATAGCCAACAGCTTCTTTATTGTGACAAAATGAAATATAGCCTTTGCCCTGTATAGGAAAGGAGAAACAAAGCTACCGGAAGAGAGTTTGAACTGTGTCTGCCTGCAGAAATGATTTTGGGTTCAAAACATTGTGGTCTCATTCTTGGACCTGCCTTATATCAAATAAAACACCTGGGCAGTGCCGTTACGATTGTGTGTAGACACAAACCCTTTATGCATGGTCCATAAACACTGGCCCACCAAGCTGAGCACAGCCTGTCAGTTGCATGTGGCAGTTAAGGAGCAATGAGTCTCATTTTTCTAGTCTTAGGTTTATTTCCACAAACATTTGCAATTTTTTCATAAAAGAAAACTAAGTACACATGACCATTCACATTTTCATGAACATTTCTTCCATTATGTACAATGTTGAATTTTGAATGGAGATCTGTGTTCTTTTCTTAATTATTTTAAGTGTTCTTTCCTACCCTCCAGAGCAGGAGAAAACAAGCTTGCTCCATCTTCCATGTGACAGCTTCCAGAGAGCAGTACTCAAACCAATGCCTTCAAGTTACCAGAAAGGAGATTCCAACTAAACATCAGAAAGAACTTTCTAATGGTAAGAGTTGCTCAACAGTGAAACAAACTCTCTCGGGAGCTTCCTCTGGACTCTCCTTCCTTGGAGGTTTATAAGCAGAGGATGCATGACCATCTGTCATGCATGATCTAGTTTAGATTCCTGCATCAGGATCCCTTCCAACTCTACAATTCTATGATTCTATGATATTTAGACCCATATCATGAGCACATGGTATCTGAAGAGATAAAGAAGATGTAAAAGTATTTTACTTACAGCATTAATATAACAACAACAACAACAACATCCACTGCCATCATTTCTTTGCTCTGAACATCATTTAGACTCTGGGAATAAAGCACAAGGCATGGCTGTCAACAAGGCATAGCTGTTATTTGGCGGGAAAGTCCCTTAGCCCAGCACCGTGTCCCGCTGCTGTCTCTTATTGATGATGTCCCTTAAATTTCCAGGGTTTCAAAGGAAGCAGCTCCTCTCCCTCCCTCCTTGCCGGCCAGGGAGGAGGGAGGCTCCAACTGTGTTGCTTGGCTGCGTTGCTCACCCAATAAGGAGTCTAAGAATGACTGGGGGGTGGAGCTTGCATGCCTTGTGCCGATCAAATCGGCCGCGTTGCCTGGGGACTCGCCTTTTCTCAGCGCTTCCCAGCGGAGAGGTGACAGTGGTTTTCCTTGCTGCATCCCCTTTGCCGGGTTGCTGCGCTGTGGGAACCACCGCTTGAGGCTTCATTTGGCTGCTGGCTGGGCTTTCTGCCTTTGGCTCGGAGGGGTTCAGAAGTTGAACATACCTGTGCTTGGAAAATTCCTTATTTTGGCTGCTGATCCCTTATTTTCGAGGCTGCTGGTCCCTTATTTTCAAATCTGTAAGTTGACAGCTATGGCACAAGGTTAAGAACATAAGAGAAGCCCTGATGTAACAGAGCAAAGAGCCACATAGTTCAGCCTCCTCCTCTTCCCATAGTGGCCAACCAGATGTGTTGGGAAAGACATGGCATTGAATGCAGCCTAAAGGATCATTATAGAACCAGTGGGTGAGAGCCAAACACTGCACAATCGTGCTACACGCTTAATTATCATCAACATCTCTTTGACAGCTCCCTGTCTCTGCTACCGGTCTGTCACTTCCATGCAGTAGTCAGTATTCTAGAAACTGCACCCGTGCCATCTAGAGTTTTCCAGTATCTGCCTCAGCTTCTCTAGAAAAGGTTGCCTATTTATCATGCTCACGTCCAGGATTGTTTTGCTTGTGTGTTTTCTGTGTGGCTGTAATTCATGCTCAGCAATCTGGTTCCATTCTCAACTCACTGAGCTGGCAATCAATTCCCTGCTGTTATTTGGGTCAAAAGCTAGAATCTTTTTTTACAAAAAGGAACTATTAATATATTACAAATAAGTACTAAATCTGTTAAGTGGTGGCTGACAGATCACATTAAAACATGTGCCCTTAAGCGCACTGGAGCACTGCAAGTGACTTGTGATACATGATGTCATTATTGACCTCTGAGTTGTGCAATTTGTCAGAGAGGAAAAAATAGGAAATTTATTTCTATCCCCCCCCCTATCATAGGTGACCCCTACCATGAAGGAAGAGTCTTTTCCATAATGCTACATAACAATAACTAAAATTTCAACACTATTTGCAATTACCAATAAAAACATATCTACACTGCCTGTCCTACAGTTCAAGGAGACTTAAAATGTATTGGAAATTAACAGTACATAATGAGAAACAATTAAAAATTTGGTCTGCGAGGGATTCCCATATGGTGGGGATAATGTTGCCCGCCTCCATATCATATTTGCAGACATCTTTGTAACACAGTGTTAAGTATATGTAGAACTGCTAAGGCTTACTTCTCAGTAAGCATCTAAAGGCTTGGACTGGGGATCAAAGATCACTTTGAAATCTCAGTAGCTTCCTATGTTCTGGGGGAAGAATGCATCGGATTAAATACAGCAGAGAATGAAATATATGAAATTTAAACCAGCTGAGGATAACATTGGATGGAGTCAGTTTTTCATATTTTGAGGAGAGCACCTGAAATATCAACTCATTTAATTTGAATCGTGCAGATTACCTTAAGGCAAGAATCCTCTTCTACAGAAGCTTTATATTAGACACAATCCTGTTTGTTTGTTTATGTTAAATGAAAGAAAAAGCTTTGCAGGCTATTTTTGACTACAGAACTGGAACATGAACAAGAATGCTTGGAGAATTATTTCATATCCGTCTTCCCTGTCTTAACTAGATTTAAAAGCTTTCATAAAATGTTGCAAGCATCCGAGAAGATGGAGCGGAAGAGTTGAGCCTCCCAAGGTGAAAGAGAATGAATGTATTTAATAACTGTATTCTTTAAAACAATTTGTGCACTCGTGGCTAAAAGGCCTGTATGTAACTGAGGGAGTAGAGCCTTGGTAAATTGTGGTTAATCTTATGGGGAGAGAGAGGTGTTCCTCCAGCAGCAGAAAAGGCAGAACAACCATTTTAGCAACTCTGATTTAAGCTAGAGTTCCGCTCCACCTTCTTGCTGTTGGTGATATTTTAGCTAAGAGGTGGGGAACATCAGGGAGCCCGCTGGATCTCTCTACAGTGGTACCTCGGGTTAAGTACTTAATTCGTTCTGGAGGTCCGTTCTTAACCTGAAACTGTTCTTAACCTGAAGCACCACTTTAGCTAATGGGGCCTCCTGCTGCTGCCGCGCTGCCGGAGCATGATTTCTGTTCTCATCCTGAAGCAAAGTTCTTAACCTGAAGCACTATTTCTGGGTTAGTGGAGTCTGTAACCTGAAGCGTATGTAACCTGAAGCATATGTAACCCAAGGTACCACTGTATTGGTATCCTGGAACTTTTCTCAGGCCACATTCCTCTCAGGACTTGTTCATGCTCTCTTTGGATGCTTTTGTCCAGCTGGAATGTGTCCTCCAACTCTTGCTTGCTTGGATGGAAAAGGGAGTATGTGTGTGTCACTGTAAAAAGGTAACATTCCCATTCGTTGCTTCTGACCCTGCCCACCTCTGGCAGGTTGCTCAGAAGAGAGGGTTGCCCTTGGGCCGGGAAAAGGGTCCCCTATACAAACCTAAACAAACAATATGCAAGGTTGCCATGGATGAGGGGGATAAGCTTCTATGGCCCACCTCAAACACGGTGCACACTATCAACCCTGCACCTTCATCCAGTGAAGGCTAGTCTGTTAGGGCAAGTGTCACCTTGTCCCACCAACCTTAGCATAGGAGCCAACCCCTGGGGGCTGGGCACCCACAAAGTCAATGAGAAAAGCCAGCAGGCGGCAGCAGTGCTGCTTCGAAGAGAGAATCAGTTCCACTCTGCTCTCCGCAACCAGCCAGTGTGGCAACCTTTTTGGGGGGTGACACAGAGGCCCTTTTCGTGGGGTGACCCTGAGGAAAAGGGTGCCCTGCTGGTTGCGGAGAGGAGGAAGAAGAGGAGCCGCTGCTGCCACCGGCCACCACAATGCAGATACCCACAATCCTGAGGGCAAGATGGCACCCCTGAACCTTAGCCTGCCCCCAGTCATCTGCTACCTGCTTGCCTTCTCTTTACTTACAACCGTTCTAAGGGGTGGCACTGACCACCCTTTTCCTCTTCCTTCGTCTCGTTTTTGCCCTTGAGGAACTCAGCAGGGAGAAGGACAGGGACCAGACGAATGACTTGGCTCTGTCTGTCATCAACTCTAGCGCCACCTACTGTTGTCCTCCCTGCAAACAGCAAAGAGGTGCCTGCTTCCATTCAGCTGAATGGGAAGAAGCACTTCATGTGATCAGGGCATCTGAAGAACCACATTCACATGGAGCACCTATGCACATTTAGTATCTGTCCCTTTGCAGACGCTCCCGCTACAGTGGTACCTCGGGTTACATACACTTCAGGTTACAGACTCCACTAACCCAGAAATAGTACCTCAGGTTAAGAACTTTGCTTCAGGATAAGAACAGAAATCGTGCTCTGGTGGCACGGCAGCAGCAGGAGGCCCCATTAGCCAAAGTGGTGCTTCAGGTTAAGAACAGTTTCAGGTTAAGAACGGACCTCTGGAACAAATTAAGTACTTAACCGAGGTACCACTGTACTTTATTTAGTATCTACCCTTTGCAGATAAGGCCCCAGGAGGGTTTGCTTCAATAAAAATATAAAAGTACAATAAAATAGAGGTCAAATATAATTAAATAAAATATTCCATGCCTCTAAGTCACAACAGGAAAAGGCAGCAATAAGTTATTTGTCACTTCCATATGAATCCAACTGTAGGCAATCAACTAACCATCCTTGAGCCCCACTTCACCCCAAAGCCTGCTGAAAGAGATGCATCTTAACCTGTTTTTTAAAACAACATTATGGAAAGCTGAGATACACTTCAGTGGGGAGAACATTCCAGAGGCACAAGGTCACCACAAATAAGTCCTTCTCTCATGAAGATGACACACAGAAAGTAATGTGGCAGTATCAGTAATATCCATAACGTCAAAGTGACAGGACCACATTCTCCCTTGTCCATAGGTACTTTATATAAAGTCTCTCTGGGGCTTCTAGGAACACAGTTTTCTGACATATTCTTGTCATCCTTTTTTGGAACTTCTGCATATTTCTCAAAAAAAAAAAAAAACCTACACCAATAGCAATGCTTTAATTTGCAGCATTTTGGAAGATGCATATTTTCCTACTCCAGTGAGCAGACATGGCCGGATGCTTGTACTGAACACTTGCTGTATCTTGGCTATTATGCCAATTGCTTTGATCTCTCCCTCTATGATTCGAACAATTGTAGCAAATTTGATACCTTTATTAGGACCAACTGCAAAGTAATGCACTAGCTTCCAAAACCTAGCATTGTTCCTTAGGCTGAATATTAAACAAAAAAGCAGCAGGTACAAAAAAAAATGATAATTGCAAATGATGGAATCTCTGCTTTAAAAAGCAAGTGTATGTTCTAGTTAGGGTTAGAGTTTGACCTAAATACATGCTTTTTAAATATATTTTTCAAAGACAGAGGAAGTAAAAGAGATATAGGACAGTGTTTCTTTGTCCTTATGTAGTTGGCACTGGGCACAAAAACCCTTAATTATTCTTCAAAGAGCTTTTAGAGAAAGAGAGAAAGAGGGAGAGAATGTGTTGAAAGTATCGTGGGGTGCTGGGGTCTCTCTGGGAATCTGCTGTAGGCTAGCAGCAATGGAGCATATTCAACGAAGTTCTACTTGGGACAGACTCACTGAAATTAATGAACTACGTAGTTAAACTATGGCACTCACTCCCACAGGGGGCAATGATGGCCAGTGATTTGGATGCCTTTAAAAAAGGATTAGACAGGGATTAGATAGGGACCGCTTACCAGTGGGAATTCATGGAGAGTAAGGCTAATCAATGTCTACTAGCCATGATGGCTATGCTTTGCCTCCATGGCCAACTGCAACAGGTTTCTGAATACCAGTTGCTGAAAACAGCAAGGAGGGAGAGCATTCTTGTGCTTAGGTGCTGTCTGTGCGAGAGCCAGTGTGGTTAGTGGTTAAGAGCGATAGACTCGTAATCTGGGGAACCAGGTTCGCGTCTCCGCTCCTCCACATGCAGCTGCTGGGTGACCTTGGGCTAGTCACACTTCTCTGAAGTCTCTCAGTCCCACTCACCTCACAGTGTTTGTTGTGGGGGAGGAAGGGAAAGGAGAATGTTAGCTTTAAGACTCTTTCGGGTAGTGATAAAGCGGGATATCAAATCCAAACTCCTCCTCCTCCTCCTCCTCTTCTTCTTCTTCTTCTTCTTCTTCTTCTTCTTCTGTGGGTTTTCCTTAGGGACATGGTTAGTTAGTGTGAAATGTGCCATTGGCCTTCTCCAGCAGGCTCTTATGTTTTTATGTGACCTAAGTGTGGGAATGTTACGGATAGAAGGAGAGGATATATTGATGAAATACTATCCTTTCTTCACTCTCGCTGGTGAGTCATGTAGCAGAGCAGATTCCCCTCAATACAGCAGGAAGCTAGTTTGCAGATTTGTTTGAATCTCTTTAGCTAATCAATCCAATCTGGCTTGCCCAGATGGATTATTCCTGGTGTCCCCTTTTATCCCTCTTAAGAGAATAAAGACACAACTTTTGTTAAAATCAACAAGAAGTTTCCTCACATTCAGTTCACAGTATGATCCCTGAAGGCAGGGTTTAACTTGTAATTACTTAACAAAGTGTGAGTTTATTATCCCATATGGGGATTAAGCCCATGTGTTGCTGGCTGAGAGCCAGCAGACAGCAAAATACATTAAGAGAAGAGCATCAAGAGAACAAAATGGCTACAGGAGAGCAGCATAGCATCAAGAGAGAAGATGGATGCGCAACTTGGCTCTTTTTTGGAGTCAGCCAGGGTCATGTCCATCTGCCTGGTCACATGCAGGAGGAGGACAATTCAGCCCAGTGGAACAGGAAGTTACATTGGCTGGAGTACCATCCCCCTGCCTGTGCCCACTCTAGGGAAACAAGGAATGTTGTATTTGACTGCTCCAGTGGATTACATCCCACACTAAGTTAGTCATATCTATTAACTGTTCTGAACAACTGGCCCAGGCCCAGCAGATATTGGGGGAGGGAGGGAGACGCAAAGACACCTTAAACCCATATAGTTGGCGTCCCTGGTTAATGGGGTCTGGGATAGTGGCAGCTGCAGTCCAGTGACATTTGGAGGTCCACAGGTCCCCTATCCTTGATTTATTGGATGAAATAGATTTTAGTCCTTTTACTTGCTTGATTTAGTGTATTTTATGATTATTATTTTTTGTAAGTTACTTCGAGTGAGTTTCTTTTCTCATGAGAAACAGGGTAAAAGGTAAAGGTAAAGGGACCCCTGACCATTAGGTCCAGTCGTAAACGACTCTGGGGTTGCGACGCTCATCTCGTTTTACTGGCCAAGGGAGCTGGCGTACAGCTTCCGGGTCATGTGGCCAGCATGACTAAGCCGCTTCTGGCGAACCAGAGCAGCGTATGGAAATGCTGTTTACCTTCCCACCGGAGCGGTACCTATTTATCTACTTTTGACAGGGTATAGACCCATAAATAAATATAGCTACCCCAGAAAAGTTCCTGTCATCAAGTACTGAATCTGCACTATTTAAAATGTCCTTGCCGAGAGAAAACGCTAGTGCTGGGCCCCTACCTGACACAGGTGGGCAAATACATACATACATAACTCATGTGTACATTTATTCAATAGATATTTAAGGCTACTGGCCATACCACAGCCCAGTCATTAAATGCTGGGAGTTGTAGCTTCATTTTTAGCTCTACTTTGTTTATTTTTCAAAAGGTTTGTGTTGTGGTTGTTGTTCCTGTGCCTTAAAAATCATAGCTTGTTGAGAGTTAGAAGCACCATGACATGCTCTCATTTTTACGATTCATTTTGACAATGGGCCCTAAGGGAGAATCAGGCTGTACATTAAACAGTTGCAAGGAGCTATAAATCTCCTTTGATTGGATAGCCACTTCTCACTGCCTTTAAGTAGCGGCATAACAAATGCAAATTGCTTTTGGACCTCATTCGGAAAGAAAAATTAGGCTGACTTCCCCGCTGAATGGAACTTGGGAGAGAATTTTATTCCATGAAAGGACAGAGATGGATGTTCCTCAGTCAGATGTGGGCTCTGCTTTTCTGCACGTGGAGCCCAAAAAGTCAGGAATAAAAATTTGGATCACAATCATCAGCATGCTTGCTGAGTGGGTGGGTTAGTGACAATGCCAAAAGCTCAAATTAAATTGTTTCTCTCGTTTGTGGTTCTGCAGCAGAGTTAATCCACAGGGGATCCATTTAACATTTGTGATGGGCGAGTCCCCTGTGATTGCCTTGAAATAAGCCAACACATTTCCTTCAAAAGTGGGGGATATCTCTCAGTTTATTTCTCAGCATACCTGAGTTGAATTTGGAACTGACATCCAAATTAAAATCCCGCCCTGGAAAAAAAAAAGAAGTTACATAGTTTAATTTGGTAGATGGTTTTAATTTGTTTTTAATTATCTTGTGAGCAGGATGGTGGAAAGGAAGGACATAAATCCTTTTGTAAATATAGAGCAAAAACATTTAAAAGCAACAACAACCTAGTGGGTTGTAACATTGTCTTCTTCTTTGAGCTCCTGAGATTTGTATTCCTGAGCCGGATTGTAATTCTAAACCAGCTCTACCTCCTAAGGATTTGCTTTTATGCAGTGCTTTTTTTCTGGGGGTACGCATGCCCCTAAACATTTTGTGAATCTTTGTACTTTTGTCCATTTACTGTATTTATTTGCCCAGATTTGAACTATAAAATGGTGATTTTCTTGAGTCAAAATGAGAGTACCCCTAAACATTTTTTTAGAAAAAAGCACTGCTTTTATGTATGCATTGTGAAACGTGTACTTATTCAGAGAGAGAGATGAGACAGCAATACATTTAAGTAATGTTCATGCATATAAATCTGAAGGAATATTATGGTGTCCATGATCATCTGGAGATTGTCACTCTCTATAACATCCATCCAAGTAGGACCAGAACCACCACAGAGCAGACCCTCTCACTCCCAACTTAGAAAGCCACACCCAGCGGCGGAGGAAGCCACTTGGGCGCCTGGGGCAGCACGCCCTGGACCAGAGTGAGCCACCCATAGGGGTGGGGCGAGGGTGGGGCACACCGTGGGGCCTCCGGAGTCTGCCTGCCTCCTCCCACTCAGCCGCCCTACAGCTGGGGGGGAGGCAGCGGGCAGACCGTTTGAGCAGCGCAGAGCCTGTGTGTGCCCAAGCCACCACATCACTCCCAGGAGAGACGCATTGCTCTGGCACTTTGCAGGCCCCGCAGTGAATGCTGCCTGGCATTTTGTCACCCCCCTCAGTGGTGACACCCGGGGCTGTCCTCACCCCCCTTCCTCTGCCCCTGACCACACCAAAAGGATATAGGTTTTGGCTGAGTGCAGAAATGTATGTAGCAATCCAGCAAAGCAAAGCTTTTGTTAACATGTTCTCTAACCACCTCTGAGGGACGCGGGTGGCGCTGTGGGTTAAACCACAGAGCCAAGGACCTGCCGATCAGAAGGTCGGCGGTTCGAATCCCCTCGATGGGGTGAGCTCCCGTTGCTCGGTCCCTGCTCCTGCCAACCTAGCAGTTCAAAATCACGTCAAAGTGCAAGTAGATAAATAGGTACCGCTCCGGCGGGAAGGTAAACAGTGTTTCCGTGTGCTGCTCTGGTTCGCCAGAAGCGGCTTAGTCATGCTGGCCACATGACCCGGAAGCTGTACACTGACTCCCTTGGCCAGTAAAGCGAGATGAGCGCCGCAACCCCAGAGTCGGTCACGACTGGACCTAATGGTCAGGGGTCCCTTTACCTTTACCTTTAACCACCTCTGAGGCTTCAGCATGGGTTGCTAATACACTTTCAGACCTACCTCCACTGGATTTAAAAGCTAGAAACTTCTTTTTTTAAGGAAGAAAAAGTAATCAGGTAGGGAGCGGTAAAAGAATGAAAGATGTCATTCCTGAGTTGCTGAATCTTGTGTTTGGTTTCTGTGTATGCACAACAGGATCAGCAACAGTGCAGGGCTCACGTAGTCCATGCTATGAAAGGAGCAAACCTAAGGAAAGACCGTTGTGTGAGCTGTTCTGAAATGCACAATGAACAATTAACAAGACTCTGTCTAGATATAAAAACAGCACGGGATTTTCTGTGCTTTTCTTCCTAATAAAACTGTCAAAGCTCGCATATCAGAGATATGAATGCCCCTGCTAGATAATTATCTGGCTATCTGGGTTCTGACTAATCTGTATATCATGCAGGGTGAATAGCTGCAAAGAAGGCAGCCTGCATACAAATAACAACAGGTAGGTAGGTAGGCATATAGACTCAGTAAAGTATGTTGTATCTTTATTATCTTTTCTTTGCTTTCTTTTTATTTTACTAAGGCAATTTGCACAAAAACAAAGTAAAACTCCCAGGGGAATTCAGGAGTCATAATCTCCTGCTTTTGATCATCATCATCATTGCAATGCCATAGACAGAGAGTTCTTCACGCAGGAAATAAGCATCTGGAACCGCCAAATCCCTCAGGAACAAAGATCCCGTTTTCATGCAAATAGCTTAAGTCGGAAAAGGACATTTTTATAAATCTTGAAAAGTCTGCATGATATATTGGCAAAAGTTTGACTTGAAAGCGCATGTTTCCAAACATTTGCATTTGTAAGAGCGAGCTCCTGTAAGATATTCATAGTACTTCAGACCTGTTGGAAGTTTTTGAAAAGATAAATATTGGATGCTATTTTGTGTAAGCCACTTAGAGATACTTTTAAATTAAGCTGCCTGTAAATTTTGTTATATAATTTGCTTTCTTTTTTTAAATGCATCCCGGGCAGGCTGATCCTCAGTGTATTTCTGCTGCTTCAATAGTTTGCATTTTGCACCTTGGCTAGTGCAGAAGATCTAGGGGTGCACAACTGGTGCAGTCACATGGGGCACAGAGCCTCTGAGGTGCCACCTCATCCAACTATACAACCCTGCTTTTTCTCTGCCCAGACTTCTTTGAATTATGGCAGCTGCCCACCTGAGGTCAGAGGGTAAGGTGATTTCTGCCAGATAGGGCCAGATATCTATACAGACCAATACAGTGGTACCTCTACTTATGTTCACCTCTGGTTACGTATCCTTTGGGATACATACGCGGCAAACCTGGAAGAATTTTTCCGGGTTTCTCCCTGCGTGCATGCACAGAAACACTCTACCACCGCGCACGCATGCGCAGAAGCGGTCCCTCCAGTTGTGGAAACCTCGGGATCCGACCGGAGCTCCAGAATGGATCCTGTCTGCAACCGGAGGTACCACTGTATCTTGTTCTTACAGTGGCCAACTAGTTGCCTATGGAAAGCCCACAAGCATTACCTAACAACACTCTACACACCGGCCATTTCCAGAAACTGGCATTCAGAGGCATACCACAGGGACAATAACCAGCCACCACACCTGTTGAATTTGCCTACTCCTTTGGTGAAGTCAAGTTGGTAGCAATCACCACATCGTACATAGAATTAGGTAACTGCTGTGGTTTGGGTGGTTTTTACTAATTCCATAGTGCGTAGTGTAGTAGTAGTCGCAGCAGCAGCAGCAAGAATGTTACTCGCCCCAAAATGGAAAGAAGCAGAAGTCCCAGCAAATGAAGAATGAATACCAAAACTTATGGAATATGCAGAAATGGCGAAACTTCCCAGAAGAGTAAGAAATCAAGATAACAAACTTTTTATAAAAGAATGGAAATGGTTTGTTGAATATTTACAGATAAATTGTAAACAGATAAGAACATTGGCAGGATTTTTGTAATAACCTGCAGTTACATAAGAGTATATATTTAAAGAAGATGAATAAATGAGCAAATTGAGTTAATTTGGATATGCAGAAGATATTAAAATAAATTCAAGGAACCACTGAAAGAGGGGGGAGGAAGTCAGGTTTTGAATTGTTAAAATGATTGTAAAATTAATGGAATGTATAAACCTGAAGGGGACGCCTAGGACTTGCCGATCACATGGTCGGCGATTCGAATCCCCGCGGCGGGGTGCGCTCCCGTCGTTCGGTCCCAGCGCCTGCCAACCTAGCAGTTCGAAAGCACCTCCGGGTGCAAGTAGATAAATAGGGACCGCTTACCAGCGGGAAGGTAAACGGCGTTCCGTGTGCTGCGCTGGCTCGCCAGATGCAGCTTGTCACGCTGGCCACGTGACCCGGAAGTGTCTGCGGACAGCGCTGGCTCCCGGCCTCTAGAGTGCGATGAGCGCACAACCCTAGAGTCTGGCAAGACTGGCCTGTACGGGCAGGGGTACCTTTACCTTTACCTTTATAAACCTGAAAAGCATAATTTTTTTTCCAAAAAAAAATTCATAGTGCATACTTGATGATGTGTTGCTTTTGGCGCTGCAATGGCTGACATGATTTTGTCAATGGCGCCCAATACTGCACCTGATATTTATTTATTTTATTTACTATAAGGATGCTTGTAAGCAAAATGACTAGAATCACACGATTACATACCCAAGGGAAACTCCCCTCTGAACCTTCTTATCCTGACTTCCTTTAGTTTTGGTCAAATCATTTGCTATCTTTCCAAACCTATACTAATTTATAGTTTGGGACGATGTTGCTTCTGAAACAGTGTCCTTCCAGGATGTTTGTCAGCACCTAAATGAAAGGAATTAACAATTTATCTGCACTGAAGGGGCTGACTGTAGAACAATCTGCGTAAGCAGTTTTACAAGCTTGTATTCCCTGTTTACCAGCCTGCAAATACATGTTCTTTTCCTTTATAATCACACTATTTGCCTCGGGAACTTGTTTACGGCACCACTCTCTTTTTTCACTCTGGCATTTTCTCATTAACTGCCCACTTCCCCCACACAACATATTTATTGGCGCTTTTAACATCATCAACATACTCTCATGAAAATAGGATCATTTGATTCTGCAAAATTTGAATTAAACGCTATTAGTGCCAAGGGAAAGAATAATTCAGAAAATGTATCAGGGATTCCCCCCCCCCCACTCCAAGCGAAACTAGATTATGAGTGCTATGTATCCTGGGGCACGGAACTACAAATAATTAAACAGCAAACACAAGTACGACATCCATGGTGTGTACACTCTATGATCATTCAGCACCACAATCTCATCAGAATGGATTTAATACGGAGAGACTGATTTGTTGATTTGATGGGGACACACACAAACACAACCTATCTCCAGCATTCCTATTTATCTTTTGCTTTCCCATTATTTTCAAGCTTAAAATAATGGAGCATTATCAGTAGTGTAGTTACACCAAATTACTATTACATCATCAGAGGTAGGCATTATTGGGCACATGCGAAGGTCCACTCTCAGCAAGGGACCCACAGTCAACCTGTGGAGCCTCCTGATTCTCCTATTGTTCCTCCTTGCAATCACTGCCTGTTTACATATCCTCTCTAGAAAAATAAGCAAAGAGGGCAAGAAGAAGAAGAGCAAACCCCTCTCCCTCTGGGTTGCTGTGTGGATATAGTCCAAAGGAGGATATAAAGTGAATGGGTGGTGGTGACACTAATGAAAGGGATATGGGTCTACTTGGTGGAGGAGGGGAAGGAGGCCACTGATGGTATCTTGCCCAAGGGTCTTCCAAAACTTGGAGCCAGTTTGATTGTCATCATCACCAACACCAAATTATTTCCACCATTATTATTCCTATTACAGTGGTACCTCAGGTTACAGACGCTTCAGGTTACAGACTTCGTTAACCCAGAAATAGTACCTCAGCTTAAGAACTTTGCTTCAGGATGAGAACATAAATCGTGCAGCGGCGGCGCAGCAGCAGTGGGAGGCCTCATTAGCTAAAGTGGTGCTTCAGGTTAAGAACAGTTTCAGGTTAAGAACAGACCTCCAGAATGAATTAAGTTCTTTACCAGAGGTTGTTGTTGTTTAGTCATTTAGTCGTGTCCGACTCTTCGTGACCCCATGGACCAGAGCATGCCAGGCACTCCTGCCTTCCATTGCCTCCCGCAGTTTGGTCAAACTCATGCTGGTAGCTTCAAGAACACTGTCCAACCATCTCATCCTCTGTCGTCCCCTTTTCCTTATACCCTCAATCTTTCCCAGCCTCAGGGTCTTTTCCAGGGAGTCTTCTCTTCTCATGAGGTGGCCAAAGTATTGGACCCTCAGCTTCAAGATCTGTCCTTCCAGTGAGCACTCAGGGCTGATTTCCTTAAGAATTCCTTAAGAATGGATAGTAACCAGAGGTACCACTGTATTATAAATTGCATTAACTATGCTTGTGTAGTATGAACCCATTTTTTCAAAGACTGAAGCAGTGTGTTGGCATGTGCATGTATAAGCTGTTCTCACTGGCTTAAAGGTCGCCACATTATCCCAGTGGAATAGGGGAGTGGTCTGCCAATCTTGTTGGGCGTTGGGTATATGCACCATGGAAGCTCAGTCAAGTGGTTAGGCCGACCACAGGAAAAGCTGTTTAGCAGAGTTGTCTTTACTAGACCAACACCAACATACACCACTATACATAAACACATTATTTACAGATGTTACAAGTAGTCTTATCTCTCGGAGCCCAGAAAGGGTTCTTTGTTTCAAAGTCCTTGCTGCGTTAAAGTCCACAGCCAAGTCCTAAATTCAATTGCTTTCAAAGTCCTGCAACTGATGAGTTCTGAAGTCTGGCAATTTCCCAACTCCTTCCTCAGGTGATCTCTTCAAAAACTCTTCACTCAGTTCTGCAGTTCCAGACAGATAGCGTTCAACAACTCCTGTAATCTCCTACCACGACCCACACAGTATTCTGTAACCAGAGCCTTTTTAGAGAGGGAGAGGAAGAGGGAGAATGCTTTGTCTGGTTCACTCTAGAAAAAGAGGCTTCTCTAGACACTATTATTCTGACCCAAAGGCACACATTATTGGTCTATGCCTAAGCATTTACTTGAAGGAGAATTGCACCTCCATTCTTTTTTTGACTTCACCTCCTTAACATTAAGCAACATGGTGACAGAATTGGATGAATTTGTTCCGTGTTCAGACCCAGAGACCTCCCCCCTAAATAAAGTCACACTTGACTCAAATTTTAGTTTTGGTTTTTGGCAGAATTTAGGCCACAACTTTATTGATTACAGTAGGTGAGTGGTTGCATAGGCTCTGGTTCAACTAGCTCCCTACACCCTCGCAGGCAGCGCTGACCCAGGGCACCAGCATAGGTCAGCCAGGGGTGAAAACCTGGGTAGGTGAAAAGCCAGGAACAGACTGTGTTAACCTCCCTGATGCCCCCCTGGACTCAGGCATGGGCACAACTCCCTCTCGGGGGTTGACCAAACCAGTTGAGTCCCTGGATTCCTTTAATGGAATACCCTTCACATAGGGATGGCGAGACCGTTCTCCCATCCCTATCAGGTGAACCAGTACCTATCCGCAACCTTACAAGTTGTGACAATTTGCTACATGGCAGGCAAAACCCAAATGGCAACAGCCAATCAGCCAAGTGGGGAAATTCCTTCCGTTCCCCTGTCCCAATGACAGACGACACACGATGGCATAGCAAGGTCAATCGCAAAATGCCCTAAAAGTAGGGAGAGGTGGGCGGGTATTCCGAATGCACAAGCCAAAAGAGAAGCTCTGGGTCACGTGCATGGGCATAAATAGGTCCCTTGAACCGTTTAGACTGCGCCCCATTGGCCAGGTTGAACCCAGCATCGAGGGACCTACCAATGAGGTGTTGTGGCCGACCAATCTTACCCACCCACAACACAGGTTGTCAGTCTCCAGGTCTCACCGCAACACGTGCCCTCTTTTAGGGAGGACACGATAAACTGGAGAAGGATTTTAAAAATCCCAAATCATGTCTGGTTTCAGCCATTTGTTTACAACCTTTTCCTACTATCTCTTCCTTGACTTCTTGTGAGATCATTGATGCTGCTCTCCATTTTAACTTTTATAGAAATATGTAACATCTCTAGGTCAGTGGGGGACAACTCTGCCTGTTTTCCACACTAATTCAGGTGGATGTCTGTGTGGTATAACAATGCAGGCATTCAGGCCTTGAAACACTTGCATTTGGTATGAGCAATTAACTTGCCTTGGCCACAAGGAAGGCAATTACAATGTTTGTGTGAGAGAAAGCATAGAGGGGACAGCATTTCATGTCATTCACAAATCCAGCGACACATTTCTTCTTATTTTCCCAATTCCTTTGTGTTCAGTGTTCACCCTGGCTTCCGTAATCATCGCTGACAGAGCCAATGCAATTGCAAGCAGAAATTAAAATTGGCATTTTTTGAGGTCATTTGTATGTCAGCACTTATACACTGAACAAGAATTACTTTGTGCTTTCCCAATTAGTGTTTTTAGAGTGTGGGATTTCCCCGCCCACCCACACCAAGTTTATGAGATTCTGAAAAATCATTTTTATTTTGCTGCTACTGATGTCTTTCTTTTGTACTTCAGTTTTGCTGCTCCTCTCTTAATGGCTGCAGCCATGGATCTTGTCTTTACATGCTTGGGTGAGAGATAAAACTATGCCTTCTTAAAGTTGTTTTTAGTTTCAGAGAGCCACTGGAGGAAGCTCTCATCATAAGTGGTGAAAATAACACCCTACCTGTTCCTATTTACAGACATCCACTCCAAAGCAAACCGAGGTAGGATTAAATTTGCTCTGCTGTGCCCTCATGTTTTAACTATTTCAAAGGTTGCTGTTTTTGATTTAACCGTTTTGTTAAAAAATGCTTTAATTGTATTTCTCAAGGTATTTGTGCTCTCCTTTTCTCCTGTTTCAGTTGAAGGTATTTTCTTCACTGCTTTTGATATAGGGTCATTTAATAGTTGAGAGTGATAAAATAGACATTGTTAATTTACTTGTTGAAAACAGGTTAGAGGGTGCCAATTATGGTACAAGTTTTTAAGGAACTGGGGGTGAGGTGGGGAAGAGTCTGTGTTGAATAAGAAAACTGGGTTTAGCACATAGCTGTCAACGTTTCCCTTTTTTAAAGGGAAATTCCCTTATTCCGAATAGAATTCCTCGCAAGAAAAGGGAAAAGTTGACAGCTATGGTTTAGCAAGTGGGCCTTGTCTCAACTTGTCAAAGCAGAACCACATGAAAGTGAAATATATTTTCTTCCTTAGCATAAATTTACTAATTTGCTTCAACTTTCACTGTTTGCTGCTCACTGGGTTCGTTTCAGATCAGGGGTGGGAAACTTGTAGGCCTGCAGACATGGCTAAACTACAACCCCCATCACCCTGGATCATCGGCCATGCCTGATGTGGCTAATGGGAGCTGGGAAACTAACAACAGAACCCCTGTTTTCGATGCTACATTTTCTTTCTTGTCTCCTGTTGCAACTTATTATCTCTGTAGATGTTGCTTTGCTCATGACTACACAGCTATGGGCAGCCTGAGCCAGTTCAATCTGGTCTAGTTGTTGGCCCCCAAAAGCAAGTCCTACTGTGGGAGGTGGGATCTTGGTTGTAGGGTTGCCTCCAAAGGGAACAGCCCCTTTGGTTCTTCCATTGCCATAGGGATGGGGTGCCAGTTTCTTAAATTCTGACAGCTATGATGAATGAGGTCTGAACCCTAGAGTGAGAGATTAGAGTGAGACCAACAGACTCTCTCTGTTGTGAGAAGTTTGAGGGGGCACTGTTTGTTTGGGCTCAGGGTGAGAGCCATGAGGTCAGTGCTGAATTTAAGGTGGCATGTGTGGTTCTCCTACAGGGCACTGTGCTGAATGAAGGGGTGTAAAAATGTGACACAGTACGCTTCAGAGCATGCGCAGAACTGAAGGCAAGAGGGGCGAGGGCGCCAAATTTTGTCCTTACTCAGGGCGCCATATTACCAAATCTGCCCTGGCATGAGGTCAAGAGATGTTGAATTGGGAGGTGTATCAGAATAAGGGGTGTGTGGTACTCTCATTGCCCAACTATGGTATACTATGTCAGCAGGTAGCACTTGATTAGTGCTTTGTGAGATATTGTTAGCACTTTTCTCAGTAGCCCGCACCTTGATATGAATAATACATCTTCCAGTTTGTATTTTCTACTCTAGCAAAGCACTGTATGGTTTTTAATCCTGCATTTTGCACTTCATTGAAGCACTTTGCTGTATGGCACTTTGAAAGCAATTTACATTTCCCTTGTTAGGGCTACTTACCAATACCGCTTCTGTAATGAATCAATGAATTCCTTTTGTAATGAATTTATTTTGGTATTCACCCCATAATGTATTCTGCAAAGTTATTGTCTTGCGATTATGGGTAGGCAGAGTTGTTATTTATTGCTGTTTTTATTGCATTGTGTTTTTACATACTGTAAACTGTCCTGAGAACTTCTGATAAAGGGCGAGTAAGAATTAGTAATATTAATAATAATCCCCTGCTGGCAGGGCAGAGTGGGTGAAGTGGTATTGCTTACCTGGCTTCCCATCATTTCAAATCATGGTCCATTGCCCCAAACAAATAATAGTGTGAGTCTGGTAAGGCTTGGGCATGAAGACAAACCAGCATTAAGCTAAGCAATTCATGGCTTAGTGTTACATATGGACCAAGCCAAAGTTTTCTGTCACACTGAAGAAACTGGGGCAGATTCCCCCCATGAATAGCTAGAGTCCAATTACTATTGTGATTGAAATTGCCAAGTGTTATAAACATCTTTAGTTTTTTCACAGAAATGGACACTTTCCGAATGGCATAGCAGCATCTGAAGAAGAAGCAAGATCTACAAGCCTCGGTAAACCAAAACAACATTTTCCCATATCTAAATATCTGGTATGTGGCATAGGATTGTAAGCATCTTATCCTGCTGAAAATTCATAGAGCAATTTAAGCATCTATATTGGAAACTGACCAACATGTTAGCACTAAAACTCTCAAGATTTTTGCTATAGGAATTGTAATGACTCTGAGGTTTCAACTAAGCATCTCATTCAGAGGACACACAATTTTTAGGAAAATTCCTATTGGAGCATTTATCCCTTCAAAAGGTTCAACTTATGAGCGACATTAAAAAAAAAAAATCAATGGAGTTACATTTTAAGAGTTTCTGTTCAACCACTGACCAAACCTTGAGTCTATTTGCTTTTAAGGCACAAATTAATTACAGCCTGAAGTAGTAAACTACAGTGCCAGTTTGACTTCTGGGATAAAAATAGAGAGAGTTTCAAATTGTCATGAGAGGAAACAGATTGGCACTGGCCAATTCATTTATTCATCATTAGAACCAAATGCATTCTGTAACTATCTTCATTGTGAAGAACAAATCCCTTATTAATTATAGGCCTATCTCTGCAGAACACTAGAAAGATTGGTAAAGTAAAATAGAATAATGAATGGCAGACACCACGAACAACACAGGGTCTGTCTTCGGGGAGTGAATTCATCACCCATCAGGAAATGCGTAAAACCACACTTGAACTTTCCAAGGCACTGAAAAGCAGGACCGAGAGGGAAAGGTACATGCACCATAATTAGAAGCAAGAAAGGAATCAAAACCAGCAATTATTGTTGCTATCTATGGCACTTCTAGGTTATCTGATTGTTGCTAAGCACCCGCCCTATCTCCTCTAGTCATCCTGGGCAGGCACAATAGGCAGCAAATTAATAGGCCCTCCAAAGTAAACAGATTTTTGGCCTAAAGCCACAAGTCGAAAACAAATCCAGAAATCTGTAGTCCTTAATTTCAATTTCAGATTAAGGATGATTCTAAAGTTTGCAAGACTCATATATTAAATCTAAATGTGGGAGTTTGCAACACCCAAGCCAGCTATGATAATTTGACCAACCAGTTGAACGTCGTGGGGGTGAAAAAACATACCTTCAGATTCCATTCAAACATTTAATAAGGAACATCTCTCTGGTGGGGTGGAGCCAGAGCAGTAGACTCCCAGCAGCGGAATTTCTGCTGCTTACCAAGAGGGGTGAGGCAGTAGCAAGGTCAGGACTTCATGGGTGTGCCAGCAGGAAAGTAGAACTAGTTCTGTTGCTGCCTCTTCGCCACCTTGACCTCGCTGCCATTTCAGCCATCCCCCTCGTAGTAAATGGCAGCAAACAGTTGAGCCATTCTTGCATTTATTTCCACACTTCTGTTTTGCTCAGTCATGTTTGCAACGATGTAACTTAACCGTTTATTGCAATTGAAATTTTTCTTTCTAAAAAAACCCTGCCCTCCAAAAGAACACACAGTAATAAAGCCATGTATGTACATCACATGTCAGCCAAAGTGAAAACCCAAATCAGTAAGAGGTTTCTGGGCAAAATGCAGGAATGCATGGAGAGCATGACAGCCGAGGAAAGGAAGAAAGGAAGAACCAGGCAGTCGATGAGAGAGCTCAGTAGGAGCCCAGCAAGGGGCCCAGCAGAGATTGCTAGTGTTATGTACTGAGTTGAATAGGATCCAAACTGCAGCAGTCTGATTGGTCCTAGAACAATAGGATCCAAAAGGCAGCAGTCTGATTGGTCCTAGAACAATAGGATTCAGAATGCAGCAGTCTGATTGGTCCTAGAACAATGCAGCAGTATGATTGGTTGGCAGGAACCACCCAATCATGCTCCAGATAGAAGTGAATCCACAACCTGATTGGCTTACAGTAGAATTCCGGAATTAGCCAATCATGTGCAGCCCATTGTGTAAATAATGTATATAAAGCAGATACTTTGAGGGGACTTTGATTCATTCCTCCTCACCACTATGAGCTGAGTAAAGAGCATGAAATCACTTTGCGACTCTGAGTATATTTCAGCTAGGAAGAACCCCAAAGTTTCAGGTGGGGTTTATGAGCAGCAGTTTGTCAGAACAGAAGGCCATTAATATGTGCAATCTGCAGTGATATCGCTGCTTGAAATGCAACTGCACAGTAAAGAAAACCACTTGTGTGAAGTGACTCTCCACATGGTGTAAGTTAGTTCAGCCATGTGATCAGAAACCATAGGGAAGCACTGATATTCAGGCTGTAGTTCAAAATGCTGCCTTGAAATGCACATTCTCCTGAGAAATGCCATCGGTTTTACCAAAACTCCTGCCTTGCCATATTTTGCTTAAAGAAGAACTTCCAAAATTACTTCAGGGCTCTCATTCTTTTTTTGTTTTGTTTTACAACATATGCCAAATCACCAGCAAGAATTTCAGCTGATCTTACTGGGACTTCATGTTCCCCCACATCGTTTGGCCCCCACCTCACTGAAGGACAAAACCACATATTGCTTTGTTGTTGCTGTTTAGTCGTTTAGTCGTGTCCGACTCTTTGTGACCCCATGGACCAGAGCATGACAGGCACTCCTGTCTTCCACTGCCTTCCGCAGTTTGGTCAAACTCATGTTCGTAGCTTCGAGAACACTGTCCAACCATCTCGTCCTCTGTCGTCCCCTTCTCCTTGTGCCCTCCATCTTTCCCAACATCAGGGTCTTTTCCAGGGAGTCTTCTCTTCTCATGAGGTGGCCAAAGTATTGGAGCCTCAGCTTCAGGATCTGTCCTTCCAGTGAGCACTCAGGGCTGATTTCCCAAAGAATGGATAGGTTTGATCTTCTTGCAGTCCATGGGACTCTCAAGAGTCTCCTCCAGCACCGTAATTCAAAAGCATCAATTCTTCGGCGATCAGCCTTCTTTATGGTCCACCTCTCACTTCCATATTGCTTTAGGCTCTTTCAATGGCTGCACGTTCTTCACTGAATGCAATCCTCTACAGATGCAGATCATTACTAAATGGCACAACAAAACCCACAGTTTGATTGAGCTTGCCTTATCCATCCAAACAAACAGGCTGGTTTTTTACACAACCATCTGACTCAACCATCTGCTGGAGCCAAAATAATTTAACTGGTAGACATCTAGCCATGAATGAGAGCCAGAGAGTGCATTAATGCTTTGTATGGGTTGTGCTGTCAGTGAAAATACGATGCACTGTGCTGTTATAACTGTAGCCTATTGTTTCATTCACTATCTTGTGTTGCCAGGCTACAGTCAATGTCCAAAGACATAGGGGCAGAGCCACTACCCTTGAGACAGTACACAGACTGCAAAGAGAGGCTGTATTTACTCCTCTAAAAGGGCTTTTGGTTTGTTTATGCAGCAAAATACAATCTCTACTAATTGTTGCCCTTTCCTGTTATGACATTTAACGTCCATTCCTAAAGTCTGAAAATGCCACCTGTTCAGGGGATTTCTAGTTCTTCAAGGTAAAATATATTCAATAGAATTTCAGTCCTTGAGAAAACAAACACTCCCTGCTGCGATATCAGCAGACTATGAAGAGGCTGGAATACGAGTATATTAGCATTTCAAAGACTGATTACAGCTGGATAAATCTTTATCAGAGGTGGGGGGGAACTTTGATGGGAGGGATTATTATTAGACAAGTCAAGGATCTGTTGAAATTTGGACTCGGTGTTAGCAATTAGTTCTGTGTTTCTGTCCCAAGCCAGTATCACTTTGGCTCAACAGGAACTCTGATCGGCTGCAACGTTGGAGAACCTAATTTCTGCAGTGCAACTTTGCAACTTTGGTTCCAACACATTGCAGATGCGATAGTATTTGGTACACAACACAGATTTCAACTTGGAATGCAGATGTCTTGTGAGTCAAAGCAGGGTAGCGAAAGAAACAGTTGCCTCAACCAATCATAAACATCATATTTCCAATGAAAGTAGCTCAGGAAAAGTTCCTGCGATTATCACCAGGGCCAAAGCCTTCACATTTTTGCTCTTGAGCTAGTTAAAGGACTGCAAAGTCCTCTGTTTTTCAGGACCAGGAAGCTTTCTGCGTTGTCTCTTTGCTCAGAGAATCTTATTTATTTTAAAGTTATTTATACCATGTAACCAACAGACTTTCTGAGAAGTGTACCTCTTAGGCTATCCTCATAAGCCCTTCCCCACTCCCTCATGATTGGTTTTATTTTCTTATAGTTTGCCTCCTTTTTCTTGAATAGATTTTGAATAGATTTTGGTAACAGGACTAGAAAATTCATCATGAAACTAGAATATCCATGGTGAATTTAGGATAATAAACCCAAAGTGGAGCACTTTATGACCCACTTTTGTATTTTATAAAATTGAAGGTGTCTATCTTTGATGCATGAAAGTTGGACTTAGCATTTTTATGTAGAAATTCTTGGATATGGTTACATTTAAATGGTAAATATAGGCAAAATTTCTCTCAGCACTACTATTTTAAATTCATTCATAGCCATTAAACTGTTTTCTGAGAGTTTCTTATTTTGTTTTGTTTTACAATCAAGTGGTGTATAATTAATCAATAAATATAAAATGTTTGGTAACAATGGTTGGGAGTCATTCTGGACTCACAGCTGTCCATGGAGGCACAGGTCAATTTTGTGTCCAGGGCAGCTGTTTATCAGCTCCATCTGGTATGCAGGCTGAGACCCTACCTGCCCACAGACTGTCTCGTCAGAGTGGTGCATGCTCTAGTTATCTCTCGCTTGGACTACTGCAATGCGCTCTATGTGGGGCTACCTTTGAAGGTGACCCGGAAACTACAACTAATCCAGAATGCAGCAGCTAGACTGCTGACTGGGAGTGGCTGCCGAGACCATATAACACCGGTATTGAAAGACCTACACTGGCTCTCAGTACGTTTCCGAGCACAATTCAAAGTGTTGGTGTTGACCTTTAAAGCCCTAAACGGCCTCGGTCCAGTATACCTGAAGGAGCGTCTCCACCTCCATCGTTCTGCCTGGACACTGAGGTCCAGTGTCGAGGGCCTTCTAATAGGTTATTGTATTTTAGTGTTTTGTTGGAAGCAGCCCAGAGTGGCGGGGTATAAATAATAATAATTATTATTATTATTATTATTATTATTATTATTATTATTATTATTAACATAAAAAGAGTGTCATTGGACCTTTTCCTAGGTAGGAATTGCCAAATACAGGACTATATCAGTTTCCAGGTAAAGGTGATTTATAGAATTAAAATGTTCATGTACTATTAATAATCCTAGTCTGCCTTGAGTATTAGGCCATTTTATAGTAATTAACTGATGTAAAAGGTCTTTTTCCCCATCAATTAAACTAATTGCTTTTCATACTAAGTGTAGATTGGATATTGATCTTTTTTAATTCTGCTCAATTACATAAGCAAATTACATCTAATTGCATGCTTACCACATCATTACTCATTTATCAGCAACATCAGAAAGACTATAGATCATGTTCCTCCAAGGTTTCCTTTGTGATGTTTTGAAGAGTTTGTTGTTGTTAACAGCAGTGATGGAACATGCCTACCCCTAGCTATCAAAATATTGTACTTATGCAACTTGAACAGCAGGAAAAAAACCAAGAAAAATTGTAACTGAGAAAGCCAAACTATCATCAAAAAGAGATATCCTATGTAATGTGATGTGACTAATAAACAACCACTGCTGTAAAGAATAAAGAACAAATCACATATGCTAAGTATCACATCTATAAATTCCACAAAATGGCACCAGCTATCAAGACATACAATAAGATGCTCAAAATGCTGAGCACATATGCATTCTATCTAAAACAACGTCTCTGCTAAACTAATGCATAGCTGGTGGTATTTAAGCAGAAGTTGGGTGGTAATCTGTCAGGGATGCTGTAGATGCAACCTGTATTGCAGATCACACATTATGGAAGGAGCTGGACCCGATGGCCCTTAAGGTCTTTCCAGCCCTTTGACACTGAAAGGAACTAAATACATCTATTTTATTTATTTTTATTAAATTTGTACACAGAGCTTCACCTGAAGAGTGCAGGGCAGTTTTTAACATGAAGAAAACGAGAACACAAAATACATAACAAGAAAACAGAAACAAACCAATAACCCCCTCCCAACTATGTGGTATTCCATGAAGAGCTATGCTGCCTGCTGTCTCAAAAATGCTGGCAAGTATAGTCTATAAATCCACCATTGTTAAAGAGCATAACCTGCATCCGTTTGAAAAGCTGTCCTTGGCCCATGTAGAGGAGGACTCTCGAGTCCACAGGGATGCAAGTCTATACTCTGATTTTGACTGTGCATTCTTAATCACGAAACCACGCTGCGTGGCATTCAAGGCTCTTCTGCAGGATGCCAGAGTCAATACTTAATGAGTGGATAAGCCATGTCTTCTCCACTGGATCACAAATAATTGTAGTCTTACGGAACAGCCATCCTAGTCTCACCATTCTAGTTAGTCAAGAACAGGAAATAATGAGAAAGTGGGACATTTACACAGCAACCAAGTAAAATCAAGAAACAAATGCAGTATTGAATCTGACTTGAAAACAAACTACATGATGTGCTACACTGGGGTCCTACCTGCCTCCCAGCAGTGTACATGGGTCTCCCAGCTAATTCCTCCATTCAAAGAGTTCTTGGTTCCTGAACTACTTAGCTTCTGAGAGGAGAAGAACAAGAGTTCAGTGGCACAGGTATACACAGGAAGTCTCTGGCATCTCCAGTCAAAAATGATCAGATGAGGTGAAACATCTCTGCTGGAGACCCTGGGTTGTTGCTAAGCTATGTAGGCACAGCTATGACTACAATCCTAACTCCACTTACTGGGGAGTATGCCACACTTAATTCAATGGGATTTCTCAATGGACGTGGTTAAGTTTTCCCAGCTCTACAGCTTCCTAGTTTCCTCTGAATCTTCATCAGCCACTTTGTTGACATTGATTGGAATAAAAATGAGGACACCTAGTGAGCCTCTAGGTCTTCACGACAGATAGCACAATGGTAGCTTATTTGAAATGGATAGAGATGTCTGCTCTTAACCGTGCAGAAGCTTCTTTCCTTTCATGGGTTTGGATCCAAAGGTGTCTTGTTGTGTGAGTGGAAAGGCGGTTTCATCACTCCAAGGTTGCATCCCAGGTTCTTCCAGTTTCCCAGTCCTGCTGCAGCCCTTATGCCCCATGCCATGCCACTCCTTGGGGTTTATTTATTTCTTACCTCAATTTATAGCTCACCTTTCCTGGAACTAAGATCACAGGGTGGCTTACAATAAAATTTAAAACTATTGAGAAGCAACCACAACAAATAATCCAGTGGGCTAAAAAGCATCGGCACACAGATTATACAGTCCTCCACGAAAGATGTCACAGTTGATGCTCATAGTAATCGTTAAAGAAATTGGAGTTCTTGTTGGAAATACACTAAAAAAGATATACCAAGAGCTCAGGCCACAAGTTTCAATATAAGGAATAGTTCCTACTCACTACTTTAAACACAACGTGTAAGTACGATAGTTTTAAGTAAATTTAAACACAACGTGTAAGTACGATAGTTTTAAGGTAAAACGTTTAAGTACAGGAATAATGTAGTGCTCAGAGAAACGCAAGAAAACTTGGGAGCATTCCATTATCTAAGACGCATGTCGAAAAAGAAACATAAAAGAATTAAATGATACAGACTTCCAACAGATTTATAGTCCTCAAAAAACCGAGCTGAAGAAGGCGTTTACTCCGAAACAGGGCCCTGTCCTGGTCACCACAACTGAGTCGTACATCTGATTCACACTCCAGATACTCCTTTTCGGCCCTATTTGATTCTTTATTCCTTATTCTGATTCTATATAATATGGACTCCTTTTGACTGCCATTGAGACTTGTACAAAATAATTGTTGTATACTGGTATTTCATGTACCTCTATACTATATCACTGCATATTTGAAACTACATTATTCCTGTACTTAAACGTTTTACCTTAAAACTATTGTACTTACACGTTGTGTTTAAATTTACTATCAGCTTCAAATTGTTATTCTTAGCAGAATATACACGTTTTTCTTTTCAACTCTTGAGTAGGAACTATTCCTTATATTGAAACTTGTGGCCTGAGCTCTTGGTATATCTTTTTTAGTGTACAGTTGATGCTCAGGCATCTCTGACAGGGAGGGTGTTCCACAGCTCAGGTGCGCGATGGAGAACCTTTGGGCTGAAGTGATGGTAGAAGGAGACACAGAAGTCCTCTTTCGAGGGCTGAGTCTCACTTGCTTTTCTCTAGAGCCAACACGGTGCCTTTAGCAGACATCCAGTGTCCTAAATGGAAAAAAGGAACATAAGAAGAGCCTGCTGCATCAAGCCAATGGCTCATTCAGTCTGGCATCCAATTCTCATAGTGGTCAAACAGTTTCCTGTGAGGAACCAGCAATAAGTATTCTAGCAGAGGAACACTCTCCTCTCCTGTGGTTTCCAGCAAATTTCAAAGCATTGTTGCCTCCGATTGGAGGCAGAGCATAGCCAGCACAGCTAGTAGTCATCAATAGCCCTCTCCTCTATGGATAGGTCTAATCCTCTTTCAAAGTAATGCAAATTGTTGGCTATGACTGCCTCCTGTGGGAATGAGTTCCATAGTTTAACTATGCACTGTGTGAAGATCAGTTGCATATTAGTTCAAGAAAACAGGCTGGCAACCACCACAATATAAGTTACTTATATACTGGGTGTTGACAATGTATGATTATGGTTAAATCTAAATTTAGTAAATTATACTCTAGGAGCAGGGGTCTTTTTAATCATTTCCTTTTAAGTTCATAAGATAAATAGAGCAAGCTAATTGGCACAGTTATGAAGGAAGCACGTTTTCATACTTCTTTGTAAAGGTGGTAAGAAAATAATAATGTGACAAGTGCAATGGGGTTAAGAATTTCACGTGGAAAACGCACAGAGAGACGCCGCACAAAAACCTTGACATCGTGTTGAGGTGACAAAACTGAAAGTGCAAGGCTTGTAGCAGCTAGCATTTGTTTCTTTCTCTTTCTCTCTTTTTTCTCTCAAAAATGAAAGAACATGAAGGGTTTTTTTAAAGTAAAATAAACTCAGACCTTAAAGTTCAAAAATACCTGTGTTTGCCAGATACATGGTAGCAATATAATTACATACAACCCTCATTATATCACAGGAAAGTCTGCTCTTTTCCTGCGAAACCAGACACACAGAGATACGCATGTTTTTCAATGCCTGCTTCGTAGGCCTTGTTGTCACATTTAACTATAGGCAGCGGAGCCCAGGTATTCAGCATCTAATGAGGAGAAGAGAATGAGCTGCATATGTATTTATAGCAAGGCCTTTTCTAGATGCAGCCTTCAGAACAAAATGTCTCATATGCTTTTTAAGCTTAAAGGAGAGAAGGTGTTGCTGTCTTGAATAAGGATACAATCCTTTGTCGACTTAACCTGAGAATAAAACTGACTGAATATACTGGAGCTTGATTCTGATCAAATATGCTTAGGATGACACTGTACATAATACAAAATATTTAAGATAATTTTACTTTTCCATATTTTTTTTTAGGCTGATCTGACCCAAATTCTCAGTTTTGTTTTTGTTTTTTCTGTCTAATACAATTACTAAAGCTGCTCGGGCGAACCTGCGACTGATGGCATTCAGGATAGCGCAGCGGTCAGAAGCTGCCTAAAGTGGTTCTGAAATAATCAATGTTTGCATGTCATCTCTTTGCAAGTTATCCAGCACCTGCCCAACATTAGTTGTGTTTCTTTAAAAGATGTAGAAAGGTATACTCATGGGTATAGCTGTACTCTTTAAAGAATAACTGACAGGTGATTTTGCTGTTCCACCCTATGCATTTCTAATTAGGATGTTCGTTCTTGTTTAGATTGTCTCTTCTTCTTCTGTTTTAGTTTTGACACTTTTTTTAAAGTAAAGGTGAACATTAGTTGCAAAGCATGGTGGGATGGAGCAACGGCACTTTCTTGCCCTCTCAGCAGGTGGCTTGCTACTGCTTACTGGAGGGACAAGGTAGCAGGAAGGTCAGCATTCTGCACATGCACTAGTGGAGGCAACACAGTGCTTCTGCCAGTGCAGTAGCACAGTGCTGACCTCCCTGACATTTGCTCCTCCCACCCTCATAAACAGCAGTGACTACTCTGCCTGCAGGTCAGGCTGCTTCGTCCCACCATCTGCTACTGAATTTGAAGGAAGCATTCTACTTCCATTATCGTTCCAGGTGCATGTTCTCCCAGAAGGCAGTTTGGCCATCAAGTCTAGCAGCGGAAGTTGGATTTGTTCCCCAGTCATTATCTGACCCCCTGCAACAATGAAGCTACCTTGTGGAAGGTAAGCAGGGCTGGGGTTGGTTCAGTGTCTAAATGGGTGGTTGAAATCAATTGAAATCCACTTCTCCTTCACTTAGACAAGAAAGTGTGGTGAAGCAGTTAGACTGCAGGGGTCAGCAAACCTATTCAGCAGGGGGCCGGTCCACTGTCCCTCAGACCTTGTGGGGGGCCAGACTATATTTTGAAGAAGAAGAAAAAGAATGAATTCCTATACCACACAAATAACCCAGAGATGCATTTTAAATAAAAGCACACATTCTACTCATGTAAAAACACGCTGATTCCCGGACCGTCCGCGGGCTGGATTTAGAAGGCGATTGGGCCGGATTTGGCCCCCGGGCCTTAGTTTGTCTACCCATGACATACAGTAGGCATGTCCAAAGTCCGCTTCGGGGGCCTAATCCAGCTCGTTCGTCGATTTAATCTGGCTCCAGTGGCAGTGTATGTCCTGGGGTAAAATCCTAAAAAAAAAGCTCAACAACTTTGGTCAGCCCTCACACATGTTCACTTCATCAAATCTGACCCTCTTTGAAATAAGTTTGGCCAACCCTGAGTTAGAGTGTTGGGCTAGGACCTGGGAGGCAAGGCTTCAACTCCCCGCTCAGCCATGAAGCTCACTGAGTGATCTTACTTTGCAGGTTTGTTGTAAGGATAACTATGTGCTCCACCTTGAGTTCTTTGGAGGAATATCGGGATAAAAATGCATTCAATCAATCAATCAATCAATCAATAAACAAACTTTGGGGATTTTTCATGCATACAACCATTAAAAAGACTGGGCATGACCCCAGATTATTTTCATGTAACTGCTTATAAAGATACTTGCAGTGCTGTAGACAAAAAAAAAAAAAAGTGCCCAGCTGTTGCACATAAATGGCACTCAAGTTGGTTTATCTATTACAAGCATGACGTTTTAGGCTTCTGATTCTACAGCTCTTGTTATCCATTAGTTTGATTATATTTTACAGTTTCACCCAGGAGTGTTTAGTTACACTCAGATCAGGTAAAAAGCAAAATTAAAAATTCTAATCCTCCCAATTAAGTAAAAATATATATATATCTCAGAGCCACAGTGCTAACACATACCCAATGTTATAAATGATCTGTTTTGGCTGGTGATTGCAAATGGGAAAATCTAAGTAGGGATTTCCTCAGGTACTAATACCTTTCCTCTACACATTTCTATGAAATATCTCCTTTTGCCTGATGAAGATGATCAGCTTTTAACACAGTTTATGGACAGTGAATTTAATTAAGATATCAGCAGGAACACGTCATATTAATGATGAATCTAACTTGGAGACTTAAAATGGGTCAAGACATGATTAATACTAAATACAGACACAGAAAATCACCAGGTTTAGTTTCCAACACGGATATTGCTGTGCAGACAATTATTCTCAACCTCACTGATCACCCATGCTTTCCTTTCCATCAGTAGAATGACGTTATGGTTTCCATTTGAATTTCTTTGTGTAGGACCAACAGTGTGGGCTGCTCTGAGGCCACAGCTGGACTTGACAAAGGCGCTTTGACAGCAGGGACATGCACTGGATTCATGAACCAAAGCGGGTGCCTTGGAAGAATTTTAAGATAGTTAGAGGTGAAATGGGAGCTGCATGGAATGGCATGAATTGAAGTGGGAACTCCTGAAACACTTTGTGGCACCCTGGCATTCAAGATTTAAAGGAAAAAGGAAAAGAAATGCTGCAGAAATGTTTCTACTAAAACCAAAAATCAGTACCCCTAACCTTCCCTTATAAGAAATAGCACCAGTGATGGAGGAAGAGCAAACACCAGAAATGGGAGTGGCTGGGGAAACCCAGCCAGATGGGTGGGGTATAAATAAATTATTATTATTATTATTATTATTATTATTATTATTATTATTATTAGTGATCAAAGAGGGAAAGCTTTACTGTGAAAGACCACCAGGTCAAGAACGGAATCCAGAGCGAATGGTTTTACCCAGAAAGGGAAACCCATTTTAGTACTCCCAAAATCTACTCTAAAGGGGCATAGCACAAAGCCCATGGACTTGCTTGTCTGCAGTTTGTCAGATTTCATATTCAACAGGACCTCTCTCGCATCTGAATTTTTCAGACCAACACTCTTGGTCAGCCCCCTGTGCCCTCCTTCCAAAGGAAACCAAACCTGGGCGAGCACTAAACCCCTGGAACATCTCACTGTTGGAGCACCAGGGTGAGCATAGGAATATAATTAGCAGCTAGATGTCCACATTCTCTCTCAAAACTGTTTAGAGAAGGTCAGGAACAGAGACTGAATTCACAGCAGAACACACATGAGTAGGAATGCTGATCAGCGTTGCATTTCTCTCTGTGACATGCCCATTTTGATATGTCTTTTCCATCCACAAGTAGTTAAAATGTGCGTGCCAGCCCTTTGCTATAAAATCAATTGTGCTTTTTTGTGTAAGGGAGGAAGAACTTTGTACGCACAGAAGTTTTCCAGAAAAGCAAGTTTATCAAAGACATCCCACAGGCTATATGAGAAGTTGAGGAAGCAAAAGCAAAAAACTCCCTGGAAAAGGGGTATATTTTGTACATCCTTAGTATGGAAGCTGTAGATGTATGGGTTATCTGTTTCAGAACCATAGCCTGGTGTTCCATTTCAGTATTATTTCAAAAGGTCTGCAAAATCCTTTGTGTTTAGGCCTTCTTGTTCTCTTCTAAGAGAAGGGAAGCATCTTGTATGCAGGAGCTTTCCCCAAACTGTTCCTTCTTATTCAAAAGAGAGAAAATCCCCTGTACATGAAGGACTGGTGCATTTGTGTGAACTCAAAATTCAAAGGACAGTCTCCTAGCCATGGTTGGCATATGCTGCTGTGATGCTGCTATTAAAATATTCAGCCACCCTTTAAGTTTCAGCCGGCCTGTCTAATGCATCAAAAAGATGTGGCACAAAACCAGAAAAATGTGAAATGACATGGTAAAGTGTCATTTATTAGAACTTTGCCTCCTGGAGCAGAGGCGGAGCAGCGGCGGGGCTGCCCATGGCAAGCGTCCCAGGGGGGCGGCATGACGATGTCACCCCCTCCCCGGGATGATACCCAGGGTGGGCCACACCCACCACACACCCCTTCCTCCGCCAGTGTACTGGAGACAAGAATGAAATTTGGAAACCTCTCTGGATTTTTCTTTCAGACAGTGCAAGTTCTGAGAACTCTCAGGATTATTGCATTTCTAGTCAATGGCATCCATAAGACCTAATAGTCACTCCTGTTGGCTTCAGTGGGAGTTCCCCCCGTGCAAATTGCAGGCAGGCAGGCAGGCATGTGTGTGTGTGTGTGTGTGTGTGTGTGTGTGTAGAACTGGTTGCATTAAAGTTCCAATCTGTGGGTTGTATCCACCACTATCTTTCTGCTGCCACAACAGGCACCCACTTGCACAACAGAACTTCCCTCTCCTCTCCCTTGCAGCCCACCCTGTGCACCCTCAAAATCTGTTCGGGGGGGGGTCAGAGGAAACCCTAGAACAGCTTTTAGGGTCACACAAGAAGAGGTGAGGAAGGGGATCTCCCACTGCACAAGTGCAACTGTGCACGTAGCACTGAATGCAATCTATACTTGCACACACACACGCATTGCATATACTAGCAATTTATGTGAAGAGAACACCAACATACAAAGGCCCAGCTGCAGAGCTCACATAATGTGCCGTCTGGCTCTGTGCATATGTTAACATAGGCAGGAGCAGCTATGTGGACTCATAGGCAGGAGCAGCTATGTGGACACATAATCCAAGCAGTATGGAAGGAAACCTGCTGCACCTGCTTCATGCTGGGAATGAAATATGGCCATTATTCGAACCTGTCTGCAACAGAAGTTGACCTGAATGTGGGCTACAGCTTTTTTAACCACTCCGACTGAAAACTGCAAGGAGCTAACTCTGGAGTCTAGTATGGGTAACCCTCTCAGCTGATGGTTGTGGTAGGTGGGCAAAGTGAGAAACCCAGAATTTCTGGGATTTAGGCTGAGTTTTTGTTTTAGGTCATGGCCTTGTTCTTTATTATAACAGCTTGGGACAAAATGGCAGAAGATTCAGAATGGAAATTGGAGGTGATGGATGGGAACAGAAGGACACTTTTGTAGGGCAAGGGCCACATTCCATCCTGATTTGCATTTTGGGGGCCACATGCCAAAAGTGCTCAGGAAAAAGGCCAAATATGGCGAGGGACATTTTACACACACAACCACACATCCCATTCTCTCTCATCTGCCCACACTCCCCCATTCTTATCCATCCATCCATCCTTCCATCTAAACACACACACACACACACACACACATTCACATTCACATACAGACATTTAAATCTCCCTTTCCTTTCCTTTCCTTTCCTCTTTCTACTACTTGGTCCCCTTCTTTATCCCTTCTCTTTTATATCTCCTCTTCCCCCCTACACAACCTCAGAAGAAAACAGAACACAATCAGAAACTGATTATGTTAAATCAACCTGTACAAAAATATTAGGCTAGTGTGCCAGTGTGGTGTAGTGGTTAAGAGCGGTGGACTCGTAATCTGGGGAACCGGGTTTGCGTCTCCGCTCCTCCACATGCAGCTGCTGGGTGACCTTGGGCCAGTCACACTTCTTTGAAGTCTCTCAGCCCCACTCACCTCACAGAGTGTTTGTTGTGGGGGAGGAAGGGAAAGGAGATTGTTAGCCGCTTTGAGACTCCTGAAGGGGAGTGAAAGGCGGGATATCAAATCCAAACTCTTCTTCTTCTTCTAAATAATTCTAAAAGGAGCAAAAAGTGCTTTACCAGTGCTTTTGCTCTGAAAATATTATACATAGATTATTGATCATTTCTCAGGCGTTGCCTCTCTTACATAACTTCTGTATCCCTCCAGAGTTGTTTTAATTTTGCCTTTTGATGTGATTTGGGATGAGGAAGGGTTGGAATGATTTATGTCTTTTTAAAGTGAGCAACCACAAAATAGAGATATATAGTTAATTAAAAGTAAAGAAATGAATGAATGATACAAAGATTAGAAATAAGAATGAGTGTGCAGGGATTTAGTCAAGACAGTGGCACATTAAAATCACTTCAAACATTTGTATTTTTCTTTGAGCAACAGCCTACAAAAGCAGCCTGCCACTTTGTGTCCAAATCTCACACATTTCATTTAATTTAAAACAGCCCCCTATGATAAGAAGAAAATCCTGAGGGTATGATCCACATTTTATACATTTCATTTGAATGGCAGTTGAGATAGGACATGAAACATTTATTTCTGGGATAGGGCTTCCTGAGATGAATTGTTGAATACATTGTCTCAAGCTAGTACAGAAGGAATGAAACACCTGGGTCACCATTACTGGATACAACTTGGTTGGGGGTGAGGGAGAGAGTAGGCTAAACAAAGGGCTTCTCCATTGACCCTAGAAAAAGAGGAGTTAAATTTGCCTTCTCTGATACGCTCCTTGCTCATTTCCTTGCTCATTTCCTTGGTCACTTCAAGCTTCTTCTCTGCAAAGCCTAGCAATAAGTCCTAGTTTGGACCTTCAAGAATTGACTCAGCCATTAATTCCTCTCAACATCACTAATAATTGAAACTAGAGCTTCTAATCTAGAACATTTGGACTTCTTATGTACAGTGGTACCTCAGGTTACATACGCTTCAGGTTACATACGCTTCAGGTTACAGACTCCGCTAACCCAGAAATAGTGCTTCAGGTTAAGAACTTTGCTGCAGGATGAGAACAGAAATCATGCTCTGGCGGTGCAGCGGCAGCAAGAGGCCCCATTAGCTAAAGTGGTGCTTCAGGTTAAGAACAGTTTCAGGTTAAGTACAGACCTCCGGAACAAATTAAGTACTTAACCCGAGGTACCACTGTACTGTATTACAAAGAGACATCCAGATAACCATCTGAGATTTTACAAACAAGAAGCCCACATTAAAAAAAATGAACAACTCTGCAGCCTACTGGCTACTCAGAATTCCTGAACTGAAAAGTAAAACTACAGCTTAACTCCGGCTCTTTTGGTACCACAAGCCAGGAGGGCCAATGAAACAGTGGCACCTTTCCCTCATGTTTCAGGCATGTCCTCAGAACCCGCTTATTCCCTGAAGTTCTTCCGGCACTTCTCTTTCTCCTTACTGCTCACACAAACTTCACTCCAAAAGGAGATGTGCAATTGCAGACACTGACTTGCATCGAAAACTTTTGACTCTTATTGCCACCCACTCCTTATCTAATTTTAGGCTGCAAGTTCTTGGCTGAAGTAACTGTCTCTTTCACCACTCTGTGAAGTGCAGAGAGATGGCACTGTGTAAATAATTGATAAGTTAAAAAACTTCTTATCCATCAGCCTAGATAAGAAAAATCGGTGAGATCAGCAACATGGCAGCTGTGCCAGTTATTCACAAAATATAACCCTTTGCTGTTTTATGATACATTTTGAGTTTTATACCAGGGGTGGAGAACCTCAGGCCCATGGACCAGATATAACCCTTCAGCTTCTCCCCAGGCCACATCCTGTCCACACACACACACACAAACCCATACCATCCAGTTCTTTTGCTTAGCTGGAACGCGTCCTTTAACTGTATCAAAGCCTCATAGTTTGCCTGGGTGTTGAGGTGTACGCGTAGAACCCTCTGACTTTTGCATAACTGAACTGTAGCTTGCTGAGCAACAATAAGAGTCAAACCTATTGCACCACCCGCCATTGGCATGTGATCCTCAACCTCAAGATGGCTGCCTACTTCCATTCTATATGGCATCCGTCATTCAAACATTCTGTGGGTTTCAGCATGGCCGGCATCCGATGCTATGAAAATGCTACGATCCACGAGGACTGTGAGAATACCCAGGGAGTCCAAGGGAAAGAACAGAATTGGGTTTTTGCATATCACAGAGACAAAAGCCCTATTTGCACATTTCCTCTCCTTACATGTGCAAACACATAAGACAAACATGTCTGTGTGTGTGAGTGAGTGAGTGAGTGAGAGAGAGAGAGTGGGTAGGTGCTTCCAATCCCCATGTCCTCCACCATTTTCATATTTATCCAGTTTAGAGCCCAACACAAGGTCTGATTGTTTAGGATTCTAAAGCATGCCAAGAGAATACTCATTAGTATTCATTCACTGGACTGATTTCCAAGTTAGGACATGGGCACTTTCTGCTTCTGTTTTCATCAGAATTCTCTGGCATAGCTGGTTCTTCTCTTGCTCACACCCACTGGGCCACAGCAAGCAGCAGGTCACAATGGTGCAGAGCAGGAGCAGATGCAGGTCTTTTCTCAGTGGGCATCTTGATAAAGTGTGGGCCCTCAGCAGGTTCCTAACTGTGCTGACCCTTGATGCCATCTCTGTTCAGGACTGTGGGCATGTGGGTTGGCCAAGGAGGTTGAACTCTCTTTTTTGTGCTGTTTTGAGTTTCAAAGAAAACCTCCATTGGTACCAAAGGAGGCTTCCTTTGCAATGTAAGTTACAGGGAACCAGGCAGAGGGCCTTCTCAGTAGTGGCACCCGCCCTGTGGAACACCCTTCCACTAGGTATCAAAGAGAACAACAACTACCAGACTTTTAGAAGACATCTGAAGGCAGCCCTGTTTAGGGAAGCTTTTAATGTTTGATGCATTACTGTATTTTAATATTTTGTTGAAAGCTGTCCAGAGTGGCTGGGGAAGACCAACCAGATGGGTGGGGTATAAATAAATTATTATTATTATTATTATTATTATTATTATTATTATTATTATTATTTAAAAGCAGCTTCAGAGAGGTGTTTTTGTCAAGACCATTGCAAGGAGGGAAAGTTACACTTCTCCTGCCTACCTTCCATCTATTCAGGTTCCTCACTGCTAACGAAAAGAATGTCATATTCTGAAAGCTCTAATAAGTTTATCCCAGAACTGGGGTGTGCATGCTTGACTTGGGTTGCAGTCCTATTCACTCTTACCCAGGAGTATCTCCACTTATGGTGAAACTTACTTTTGAGTAAACAAGCATGTTGGATACACACACATAAAATGCACCCATCAAGAAAAAGAGAGAATAAGGACAACAGGGGGAAGGAAGCAAAAGTCATGCAGACCTCACTAATAATTTACACCTTCATAACCAATAAAAGTTTGGTAACCTTCCACCTGAGAGATTTAAAGATTTAAGACAGAGAAATGCCATCCCAGAAGAGAGAAGAAAAATATTGATTTTCAGCTTGCCCTTAACTCAAAGCTCTTTCTAGTGGCAGCAGCAGAAGTCTCTTTTCAAAGAAAACAAAAAGTGTCTAAGGTTGCAATCTTATGGATAGACACACTTACCTGGGATCCCACTGATCAGAGCGAGACTTATTTCTGAATAGACATGCATAGGATTTTGCAGTAAGAATGTTCAAAAACACTCTGATTTGTACCTATAGGGTAGAACTGCCCTTTGCGATGAGCCACATGTGAAGGAAAAGTAGAATAGAAATCATCTACACTACCAAACTCATGGAGGAGAGGGCTATTGATGGCCACTAGTCATGATGACTATGCTCTACCTCCATAGTTGGAAGGAACAATACTTGCTGAAGACCACAGGAAGGGAGGGTGCTCTTGTCCTCAAATCTTGTTTGCACGTTTCCCACTGGCATCTGTGTGGCCGCTGTGAGAACAGGATGCTCATTTAGATGGACCCCTGGCCTGGTCCAGAAGATTCTCCCTTTGTTATTATGTTCTTCAGTAAAAGTCAATTCATTTTTTCCAAGGACAGATTTTCTATGTCTTAATGTTTACACAAAGTGGGAATCAAATTATTCCTCCAGAAGGCTATGAGGAAGTTTAGCTAGAAAATGTCATAGAATATGTTCTTTCCCCTCCCTTCCCATTCAGTTCTGAACATAGTAGAACAGTGTGTTGTTGTTTTTTAAAAAGCATCGTATTTTGGAATCCATCACTAGATAGTACCAATCTTAAGTCAGACCAGAATTACAGCAGGAGGGGTGACCAAGTTGAAGATGAAATAGGTGAATGACTAGTGTCATGTCAGATAGCAGTATTGAATTTGCTCTCGTGTGAGTCACTAAATCAAATGTATCTTACTATGACTAGAGAGGTTGATGTGTTGGGTCAGAAATAAATGATAGGCTTTCAGGTGAAGGGGATCAGAGGTGATTTCAAGGTGGACTTTACAGTTTACCCAGAACTGAAATCCTAATGTATTTCCAAGTCAGGTTGGCAGGCGTGATAAAATATCCATGCAATGGCCATAACTTCTTTCAGGTTGGCTGATATCAAACAGTAATGTTCAAATGTAAGGTGTCGTTGCAACTGAAAAGAGGCCATAAAAACTTCAGAGAAAGTTTAAAGGAATAATTAGAATTAAACAATGGCATGAATGCTAAGATCAGCAGCTTGCCACTGACATCAATAAAAGCTAAAACACCTTCACACCAACGAGCCTTCTCTCAGCCGGAGCCCTTTAATCCCATAAGCCCAAACAATTCTGGTGATAAATACAACCTTTCCACCATCATGGCCTGATCCTATGACATCTATTGCTCAAATACAAAGAAAGGAAGATGCTTTCACAAGGTAAATATCAAGGAGGCAGTTTCCCTGGCAACAGGAAAGATTCAATAACTTTCTCCTTTTAATCATGTGAAAGTTTTGAAGCAACTTGGGGCAACTCCTAAGTAGGGATTCTTTGATTCTGCCTCCTTAACAAGCGAAATTAGTCATAGAGAGCCAACATATTTTGTTCCGAGAGAGAAAAAATTCTCACCCTGCCTCCCCCGCTTCCCCAAAAAAGCCACTTTGCAAAATTTTCATCAAATATTCTCCGTTTCCCCTTGCAACAGCAGAACAAGATGGAAGGAAGGAGCTGTGTTATTGTAACAGCTAATGGTGAGTCATATCCTCAAAAAAACTGTTGGAGAAATTTGGTGAAATTGTCATTGCAATTTCTTGGCTTGAAATATATTAGACATTTTGGGGAAGCCATATGTGGACAGCTCTAATTAGAAATATTTGTTACAAATGTTGGAGGAAATTAGGACACCAATCATAATAGTAACCTATTAGTAGATTTGGTCAGTAATGGTATTCATTATGGTGAGTTTTTATTTATTTATTTAAAATGTTCTTTCTGCCAAATACACACACACACATATGACTGAAGTGCCTGAGACTGAAAACCATGTACATTTATTTGTGAGCTGCACTGAGAATGGCCAGACTTTCCCCCAAGTAGATATGCATGTTGTCAATCCTCCCTACACTTCTGTGATCTTCTGTGTTTATGTTAGATAAATTTGCAGAACCATTTTTGAAGGGGAGAAAGTTACTACCAGGTGACATTTCCCCAACATACTCCCTGTGGAAGCCTTCTATTAAATACACCATCTTCTCGTGAAACTTCTGTTTAACCATATACCAGAAAACAAACATTTCAAACACCTGGTTTAATATGAATCTCACAAGAGAGTCAAAAAACCTTCCCTATGGGAAACGTTCGAGAAATGTCACCACCCTGTCTCTCATCATCAGTGCTTGAGTTATTGGGCTGTCCATTAAAAAGTGCATGCCTTGTCTTAGGAGCATATTGGGGTCCTCATTCGTCTTCCATCTCTGCTTGTGACGGTAGCAGTACTGGATGCTACTACCAAGCTGGAGTAGAAGAAATGGACCAGGGCTCTGCCTTTGTATACAGTAGCTTGATATATCTTCGTAGGTTCATAATTTTTGTGAATATGTTATTGTGTTGGTTATGGCACATGGATTTGTAATAAATGCTTGCTGGATCCCTGAAGGCCTCAATACACCAGTTATATCCAGGATGGGGAACCTCAGGCCACAGGACCAAATGTGCCCCTTTAGGTGTCTTTGTCTGGCCCTCAGAACCATATCCAGGCTGCAAACTCCCGTTAGCCCTGATTTGAATCCTGCTTGAGTATTTTTGACCTGGCTGGAGGATGTCCTTGAACTCTGAGAATGCCTGCCTGGATGGAGGAGAGAGGGGGGTGTATCTGTGTAAAAAAACCTATCCTCCGGTTGGAGGATGGATGGTGACTAACAGATTAAGGTTGAATCCTGACAAGACAGAAGTACTGTTTTGGGGGGACAGGGGGTGGGCAGGTGTGGAGGACACCCTAGTCCTGAATGGGATAACTGTGCCCTTGAAGGACCAGGTGCATTGGCTCCCAGTAGGTTTCCGAGCACAATTCAAAGTGTTGGTGCTGACTTTTAAAGGCCTAAACAGCCTCGGCCCAGTATACCTGAAGTGGAGTCTCCACCCTCATCGTTCAGCCCAGACGTTCAGCGCTGAGGGCCTTCTGGTGGTTCCCTCACTGTGAGAAGTAAAGCTACAGGGAACCAGCAGACGGCCTTCTCGGTAGTGGCACCTGCCCTGTGGAACACCCTCCCATTAGATGTCAAGGAAATAAACAACTATCTGATGGGTGGGGTATGAATAAATAACATCCTACTGTACAAAAGTAAAAATTGCATCATAATCCAGTACTCACTGAATGTATAGGATCAACAATCAAGCAAACACAACATCTTTATTTAATTTTTTTATTTCAAGATATCATTCTATGCGAAACAGGAGACCTGTATCTATGAGAGGGAACTCCTCAGAGATAAGATAAAACTAACCACTGTCAGTGATGTCCCTTCCCTTTGATAATCACAGATTTGTCTTGGATGGCAGCCGAGAGACCAAGAAGAAAGAAGGGGTGGGGTGGGGAGAGGAGGAGAGATGAGCCAAAGGATAATGATTTCCTCAAATAGCAGCTGCTACTTCCTTGCCATTTGAAGAGACAACACAGACGTTTCTGGGGAGTTTCATCGCAAATCTGTCCTGCTTCCAAGACGTAGACTGTTAAAGAAAAGGATCGCTTAGGACTATTTGAAGCAGAGCTGGAATAATGTGATGCACGTGTGCATCTAGTGTGCCAGATTTCTGAAGAAGACTCCACGGGTCTTTCTAGGCTTACAATATGCCCTCTGGCCAATAGCTGTGAATTCTCAAGTTTTCGACTAACAGTTCCTGTGCAGTTATCTTCAAAGTGTTTTCTTCTTAAAAAGAAGAGTAAAGCACAACTCAAGCTATATATCTGGGATTTTTCCCAGTGTTGCCCAAAGCTACATGAGAAAGTAATAATAAATGTCTGCTTTGGGGGGTTTGGGGTTTTTTCCCCCCAGAATTGGCAGACTTGTTAACTGCCTACTTCAGCCATTTTATCCAAAGGGAGCTGGTCAGTTAAGCAAGCAGAATGCCTCTAGCTACTTTACTTCCTTCTGCCTCCAGAGCTTTGCAATGGATGCATGCAAACAGAACCTTCAGATAATTATCCTGGCTGTTCTTTTGGAGGGTATTCAGCTTGCATGTATCAAATAAATTAGCCGTTTCTAGAATGTACACTAATGTTGTGAATCTAAGTATGTAGATACTTTGTTTTCAGTACTGAAGTCTGTTTTTAACCACAGCTGTTACCAAGTGGACAGTGTTAGACAGATGCCGTTGGATCTTTGCATTCAATAATTGGCATGTATCTACCTTCCAAACAGTAGCACTGTACTAAGCAAGGCCAAAACACATTTCATGCAAAAGGTCTGGCACACCCATTACACACGCCATATAACTATACATAGCTCAGGTGGTAGAGCATGAGACTCTTGATCTTAGGGTAGTGTGTTTGAGCTCCACGTTAAGCAAAAGATTCCTGCATTGCATGGGGTTAGACTAGATGACTGCTGTGGTCCCTTCCAACTCTACAATTCTATGATCCGATGAATTACTCCACCAGTCATAATGTTTTGCCCAGGCAACACATTTAGTATTCTACAAAGATGGAAAAATTAGACTGCCTCAGGATTTGGATCCCACAACACTTACTGCCCTATTCTATGAAGGGTTTACTTTATTGAAATTGTTACATTTGCATTAGCATAGGATCACAGGCTACGTTTGTAGACATTTTTTAATGTTTCTTTTTCTTCCTTTCCTTCTGTATTTTTGTTGGAAGTTGCCAAGCGTGGCTGGGGCAACCCAGTCAGATGGGCAGGAGTATAAGAAATAAAATGTTGTTGTTGTTGAATTGCAGCCTTAAGCTGTTTCTACCAACCCAACCTATTGCTTCTCTTCCAGACCATTAGAATTGCCACCTCTTAGCCAGTGGCAGCTGGTTCTGTGGCCAGGCGCAAACCCAGATTGGAATAGATCTAGATAATCTGTGTCCTCCAAGAATGCTTGCAGCTGCCCCACCACCTGCCCCAAACATAGGGTATTTGAAACTGGCCAATGGTTGCTCCAATCCAAAGCCAGCTCAAGAGCCAGATTCTTTAGAAGTGGTTGTACCACTGACATTTTCAAAGCAGCAGGGACCACCCCTTCACACAATGAAGTTTAAGCACACCTTGGACCAGTGGCGTAGCGTGGGTTGTCAGCACCCGGGGCAAGGCAAATAATTTGCGCCCCCTAACCCGTGGATTTGCGCCCCCTAACCCATAGATTTGCCCTAACCCCAGATGTTGCGCCCGGTGCGGCCGGCCCCCCCTGCACCCCCCACGCTACGCCACTGCCTTGGACTCAACCAGTCAGCCCTTTCTGCTGGATTTAATTGACCAGGAAGGACCGGGCTCGAGGGGGTAATGTGGTCGGGCACATTGCTTCCAGCTCTTTATCAGCATCAGCTTATATCAGGCATAGGTGAACTCCGGCCCTCCAGATGTTTGGGACTACAATTCCCATCATCCCTGGCTATTGTTCCTGCTGGAACATCTGGAGGGCCAGAGTTCGCCTATATAATTGCTTATATAATCGCATAAGGTGGAACTGATCCCAGAAAACATCCTCAATAGCAACTGGAGTTGCAACAAGTGTGGAGTCAAAGTCACTCTGAAGTTGAGTGACTTTATCCTCAAAATACTCCTGTCTCGATCATGGTTTTGCTAATGCGAGTTTACTCCAACTTCCCCAGTGTGATTTACTGCTGGCTCGCTCCTGACACACACACACTCCCTTACAGGGAGACCACAAGCAGGGTGAAGGTTCACCACCTCCCTCAGACTATTTTTCAGGAGGATATGCCTCACCTCAGGTGAATACTCATTAATCACAATAAGCTGAGGCACGATGTAACTCACCATGATGGGTGTGACATGACCAATGGGAAATGAGATGTATCCCTCCCTACGGAACTTTACTTGTCTTAGATGGATTTGTTCCAAATCTCCACAGAAAATGTCAACATGCAAAGAGGGGGCTTGTAATAATGAAAAGTCACACCGTTGATAAATGGATGGAGCCACAGTGCTGGCTGCAGTTCCCGGCTTATTTTAATTTCAGATTTATTTTATTCAGTGCAGAGCACAACTTTTTCCTCAAGTCTAATGATATACTGGATATTCTCTTCTCCCACGAAGACTCATAAAACTTCTCTAAGTTTCTGTAATAAATAACAAGCTTGTGCATGCCCCTTTATCCAGATGTTTCAGCAAACGGCACTTGACTGCCCACTGGCTGTTGAAACAGCCATATTCCGAGATAAACTTGTAAGAAATGATTTAATACTGAAGTGACTTAAGTGGCGTCTGGCAAATTGAGAAAGAAAACACTGACTTTACTAATGCTTGGCCAGTGCAACAAATTAAGTATGCTAGACTGACATGAAGTGCCAGAAGGCATTTAATGGACAGTAACGTGGGTAAAGAAAAGGCAGCCTTCCATTATTGCATTTGGCAGACTTCAGCTCAAGTGCTGCTTCCAAGAGCCCTCCCTTTTGCACTGTTGCCAGTTACTTATAGCGCTTTCTGATGTAGATGTCCCTGAGTCGGGGGAGAACATGGTGCCTGTTTAAATTTAACCAAGCCCACAATTTTATTAAGAAGAGCAGAGCTACCAGTCCTCTAAACTGCAGCTCCTGCAAGTAAGGAGGAAGCTCTCCACCCTGGGCAGGGGTGGCTGCTAACCTGGACCATAACTCTCATAATCACTGACCATTGGCCATGCTGACTGGGGCTGATGGGAACTGCAGGCCAACAGCACTTGCAGGGCCACGGATGAAGCACTCAGTTCCCTAGGGCAAGGAAGGAAGGCAGCTATCCTGCAGCTGCCTCTCATATATCTGCCCAGTCCAAGGATGATTCAAACCCCAAGTATTAGGGGTGGGCATTGGTGCTGTGTGCACCCCAAATAATGAGGTAAATGACCTCATGTTCCTGTGTCAGAGTTCACCATTTATAAGGGGTGGGGTTGACCATTAGCAATGACAACAGCATATCATTTATTTATATTCATTTATTTATACATATACACGATACATCTATCTATCTATCATCTATCTAATATATCTATATCATCTATATCTATATCTACTGTATATCTATATCTATATCCTGCCCTTCTTCTGAACAAGGACCTAAGGTGGTTTGCAATATAAAATTACATAAAACAGCTAGTACAATTTTAAGACTTAAAACCACACAATTATGGCCAGTCACCATAACACAGCAGCAACAAATATTTATAGCAGGTTTGGAAACTTGCACTGACAGATAAGTTAATGCACAAACTTAAAAGGGTGAAGAAAAAGAACTGTGTCAGTCAAGTTTCGAGATACATAGTACACCTTTATTGCAAGTGCCTGCAGTCCTCCAGTCATTCATGGTCAACTACGGCTAAGTATTTTGGGTTGATATCTAAGAACAAATATTAACGTAGTCTTTACTCCCCAACTTTTATACTCTTGATTATGCTCTATATCATGATGAAATCTTTTCTCTGTAGTTTTGTAACAAAATAAAAAGATATAAAGCACCATAACACTCAGCAGCACTCCTTCTAGGGTCCAACGTTTCATACAAAAAGGTGACAATGAAAGCCATCTAATGTGGGTCCCAGCCAAATATTACCTGGGAGAGAATTCCATAAATGGGCCATCACTATCAAGAACTGTGAACAGATTTATCAGTTGTTCCACACAGATTTTGGAGCTCTTTCTGCTTGGAGGCTCACCTCCCGCTTCTCATTTTGTTTCCTGGATGGATGCTGAGGAAGAATCCCTTGTTTAGGGAGATCGTCGGTTTGGAATAACGCGTCTCTAAACAGTAAAGTATGCTATATGGCTCTTTTTTATGTTTCGAGCTACTCCTGCTCAATTTTTATATCATTTTTATTACCATCATAATATTGTTTGATGTAGTTTCACTGAATGCTACTTCGGGGGCTTGACAATTAGAAAGTGAGTGAGAGAGAGAGGGAGAGAGAGAAGGAAAGAACAAATGAATTATTGGAAGACTGCAGGCTGATGGGCACACGCCTGTATCTTATCACTCTCTCCTTGTGAATCACTTTTTCAAACCTCTATGTATTACTGGCCACGGGGGAGTCTGCATTGATGGAAGCTGCTTCTATACAGATGAAAGAGACTGGGGTTGAAACATTCTTTCAAATTGTGTTGAAAGTAGATGGTTAATATGCAAGGCCCCTGATAAGATGGCATAGCCCATGTTTTTTTAAAAAAATAGGAAGTTAAGTCTTAATATTTAACTAGAACCTCTAACTGCCATGGTTATCAGTCCAGCAGGCCAGATACTATGCTAGGGGAGGGATGGGGAACTTTCTTAATCTGAGGGCCACATTTCCTTCTGGGTGACCTTCTGAGGGCCACATACCAGGGATGGGCATGGTCAGAGGCAAAAGTGGCTGGTGCGTTCAGCTCTAAAGGGATGCATAAAATAACAACCCATGGATTTCATTTTGTGTTTTGTACCTTTAGTTTTTCATGTAATGTATAAGTTATGGTTCACATTTTAAAAAAGCATTTATAAGCAGTGTAAAATGTCATTTTTGTTTGTTTTTCAAATGACACTTTGCCACTTCCATATGTAAATGTTTGTGCAGTTTTCCTCACAACATTGTTTTTTTTTAAAAAAATCTTAGAAAGGAAAAAAAAGCACTACTCCCTATCCAAACCCAATGCACACATTTCCCTCCAGTGCAAAATAAAAATAAAAATGTGCATGCTGAAAAATAGGAATTGTTTACAGGCTTTTCTTTCAGGCAAGCCAGCTGTGTCGAGAGGATAAAAAGAATCAGCACTTTGAAAGAAAATGAAGAATGCATTGTCCGTAAAGTGCGTAAGGCATACACATTAATTTGGTTTCACTGTAAACAAAAATGTACTTTACCTTAATTAGTATTTGTCAAATAATTCACCGGTGAAAGAGCGCCATGGTCTCAATGAGACATTAGGTGATTTTCTTTTCAGCCATCATGTAGCAAGTGGTAAGACCTCTTTGTATGAGGCTTCTAGATAATTTTGTCATTACTCCTTGCTGTGCAGACAACTTTGGCAAGATGTGTTTGCTTTCTGCTGCCAATGCATGATCTATTCCAGGCTAGGGTGGCCAACTAGTGGAAAGAAAGTAAAACCTGACAGAAAACAAAATGGCCCAATTGGCCTCTGTGCTCCAGATTTCTGAGATTCAGAAATCAACTAACAAAGGTTTTGTCTTTTAGGGACAGGGAACAAAACACTTATCCCCTGCCCAACAAATCCAGGGCAGGCTGGTCAATGAGGGCAAGTTGAGCACTGCTCAGGCAACCTCAGTCTGCCCCCACCTGCCTACTTCCTTACTTATAACGAGTCTAGGGGGCAATTTTTGCAAAGTTTATCTACGAGGAGGATGGCGATAAAGCTAGTCGGCTCTACAACAGGCTCTGGCTCCTGTTGGTCTTCCTGCACTATGACCAATGGACACCAGCCTTCACAGCGCAAAACATATGGCTGTCTAGGGAATTGTGCAAAGGTTTGCAACCCTATATAAAGGCCATTTTGAAAATGTTAAATGTCCTTTAAAAATAAAGGGATGGGGGAGGCACATCCTCCCATCACGTTCTACAAGTTACAATCTTTTTCAATGCTTTTTTTCTGGAGGTCCGCAGGGGTCCGCATACCCCTAAACATTGTGTGAATCTAAATTTGGCCCCATTGAGGGGCAGAATTTCAATATGAGTAGGAAAATGAGAGTACCCCAAAACATTTTTTAAGAAAAAAAGCACTGGTCTGATTGATTGATTGATTGATAGATTGATTGATTTCTCCAAAACTCTTCCCACAGCAGCTTATGCAATGATACGACCATTATATTGAAAACCATAATAAAGTAACAACAGCAATAAAACCAGCTGCTTTTAGAAACCAGGACAGCAGAAACCAGGCATGGGAGATAAATCATACAATTATGTTTGTTGTTATTTGAAGGCTTGGTCAGGGTTGCCTGACCCAAGCAAAGCTTTTGTTCTGCATCTGTGTGAAACTTCAAGTTCACACGTGCAGTTAATAAAAATATAGAGATGGACGGAATATGCGCAATCATGTCTGAATTGAACTGAGAGTTCAGAATCTGAACTAAATTAAAAAGATTGTGTAGGGTAGGAGAAACTTCCTGAGCCAGCAGGTAGCTCAGGTGGATGCTGCTTGTTCTGATCTAATGATGCTGCTTCTGCAAGTGCTACAAGATTTGCAGAAATACAAGTATAATATGAACAAAGGAGTTGGGGTGCCTTTTGTGAGCAGGTGAGGAGCTTGATGATGTGGCTGGATTCGGCCCTGCCTTTTGTGAGGCAGGTGGGGGTTAGTAGCCAAGAACAGGAACCAATAGCACTGACAAGGCTCTCAGGAAATGAGTGGCAAACACCCTTTTCTTGGGGAAAAAGAAACATAGCGCCACTCTTTTGATTGGTTGATGATTGACAGAATGGCACAAGGGTTTTCTATATAAGGTTGCTAAGGAAAGAAAGCAAAGAAGCGGAGCTGTTTCTCTCTGTTTTGCTCTGGATATCAACAACTACTTCAAAAAGCAGAAGACAGCTAGTGAAGCCCACACACATCCTGAAGATACTACTTCATCAGACATTGTGCAAGCAGCACCCAATGTGTCTGTCTCAAAAGAGGTAGAAAATATCCAGGTACCGGCACAAGAACATCACAACTGAAAATACCGAGGCCGCTACCAGTGCTGTACAACCTGAATGCCAGGAAAAGCTGGGTATAGCAAACTACATATTGAAAGCAAATATATCAGGCGTGTTAGAATTTGAGCTGTTTACACAGTGTTAGACTCCTGTAGAAAGTTATAGTTTCAGGTATAATTGTACAGGTTCTAAAGTGCTCAGGGGCACCAACTTGAATGAAATCTTAGGGGTCAGGTAAGCCCCCAATGGCTGCCCATTATGAGGAACATTTTGCCCCCCCCCCCCCAGGGGACCGATGGACCGCAACCACCACGGGACCAGATAAGCAAACAATGTAAAAACAGAATGCTGGATTTTGTGGGTCTTTGCCCTAATTCAAGGAGGACTCAATTTTTTTTTTTCATCTTATGCTTTTCACCAAAGGTTACATATCAAACTTCCTCAGTCCCGTTACCCAGCAATTTCTAATCAATTCTGCATCCAAGAAAATTGAATTTGTACAGTTCTAGGCACCCTAAAGGCAGTGTTTTTGTCCTTATTAGGTTTAATTAGTTAGGTAAGACACTTCTCTATTTTTATCACAAAACAGCACCTGCATTCGACTTCATTCCATGTTTCTTCCTATTCCTATTCTCTCTATTATGAGGCCGTGAATAAATAATGTGGATTGTAGAATATCAAAGTAAATTGCTTCTTCACTGTGGTAAGCTTAATGAGTCATCAAGCTGAGACAGTCTGATGATTAATTTACTCAAATAAGTGCATTTGACAGAGAAGGTCAAAGGGTCATTGGTTTCCAGGATTTTTGCATGCACTGCCATTTAGAAGGCATCTTGCCTTGAAAATCAATTTTTATAGGATGTTTTTGAAAGTATAGGCATGTGGATTTCATAAAACAGTTGGGTTCTATGGAAAAATGCCCCTTCTAGATCTGTTTTGTAGGCTGATTTTGCAACGAGAGGATAAAGAACCAAGTATGAAAAGGAGCCATCATCTGTTATCAGTTTCTTTATGGCATTCCTATTATTCTGTTTCAGCTACGTATTCTACACACATGATGGCCAGCTGCTCTGAAAATTAACTTGACATCTCCTGGGAAATTTCGGCATTTCAAAATCAAATTCAATTTGGAAGCAAAACAAAGAATCAATGTCAACCTGTTAAAAAAAATCTGGAAAACAAACAAATTTAAAATATTTTATGACTGAAAAGTTTTTTTTTAAAAAAAAGTCAGCCTCAGAAGAAAATGTTCCTGTCGAAGAATACTGCGTCACTGTGTGATTTGTGCTTGTTCCCCCTGCCCCAAACTACTGATGCAGATAGATTAATGTAAAGCTTAATGAAACCTCCGCATCTTTGACTGGCTGTCAGTGCATGCACATTGACATGTATGCAATGCTATACCCACATTCAGGCATTTACCATGACACTGTAAAACCACCTCTCCCTCTTTTAACCCAATAAGCCTACTGCCAGGGAGTAAGCCATGTGGCTTCACCCCATTGGGTGGACTGCTTCTACTCAGTGTAAGTCTGAAATGGTAATCAACATTATGCCATTTTCTTCTGTGTAAACATGGATATGATCAGATTGTAAGAGGATACTCCTAGCACCTGTGAACACTGGCGTAGGAAGAGGAAGGCAGGGAAGCACACCACCCCCAGCACCACGATCCCAGTGGGGTGCCATCGCGGCTGCCTCCCCCCGCACTGGGTGCCACGTCCCTGCAGGCAGCGTGCCACGCTCCCAGGATGCTTACCAGCTACGCCCCCTCCTGCTCTCCACCCCCAGTGCCAGACCATGAAGCTCTGCCACTGCATGCGAAGTATCACAGCCAAAGGAGATGGTGTGAAATCGCACTTTTATTTCAGCTTTGAGTGTAGCAAAGTAGTATAGTTTGGTAGGTCTAAAAGAAGTTTACTTACAAACTCATCAAATGCCAGAGTCATGCATTTTCCCATTCAGCAGCAAGAAAAACTCAGGTAGAAAAAGTTAGTTTACAAAAAAATGGTAAAATTTCTGAATATGTGGTCTGAACTTGGAATGATCAAGCTCAGGTGCCCTCTCTGATCGGGTTCACATGGTGAAAGAGAACGAACAGCTGAAAGAAGGCGAACAAAGAACTTTCCTAACTACTCCTCACTGGAGATGAGGAGGCATGACCTGGTCAAGTCTAGCAACAACAGCTTACTCTGTGGTCTTAACCCTCTCATGCATTTAACTAGACTAAACATGCTAGCTATATAAGGCTGCATCTCCCACAAACATTTCACTTTGCTGCTGTGCCATTAAGAGACTACAGGTCTGAGATTTTGATGGGCCCAAGGGAAGAAAAAAAAGAATATTAGGACATGGAAGCTGTGTATGTAAAGTTCTCAAAATATTTAATCTGCATCGAAATGTGTATTTGGCTATACAAGGCGGTAAGTAGCAATCATTGTGTAGGTGATAAGGGTTAATGTTTTTGGCTATACTGCCTGTCTGTTATAAATGAGTTCACACATTGTATAGTGCACAATATTTGCATATCTGCACAATAGATCACACCTTGAACAACAAAAGACACTTGAAAAGAGCAATAGAGAAGGTCAAGGATAAATAGAACCACATTTAATGAGGGAGAAGTGTGAAGGGGGAGAAGTGAAGGGATTCTAATCAGCAGCTAGTTCAGATGACTCAGGGCAATTTTAGCAAGAGTTGGATAGCATAAATGTCAATGTTGGTAAACTGGACCGCTGTTTAGCTATATGATGCTTTAGTATATTTAGGAAAGACAATACAAATACAGGAGAACCTTGCATCAGTGAGTGCTGTGCAATCAATAAATTTGCTCAAAGTAAATTTAGCAATGATCACCAGCATAAAAGCTTATTTTAGTAAACTAAACTGTTGTTCCACTATATGATGCTTCTGCCTATTTGGACAAGAGCACTGGAAAGACACAGAAAAAATGCATACATGTACATGCTTTGCAGTCAGTTTTATTTACATACATGCACGCACACAAGTTATTCTGTCTTTTGCAATGCGATCCTGAGACTATGTGTAAGGCCACATTTCTAGTTTCCATAACCTCTTCAGGAGTTAAAACTAACAGGCAAGTGAGAGTGAGAGCACTACGCTACTTCCCCCTTGTCACCAACTGCCTCCATGAGTTGGAAAGCCAATTTCTGAAGTGAAGAACCTCCTGTATACATGGAGGCTCTCCTTGCAGTTTAGAACCCTGGATGACTGGGTAGGTATCTGCTACCTGGTAGACATCTGGTACCTTACTCATGTGGTGTGTATGTGAAAATTTTGTGTCCACCCTTGCAAAGGACAGAACATCATGACATGGATAGATTCTCCTTCCTTCCCTTTGATAGACCTGTGGGCCACCCCAAGCTGCCTCTAGGAGGTCTCCTGGTATACCTGGTAGGAGATTTCTGCTACCTGGCCTGAACACCTCTGCCTGTTCACCACCCCAGAGCCACTGTCTACTCCTCTTTACTGCTAGGAACACCACATCTGCTAATCCTGGCAGACCTGTCAAAACAAAAAAAGGGCTTTCCCCCAAAGAAATACCGTATTTTTTGCTCGATAAGACTCACTTTTTCCCTCTTAAAAAGTAAGGGGAAATGTGTGTGCGTCTTATGGAATGAATGCAGGCTGCGCAGCTATCCCAGAAGCCAGAACAGCAAGAGGGATTGCTGTTTTCACTGCGCAGTGATCCCTTTTGCTGTTCTGGCTTCTGAGATTCAGAATTTTTTTTTCTTGTTTTCCTCCTCCAAAAACTAGGTGCGTCTTGTGGTCTGGTGTGTCTTATAGAGCGAAAAATACAGTATGTCATGGGTGACAGGTTCATTGGAGGGCTGAATGACAGAGAGACAAAGTGGGCATTGAATAAAGCACTGGCATGGTGTAGAGAGGATTACCAAAACCAATCTCTCAAAGAGACTGAACAGTCCAAGGGGACCTGGAGGAAGGATCCTTTCTTCCTGGGTGACAGTGGTCTCATTGAGCCTAATGCTTGCTAGATTATACTTCTGCATACCTTTCAGATGTGTGGCAATGAAGAACAAAAATGAGTTATATTACTGATCCAATGATTGGAGCTAGGGGGAGATAACCCATTCACTTTTCAGGCTGTCTTCTAATATTTCTATAAAACCATGCTCTGATTGATCATACCAAAAACCCAGCGTCCTGTTCTCACAATGGCCTACCAGAAGCTTGTGGGAAGTTCACAAGCAGAGCCAGAGTGCAATATCCATCTCCCCACAAGGGATTCTCAGCAACTGGTATTCAAAGGGTCAGACAGGTGAGGCAGAATATCACCATCTGACTAGTAGCCACTGATAGCCTTAACTTCTATGTAATTATAGAATCCTCTTAAAACCATTCAGGTTGGTGGCCATCAACACATCTTGCAGGAGTTTATTCTATAGTTTGTAACTATGTGCTGCATGCAGCTGTGCTTCTTTCTGCCTGCCATGACTTTTCTACCTTTCCAATTCACTCAATGGCCCCAGGTTCTCATATTATGACAGAGGGAGAGAAACCTTGACCTATCCACTTTCCCCAATCATGGCATGCCTGTGCACATAGGCATGGGGCGAAGATTATAAGAATGAGAAAAGAACCAGGAATGTGTTAACTTAAGTAGGCCCTCAGGATTTTAATGATGCTAACCAGGAATGAGGCAATGGAGAATTTATTATGCACACACACATAAAGGGGCCTATCACCAGGCAACTGAGAAGCTGCCAGGGACTTGACAAAAGAACATTAATCTCTCTTGATGACCACAGGGAACGTTGTCATAATTACCCAAATTCTTTCCCTTGCCTTTGGAAGGTGACACTACAGCTTCAGGAGAGCTTCTTTGACCACAACAAAGTCACAAAACAGCCATTTAGGAATGCCTGTTCCATTTTCATATTTACCAGCAGGGAAATAAGGTGGTAGTTTTTCATCAGGGCTGCAAGATTTATCTTCTGGTTTTGAGAATGATTTGTACCTTTGGAGCCTCTTCAGCTTAGTACCACAGAACTAAGATTTGCGGCTGTGATTTCAGAGCATGTCATAAGGGAAGCAGCTGTGTGTGGATTTAAATAGCAACAACAACAACACAAATTTGGCCTTCTTTTCTCCACCCAGTTCTGCAGCCATGGGCAGTCTCCTAATATGAATGCAAGAGGGGCAGGGTGACCTCTAAAAGTTAATATTGCATTTATTCTCTGCTTATTTTGCAGAAAGTTAGGAAAATAGTTTTCTTCTTCCAGTTGCTAGCACTATGGAAGTTGATGGCATTTTGTGCTTCCTGGGCAATAAAAGCAGGTGTGTTTGTCTTAAATATAGCATTTAATCATTTTTTTAAGATTGTTTCACATTTTGAAAAATCCATTTGCAAAATGAGCTTTGTCTTTGGTTTTCTATGCCTAAGATCCAGGACAAGCATCTTTACACCTTCTTTGAATACTATCCATGCATGTATGGTTTTTTTTTCTGCTTATAAGCTGTCCCTTTTCCATCCCCCAACTTCAAAATACTCTAGTTGTAAAAGCAGAAAGAAGAAGAAAAATGCTCCTCCATCAGATCTCTAACAATACAATCCTATACATGTCTTCTCCAATACAAGCCGCACTGAAGTCAACAATATCACTCCAAGATGTTTATAGGATTGCCATCTAAGGGTTATATCCAATGCTAGTCCTATTCAGAGCAGACCCCTTGAAATTAATTGACATTACTTGCTTAGGTCCACTAATTTCAATAGATCTACTGTGGGTGATACTTAATTAGTATGATTCATGGCAATATTTGATTTCTAAATTTAGGGACTACAGAAGTCCCTAAACATTTCTGCAAGCATACAAGGTAGGAACCAGGGCTTCCAGAAACCAGGGTAACATAGTTCTCATGGCTTCGAATAGCCCTGTATCACATGTGGCTTAGGCCACTATAAACCATGTTGTTCACCTGGTTGCAGTGGCCCATTAAAGTGATTTCATATCTACATTTCTCCTGCTAGCCACTGCAAACCATGGGGAATGTGTTTCACCTATTGTTCTTTAGATTAGAGGGATTTCAGATATAGTAAGGACTCATTTCCTCCCCGCCCCCCCCAATAGCACTGAATAGTGCCACACAAGTTTACAGTAGCACCTAACTAACTGAGGTGCAGCAGTGAACCTTCCTTGCTGCATGATGCTAGGTTCAGGATGAGGAAAGGTGCGGGGTGTCCATTCCAAGACATTAAAACAAAATAGAATTTTGTTCACAATCTGAAATACTTGTAGGTTTTACTTATTGATCATTTCTACAACAAAACAAAACTGACTGAGTTTAGTTATATTGATAGGTTTGCTGCTCAGGACTCTATTGGGAGTAAGGATGGGATATAAATTGAAATAATAATAATAATAATAATAATAATAATAATAATAATAATAGCAGCAATAATAATAGTGAGAGAGGGAGGACTGGAGGCCTTTTTCTCAGATGCTTCCATACATGCACTGTTCATCCAGGGTCACATCAAGAATGGATGAAGAATCAGGTTGTTGCTGTTTTTAAAAAATGTATACATGGAATTTGGTGTTTTTGATCTGATTGTTGAACCTCTTCCATTTACAATAAAAACCACAACTGCAGTAATTTCAAGATCCCCTCCTTTGAAATCCTGGTAATGTCAGCCCTAATCTAATGGATTATATGCAACACTATACACAAAATTTACCATTACTATTTTTAGTTACTGTTACTACATTTGCCACTTACCAGTCTTAGCAAATGGGTTTCAAGTAATAATAAAAAATCCTTCCAATGATCTTCTTGTGAAAAAAGTTTATTAGGATAGCACAAAAATTAATAAAGTGACAATGTGCCTGCTTCTGAGGACTTCTGAGGACAGTGCAGCCCCCTCTGCTGTATGCACAGTACATATAAGAGTCAAGCTCTGTTTTTTACTATACAGTGGTAGCTCGGGTTAAGAACTTAATTAGTTCTGGAGGTCCGTTCTTTACCTGAAACTGTTCTTAACCTGAGGTACCACTTGGGGCCTCCTGCTGCCGTCACACCACTGCCACGCGATTTCTGTTCTCATCCTGAAGCAAAGTTTTTAACTTGAGGTACTATTTCTAGGTTAGCGGAGTATGTAACCTGAAGCGCCTGTAACCTGAGGTACCACTGTATTTTGATACATAATTTTATCATACCAAGTGGATTATTTAAAAATCATGTTAAAATCCAGCTAATATCTGTATTTGGATTTGAACTGATATATATATATATATATATATATATATATATATATATATATATATAGGCTTCTTGTTTTATGATGCTTTGAGATATTATCATCATCATCAGATATATGGAATTGCTTTTTAATTATTTTTATACATGCAAATGATGTAAGTGTTTCATATAGGCAACAGTTCTGCATATGTTTTTATTGCATTGCCAATCACTTCAGGATAACTCATGGAAAGCAATTTGCAAATGAAATAGATTAATAAATATAAATATACAGTTAATGGGTTGTTGCGTGTATCTTTTTATGAGCTGGTGACTATGGGAAACCTGGAATGTATATGTGTGTGTGATGTCAAATGAACAAGGAATATTAAATTGTAAAGAAAATAACTCACAGGCAAGTTTCAACCACTCCTTGCTGCTTCTCCGATCAAATTAGCAGAGGGCAATGGCTTCATTCTGGTTAAAATATAAACAAAACTCACATGACGATATTCAGTCATAGACCACCAGTGTATAGTATAATCTGGCCCTCAGTTAAAACATCCCCATGTCTTCATTTTTGTGAGTGAAACCAAATCTTATGCATCAGGGCCAGCGCAAGACATTTTGACACCTGAGGCAGATCTCCAAAATGGCATCCCTCTCCCTACCAGGGAAGAAGGGGTGAGGGAAGATCTACATCAGTAACCAGGGGGAAAGAAAGATTGACTTAGAGATCTACTGCCCTCGTGAATCCTGCTGCCTAAAGCAGTCTTCTCACCTTGCCTCATGGGTGGGCTGGGCCTGTTATGCATGACACAGTACAAAGTGACTGACCCTTCACACTTTAGTTTTCAATTATTATTCATAATGATGCTACAGACCTAACAGATATCACTAGAGGGAGCTAATAGCCTTTCAAGCAGGAAAAAAAAGTCATTGTACTGGGGAAATTTGCAGTAGAATTCACAAGGCAATACTTACTAACTTCATCTGCACACAAACACACACACACCCTAGAATTCAGCTTTCATGGGAAGTTTTACTAAGATTTTGACGATATTTGAATTTCTGCAGCATGTTCACAATAGAAACAGTCCAGATTTAATTGATACAATCAAAGCAAATAAAACATTTAGTTGTTCTGGACAATATATATATATATATATATAGAATATATATATATATATATATAGAATATATATATATATTCTAATGCACATCAAAAGTTGTATGAAGCCAGTTCCACACCAAAAGCTGCATGCAGAGGAACTACAGTGGTACCTCGGGTTAAGAACTTAATTCGTTCTGGAGGTCCGCTCTTAACCTGAAACTGTTTTTAACCTGAGGTACCACTCTAGCTAATGTGGCCTCCCGCTGCCGCGCCGCCGCCACGCGATTCCTGTTCTCATCCTGAAGCAAAGTTCTTAACCCGAGGTACTATTTCTGGGTTAGCAGAGTCTGTAACCTGAAGCGTCTGTAACCCGAGGTAACACTGTATTGTACGGATGTGAATGTGCATCTTTGGCAGAACTGCCATCTGCTAGGCACATAGAAAGCTGATTCCGTGCACACTTCTCCTTTGCTAAATGTTCACCACTAATTCCAGCCAATATTGCTAAACCAGTTTGCCACCTTATTATGAAAACAGCATTTGACATTGGCAAAGTGCTTTAAATTAATATTCTTGTGGTTCATGTTTCAGTCAGTGCTGGAGACACAGTATAGTCTTTCGTCAGCGAGGTGGGGATTCATTTTAGCCAAATAAACCTGCTTTGAATGCCAGAATCTGCTTTGAATGTCAGAGCAAATTCAGAATATATCACAGAATTGTAGAGTTGGAAAGGGGCCCAAGGGGTCGCCTAGTCCAATCCACTGCATAAAGAAATAGAGTTTATTGCACCAGCCACAATATTTAGTTTGAACCCCAATTTGGAACTTTGTAAAAGAGCCCAGTGCTGCTCAGATCAATTTGGAGGCTGCTCAGTTTGGCTCAGAAGTGTGAGTTCACTTTGTGTCCCTTTTCCCAATTAAGTATTGTGAATTTTTTAAAAGGCTATAATTTCCCCCCATGTTAATGAGATGGATGAAATCTGCAGTCACACTAGCCTTTCGCTCAAAGACAAAGCCCGCCAAATTGCAGGGAACTAGGTGCAGGGTTTCAATGATGGACACCTCTATAATGTTTCTCCCCCAAAATGGATGGTCTATTTGCAGGCTAGGTTGCCCTTTCTGAAGGCATGGATCCTGCCAGTATGGCTGCAGTGATTTTCCTGAAAAGGCAGAAAATCGCTGTTTGGGGATGGCTTTAAAGGGACTCACTTAATCCGAAATGTTTTGCAAGCATGAAAGAAATGCTCCTGCATAAGAAAGCTACCAAATTGCAGGCAAATAGGTTAGTTTGAGAGAGGGCTCTACCAGATCATGTCAAAGACCCATCTAGTCCAGCATCTTGTTCCCACAGTGGTCAACCGCATGGCTTTCAAGAAGGACCTGAGTGCAACAGTGCTTTCTCAACCTGTGATTCCAGCAAATTCGCTCCACTTCCCAGTGGGGAGGAGTTGCGGTGGACTGCGTGGCCACCCACTCCCCACTGGGGGCGGGGGACCTTGTCCCCCGTTGCCTGGGGGATCCCGGCCACGTCAGAGCCCGGCCAGCCAACCCGCTGGCCAGGGGGCGTGGCCGGGGCCGTTTAAATGGAGGAGCGAACCAGAGGACTTCCTCTTTGGCTTGCTTCCTCAATCACCCACCCTCCTATTTTGCAAGTTAGGCAATGGCCTTGCTATGGACTTTGGTTGGTCGCCTTGGTTGTCCGAGGGGCCTGGTAGGAATTTTTCCACTTGGCAAATTGGCACTGGCCACTTGGTTTTCACCTACCTCGTAGCAATCGTCACAACTTTGTTAGGGTTGCGGTTAGGCATTGTTTGACCTCGTGTGGGGGAGGGGAGGTGTGGCCATCACCTGCCCATCCATGCTTAAGGGTATTCCATTAAAGGAATCCGGGGGTGTTGTTCTAGTCTGAAGCCCAGCTGGGGGGCTAAGGCCTTGACACGACCCCGACGGGAACACCAGGGGGAGCTTGAGTTGGTCCGCATCGACAGGGCTCCCTCTACCGGTGGCTTACCCTTACTGGGGACTTCCTGCACAATGGGCAGGAGTCAGATATAGTCAGGTCCAATCAATGCCTAAGCAATACCGTTCACATTCTGTAATTTCAATAAAGTTGTGGCCAAAATTTTCCCAGTAACCTAAACCTAATATCTGTGTCCTTGTGTGAGTTATTTCCAACGAGGGGGTGGCTGCGGGGTCTCAACACGCAACTGATATGCAGAGGCATATTACATTTGATAGTGTAAGTAGCACATAATCATCATGACTTGTAGCTACATACACAGAGGCACATGGAGGTCAGCGGTGCTGGCAGACAGGAGTCTTGTTCAGGGGCTTTTATGGTAGTCACCTTTAAAGCTGGTTTTGAATTTTTGGGATGAAAAAAACTGAACGGGATTTGCCTTATGGGTAAAATTATTCCCTCTGATTACAAGGTAGACACAGCAGTAGTGAAGGAGTAGTGTATCCCTTTCCCCTTTGTCATCCGGGTGTCATTCTTAAGCTAGTTTTGGAGATCCCTGGTAAAATAAGTCCCCCTGATGATACGCTTGACCTGTCAATCACAACAGGTCAACCAAATAGGGGAATAGATAGGAATCATAGAATTGTAGAGTTGGAAGAGAACTTAGAGGTCATCTGGGCCAACGCCCTGTAATGCAGGAATTCTGTCCTGGGTGGGCTCAAACCACCAGCCTTCTGGATAACAGCCAGATGCACCAACCCATTGCGCCACCTGAAAGGGTGAGTTTCCCACTTAGTACTAGACCATATTTCTCTGACATACCTGTTTTATTACGAAGCAACAACAAAGATGTCATAAGATGCTTTCCTGGTTTTACTCTATGAAACAGAGTGTTAAGCAATCAGTAAGACTAATGCCATTTTAAAGAACAGCTGCAGAATCTGCAACAAAATGTTACAAGAGGTAGAGCTGCTTTTAAATGTAGTACCAAGCCAGCTACACCTACTTTCAGGATGTTCCATTTCACACACACACCCCTCCCAGTTCTCCATTTCCCTGCCCCAGCAGACACTCAGGTATAATTATAATGCTCATTCTTCATTGGGTCATTTGGGGGACTATTTACCCCCTCAAGGTCCCCTCCAGCTGTTTTCTACTTCTGCAAGCCTCTTGCTTCCAGTTTTCCCATTCTGACTCTACAGCCATCAGAACTCTGCTCCTGAGCTCGTCATTATAATACAATTATGGACCAGATTGCCAGTAATTGCTTTTCCCCAGTATGCTTTCCATATATATATATATATATTCTCTCCCTCTCTCTCTCTCTCTCTCTCTCTCTCTCTGTGTGTGTGTGTGTGTGTGTAAAATAGCAGAGTGAGAATGCAGTCTGGGATCTGTCATACTGATGGTTCACTCCATCATTCTTGGTTGCCAATAAAAAGAAAGATATGTAAACAAAGCATTAACATTAATAGCATACATAAATATATTGCATGAATAATTGAGGCACACCTAATGTAGCAAAACTTTAAAATTATAGTCCAGTCATTTCTGAACCACATTAGAAGTACACGTCCCCGCATTACTTATAGATGGGGTTCTTACAGTTAATATTATTAGAGCGTGTGAGGAGTTATAGCATATGTGATTATGAGTCTCAGCAGTGCATTTTGCAATGGTAGATTATTTATTTTTTTCCCTATAAAAGAAAAGAAAGCAAACAGCTATATATTGTGAAGAGTTTAGCTATTTTTTAAAAAAAAATCAGTTATTTGAGCTTGATATAAATTATTTATCAGAACTAATGAATGTCTTAATGAATCTTAAGTCTTACTGGGCTAAAGGGTTGCCTTGGACTTTGTCTGGTTGTCTCTTCCTCTTTGGTAAAGTCTGAGTCATTGTGTCAAGGGATTGGATTAATGGCTCTTTTACTTGACTTTTATGAGCACGTGTCAATTTGAATTAGAACATTTCCATGATGAACGTTCCACCACCACAGGGCCTGAAAGGTTCTGCGAAATAATGAAGGAAGAAACAAGAAGATTGTCTACCTGCTGCACTTGTACCAACCTTATAGGGATGCTCTGTCAGTTCAAATACTAATTGTTCTAATCTGTACCTTCCTGGGCTGATGCATGGATCAGAACCACCCAGTGAATTCTGCACTTCCAGAATGTTTGAACAGAATCCTTGGCTTAAAAACACATCAAAATATGTTTTCAAATGCATATTTTGAGTGAAAACACATTAATGCATAATTAAATGGGGATTTTTGTGCATATTTTTTTAAAAAAAATAATAACCTCAAATTAATGTGGAAAGATGATGGAAAAGACAGAGATGCAAAAGACACTTGCAAAAATGACATGAAAATAGGCCGGTGCATCCATCCATAATACCCAATCTTATGGTTTATTATGGCTTGTGGTAACATGCGGTTACTCTTATTTTTTACATTGCTTAAAAATGCATTCCTTTTACAACCCTGCAGGCTATACTTCAGGAACAAGGGTGAGATATTAAAATAAATGAAAGAAATTACAGGTATTTAATATTGCCTGATATGATCTAGTTAAACTATATTACTAACAACCAGATACCAAGAACTGCCACACTAGCAAAGTATTACTTAGAGTGGCATATGTGGATTGCTGCATTAATACTGTGTCCAGTTCTGGGCACCACAGTTTAAGAAGGATATTGGCAAACTGGGACATGTATAGATCAAAGGTCTGGAAATGAAGCCTTACGATGAATGGTTGAGAGAGTTGTGTATGTTTAGCCTGTATAATTGCATTAGAGTAGCAAACTCTGATGATGAGGTCTGTTAATTCTATAAAATTTATATATGGAGCTCAAATTATGGATGTGGGTTTTGGGCTGGTCACGTTGTGCGGATGCCTGATTATCATCTTCCAAAGCAACTACTCTATTCCAAACTAAAAAATGGAAAGCGTAATGCTGGTGGTCAACAAAAGAGGTTGAAAGGCTGTCTCAAGGCAATTTTAAAAAAAAATGTAGTATAAACACCAACAATTGGGAAACACTTGCCTGCAAGCGCTCCAACTGGAGAACAGCCTTTACCAAAGGTGCCATGGGCTTTGAAGACACTCGAACTCAGGACGCAAGGGAGAAACATGCTAAGAGGAAGGCACGCTTGGCAAATCCACACCGTGATCAACTCCCGTCCAGAAACCAATGTCTCCACTGTGGAAGGACGTGTGGATCCAGAAATGGCCTCCACAGTCACTTATGGACTCATTGTTAAAACCGTGTTTATGGAAGACAATCTTACTTGGCTATGAGTGATCGCCAAAGAAGAAGAGGGCTGATGTACATGTGACCATAGGACTGATCTCCAAGCATTTGAGGAAAGGAGGTCCCCAAATCTCACTCTACTTCCAAAGCTGTGAAAGCAAATGGGAGCATTTTGATCACAAAAATGATCCCAATGAAAGGTTTAAGCACAAATCATCTCCCCTACCTCTGCATCAAGTTTGGAGCTGCCAAGTCTACGTACCCCAACAACACTACCACAAAAAAAAATGCTAGCAGGTTAATCATAGATCACCTTTCACCATGTATAATACTGTCCCTTGGTGACCCAAGAACAGCATGCAAATGTCAAATATAATTGGATGTCATATTTTGTTAAATAGCAAAACTGCCTCCAGGACAGCCTCTGTTGACATGCTGATTTAGAAATGCAGAGGAACTGTGGGTGAGAACTCGGGGGCAGGGGTGCTTTCTGCATGGAATAAGTGGGTGGCATCCAACTAACTTTTACTCAGAGTAGACCTATGTAACTTAGCAGACCTAATTCATTTCAACGGCTCTACTCTGAGTAAAATGTAGTTGACTACCACACTTGCTGAGTACCAACCAGTTGGATGTTGTCAGATGAATGATAAGAATGCATGCAGCCCCTCATTGCCATTCATTAGATGCCACTGTTCCCTGTGTGCTTTATTATGATGTCTGTGTATATTTTTCATTCATAATTGCCTCTGTTATGCTAGAAAGATGGCACTGTATGAAAACACGATAAATGGGACTTCATTGCATTCTGTGATCCTATATTTTATTTCCTGGTAAATTTTGCAATACATAACTGCAGTTTCCAATGGATAGTGTCATGGTTTATATTAAAAGTAGACACTGTGTTTCTATTGACAATTTCTATGGGGGGAAAAACCCTGAATGATCTTCTGTTATATTTGTAGTCTTCACCTGTCGGACAAGGCACCCAAGAGATGACATTGATTTTTCCCCCTTTACAGAAGACAAAAATAAGATATTTCTACTTCCTTGTAAATTTAGTATGCTACTATGTTGCACCATACTAACACATCATACAACAGCGTATACAAGCAAAACTAAGTGACTCATAATTCTTTTACCAGTGGCTTCTGAACTGGATTTTGGTTGCAATCCCATGTAATCTTAGCACAAGAAGTTTGAGAGTTGGTGTTGTTGCGCAAGCAACAGTGCAAGTAGTAGCACACAAGCTTAACTGTTGCCAAGTATAGAAACATCAGGTCACACAGCATTTTTCTGCAAGCACAAAACACCCATTGGGCTTGAATGTTGTGCTACACTCCACACAAAGCCTGTTGCATTAGCAGAATGGCACCAACTTAAATGGCTTTAACAGAGGGTTAGACAAACTCATGGAAGATGAGACTACTAATGGCTACTGCCTTCAATGACTATGTTCTGTCTCCAGTGTGGGAGGTAATATGCTTATGAATACCAATTGTTGGGGCTCATGAGTAGGGCAAGTGCTCCTGCATTCATGTCCTGCTTGCAGGCTTCCCAAAGGCACCTGGTTGCCCACAGGATACTGGACCAGAAGGGTCTTTCATCTGATCCAACAGGGCAGGGTTAGAAGGCAGGCTAGTAAGTGAATGGGTGATTCCACCCTGGCTCCAGTCACTGGATCAGTCATGTAATTTTTCTGTTCTTCTGGACACTGTGAGAATAGAATGATGGACCTTTCGTCTGATCCCTATGGATGTTCTTCTAGCGCAAATGTTTACACTGAAAATGTTCAAACATCTCAACCATGCCTTTGGAGAAACCTCTTTATATGAGATTAGGAATGGGGCCTGTGCATCGTAACACACACTTTAAGAAAGAAGACCACATCCCTTCATCTCAGTATGAGTTTTTGTGGGTTAAAGGGGACCGACAATCTACTCCAACAATCTTCCTGTACTTCAGCTGCTGATGCTGGTACAATGAATAATTAGGAACCAAAATCATTCATTGTCACTTCACATCCATTTCTATTACTGCTACTACTCTTTCTATTGAAAACTGAACATATACAATCATAAGATGCAAGGTGAAAACTGAGAGTGGTGAGAAAGAATAAGCTAAAATCAAATACTGTTTTAAAATAATATTTTATATTTTGAAATAGTTTTCTTCCATTTTGACCCATCTTAAAAGCCTTTTAATGCCGCCAAACAAAATCACAGAATGTGCAAGAAAATATCTAAGGAGCAATTCACCTCACAGTAGATTTCCTAGTCATTTACTGGCAAATGATGGAAATGAGGATGGAATTGGGTCGTGTATTGAAAATTGCTAATGCTCCTTGAAATGTGGCAGTGAATGTTGCTTGTGGTACAGAAAGGACTTTCAATTTTAACTTTAAACTCACAGCATAGCTAAAAACAAAAGAAGAACCCTCCTGGATCACACCACAGGTCCATTCATTCCACCTTCCTCATTTCCACAGTGGTCACTGGCCTTGAGATCCTACGTGAGACAATAGCTCTCCATGACTACCACCAAGCTGGACTGACAGCAGCTGCCCCATAGCTCAGAAAGGTTCACCAAAGTCTCATAAGGCTCCCTGACACCTTATGAACCTTGAGTACTTGAGATTTTGGGCAGGCCTATATGAGCCTTCTGCAGCCTGGCATCAGTCTGTGGGCAACTGCTGCCCATTTTGGTGACCCAGCTGTGGCCCAGCTAGTTTGATATGAGCGATAGGCTGCTTGACCAGGTAGCATCTGCCTTTGTTTTGTCTCTTTTGTTCGAAGTCCAGTGGCTGCTGCACATCACTTAATAGAGAAAGTGACCTACCTGCAGTCATTGTTTGATAAGATGCTCCCAGCCCAGCAGGGTGCTTGGCTTACTATGGAGCATCCGAGCAGGCAGACATCTGCCATAGGATCTTGAGCAGCAGTGGCAGAGAATACATGATCATTCTGGCATAGTGGATTATTACAATTTGCCAACCAGAGCATGTGATGGATAGGAGATGGTAGCACTGCTGTTCCAGGTGGGTAGCTGAAGAAGAAGAAGAAGAAGAAGAAGAAGAAGAAGAAGAAGAAGCGTTTGAGGAGGAGGAGTTTGGACTTGATATCCCGCCTTTCACTCCCCTTAGGGAGTCTCAAAGCAGCTAACAATCTCCTTTCCCTTCCTCCCCCACAACAAACATGCTGTGAGGTGAGTGAGGCTGAGGGACTTCAGAGAAGTGTGACTAGCCCAAGGTCACCCAGCAGCTGCATGTGGAGGAGCAGGGAAGCGAACCCGGTTCACCAGATTACGAGTTCACCGCTCTTAACCACTACACACACACTGAGTGAGTGAGTGCTCATTCTGCCACCATGCCTAAGATGAGCAAAGAGGCTCAGCATGCCTTATGGAAGGGCTGGTCCTGTGAGATATTTAATTTATTTAATTAGACTGTTAGAAGCTCATTCCACCTCCATTGATCTCTGGGCAAGTAACAATAAAATTCAATGAAACCGAAAAAATACAATTTTGAAAATTGCAACAAGAACAGCATTTAATACAATCTCAAATAACAGTGACACTATTGTCCTAAAGCATGAATGACTAGCCAAGTTTTAACCTGTCATCTAAAAACCACCAGCATAGGCCCCAAACAGGTTTCACAGGTGAGGGAATTCCAAAGTAGGGGTTCCGCAACAGAAAAGTCCAGCCTCGCCTGCCAACCAGATGTATAAGTTCCTGGTAGTGGGACACTATGGAGCATTGTCTCTTTTACCAATCTTAATTCCTGGAGTGGAACATACAGGGAGAGGGAGAGATACTGTATGTATTGAAACAAACACAGTAATTATACATATGCTAGTCTAAAGGTTTTCCTATATGGATGTACTTTATCTGTAGAAACATGCAGCATTTCAAACAGCCCTGAGTTCTCATTGAATCTGAAACAATAGCACTAAAACTGAAGGAACAGTGCTGGTGATTTTCTTTTGACTCGTTGAGAATCCATTTTACTTTCCAAAGGAATTCACCATGTGGCCTCCTATGGTGTGCTAGCAATCATGGAAATAACTAACTGATGTGATGGAGCATAAAACATCACACCTGCAAAGTTTGTTAGCCATGGAAATTTACAGCTGTTTCCCTCACAGAACTGTATATTTCACATTATCATGTGCCATATTACATTATTAAACTATAAATTTTCATGGCTAACAAACGTTGCAGGTGTGGTGTTAAATGCTCAATTGCACCAGTTAATTATTTGCATGATATTTTTAACACCTTAGTAAGAGACTGTGAAAGCAATGTGGAGCCAATAAAAGTAGTGCAGGGGAAGAAAAGGTAGCGTAAAGGTATGTTGACCTGGACAAACTACAGATTTATGATTGATAGGAGCAGAGTTATAAGGGATTAGGTGGTCTTTGAGGTATCCTAGACTCAAATCGTTAAGGGCCCTGTAAATTTATACAAGAAGCTTGAACCAGCTCCAGTATGAGCACTGGAGTTATGTGCTGGCAAGAGTCTGTCCCCATCAACAGTGTTTTTGCACTAGCTGGAGCCTCCTGATCAGGCACAAAGGTAGCCCCACATACAGTGCAGTGCAGTAATCTAGCTTTGAGGTTACCAGTGCATGATTACCATGTTCAGACTATCCTTGTCTAAGAACAGATGTAGTTGACATATGAACCATAGTTGGCAAAAGGCACTCCTAGCCATTGAGGCCACTTGAGCTTCCAGTGAAAAACATGGATCCCAAATCCAAAGCAGTTCTTTCAAGGGAAGCGCAACCTCATCCAGAACAGGCAACTGGCCAGTCTCCCAGACACCGGAACTACCAATCCACAGTGGCTCTATCTTCCCAGGGTTCAAGGTCAGTTCAACAGTCCTCATTCAGTCTTCCACTCTGTGGGTTTCTGGCCCTTGTTTGTGTGCATCATATGCACATGGATTTTCACACAAAGTTAAAGTAAATGATACTAACGCCTTACCTTGGGAATGAAGTGATAGTTGGAAAGCCCTTGGCCAATTTATATAAGAGCTATGCTACCAAACAAATGAAGTCCTCAAAGAAGAAAACTATTGGTTTTCAACAACAACAATACTCTCTGAGTTGCTCCAAAGGTCAGTCCACATAGCAGGCACGTCACTTGACAACTCGCAGCATTACAGTGGCATTGCATTTGAGATGATGACTACAATTAATTACATTTGTGTGGTGCCTCCACCCAAAGTGTCAACATTAGAAAAGACCAGAAGTTAAAATACATAGTTACAAAACAACACCCAACAAATAAGTCCCTCCATTAAATTATTATTTTATTACTATTTTAAATGTAAAACAATAATAGTAATAATAATAAAAGTAACAATAATAATATCATCATTGGCTAGGATAAATATCTTAACTCAAAGTGCAGAATTGTGCCGCTGTGAGAATTAATAAATCGTTAAAAACCAACTACAGTGGACCCTCCGGATATGAACTTAATTCGTTCCGGGTGTCCGCACGTACCCCAAAAAGTCCGCATCTAAAGGTGCCACTTCTGCGTATACACTTCCAAGTTTGCCGTGTTTGCAACCAGAAAGTTACATTACCCAAAGGTAATGTAATCCGAGGGTCCACTGTACTTAAAGCCTGACCAAAAAGAGACAAATTTATTCACATGGCACTGAAAATACTGTACAGAGGGCCTACAGAGGAGCTTCCCTGAGGAAAATGCACCATTAAGTAAAATTGAGCTCAAAAATTTGAATACTGCAGCCAGTGTGACATGTTCACCTGAGGTCCATAGGGTAACTGAGAGATAGATGCTCGTAATTCCACTGGGTTGTCTCCAACTAAGTTCTACTTAGAGTAGACCCATTGAAATTAATAAACCTAACTTAATTATGTCCAAAACTTCAGTAGGTCTACTCTGAGTATCACTACCATTGGACATAACCCATGATTCTACATGATGCATCTCAAATACAATTATTTAAATAATTGCTACCGGTCTGACATGGGACAGGTTTCATTTTTACTTTCTTTGCACAGATCGGTATAATAATAAAAATACATTCATTGCCTTATAAACTCTAATTTTCAAATCACATTTTGAGCATGTACAGAGACTAAATTAACACAGGGAGTCCTGTGATCTAGTCACCAGTTTGCTTTACAACTGACATTTTACAGAAGCTCACTGTCTGGAGAAAGGGGTGGGAGGAGTTATTTGAATCTCGCTAGAAAGGAAGTGCAGAAGGTCATTTGAAATCTACCTAACATAAAATGCTTGATGTTTGCATGCTCATTTTGGATTCATGACACATTACTTAGTTCTACATTAGGCTAATGTAGAACAATATTAATGAGGAACCCAAGGTGTAATGTTCTTGCAAGATTGCTGACAGAAGTAAGGCTAAGTTTTAAACGGGGATTGCTTGCTTTAGCATTATCTCTATTGCAGTTAAACATGCTCTACATTTTCTGGGCAAACATCACTTGGAATTAATTGAATGGAAAGAGGGATGTTCAGAAATGCATCTTCAGAGTTGGTGAAGTATGACTTTTTAATCAAACTGAGTCACTGTAAACATAAATTAGCTCTTGTTCTTCCTGCTGACTTGAAAACAAAGAAAGGAGTGAATCCATTTAGGTCCTGAGGTTTTCTTTTTTTCATGAGCCTGCAATTTCGGGGGGGCGGGATATAGGATAGTATATCAACTAGAATTGTCCTGCACTAATATTGTAATAAAATCTATTTGTTTTTGTTGACCATGTAATGATTTCTAATTTATGTCACTGCCTTTTAATTGAAAGCCAACTATTATGACACAAGTCCAATTTAGGAAAAATGTGACCTAAGTTTCTATGGAAATCCATGGAATATCTGGACATATTTTTGTTTTTTAAACTTTTCAAAATTCAGAATTTAACTTCCCATGCTGATAGTCACTTGCTGGTGGACATAACAGACTCTTAGAAAGATAATTATGGATCTTATAGGAAATTAACATATTGTGTGTATGAGCTTAACACATTAAAAATGCATCCATCTGAATAACCCAAGAGCAATAGTTGTTGGAGTCTCCTAAATAATAACATGACAGATTCCATATATTATTTAAAAAACTGGTAAGCCTGTGCACATGGGCATGTGTGGATATGCTTTAAAATTCATTCAGAAATATCTCCAATGCACAAAAAAATGATGTCCCAGATTGAATGTACTCGAAACAGGTTGTGTGTTACCTGTTGTCGCAAAGTTGCTGTTGTCAGCTCAGTGGGAGGCTAACTTCAGTCTTGCGTGGTGCATTTGTGTGGGTGATTAAAGGTAAAGGTAAAGGGACCCCTGACCATTAGGTCCAGTCGTGACCGACTCTGGCGTTGTGGCGCTCATCTCGCTTTATTGGCCGAGGGAGCCGGCATACAGCTTCCGGGTCATGTGGCCAGCATGACTAAGCCACTTCTGGCGAACCAGAGCAGCGCACGGAAACGCTGTTTACCTTTCCGCCGGAGCGGTACCTATTTATCTACTTGCACTTGACGTGCTTTCGAACTGCTAGGTTGGCAGAAGCAGGGACCGAGCAACGGGAGCTCACCCCATCGCAGGGATTCGAACCGCCGACCTTCTGATCGGCAAGTCCTAGGCTCTGTGGTTTAACCCACAGCACCACCCGTGTCCCTTTGTGTGTGTGATTACTGTTAGGATATTTCCGTTCCACCTTAAAAGGGAGCAGGCTTTGTGAGTCACAGAGTCTGCGTATTTCCTGTTCACAGGATGTTTATGTTTTCTATTGCTTTCGTTTCTCTCTCTTTGCCTGAACACGCAAGCAGGCAGTCATGTTTTTCTTTGTTCTGACCAACGCTGAATAAACTTCTAAATAATGCTCTCCTGCTGTGCATCTTTCGCTGTGTGAATTCTGCTGATAGAGCGTGCATCAGCCCAGGAATGTGGCAAATTATTTCTGGAGCTCGTGTCGCTAATTGCTGATACTGCGTGTCTACGGGAGATCGATGGACATCCGGAGACGACGTGGAGTCATGATGGACTTTGTCTCCCTGGCAGTATCCCAACATGAGCCTCATGGCCAAGTAGGGATTTGAGCCCTGGTCTTCAAGGCTCTAGTCCAACGCTGTAACTACTACACCACACTGGCTTCTTTTACCTCAGCTCTTGTGAAATCTAGCATTACAGTAATATTTGCTTATGACTTTACATTTTTTCTGAAAGCTATGCCACAAGGTCTGTGATCAGAAAATAGAATCTGTTGTTGCTTAAGTTCTGGAAAGAAGACTGCCAAGATTCAAAGTAACATCTCAATCATTGTCAAACATTATTCAGAAGATCTGTTCTACACATGAATTAGATGATTTTCAGTGTGCCCACACAGTACCCTTCCCATTGCTGAAATTTAAAGAAGCATTCCATGTGATGCTGTGTGCATAGTGTCCATGACAATTTCTCCAGTTAAGATACCCAGGGGCCGAAAAGGTTGCCAATCCCTGGTATTGTAGCTCCTCAAGATACTACCTTTATTCTGCTGCATATATAAACCAAACACAGGCTTTCTGAATGGATAATAATGGGCTTCAGGCACAACAGGCATCAGAATCCAGGATCCTTGGGCAGCTGTCAATGCTTCTACCACTGACACCTTTTGGGGACTCGTCTTTTCAGAGGCTCTGATGAAAATAATGGTGGCTTGAACCACCATTTTAATTTTCTGCAGTGGCTTGAGTGCTTCCAGTATAGGATAGCTCTAGGGTAGAAATTGGGAACCTTGGGCTTGAGGAATGAAAGTGGCCCTCCAGGAGTCTCTAGCTGGCCCTTACGACTGTCCCCAGATCACATCCCCTTCTCAGCTACACTACTTCACTCAAGCCACATTCCTCTCTGGCTTCCCTTTGTACCCACTTTAAGTGATTTTTCTTGGCTACAATGTGCCCTTGAGCTCTGATGATGCGTCTTGTTGCCTGGATGGAGGAGAGGTGTGTGTGTAAAATAACCTAGGGGGTTGTGGGAAATTTAAACAGTGAGCTCCAAGTCATCCAATGCTCTTGAGAATGTGGTTGCCTCTACCATTTATCATCACCAGGTAAGCTGGTCAAGGCTCACTGGAGATGTGGGGATGCAGGAATCTACACACATATAAAAAAAGCTTTCTGAACATGCTTTTTCAAAAACGTGCTTTTAAAAATACATTGAATTTTCCATGAGGCTCACCATCGTCACATTGTATATCATACTTAAAAAGTTTTATTTGTGGTTGTATAGCTGAGTTCACAGTACTGGACATGCCCTCAAACTTGAAACCAGCCCTCTTTGATGTATGAAAGAAAAAGCAATAAAATAATTTGGTGGGAGTGACAGAAGAGCCCAGGATAGGGTTGTTTAGAAGGATGGAAATAACCTGTGGGAGGAGCGGTGTACCCAGTATGTATAACTCAATCAACCTCTGAGGTAAATAACATTCCTGAAAAATAATCCCACTGCCATACTGAGGCAGAGCTAAGAGAATATTCTGATTGCTAACAAAGGGATAATACCCTCAACTGAGATAAACAAATGCTACTCTGTTATGATTAGGTTCCATAGAAAAGTTAAACTTTCGTTGTCCAGGAGCTAAAAAGATCAGCAAAAAGAAAAGAAGAAGAAAAGGAAAGGTAATGGCAAAAGTAAATGTGTCTCTCACCTCACTTCTTACTCTAAGCTTAATTTCCTGGCTGTCACCTTGTACCCTCTTCACCTATTTGTTGAAATGTCCTGTGGAATGAAAAGGCCATGTTTTTTTCCCCAGCCCAAATGCTGAGGTTTATATTGAGTTATATTGAGTTTTCTTCCAGCCCACGTTGAATGTATTATTGCAATATTGAGCACTTGCTGTAGAAATAGGACCTTGGAGAATATAATTATAAATGAACCCAGATTTCCACCAGAGGTCTTCATCGCCCCACATAGCTGGAGTCTGCATCAAAGAGATGACAGTTTCTGCTAATGAAACTGAATAGGTTGGCCTCAAGCCTCCCCACTGCTGCATGAAAAAACAAAGCAAACCAGGAACAGTAGAAGGCAGAAAGAAAGTTTGAAATAATTTGCAACATGCCAGCGCTGGCATTTGTGACTGAGAATACATATGCATCATAAATTGTTCTTGGTGGTGTTGTTTTTTTAAAAAAACCTCCACTGTGAATATCTATTCTACTCTGTTAGGGCAACAGTAACGACAACAAAATTCCAAAGTCACTAAAACCTTCAGAGACAATTGAAGACCCAGTGGATCACCTGCCCTGTCCACTTCTTCAAGTTCTGCTTTGTTTTATATTTGCCAGTTTCTTTGCTGGTTTAATATACTGACCTGCTTTATTCTATGTATTTTTAATTCCTTTTTTATACTTCTTGTAAGTTACCCTGAGAATGTCATTATGGGTGGCATATAAATATGGAAAATAAACTTTAAAATTTAAAGGATCATTTATTTATGTATTCATTATGTGAAATATTTATATTACCGCTGAGTATAAATAAAAGTACTTATACTTTTTCGGAGAAAATGTCAGAGAATTTTCTGTCTCACATCCCACTCCAAATAGGCCACAATGCAGAATTTTCTTTGAACGTTCTCTGTTTCGTGTGTGTGTGTCATAGCTGTCAACTTTTCCCTTTTCTTGCGAGGAATCCTATTCGGAATAAGGGAATTTCCCTTTAAAAAAGGGAAACGTTGACAGCTATGGTGCGTGTGTGCCAGTCTCAATTTCTCTCCCTCCTGTCCAGTGGCAGCGGAATAATAACAAACCTTAGGATAAATGAAAAGAGCTGTGGCCTGCCTATTGCTAGTCAGAAACCCTAGCACCATGAAACTGTTGGAGAATATCCTCTGGAGAAATTCTGTGAAATAGCCCCCACAGTGTGTATGCCCACATTAGGATAGAGAATTTTGAGAGTCCATTTGTGCACGGCTTCAACTGGTTATTAAAAATGTTTCAAAATAGAATATGATTTTTTAAAAATTCCTCCAGCATAATATTGTCTGTTCTAATTGGCTGCAGCTCCTCTAGACTTCAAGCAGGGTCCCCACCCCCCCACCCTAGTCATACTACCTGAGATTTTTTTAAATGATAGATGCCAGGGATCAAGCCTGGTCTAGTTTGTATGCAAGATAGTTATTCTACACACCACATTTTGCCTTTTTCCAAAATGGCCTCGCTGAATGCTCCATGTTATTTGTTAAGGGGGGGAGTGGAGGGCATTTCTCAAAATATTCTCCAGCTTTCCCTTCTGAAGTTTTTCAACAGAGCCTGAATAGGAAAACCCTCAGATGATTTCCCAGCTAAGAACTTTCTGAACCATTTCAACTAGAGCTGTCATATTTTAAAGAGCAAAAAAAGAGAGCACATTTGCCGATTTCTGCTTTTAACTATGGATGGCTATGACGACTCTACCCATGAAAAAGAGGGTATGTCCTGGAAAAAGAGGACTTATGGCCACCCAGAGCACATTTTCAACCTAGGTTTTGTGTCAGGAGTCACAAAGGCTGTAGTGGAGATACAGAAGACTTTTGCATTGTGAGGAGTGACTGCTGTGCAGCAATGACGCCTATAATAAACACCTGCTATTTTCCACTCATTGGTTTGGTCACTGCATTAGAGTACAGTGGTACCTCGGGTTAAGTACTTAATTCGTTCCGGAGGTCCGTACTTAACCTGAAACTGTTATTAACCTGAAGCACCACTTTAGCTAATGGGGCCTCCTGCTGCCGCTGCGCCGCCGGAGCACGATTTCTGTTCTCATCCTGAAGCAAAGTTCTTAACCTGAAGCACTATTTCTGGGTTAGCGGAGTCTTCAACCTGAAGCGTATGTAACCTGAAGTGTATGTAACCCGAGGTACCACTGTATAGTAAAACTACCATTGCTGTTGGCAACAGAGAGACTAAAAATGTTAAAACTTGTTTCTGCCTGCAACTGCCCCATGTGAGTTGGGCAGTGAATGGTTCTCAGATTCCAGATTGGCCCTTCCCATTCTAGGGTTACATAGGAATTGTTGATTGGGCTAAAATATTTCCTGGCCTTCCTGATTTTGATTTGTTTCAGGAGGTTCTTCAGTTCTTATTCCAGGATAGGGCATTCAATTTTGACTCCATGACATAAGCTTCTAGCTCCTTTGGACAGCTACCTACAACTCACTCGACAGGCTGCAGTCTACTGGCGGCAGAGGAAATTACAAAAAGCACACAAAAAAACACATTTACTAAATGGAAGTAAAGATGCATAGGATTGTGTTGTAAGTTCTGCCAGTGTTTAAAACCTAAACTCCCTACTCACATGGTTAAAAACTTTTAGGAACAATCCACCATCAAGTTCTCCTGTGTGAACTTGAATGGCAGCGATACACATCCATTACAGAAGCACTCTTGGGGTGCAGTCTTGACTATTCCCTCACCTTAGTGGGGCTTTATGGAGAAGCAGGACCACCACTGCATCCCCAGTCCTGTTGTGCATGGCAGCTAGGCTAGAAGGTGAGGCACTAGGCAGACTACGGCATCAGCCTTGATTGGTCCTGATGCTGTCATGTGACGGCAGTAAAGCCAACTCAGGATCCCATGGGTGGTGCATCTTTAAAACCACCTTTAAAACTATGGTGAATAGAGACAGTTTGAATTTTATTTTCAAATTGTCTTCTAACACGGAAGAGCATATATTAATATGGTGAGTCACTCACTGTCCTTTTTAGTGATTCAATTTTGCCTCATCTTGTAGACTGGAGGTCAATTATTGAATCAAATTGTCAACAAACACAGCCAAACAAAAGTTCCTCCGCTCTAAGTCCTCTGTAATTAATCTGACAAAGAAGGATAACAGGTTTATAAAATGATGACATTTTAATTTATTAAAATACTGTAAGCAGGATTTATTCACAAATATATAGTCATCATAAAATTAAGCATGCAAAGCTGTAATAATAATAATGCAGATGATTGCATGCTCTGTATAAGAGACTCTTTGTAATTATGTGGGAGGATCTGCTCTCCAGTCAAAAAGTAGTTTGCAGCTGAATGCATCCTCTATCACAAACATAATTTCTAGGGAAGTATCTCAGTTTTCAGAAATGCATCTGTATTGTGGTTGGACTGACAGATGTCCAACTTTGAGCAAAGGGCAACCATAAGAAATACTCTCTTTCTTTTTCTTAATATTGCTTCAGCTTCTATAGTTACACCCCAAAGGGTCCATCAGTTGCAAAATGTAAAATATCTCAAGTTGATCAAAACCAACAAACTGGTCTCTTTTTCCAGGACTCTCCCAGTTCTGCTTGTGGGAATGTTAAGGTTGCAGGAGAGGATATATTGACTGATTATATCCTTATCCAACTTGTGTTAACAAGTTCCCAATATCAGCAGAGTAAAACGTTCCCCTTTACTTTAAGTTTGCAACAGCAGCGTGTGCTCAGGTTCGCTAGAACCTCTATAATAATCACTCTGGTAATTTCCCCTTTATTCCCTCTTAAAATAGAAGACACGACACAGTCCTTTACAAAAGTATAAAAAGAGTTTACTCACATTCTGTTCACAATTGGATCCCAGAAGGCAGACTTAGTGAAGTAAACTTAGTGAAGTAATATACATTTGGATTCTATCTTATAAGAAGATAGTCCCTTTCTCCTCTCTTGGCTGAGAGCCAAGAGGGCATCTTTAGCTTAGCAGATGTTGCTTCTTCGAAGGAAGAGAAGAGAGAGCAAGAGAGTAAGAGAGAGATGGCTGCCCCTGCCCTGTGCTTTTATCATTACCTGCACAGGTGAGGCCACACCCACCTCTAGTCACATGCAGAGGAAGTCTGTCCCAGGACGTTTACCTGCTGGCTGGACAAGCATCCCTCCCCATGTCTAAATATGTACACTCTAGGAATGTTGTAATTGACTGCTCCTGTGTTTCACATCCCACACTGCTCAGGTGGGATTCAATCACATACCGGCAAATTCAGATTGCACAATTAATGTTGATTAGTGCTCCTGTGCAAAAAAAAAAAAAAAGCTGTTCCGCCCAAAATTTGACTTTTTGCAATAAAGAAAATTGTGGCTGATACATATATTTTAGATCCTTTCACTACAGTCCTATACACACTTACCTGGGAATAGTTTGCAGGCCTAATTCAAAGTGCTGGTATTAACCTAGAAAGCCTTAAACAGCTCAGGACTGCAATACCTCAAGGACCGCCTCTCTCCATATGAACCACGTGGACGCTGAGATCATCATCTGAGGCCCTTCTTCATGTGCCTCCTCCGCAAGATGTCCAGAGGGCAGCAACACGAGAACAGGCCTTTTCTGTGGTGGCTTCCAATTCTGGAATGCTCTCCCCAGAGAGGCTCACCTGGCACCTTCATTATATACCCTTTAGGCACCAGGTGAAAACGTTCCTCTTCAAGCAGGTCTTTGGCTGATTAATCTCATTAATCTATGGCCTTTTAAACTGTGTTTTTGTTTGTTACTATGTTACTATATTTCCTTTTTGGTGCTTTTATATTGGAAACTGCCCTGTAATCCTAGGATGAAAGTTGGTATAGAAATTATTATTATTATTATTATTATTACTCCTGAAAGTGGGAAGAGGGACTACACTGGAACAGCTAGAATATCTGCAGCCCTGTTACTCACGCTGATCTAGACAGAAAGTGGGGCTCCCATGCTAGTTTCAGGCTGGCACAGCCAAGAGATCCGGATCAGGCCCAATAGCTGGACTTTGGATCCAGCACATCCTTAGACAGCCTTTGTTCATCCCTTCTCCCTTCCCATATCTGGCAGTTGGGGATACATCACTGGCAGCGACACCCACCCACTGGATTGGATTATTCTGTTAGTTGTCTATAGATCTACATCATTATAGGTGGTCAAAACCACTGAGCCTCTTGGGCTTGCTGATCAAAAGGTCCGCAATTTGAATCCCCGTGACGGAGTGAGCTCCCGTTGCTCCATCCTAGTTTCTGCCAACCTAGCAGTTCAAAAGCACACCAGTGCAAGTAGATAAATAGGTACCACTGCAGCGGGAAGGTAAACGGCGTTTCCGTGCACTCTGGTTTCCGTCATGGTGTTCTGTTGTGCCAGAAGCAGTTTAGTTATGCTGGCCACATGACCCGGAAAGCTGTCTGTGGACAAATGCCAGCTCCCTCGGCCTGAAAGTGAGATGAGTGCCGCAACCATAGCCACCTTTGACTGTACTTAACTGTCCAGGGGCCCTTTACCTTTACCCACATCATTATAATATATTACCTGCACAGTAATTTTGTGTTGCACAGTATCTCACACTTATTGTGTGAGATATCTCCTTATTGGTCTGTAGAGAGGCAAATGGCAATGCTGAATGACTGAAAAAATGACCTTTCTGAAAATTTAAGGAAAATCCCTATTTCCCAGCCAATTTGAAGAAAACGTAGTGTCGGGGGGGGGGGGCAGGATTAAGAAAAGTGAAAATGCAGCTCTCCTTGAAAGTACTTTTGCTCCACATGAGTGAACCATTTAAAGGTTTCTATTATCATTTAAACAGTTGTATCTAAGGTTCTGGACTTGATACCTTGCCAAGTTGAAAAGAAGAATACAGTTCACACCTTGGCTGCTCAACTGAAAGCAGTTATATGCTATGCTGGACTAACAAGGTCAATAGACATTTTCTTCTCAAATGTTTCTAATGAGAATGTAGGGTTGCTTTTCTTGTCTTTCATTTCTTTAATTCCAGTAGTTATTGCTAAGGAAACTGCCTTACACTGCGTAGAACCATTGGTATCTTTAGCTCAGTATTTTCTACACTGACAGAAAGCTGCTCTCTTCAGGATTTCTGCTGCTGGTTCTCTTTATTTGGGGGATGCTTTGGGGCCAAGACCAGTGAAGGGGTTTTAGTGTTGAGAACCAGAAGTCCTTCTGAAGAAGAAGAGAGGAGAACCTACACACCCACACCCACTGCTTTGGAGCCAGCTTCACTGCTACAGATCAGGCCTGCATTCACTTCAGGTAGCTTTGAGAGTCCCTCACTTTAGACTCAGAATCTGAAGCGTTATTTGGAAATCCAAAGCTTCAGCCCTCCTGTTGACTTGGGTACCAAAAGGACCATAACTTATTTTCCACATAGGTACACAAAACTTGCAGATGTAGCAATCCCACCCCCAAAGAGTAGACAAACCCTGCCAAATTTCAGACAGGTTTACCTCAAAACATCAAAATATCCCAAACTTTTTTTTAAAAAAAAATAATAGAATGGCAATGTAATGTGTGGCATGCAAATATGTTTTACTCAGAGTAGAATGTATTGAAATTCATGAACATGACTATGTTAGGTTCATTAATTCTGATAGGCGTACTCTGAGCAAAATATAGTTTAATACCACCTAAAGAGTTAACAAAAGAGCCTAAGCACGCAGGCAGCAATGAAGGAATTATACTGTCCTAGGCGGCACTGAAGGATAGATGAATAGGATTTATTGAGAGCTAAAATGCAAAACGTCACACTGTAGCACCCTGCTTGTGGTTAACGCTTAGCTGGAATGAAATATTCAACGCAATAGAGAAATTAAGATAATAATTTATTTGTCAGACAAATAAATGAGAGACACAGTGGTATATGGTTACCAAAGCTCTGCCCACTCCAGCCCGGATGGTCAGCACTTATATTTCCTCAGCCCAGCCCCCTTGCTCCTCCTTTGGCTGCCTCTGTCCAATCAGCCTGGTTGAAATTCCTATTGGCTGTTTGCTAGAACCAATCATAAAAGATACACCCATTTCCTATTACCTTTTATGGGAGACAAAGAGCTATATTTCCTTCTATCTATAAATGGCAAACAAGTAGCCATCTATCTTACATTTGCCTCAACAAGGCACCTTAATTACCAGATCACCTCTTGCCCTTCTTGCCCTTTTGCCCTCTAAAACAGATGGCTAATGGTTTTAAATTTTTATCTTAAACAGAGGTCAGAGATCTTGGGTTCACATTCTCACACACCATCAATGAAAGATCTCCTTCTTTGGAGGTCTTTAAGCAGAGGCTTGACAACCATATGTCAGGAGTGCTCTGATGGTGTTTCCTGCTTGGCAGGGGGTTGGACTCGATGGCCCTTGTGGTCTCTTCCAACTCTATGATTCTATGATTCTATGAAATAAGAATTTAACATAAGAATCTAACATTTCTTACTTTCTAAATCCTTTGCATAATTACATTTAAGCCAATATATTTCATACATAACATATATAGATTTTTAGAAGCAAAGGCCTTTTCTAAGTAAAAACTTCTTCAGTTTACAACCCCCTTTCCTGGCCAGTTGCTTTTCCCATTAGCTCTTGCCCTTTAACCTGTGGCTCAAGTCTCTAATGGGAGACACATGGTATTATATTTTGTTAAACAATGAATCCTACTATTTACCAACTCTTAATTAGTGCTTTTGCAGCTTGATTGTATTCTGTAGGGTCAGTAACCTAGTAACCTTTGCTCTCAGCCTGTAATTCCCTTTTTACAACTTTGAGAATTTTGGCTCCTGCTATAAATCAGGGGGCCCTTGTCCAGGAGGATAAACATCTGCCAAAAGTCTTTTAGACAGCTGGTCTTCTGCCTGGCATTAAAAACACACAAGCATCTGCAAATATATATATATATATTTAAGCTCATTTTAAAATACAAGTCTTGATCAGATGCCTCATTACTATGGCCAAAACTGGGGGTGTAGGAGAGAGGGTAGTGGCACTACCTAAGCAAGCAAAGAAGCAGCTTTGGGTTGCTGAACTGAGTTGGGGTGACTTATTTTGTTTTCATATGCTGGCTCGTCATTTTGAATTTTCATCATGGGTAGGGGCCTCAAAAGCTGGAAGCGACTTGCACCTGTCTGGGCCTCTGTGAGATCCTCTCTGTACCATTACATGGCTCTGGTCAAAGGAGGGACACAAGATTGCCAATTTGCTTCCAGGACAGGTTTCAAAATTATTGTGTTAATTCACAAATCCCTAAATGACTTGGGCCCAAAGTACTTTAAGGACAAACCGATTCCTTATACTCCACCTCGATCACTGTGATCCACTGATGGAGGTTCCCCATGTCCCTGCATTTTGGCAGGAACCATTTCAGCCTTTTTTCAGGTATCTCCTGAAATCAGCACTGTTTAGACAGGACCTGATCACACTCTGAACTTTTAACCACCCAGTATTTCCTGTTATTTTATGATGTTTTTTAAGAATGTTTTATAGATATTTATGAATGGCTTTCATTATATTTTGTATGCTGTAAGAGCCTTGTGATATTTTATAAAAGAGTGGGCTATGCATTTCCACACAAATAAGACATGGCAGCAAAGAAGCCATTGACCTTGTGTCACTGGCCATCTCGTATTTCCAATAATTATAAATAAAGCAAGTGGAATCTACAACAAAATGTGGTGTGCTCTTGTCCAGGTTTCCATACCCTTTGCCAGGAAACTTCGTTACAGACACACGTGCACCAGTTTTCCAGACACACTCTTTAGCAGATACTTGGAATTGTACTCTGTGGCAATAGAAAATGTTCAGTCATCACTGGGCTATTTTTTGGGGGGGACTTTTCTTCTTTTTTATTTCTGCAAAATTTGGGGTTCCTCCAAACTTCCTGTTCTTTCACTATTGTGTGTAGATGGTGCCATTCTGGCTATATAAGCACTGACAGTTGGAAAATGAGTTCCCTATTGATATATACGGTCTTCCAGGCTAGGATTGTACACTGATGTCTGAGCACGAAGAGCACTGTGTTGTAGTTTTACATCCTCAGAGGACTATTGCTGTCTTATCACTACCACCATCAAAAAAAGTGGGTCTAACAGAACCCTGTGGGCTGAAGAAGAGGGGGAAATGCAGATAGACAGAGAAGGAAGCAGAGAACAAGGAGCATTGCAAGATCCCAGCTGGTCATTTCCAATTAATCAGAGCTTTGTTTTTAATCTGCAATCAAGCCATTAAGCAGTTACTCACATAATGCTTAATCAATTAATGTTTGCAGTTAGAAAGAAAATGCTGGCTTGGGGAGCTGACATTTGAGAAGAGGAATATCATATCATCTAGAATTGACAGAGCATGTCTGTTTTGGGGAGGCGGATTAGTCACACACAGAATGTTAAACTGTCAGCGAAAATAGTATTTGCTTTTAGCAAATACTAGACCACTACCGGCATCAAACAAAATGAGAGATCTGAGCCCTTTTCTCATTATAATGTAGAACATCAGAAAATGTTCTCTCAATTTATATTTCACAGAGATCAAGGTTCACTAATGTATCTGCTTGACAGAAGCTGGCAAATTGCTAAACTGTGCTGACCTTGCTGCCACCAACCATTGTATGTGAAAGAGAACTTTTAAAAAAGCAAATGGATAAATTTCCCTTTCAAGAGATTACCTTCATTTCAATGTTCACTAAATTATGTAATTAGGTTCAGGCAATATCCTCAAATGTTTAATTTAGCAGTTGTCCTACAGCCTATTAATTATGTCATCTGGTCAGTCCCTGTCCTTTCAAGTGTCTTTCCGAAAGCAGTGTTGAAATCATGTCTGATTCATTTTGCAAAAATGAAAAGCTCTGATTCTGTGACAAGATTGGAATAGCTAGGCCCTTGTCCTGATATGCTATACTGGTTTCCTAACTACCCTTGTACCTGGATGGAGAACAGCAAAACACTATGACTGTTTACTCAGACGTAAGACCTGTTGAGCTCAATGAAACTTACCCTCGTGTCTAAAAACACAGCTCCACAATCTAGTTTCAGCAATCATGTATAAATCTGGAGATGTGTTGATCCTTTGTCATGAATTCCTAGCTTTATAATTGTTTCCCCTCATTAGCATGCTTGAATTAAGGGGAAATGAATGTTTTGAAGACTTTTAGAAGAAGAAAAAAGGACCATGGGATTCAAACTGCAAGTAGCCCTGCAAATCAGGCACCAGGCCTAGATAACAACAACAACAACAACTTTTTATTTATACCCCGCCCTCCCTGGTCAAAACCAGGCTCAGAGTGGCTAACCTCAAATGTATAACACATTAACATAAAATCAGACAATCAATTAAAATACATCCTAAAATCAGATCAGGATCAGAATAAAATTCATTCAGATGGCAACCTGCAGAATAGGGTTGGGGACATTAAATGCTCACCATGCCCAGCTGTTTGTGCTGAACTTATATGGGCCTGTGAGAAAAATTGGGAGGCCACTTTCATGCAACTTCTTATGAAAGTGAAGGGGGAGTCAGACTGAACCCTGACCAAAGGCCTGGCGGAACAGCTCCGTCTTGCAGGCCCTGCGGAAAGATCCACCAGAGGTAGTGCTTAGAGGAAGGTTTGTGGACCGTAAATATTACAGTGGTACTTCGGGTTACATACGCTTCAGGTTACAGATGCTTCAGGTTACAGACTCCACTAACCCAGAAATAGTACCTCGGGTTAAGAACTTTGCTTCAGGATGAGAACAGAAATCGTGCTCTGGCAGCGTGGCAGCAGAAGGATGCCCCATTAGCTAAAGTGGTGCTTCAGGTTAAGAACAGTTTCAGGTTAAGAACGGACCTCCGGAACGAATTAAGTACTTAACCTGAGGTACCACTGTAATAATTAAGACTCTGCTATAGTTGGGATGCGCCAAAGAACTCAACCGATTCCTCCTTTCACTTCTAACAGCACTTGCAGTTTTACTACAGGATTGCTTCATGTTCAATCTTCACAATTTTTAGCTATTATCCTAATGACTTTAAATATATTTAAAAGGTAGTGCACATAAAATTCAACTTATAATCTCATTGTGTCCATCCGTCCTTTGCCAGCAGGTGCTTCTATGCTGAATATCAGCTACTTTGGGGGGGGGGGGGTCTCAGTATTAGCAACTTGAGCTGACAGAGAGCCAAATTGTATTGTGACATTCAGTTGAGTGGAGGAAAGGCTAACAAATCAGCTAGTCTATATCTCTTCAGCAAATATGCTGCAGATGATATAGTACCTTTCATACTAAACTGCTTTACAAACTTGATACTTTTACAAAATTGATACTTACTGATCACCTCATCTCAAATGCGTTATCTGTGGCTTCTGTAAGATGGACGTATTAACTGATCAAGTCAAACCAGTAGTATTTGACCCAATGTGATTTGTTTTCACTAGCCTGATCCTGTGGCTTGCAGTTAGCTGCAAATGCTTGCAAAAGTTGCAATTTCATATTATATTGGTAAATAGCATGCACTGCAACAGGGGATAAACTTTTTTGTGTGGTATTTGTTCCTGGTAAATCACAGTTCCCGTTCTCTGCCTTTGGGAGATTTGACAGTGTCATTCTTTAGCATTTAGCTGTTTCCCCTGGCTCTCTAAGAGTGAAATCACTGAGTTGGATAGAGATAGTTGTATTTGTTCTCTGGTACACAGGCACATAAATGCAGGTACGTGAACAATGCAGCACAGAGCCTGTTGTTTTGTGTATGGGAGCTGCTCAGGTATATTTTGAGCCATGGCAGGATATTATGAGACAATTATGTTCTCCTAAAACATGGTTAACACCACCTTGTTTTTATATCAATGAATGTGGCTCGTGAAATGGCTTTCTGTAATGCACACTAGTGCAAATGGACTTCAGACAGCAGGAGAGCAGGAGTGTCACAAGCAACCCTTCATTTGCAAAATGTTGGATGATATGAAATAAGACAGAGACTTCTTGCTCTCCTTTGCTTAGGCTATGATCCTTTTACTGTCACGCAGTATTAACAACAACAAGGCGTCCCCTGCTCTGGCGATGATGAGCAGTCTACTTAGAATGGTGGCTTCTGCTTTCCTGAGAATCTGAAATGATTAAACACGAAGTAAAAAGATTTGGCCAACTTTTTCCAGTTTAAATGTAATGGCGCTACTAGTACTCTACCCTAAGCCATGCCCAGTCTACCCAGGGCTGGATGAACTTTTAAGCAAAATAAGTATACCTGAAGGAGCGCCTCCACCCCCATCATTCAGCCTGGACACTGAGGTCCAGCTCCAAGGGCCTTCTGGTGCTTCTCTCATTGCAATAAGTGAGGTTACAGGGAACCAGGCAGAGGGCCTTCTTGGTAGTGGAACGGTAGTAGAACGCCCACCCATTAGATGCCAAGGAAATAAACAACTATCTGACTTTTAGAAGACAACTGAAGGCAGTCCTGTTTAGAGAAGTTTTTAATGTTTGATGTTTCATCGTGTTTTTAATATTCTGTTGGGAGCTACCCAGAGTGGCTGGGGAAACCCAGCCAGATGGGTGGGGTATAAATATTATATATTATTACTATTATTATTATTATTATTATTATTATTATTATTATTATTATTGGGCATCAAAGGAAGGTGGGCACCTCAGAAATTTTCCATTGCTGGATTTACCATGGACTATATGGTGCAGCTGAAGCAGGTACTACAGAAAAGACTCCCACAGTAAGTTCATTGTAACAAAAAATGCAAAAGCAAGATTCATTAATGCTCAACTTTATAAAATTATACAATTGTATAATTGTAGAGGGCAATATTTTACAGTTTATTATTGTTCTGAATTGGATATATATGGGGACACCAAAATCTTTTAAGTGCTTTGCAGGCATCAGTAACCTTTTTCAGCCATGGGTTGGTCCACCGTTCCTCAGACCATGTGGTGTGCCCGACTATATTTTGAAGAAGAAGAAAGAATTCCTATGCCCCACAAATAACCCAGAGGTGCATTTTAAATAAAAGCACACATTCTACTCATGTAAAAACACCAGGCAGGCCCCACAAATAACCCAGAGATGCATTTTAAATAAAAGGACACATTCTACTCATGTATAAACACGCTGATTCTCAGACTGTCTGCAGGCCAGATTTAGAAGGCAATTGGGCTGGATCCAGCCCCCAGGCCTTAGGTTGCCTACCCCTGCCTTAGGGCCTCTAAAGGTCTCCCATTTCCTCACACTTTGCCCAGGATATTTGCCTCCCTCTTTGCTATTAACAATTAAGATATATCTACAACAATCCTCTGTTTGAGCCAGTAACCATAGCTACAAATTTCACAACTTGAAAACGTGGAATAATTAAATTGTGATTTTCATACCCCCACCTCCACTCAAATTATAGATAAAATGTGTGATGGGGGGATGTAGCGAAATCTGTTTTTGCCATTCTCACATCCTTATAATGTAACCTTTGTTCTTGGGAAAACAGACTTGATCTGCAAAACTGTGCTTCTGTTTGTTCAAAGTGAAACTTCTATATCATAAAAAGTAGTAAAGTTATCATATGCTCACAACAATTTATTGCAGTGGGACACCCTTTGCAGAAAAGTTACTCATGCCAGCTCAATCATCTATTTTTTAAAACAGCAACAACAATACATATAACTAAGAAAGGGTGCATAACATAGATTCATAGAATTGTAGAGTTGGAAGGGACCCTGCAATAAAGCATCCATGATAGATGACCATGCAACTTCTGCTCAAAAACCTCCAAGGAAAGAGAATCCCCCACCTTCTAAAGGAGCCATTTCATTGTTGAACAGCTCTTACCGACAGAAAGCTCTTCTTGATGTTTGGTCAGAATCTCCTTTCTTGTAACTTGAAGCCATTGGTTTGGGTCCTACCCTCTGGAGCAGGAGACAACAAGTTTGCTCCATCTTCCATGTGGAAGCTTTAGATATTTGAAGATGGCTGTCATATCTCTTCTCAGTCTCCTCTTATCCAGGCTAAGCATATCCAACTCCCTCAACTGTTCCTCACAACAAGCCTTGGTTTCCAGACCCTTGACCATCTTGGTTATTCTCCTCTGCACACATTCCAGTCAATATCCTTCTTAAATTGTGGTGCCCAGAACAGGACATAGTACTCCAGGTTTTGTCTGACCAAGGCAGAATATCGGGAACACGGGTGGTGCTGTGATCTAAACCACCGAGCCTCTTGGGCTTGCTGATCAGAAGGTCGGTGGTTCGAATCCCCATGACAGGGTGAGCTCCCGTTGCTCGGTTCCAGCTCCTGCCAACCTAGCAGTTCGAAAGCACGTCAAAGTGCAGGTAGATAAATACTCCGGCGGGAAGGTAAATGGTGTTTCCTTGCGCTGCTCTGGTTTCGGTGTTCCATTGCACCAGAAGCAGCTTAGTCATGCTGGCCACATGACCCGGAAAAACTGTTTGTGGACCAACGCCGGCTCCCTCAGCCAGTAAAGAGAGATGAGCGCCGCAACCCCAGAGTCGTCTGCGACTGGACTTAACTGTCAGGGGACCTTTACCTTTACCTTTACCTTATGGCTTCCCTTGATCTGGACACTATACTTTTTCTACCTTCTGGGAAATAAAATTCTGAGCAAGGCAATTGAGGAATTTGTTGGACCTTACTTATAAAATTTATAAAATCATGCTGCAGAAAAAGGGGTTTGGGTATTGTAATACAATATAGAATTTTTTGCATGTAATTTTTTTGCGTGTAATTATACAATATCTTAGAACCTCAAACATTGTGATACTTGCCTTCACTAGGAGCATCTTTGCCTTTCCCCACCCCAGAAGGAAAGGAAGCACGAGGTTTTCTTCTCTTCTTGGAGGGGGGAGGGATTTGAGCCCACCTTGGCTGGGAAGCACAGAACCTGTATGCTTACATGCCCTGGGGTGAGGGATGCTTCCCTCACATGGAAGCACTGATTTCCCCTACCCAGAATTTGGCTAATTTTAGCTAATTTGGCAGATGATCTAACTTGTTGTATTTTAATAAATATGACCTTTTTACCCCTTAACCAGGTTTCTTGAGACTGCTTTTTGGGTGTTGGGGTAAAGGTAAGTGCACAAAAAGAGGTGGTCTGATGCAAGGTGGCTGAAACCAGGAAACTCCATGTTTAAATCCATTTGACACAGATTCCTCCCCCATTCCTATCTTAGAAACCATAAACACTTTATCTTTCTGGTTTTATGACACAATATAGGATGTCAGAGGTAAGGAAATGTCCTGTAAACATATCTTTTTGCTGGATAGGGAACAGAACCAGCCATCAATTGTTGGTACCTTTCGGAACATTTAGCAGCTTACTTGCATAAGTTGGTTTGTTTGGGGTTTGTTTTTTTTAGTGAACAGGTGCAATGGAAAACAATTCTTGATTCAGCACTTTCTTTGATCCCTTACTATACAGTGATTGATCATAGCAATTTCTTCCACATAAAAAGAATCCTCCAGATAAGCTGGTTTCAGGCACCCAAGGCTATAAATGCACTACAGACCAAAAACAACAACAACTCCTAATATTTTGCTTGCAGTATTAAACTTGTTGTCACCAGGGCTCAAAACAGTTGTCATAATGAAAAAAAGAACTCTTTTAAGAGCCCTGATTTGATCAGTTTCAAAGAGGGAGGAAAAGAGCACCGCTGAAGTTTGTTATAGCTGGGAGAGGACATCAGTCTTTTCATTCTGTACATTTGGGGAAAGCTAACTAACAGCAACAAAGGACACCAATTGAGTACAGGCCTTCATATGCCAGAACTCACACAAGGATGCACAGCTATGAGGAAATTATATGGCTACAACAAGTCAGATAAGGGCTTCTTAAAGAGTTATTTAAAGGAGATAAGTGGCTTGGCAGACACTGCTGTATGTAAGCAATGGTGTGTTTTTTTCTAGATACTTGAATGCAGCCTGATTCAACAGTAGATAGAGATGCTTGAAGCTTTTAATCCTTGTAAATTCCTATGTGCAATTACCTGACCCATGCTTCTCAAACTAACATGCAGATTGAAATTTAGTTGTCTGCTGGATTATGCATTTGAAACTAGATTCTGAGAGGTGTGTTACCATCCTTTCAGTAATATACATTTAAAAAGATTGTAGGGAAAATGTTGGTGAAATTATCGGGAGGGGAGGGGATGGAGGCTTTTTGTTGTACTTTCCTTAAAGGTAAAGGTAAAGGGACCCCTGACCATTAGGTCCAGTCGTGACCGACTCTGGGGTTGCAGCGCTCATCTTGCTTTATTGGCCAAGGGAGCCGGCGTACAGCTTCTGGGTCATGTGGCCAGCATGACTAAGCCGCTTCTGGCGAACCAGAGCAGCACACGGAAACGCCGTTTACCTTCCTGCCGGAGCGGTACCTATTTATCTACTTGCACTTTGATGTGCTTTCGAACTGCTAGGTTGGCAGGAGCAGGGACCAAGCTACGGGAGCTCACCCCGTCATGGGGATTCGAACCGCTGACCTTCTGATCAGCAAGTCCTAGGCTTTGTGGTTTAGACTACAGCGCCACCCACGTCCCTGTGCTTTCCTTACTTTTCCTCAAATCATATTTCCAGTGGTCTGCACTGTGCAGCCATTTCTGGTACCCGTATTCCCTGAGGAAAAACATGACATCCTCAGATGGGCTTTCTTATAAGCATGGGAAGGCATGTGTGCTGCCTACTGTATGCTTCCTCAGTGTTTTATTAAAATGAACTCTTTTTAAACAAATCACTGAAATCATGGTGGATTTTTTAATGTTGTGGTGGTGGTGGTGGTTACTAAAAATCAATGCCTGCACCAATCTTAGTCGCTTAGTAACTCAGTGGTTCAATCAAAAGTCACAGGAAGACCTCATCATGAAGTAGCTTATCCCATGGGGCTTTTACAGATCAATGTGTGTTCAACAGGGAGGTAACAGAGTGCTAGAAATACATTGACCGGAGAGGAAACAATAACTAGAAACAATATGGTAAGCTTAACCTCACACCCACTGAAATTCTAAATAAATTCTATAGCGTGTTGAGAAAGAGGCGGCAAGATGGAAGCCTCTTTCGCAGTGGAAGAAAGCACTCAGAAAACAACAGGACAGGTTTCAGCACAACACTGGAGATTACTCAGGCTGCACTGAGCTGCTTTCACCAATCAAAGACATGTGGCTTCAGTCTCTTTTGCTAGAGGTCCTCAGGGAGTCCGTCTTAACTCAAAAGTAGCATATAGTAAGGTAGCGCATAGTGATGTTTTCATAAAAATGCATAGCAGATCTAAGCTTAGTTATACATATTGCAATTTCTTACAGCGTCGCTGATTTAGGAAGGAATAATAGTGATGCTCCACCAGAACGCCAGTGAGTTATGCGAGACTAGTTTGCACATCGAGTAATGATTTCTTCCCTGCAATTCCACCTGCCCGCTGCACCCGTTATTTCTCATGAAGTATATCGAGCTTTAAAACTTTAAAATCAATGTGGAAAAGACATAGCTGCAAAGCAAATAAATTCCCTTACAGTACTTTACCTTCCTCCAACTCTCACTTCTGGCTCAGAAACTCTGATTCTTAGTAACCTTGAAGATTAAAAACAAAACAAAAAAAATGTGCTAATGATATTCCTGTCTCTCCCAGCTGGTGTTGGCAACTATTTTACTACTCGGCAGGAAACATTAAAGTCTAAATGCAAGTATGAGCTCCTCAGTGAGAGTACAATGTCCCACATTCCAATTTAACCATTGCAACTGAAAGATATATAATAAAACAGTCTCTGCTCTGAATGAATAATTGAACTGCTTCTGTGGCGAGGCCTCTAAAGATCCACGTGGTTCAATATTTTTGAAAGCAATCCCAACTGGAGGCCTTTTTCCAAAAAGAGGTTGCAGGGTTCTTCCTCACAGCTGCTTTAATTGCTTGTTCACCATCTTCGCTTAATGCTAATTTGTAGAGTGCAGATGGTGGAGAAAGCATGGCAAGGAACAAGTAGCCTTCTTAATGTGATGGCGGCTTTGTGGAAGGCTTTTCTGGGATGGGTCTAGCAGGGAACATTGGCTGCCAAGCTTGTCAGCACACTGGTAGCAACTGGTTAGCCTCTCTTCCTTACAATTCTATTGACTGTTAAGCTATTACTTTCAAGGCTCTTATTGCTGGATAAATCCCATGAACCATGACTGAATAAATTAGCTGACAATTGCACTTTAAGCTCCCCTTAGATTACAACTTTGGATATTTTACAAGATAGATAGTTTGGGCCAAAGGATTGCATTAGCTATTTTTTAAATTTTTTTTTAATTTAATACATTTATTGTCATTGCCCCCTCTCAGGGACAACGAAATTACTTGACTGCTCCATGAAAACACTAATTAAAACAATACAGTATAGTACAGCAAGGAAGATTAGATGACTTTCAAAGTCCAGGCTTCCCATTCAGGGCCGAGATCGCTCTGGAGAAGAAGCTGTTCTTAAGACGGCTCGTTCTTGTCTTCATCGTCCTGTATCTCCGTCCCGACGGCAGGAGCTCGAAGAGACAGTGACCAGGATGCGATGGATCTTTTACTATGTCCAGTGCCTTCCTATGGCACCTTGTGGCATAAATCTGCTCTAAGGTGGAGAGTGGGCAGCCAACAATGCTCTCTGCTGCCTTAACAACTCTGCACAACCCCATCCTGTCCTGGGTAGTACAGCTTCCGTACCACACACATAAGCCATAAGTGAGCACGCTCTCAATGGCACAGTGATAGAAGGCAAGCAGCAGTTTCTGCGGAAGATGGTTTTTCCTTAGAATTCTCAAAAAGTACAGTCTCTGCTGCGCCTTCTTCACAAGCCCCCTTGTGTTGACACTCCAGGACAGATCCTCTTGTAATTCAATGCCCAAAAATCTGAACGTTGTTACCCTCTCCACACAGACCCCATCAATCAAAAGTGGCTGGATATTGCTCTTCTGTCTCCTGAAATCCACCACAAGCTCCTTTGTCTTCCTTGTATTTATGAGCAAGTTGTTAGCTCTGCACCACTCTGATCCTGGATGTAAGATTGTCCATTAACACATTAGATAATGTTTAGGGAAGTCTGCTCACCTTCATTGGTGGGAGGTGCTGCAGCTAGACCATGGGCCATGGCACTGGTCCGGCGAATGGCCAGAGTTGGACAGCCTGCCTGCTGGCAATTGGCCAATGCCCCTGGGTTTTAGGGTGGGCAGCCTTAGTCTTGGCTGGAGGGGAGGTTGTAGTCTCTGCCTGCCCCTCCTTGGTTAAGGGTATCCTGTTAAAGGGATCCAGGAGAAGTGGCTTTTGTCTGATGGCCATAGCACTCCAATGGGGACCCCTGGGGGGATACCCCTAGTTGACGTACGGTAGGTCATAGGGCCTCCCCTAATGGTGGTTTGCCCTTAGATGCACTCCCAGCAGATGGACTGGAGTGGAATTATCTGGCCTTATCCAATGTCTATGCCAAACCGTTCACACCTGTAACCAATGAAAAATGTGGCTTTTTCGAATCCATAAACCTATATGCTGTTTCTTGTTTTGTTATTTACTCCACAGGGTCTTGGCACACAAATATGCCCCCCTTTGCTAAGCCTGAAGATATGAGTCACAGGAAACTCAATGGCCATCTGGAAAACTATTATTAAGGCACAAGACCCTTGTCATAAACCAATCAACACTAAAGTAGGACCAAGCGATGTTGCCTATATATCTACTACAGTCAAGGTATCTCCATCAGCATCATTACTAATGTAATAAAACATACACATGAGCAGCGGTTTGGCTCCTGCACAAGCATAACATGCACGTTTCTGAAGTGTTACATCTTTGCAACCTAACTAAATCAGGACTGATGGATGGTCCTTACTGGGCTGATGTTGCTCTTCTTCTTTACTTTTCTTTCTGTTATATGTGCAGTTAAAATAAAACAAATAAACAGCACAGGAACATAAGAAGAGTCTGCTGGATCATGCCAATGGCCCATCTAGTCCAGCCTCTTGTTCCCACAGTGGCCAACCAGATGGCAAACAACAGCAGCATAATGTGGGATGTATTTAATTCTAAGGAAAATATGAGAAGTATGAGATTCAGCAGCTTCCCAAGGGACCTCATTTATAAAGGAAATGTTTTAAAGAAGATAAGAGCTCTCGGCCAACAAGCCTGTGTGTGCTCAAGAGATAACATCAGTTGCAAATTTCACCTCACAAATGTGGAGGGTGGCCTTGAAGTGGCATCTTTTCCATGTGTTTTTAATTAAGCGCAGTCTCCAAATATAACATTTATGAGATCCTCCAAACGATGTATGGTTACTCTAATTTGCTTTTGTAAGCTATGAAATTATTTACCAAACAAATAGGGAAGCACTCTTAGATCAAACAGGGCTCATTAATGAGGCATATGAAGCCTCAACTGTTTTTTTATGGTCCCATATGTGTGAAGTGGAAAATAAAAGTCCTAATCCATGAAGACAAGTCACACACGAGAGAGGGGAGAGGGGGGGGGGAGAGAGAGACTTATTGTGATGAAAACACTAGATGCGGTTCCAAAATCCCTTTCAAGGAGCTTCCCTCTGGTATGCATTTGAGAAGAAATATTGTTACCCACTGCCTTTGTTTACTCTTGTTCCACCACTGCTTTGTTGACATAATTTGTGGAGTGGCCACCTCAGCAAGCCCAAGCTCAGAAAGGGATATTACTCTCCGGTAGTAAAAATGCTGATTAGCTGGAACTATGGCACAGAATCATACATCAGAAATATACCTACTGCGAATGATGTCAAGTCACAGCATGTTGGCAGGATGCTTGAGTTACTGAGATGCCTGTGGTTATCTGATAATGCAATAACAATCCATCACTAAAATAATACAGAACCTCCCTCTCCTAAGCTACAAAGCTAACAAGACCTTTATATTTATAAAAAAAACTATGAATGAAATCACTACCTGTTCTGAATTTTTTACTTAAGTAAAGAATTGGACCACAACGTGGTGGTGGGGGAGAGGGAGGGGTGGGGAGGGAGGGGTGGGAAAGAGAGAGAGAGAGAGAGAGAGAGAGAGAGAGAGAGAGAGAGATTTACAAATTCTATCGTGTCTGAAAAGCAAATTTCTCCAATACATTATCTCTTTGGAGTCCAACTTTTTTTTATGTAAAACCAACTGAAGTCAAGGTAAGCTTCCAATGTTTGACAGTCTATTGTATTTTAATATTTTGTTGGAAGCCGCCCAGAGTGGCTGGGGAAACCCAGCGAGATGGGTGGGGTATAAATAATAAATTATAATAATAATTAAAAAAAACAAATAAGGGTTCTTCAAAAATTGGTATTTTCTTCACTTTTAAAACTTAGTTACAATGGTACCTTGAATTACAAATGCCTCAGGTTACAAACGCTTCAGGTTACAAACTCCACTAACCTGGAAGAGTTACCTCAAGTTGAGAACTTTGCCCCAGGATGAGAACGGAAATGGTGTGCCAGCAGCACAGTGGCAGCAAGAGACCCCATTAGTGAAAGCACGCCTCTAGTTAAGAACAGTTTCAGGTTAAGAACGGACCTCTGGAACAAATTAAGTTCATAACTAGAGGTACCACTGCACTTAGAAAGCCCTTTAAATTAGCTTAGTGTTTTGTAACCTTTCACTCACTATCATAACAAATATTTCTATTTATTCATTTTTTGCTGGCAGTATATAACAAAATTTCATTGTTGTTGTTGTTGTTTAGTCGTTTAGTCGTGTCCGACTCTTCGTGACCCCATGGACCAGAGCACGCCAGGCACTTCTGTCCTCCACTGCCTCCCGCAGTTTGATCAAACTCATGCTGGTAGCTTCAAGAACACCATCCAACCATCTCATCCTCTGTCATCCCCTTCTTCTTGTGCCCTCCATCTTTCCCAACATCAGGGTCTTTTCCAGGGAGTCTTCTCTTCTCATGAGGTGGCCAAAGTATTGGAGCCTCAGCTTCACGATCTGTCCTTCCAGTGAGCACTCAGGGCTGATTTCCTTCAGAATGGAGAGGTTTGATCTTCTTGCAGTCCATGGGACTCTCAAGAGTCTGCTCCAGCACCATAATTCAAAAGCATTCCCTTCATGGATCACTGCCTTGCCGTGGCGAAGGGGCTTGAATAACTCAGAGAAGCTATGAACTATGCCGAGCAGGGCACCCAAGATGGACAGGTCATAGTGGAGAGTTTTGACCAAACGTGATCCACCTGGAGGAGGAACTGGCAAGCCACTCCAGTATCCCTGCCAAGAAAACTCCATGGACAAAGACAACAGGCATATAAAAATTTCATTAATTTTCCAATATTACTGTTTCCATATTTCAATGAGAACTGGATAACTAGAGACCATGACTTCTACTCAGTCACCTTTAAAACCTATAATTGAGCTGTTGCTCCATTGTAATTCCACATCTTCTGAGGTCATGCCACATGCAAGTTGGGGGAAAGGAATGAAATTATATTGACATACATTAGGGTTGCCATATGTCTGGGGTTTCCCAGACATGTCATCTTTTCAATGGCCGGAATCTCCGTCCAGACAGATTTTTTACAATTTACAATAAATGTCTGTGTTTTTTGTTCTTGAGGTATTTTTTGCTTGGGCACATGCATGCTTGGGAAGTTCCTGATCCACAACTGAACCAGCCCAGGTGCTCCCCCTGCTCACGTGCAAACAGAGGGGAGAAACATCAAGGTACCTTTGTGTGGCTCGACTGGGGAGTCGGAAGAGAAAAAATATATAGTAAAAATATTCCAGGATGAAAATGTGTGTGTTTTCGTATAGCCAAGGAAACAATTTAATAGATGTCACTGTGGAAAAGAAATTACATTGTACAGCATCAAGATTCATTTTCCTGTTATCTCCATCTCCTAAAACAGAACTAAAAATTCCTTAAACTGCCTTAGTCAGGTACTATTGTTCTTAAGATTGTTTAGATTGAGGTGAATATTAGAACAGGAAATATTTCAGTTCATTTTTCTAAATGTTTCCCTGAATCTCTTGATGAAGACATTAATTGACTGCCATGGAAGACAGACGAAGAAACAAAACCTATTATTCACCGAGTTCCCCTCAAAAAAGTGTCTTTTGAAGCAATCACCATTCCTATGTATGTTTAGATACAGGTACTAAAACTGCTCTCCCTACAACAGAGGAGAGAGCTCAGACCATCCCTGAAGGAGACCCCCCCCTATAATTTACACCAACCAGTTTTCTGGGAGGTGGGGGGATAAACTCCCATGGCAGGCATGTGTTCTGGACCCCCAGCTGAGATAGGAGAGAAGCAGCAGCCAGAACAACAACAGAGCAAATAAAATGTCTGCCATCTCTTCCTGCTCTGCATTTGTTGCCGCTATCTCTGCAAGAGAAGAGAGCCGCTGGACCATCCCTGGAGGAGTGGCCCACACCCCAGTAATTTACAGCACCTGACCTTGACAATGGAGACCTGGGGGAAATGGTGAGTTAAAAATAAAAAGATGAAACAAATAAACAAAGCTGGGCTGATATGGCTGATCTCTGGGCTAGGGAGGGGGGCACCAGTATTTGAGTTTTGTTTTAGTTTTATCTACTGGTTAGTGGGTGGGAATATATATTTTTATTACCCTGCTGCCAGTGTTGTTATCAAGGTCATGGAGAACTGTGTATTTAACCTTTAAAAAATGTTGAATGAAATGTTAAGGTATATATATATATATATATATATATATATATATATATATATACACATTCTTTTCTATTTTATAATGTATTCCTGTATACGTTCTTCAGTGTAAGTTGCCTAGAGACCTGTTTGGTGACAGGCGACTAATAGGTTTAATGATGATAATAATAAAAACGAAGCCACACAGCTTTCTATGACCACAAAGGCCAATTTCCCGAATACTCATTAATTCTCTGTGAAGCAGATATAAGTCAAGGGTTCTTCACAAATAATGATGAACTAATGGAAATCATTATCTGATTGTGGATATTCTTTCAAGAGAATGGGACAGAAGCATTCAGTTCTGAACGTTTCTTCCACTGTTTGCCTGTGAGCTTACCATAGACACCTGGTTGGCTATTGTGAGAAGAGGCTGCTGGACTAGAGTTCTTTTGCCTGATCCAGCAAGGCTCTACTTATGTTATTATTTCTTTATTTTATTTTAATTAGCTGCTTGCTGTATTAGCTGCTTTTCTCACAGAGTGAGTCGAAGCAACTTGCATTAAAACCAGTTAAGAGCATCCAGTAAAAATCTAAAAACTCAGCTAAAGAGACAAAACAGATCAGGACCTAGTAATCCCACTCTGCTAAAAAAGAAAAAAATGCCACAATGCCACCCTTCAGAGTAGAGGCTAAAAATTCTAGGGAAAGAGAAAAATATTTGGTGCCTAAAAATAGATGGAAATAGAGTGTGTTTGGATTTGATATCCCGCTTTATCACTACCCGAAGGAGTCTCAAAGCGGCTAACAATCTCCTTTTCCCTTCCTCCCCCACAACAAACACTCTGTGAGGTGAGTGAGGCTGAGAGACTTCAGAGAAGTGTGACTAGCCCAAGTGTGACTAGCCCAGCAGCTGCAGGGTGGAGGAGCGGGGATGCGAAGCCGGTTCACCAAATTACGAGTCCACCACTCTTAACCACTACACCACACTGGCTCATAGTGGTAGGCATGCTTCACTAGGGACAGCCTCCCACAAGTGTTGTGTTAATTGTTTTGCTGATCTTGGAGTAAACATGGGGTTGGATCCAGATGAACTTAGTTCCCATTGAAATCTATGGGCGTCCACAAAATTTTCACATTGATGCACATGGGACCTCGAGTTCACTAGTCCTTTTGTACTGCCTGTTGAGTGCAACCCATTCCTGAAGAATTTCTTTGACCTTCCAGTGGATCATAAGATTGAGTTGATTGTCATGAACAAAATGCATTTTAGAGATCTGCTAAAGGACAAGGGTGAATATAATGAATAAGCATCTTAATTTGCTCTGTTCAATATGTTTTGATGAAACATTCAGTCATGCTGTGGAAAGTCTAGCAGTATCGTTGTGGGTGACAAGAAAATTAATTAGACAAAATGGAAGCACATCACAAATGCCTTGGCATCAATAGGGGGGAAGAAAGATCTGAAATATGTACTGTACACAGAAACTAATTGATTGTCACCAATGAAAACAGTCTGTGACTCATTGACTTCAATTAAAAACAAAAGGGCAGCCAGAAATACTAGTACATTATTAAATAATTAGCCAATAGTGTGCCTTGAATTTGATCCAAACCCATCACTCAAGCTAATCCGCCTCTAATGGTCATTAGTAGTAGATATAGATAGTAGACAACAGTAGTCTTTATTTCAAATAGTAGCCAACTGGCTAGTATTCAATAGTAAACAAAACTAGATTTCAGAACTAGATTCTAATAAGAGATTATATCCAATCCCTAGTCACTTCATCCACTGTACATCCATATATGGAACCTATAACTGCTTTGATGCATATAACCTTTATGCCCTCCTTCTGAGCCCCTACAAACAGCTGGTTACTTGCTACAGGGAAAATAATGTTGGACTAGAAACATGTTCAGATAATAAAGCAATGCACACAGCAGCCTGCAATTTAATATAGTGGGTAGTGCTGATGAGCAGTGCCATAAGAGCAGGCTAAACAGAAATCCACTGCAAGGTTCTACAATCCAGTCAAACCCAAGAGATGACATAACACATCTTCTGTGGAAAATGGTACACACAACAAACTCATCACACACACCAAACAGGGAGAGCAGAGCACAGGTTGTCAGAAACCAGAAGGATGACTTTGCAGGATCAAGCTGACTGTGGGCCAGATAGGAGCCAGATCCTAGGACGGTGTCCTCAGACAACATCCAAGAACCTTGTGTGTCACTGGGTGTGAGAAGAGCTATAGGGGCAAAATACCAGGGACAGGATGTTACAGAGTTTCATCAGGACACATCTCTCTCTCTCTCTCTAATTTTAAAACATTTATTCAGAAGTTACAATATAGTTACGATACAATACATTTTCAATCAATATATCCCCTCCACAGGCACCTCTGTGGTGATGGTGGCATTAAAATAGCCTGTTCTTCAATAAAAGAGAAAAAGGGAGACCAGATCATGTTTTGGAGATGCCTTTGATTAGTCACTGATGGTATGTGAGGTGTTCTGACTGAGCAATGCCCCAGATGTTATTAACCCAAGCTTCGATTGGTATTTTAGAAGTTTCCTTCGATCATTGGCAAAAACTTTCCTGTGAACAGGAAAGAAATTAATTCTTTAGATTTAAGGGTAGAATTTGGAGTCAAATATAATGACAAGTCTTTATATCTGCCTGAAATCTATTTTTCTTTGTGCAGGAAATAAACAGGGGAACTTACCTCTCATGCTAGGGGAATCATTTTGCCTCGACAATCCAGGCTTTATTCTGCAAGAGCACAGAGAGTGCAGCTTAATTTAGGCAGAGGAGTGCCCTCCCACTGTATCTGGGGGAAAGTTATAGACTCTAGTGCTGTCTTATCTCTAGCTTCTATATGATGCAAAAAGAATGTCCTGATTTCAAGAACATTTCTTGTCCATATGGCAATCATGGATGCCCTTGAATGAGATGAAAGGAGGAAGAAGGTAATTCTGCAAAACGTTCATAACTGTAAAATCTGCACTGCTGTAAAAAAAGAAACAACCCCCCCAAAAAAACCGTCACCAGCTTAAGTGAGTACATCTTACTAAGCATTGCATGTCAAATTCTTTCCTTCCAGCCATAACACAAAAACAATAAAGATCTTGTTAATAGCTCTGCCTTGAAGGGGGTGAAGAAACAATTACCTTGACAAAATAAGGCTCAAGGCAACTTTTTTCTTTCACACTATGAACCAGAGAAATAATAGCAATGTGGGCTCCCCTCCCCTAAATGTTCTATTTACATAAGGAGTTGTCAGTTCAGCATCGTACACCATTATTTACAGGTAAATAGAATCTGTTGACGGCGCCACCTACAATGAAGCACTACACTGCTGATGTATTAATATCCCAAACCCTTCGGCTTTCATTCACCGTATCCATCATTTTATTTTGTCTGCTACTTACTGCATTCAGGCAGATTGTTTATAGAACTCAGCTGTTCATCATCACAGGTAATCTCCATGTCTGCGGCTATTTGCAAAAGTAAGTCCAGTAATAATTACAGATGCATGTGGTCTCACGGGCTCCGGGGTGGAAAATCTTTTTAAAATGATATTTCATTGCACTTTTTTGAAGATGAAATGAACACATAAATCTAAGGAAGAATAGGAAGTTCAGCACAGGGATCCACATATTATAACCAAAACTGGACACTGCCATTCATTAAGACAAATCTTTGTAGTGTTATATCCCTTAGAGTTATGTCCTAAAGCTGTTTTGGCAAGGAAGTGGCACATTCATTAATTAACAAACAAACAAAACTTTGGAAAAGTGAGAGACACAGTAAAGGAAAATAAAATGGCATCAATCAATCACCAGTCAAAACAAGATTGAAACATGAGGTCCACATGGGAACATGCCCAAGGTGAAGACGGCTCTTGCCAGCCCTATATATCTCACACCTGAAACCTTAAGAGGTGATTTCTAGCAACACATCTAACAATACAGCTGTCACTTGGCACCAGCCAAGACTATAATAGATGAGAAGAAGACAAGGGTTGCAGAACTCCCTAGGAAGGCAGGCGGCTCCCCTTCCTTGTAGGTTTTTAAGCAGAGGTTGGATGGCCATCTGTCATGGATGCTTTAGCTGAGTTTTTTGCATTGCATTGACCCCCTGGGGTCACTTCCAACTCTATGATTCTTTGATTCTATGATCACCACAAGGGACTCAGAATTGCACAGTAGTCTTTTCCCCAGTCTCCTTTTGGATATTCATCCCGTTCAGGTTCAGGTTCATCCTCCTTTGCCAGTTCCAGTTGACCTATTTCCTAGAACGGAGAAAGTTCAATAATACCCTTTAACCTAATTACAAATATTTTAATCTGGAGTTGCCCTGGGGATTAATATGAGAGGGTTTCTTAACAGTGCAGTCTGGTTTTGCTCAGCCATGCTGCATGCAAGTGCTGCAGGGAAAGGCTTTGCCCCACCCGATGCCCCACTTTGTGGATTATTCACGGCACAGCCAGATCCATTTTGTAAATGGAGTTTAGAACGCTCTCAGGTGCTAGACCTGTCTTGTCCCGCTGTTTAGCTACATCTCAGCAGCTGTGGAAAAAATGGCAGAGATGTGGGTGCATTTGCTGTTCAAATTATTTCAAGCGCGACATCATAATGACAACAAGAACAATTACCTCTGATGAAGCTAGATGCGTACTTTTGTGTTTATCAACATAAAAGCCTTTACAACATGGAACATATGTGCATAAATGGCACAGATCATGGCCAAAGCCTTTACATTATGGAGCATCAGGGTCATCAGATAAATGAGAGCTATTTTATGCTGCGTTATTAAGTTGAGCATTTATAATTTCTACAAAGAATTAGAATTGCTCTGCACTTTCACAAAATTCCAAAGGTGGCTGCTAGCACCAAAGTTTTGTGACCTGTGTTCTAATCTCAAGAGCAAAACTAAACATCAGCACTGAAATCGGAGATCTCTCTCACACAAGCAGTGGACGTTGAAAACTGTTTCAGAGGTTCCATATATCTGAAATCAAAAAATCACCTTTTAAAAGTTTGCATTTCCATAATTACATTCACAATTAACAATAATTTCATAACTGCATTTCACAAATGCTGATTCAAGGAGATGTTTTGTGTGTGTTTGGAGAGAAATGAATGTTGGGAGCCAGTGTGGCGTAGTGGTTAAGAGCGGTGGACTCGTAATCTGGTGAACAGGGTTCGCTTCCCCGCTCCTCCACATGCAGCTGCTGGGTGACCTTGGGCTAGTCACACTTCTCTGAAGTCTCTCAACCTCATTCACCTCACAGAGTGTTTGTTGTGGGGGAGGAAGGCAAAGGAGATTGTTAGCCACTTTGAGACTCCTTAGGGTAGTGATAAAGTGGGATATCAAATCCAAAACCTTCTTGCAGATTGAGAAGACTGGGGTTTTTAAAACAGAGGTTGGATGGTCATCTGCCAGAGATTCTTTAGCTGTGAATTATGCGTTACAGGCGGCTGCACTAGATAACTCTTGGGGTTCCTTTCCAACCCTGCGATTCTATGAGACTAGCAGGGAGTGAGCCATTAAGAATGCACCAGTGCTCTGGTGAGACAGAGGTGTGAAAATGTTGAATAAGGTGGTTCTGAAATGTTAGGAATGCCTCTAACCACACAAAAAGGCCCCCAGGAACGGTTAGCCCTTTATAAGGCTGGAAATTTTGCCCTAGGACATGGGGGATTGTTATGCTATACACCTCTGTAATAAAGCTAAATTAGGTGGGAATTCAACAGTTTACAGGTGGATAGATTGGAGGCCATATTATTAATGGTACAACACTGATAGCCAGGGCTAAACAAGGTTATTGCACGTAATGAGCCTGACTGCAAAGTAGAGTGGATATTTGCAGAGGTAATGAAAACTGTGCTTCCCAAATTAAGGTGTTAGTAAGCAGCAAAAGAACTCAGCTGCATCTAATTAAAAGTGCACACTGAGGCCGAGAGAGAGAACACAAGGGTAAACAAATCACTGGGAACACGTTTTGGTATATATATAGAGAGAGAAGGAGACGGGGGGGGGGGGGCAAGCGCAGCAGATAACTACGACACATCTAACTGAGAGTCTTGATGCCATCAAACATTTGTATGCTTATCATGCTAACATTTGCTGTATCCCTCCGGTGAATACACCTACCCACAATCATTTGTCGTACTGTAGTTTGCAAGGTGATGAGGACAGCTTCTTTGACTCATGTTCATAAAGAACAAGCACACCGTGCAGTAGTTTCAACGAGTGTCAATCACAGGTCAGCATATTAAAAGGAGAGCAGGCACAGGGTAGGGTGTCACGCTAGGAGTGGGGGAGGCCGAGCTTCAGATCCCCCACTGGGCCATGAAGCTCATTTGGTGACCTTGGGCAATCTGCACACCGCCAGTGTGGTGTAGTGGTTAAGAGCGATAGACTCGTAATCTGGGGAACCGGGTTCGCGTCTCTGCTCCTCCACATGCAGCTGCTGGGTGACCTTGGGCTAGTCACACTTCTCTGAAGTCTCTCAGCCCCACTCACCTCACAGAGTGTTTGTTGTGCGGGAGGAAGGGAAAGGAGATTGTTAGCCACTTTGAGACTCCTTCGGGTAGTGATAAAGCGGGATATGAAATCCAAACTCTTCTTCTTCTTCTTCAACCTAATCTATCTCAAAGAGTTGTTGGGAGGATATAACGGGGAGGGGAGAAGCATGTAGTCTTTCTTGAGATCCCAGGAGGAAACATAGGATGGAAATGAAATTAAATGAATAAATAAAACGTGCTCATTTGAGTCTAGAGCCATGGTTGGTATGGAGAGGGAACACCTTCTTCTAAAAAAATAATATAGAGTAGGACAATTAGGAACTGTTAGTTGGGACACTCAAATGGGTCTTCCTGTTCAGAGGCAACATGCCTGTCACTAGCAGATGCAGATGGCAAGCAACATGTGCTCTGCTTATGAGCTTCTAGGATGGGAAACCTCAGATTCGAGAGGCATATGTGGGCTTTCAGGCCTCTCCAGTTGAATCCCAGGACTCTCCCCAGGCCACCCACCCCAGGAGCACTCTTCGTCTCCAGGCCAGATCCTTCACCAATTGTGCTTTGCAGCCTCCTTGAGGGTGCATTATAATGTATTATATTGGGGAAAATTGCTTACAAAATATATGAGCATTAGGGTATATGAACAGTAAAATGCTGATGCCTTTTTTATGAGGACTTTAAAAAATTGATGTGGAAATGTGAAGAACAAAATATAAGTGCTGAACACAAAACCATATATATATATATATATATTTATGGATTCGCTCATCCCCACTTGACACTCAGAAGAGAATACATTCCACAGATGACTCAGCAGTTTGAGACATGCAGGGTTTTGCGAAAAGCTTTTCCTTTTTTCCCTTTTCCTTTCTCCCCCATTTGCTTCTTTGGGGACGAGGGCTTCTGTACAATCTGGTTCCAATTCTCTATTAATATTACTTTGTAACGTAGTAGAATAGGGTTGTTGAAAAATAACCAAATCCCATTTGCAATAATCCTCTTAAGGAACTCAAGCTTCACTTTGCAAAGCATTATGCCAACACAAACCCATTTTCTGCAATGGATACCGTAGCTGTAAATGCATAGCACTCCAGCTGTCCTCTTCACAGTTTGCTGAGCAGGGAACTGCTTAGTGTAGGCAGCTTCTTATGCTGCTCGAAATGATAACTGTTTGTCATAGATGACAAGCAATAAGGATGCTGCTCATGTTGCCCACCTCCTATATTGGACAAATTCATTCACATGATCCATTGGCTGGCTTAATTTCAAATTAAGTTGACACGAAAAGTCACAACCAAGGAACTGCGCTTGCCATCAGGACCTGGCTGCTTCCACCTCCTGTGTCCTGGGAGCCATTACTAGGGAGCTGCCGAATGAAGAATTGTGAGGGAATTTCTGGACTTTTGAGTCTAGGTATAATATGGGGCAGGGGTGCTGCTCAACATTAACGCCATCAGGTTTCTGGCTACCTTGGAATGTTGTTAACTGACCAATTAGTGAGTTTTATGCTGACATAATCTTGATATATTTTAAATTAAAATATGATGGTGACGCCACCTTACCTCCCAGAGAAGCCTGGGATGGCAAAACATTCAATACTCCTCAGTGCTCTGTACAGCCAGCATTCCAGACAGCCTTAGTTGTCAGAAAGTTCTTCCTGATGATAAAACACAGAAGTGAGAAAACAAGGCATCTGTAAACATCTAAAATCATTTATTGGTAGTGCTGTGTTGCAATGATGTGTATTTAGCCTATTGTACTATTACTTTTTTGTTGCTTTTCCCTGTAAATTGCTTTGAGCACAAATCTACTTGTGGTAAATACAGTATATTAATAAATTATGAAAGCTGCTATCTACATCTAACCAAAGAACTGTAAAGCTCTGTCACCAGAGAAGAACAGTGTGTGTGGTGGAGAGAGGCACTATTTTGTGACATGCTGCCCATGTTCCCTTGGGAAAGCACCAGCACACCCAAGATGCCTTTCAGACATACTCCTATTCCATTGGAAGAAGCACAGCAATGGGGTAAGAAGTGGCATGGAGGTGCCTTGCATGCTTCTTTTGACCCATGCAGTACTACTCTCAGAATCTATCTTTCCCAAAGCATTGTGTTCTTCTACAGCCATGTGAAATAAACAAAAAATGTGTAAGAATTGCTCTTGCTAGATCACACCAAAGGCCCATTGCATGTAGCATTCCATTTCCAGTGCTAGACAGCTACCAACATGGAGGCCTCTAGATGCTGTTGAACTAAAACTCCCACCAGCCCCAGCCAGCATGACCAATGATCAGGGATTATGGGAAGTGGAGTCCAGCAACTTTAGGAGAGCAGCACATTGGCTATGACAGAGCATACTACTGGAGTGATCCACATGGCGGGTGGCTCTTCAATTATGGGAAGCAAGCACCACACATAATTGTTTCCAGTAGTTTCCCATATTGGTGTTATAAAGTGAGAATTAGTTTTGGGCAACTTTCCTAGCCCTGCCTCCTGATAGCCTTTAATGAGAGATAGTGGAGGTTGAAACTGGGTCCTCAGAGTTATCCATAAAACATTGGATTGTTACCGAGCTTTAGCGCCTCAAGAAGGTCTTGGCAGGCTTGTCTAGAGATCTCATTGTGATTTACCTCAGGGCAACATACTGAGTTTCTCCTTCACAATAAAATCTGAATCTAGCATTATGTCTTCTGAAATTGCAGTATATACTCCACCCATCCGGAGTCTCAGAAACTTAGTCCAGATTTGCTTGCTGCTAATTAGCTAACCTGTTGGTTAGAAGATTGGCAGATAATCTTGGTGTGACACTAACCCATCTGCCGTAAAAGCATTCAGCGCACCTTGTTTTACTTAGCCTTCCCTCATTAATCTTGCAAGACTTAGTGATTGTTGATGAGAGTGGAATTCCCTGATGCAATAGAGAAAGGCTTCAATATGAAATGAAGTGTTATCATATTAAGAAGGTGATAAAATGATCAGACACACTGGGGTAGTTTGACAGTAATTTAACCAATATTGTATATGTGCAAAATAATGTAAATAAATTAATATATTGGCAGGCTCAGACTACACACTTGCAATCTGCAAAATCTGGATAAAATTAGAAGAAGAAGAAGAAGAAGAAGAAGAAGAAGAAGAAGAAGAAGAAGGAGGAGGAGGAGGAGGAGGAGGAGGAGGAGGAGGAGGAGGAGGAGGAGGAGGAGGAGGAGAATTGATGAAGTATGTGTAAGGAAATGCAGAAGAATTTTGTTAATATACAGAATCAGAAGAGGGAATGAAGGGAACCTCAAAAGTACCTCAAAGATAAGGTTTTGTGAATGGGGACGGGGGGGATTTGTTTTTTGTAGTTAATTGTTGAAATCAAACTGTGGGGGGGGGATTATTTACAAAGAGAGAGAGAGAAATTTAACCGATATTACGTTATGGTAGTGTAACTGATCTTTAAGCTACACTGCATCAAATTGGCAGCAACTGTTTTCCTACATAATGAGAACATTGAGAAGAATTCAGGTTCATACCTTCATTGAGTGAAATTTAAGAGATTTTGGTAGTTCATCATGATTCAAGCACCTCCTCTTAGATGCATGCAAGACTACAAAGCATCTGATGGCATTTTGCAGCAGTGGCAGGAGTTGCAGTAATATACAGGGGCTTTGGAGAATGTAGAAAGCCTCATGTGGCCCAAGGGATTGTCTACTTGAGTAACACGCATATTCCTGAATGGCTTCCATTATAGAAGGCCAGAGAGAGAGAGAGAGAGAGAGAGAGAGAGAGAAGGAGAAGAAGAAGTCGTCCCATCTTTTTCAGAAGGTTACATCACTCAGTAAGATGCCACTAAGGGTTCCTCCTAAAGGTCAAACTACAGGGAAGGGCCATAGCTCAGTGGTAGAACATCTGCTTTGCATGCAGAAGGTCACAGGTTCAATCTTTAGCATCTCCCAGTGTTACTGGTTGGACAGAGGAATGGTGAGTGGAACCAGCTGGGGAAGAAGGCTCAGAGCCCAGGAAGTGGTGGTGGGACAAGGATGAATGGTCACAAGGAGAAGGAGAAAACTGGGAAGAGGAGGTGTAAGGAGCTGAAGGTGTTACAGGGCTCAGTGAATTGGGAAAGCCTATACCAGAGAGGAGTCATGAAATAGAGCCAGAAGCTGAAGCAGTTGAGTGGGAGGAGGGAGGTCTAGAGGCAGAGATGAATCCAGTTGGTCATGGGTGTCTCCCCTTCTGCTGCACCAAGCTCCCCTCCCCCCACTGACTTACAGAACCAGGAGAGGCATGAAAAGGGCAAAGGAGGTCTTAGCTGCATGCAGGCACAGTCTTCATTGGCTTGGGTTAAGCCCTGGAGAGGAGGAGACTTCGACAGCTGCGGGAAGGCAGGGATCTTCAGTCTTGTGGGAATGTTAAGGGTGGTAGGAACGGATATACAGTACTGAATAAGTATTATCCTTCCTTCACTCACGCTAGTGAGTGATGTAGCAGAACAAATTCCCCTCATTATACCTGGAAGCTAGTTAGCAGATTCGTTTGAATCTCTTAGTTAAGATTATTCCTTAAGATTATGGACTTCAATGTCTGTACACTAATGCACAAAGCATGGGAAATAAACAAGATGAGCTTGAGCTCTTGGTACAGCAAACTAAATATGACATAATAGGCATCACTGAAACCTGGTGGGATAAGTCCCACGATTGGAATGTAATAATGGAGGGATACAATCTATTTCAGAGAAACAGACCAGACAAGAAAGGAGGAGGAGTGGCGTTATATGCCAGGGATGTGTATACCTGTGAAGAGATCCAGGATTTAGAACCTCAAAGCCAAAGTGAGAGCATTTGGGTCAAAATGAAGGGAGAGAAGAATAACAGTGACCTCATTGTGGGAGTTTACTATAGATCCCCAAGCCAAATGGAGGACATAGATGATGCCTTCCTGGAACAGATGGCCAAGCATGCAAAAGGAAGGGAGATAGTAGTAATGGGGGACTTCAATTACCCGGATATTTGTTGGATGTCAAACTCAGCCAAGAGCATAAGGTCAAACAGATTCCTCAGTGGCCTTGCAGACAACTTCATTGTCCAGAAAGTGGGAGAAGCAACAAGAGGAACAGCCATTTTAGATCTGGTCCTAACCAATGTTGATGACCTGGTTAGTGGGGTAGAAGTGGAAGGATCATTAGGTGCGAGTGATCATGCTCTTCTGAAGTTTACTATACAGCGGAAAGGAGCAGCCAAGCATACTAGGACTCAATTTCTTGACTTTAAGAAAGCCGATTTCATAAAACTTAGGGAAGTGCTGGGTGAGATCCCATGGACAGTAATACTAAAAGGAAAGGGAGTTCATGATGGCTGGGAGATTGTTAAGAGGGAGTTAGTAAAAGCACAACTTCAGGCAATACCAATGAGACGGAAACATGGAAGGTGCCTAAAGAAGCCAGGGTGGCTATCTAAAGAACTTTTAACTGAGTTAAGATTAAAAAAGGATGTGTACAAAAAATGGAAAAGGGGGGGAACCACCAAAGAGCAATTCAAACAAATAGCCAGCACGTGTATACACAAAGTCAGAAAAGCTAAAGCACAGAATGAACTCAGGCTTGCTAGAGAGGTTAAAAGCAACAAAAAAGGCTTTTATGGGTATGTTCGTAGCAAAAGGAAGAACAAAGAAACAGTGGGGTCACTCAGAGGAGAAGATGGTGAAATGCAAACGGGACACAGAAAGGGCTGAACTCCTCAATGCCTTCTTTGCCTCAGTCTTCTCCGATAAAGAAAACAATGCCCGACCTGAAGAATTTGGAGCAAATGATTCAGCAGAGGAAACACAGCCCAGAATAACTAAGGAGATAGTACAAGAATACTTGGCTAGTTTAGATACATTCAAGTCTCCAGGGCCAGATGAACTGCATCCAAGAGTATTAAAAGAACTGGCAGATGTGATTTCAGAACCACTGGCAGTCATCTTTGAGAATTCCTGGAGAACAGGCGAAGTCCCGGCAGACTGGAGGAGGGCAAATGTTGTCCCTATTTTCAAAAAGGGGAAAAGAGAGGACCCAAATAATTACCGCCCAGTCAGTCTGACATCAATACCAGAGAAGATTCTGGAGCAGATCATTAAGCAAACAGTCTGTGAGCACCTAGAAAGGAATGCTGTGATCACCAATAGTCAGCATGGATTTCTGAAAAATAAGTCATGTCAGATTAACCTGATCTCATTTTTTGACAGAATTACAAGCCCGGTAGATGAAGGGAACACAGTGGATGTAGCCTACCTTGATTTCAGCAAGGCATTTGACAAGGTGCCCCATGATATTCTTGCAAAGAAGCTGGTAAAATGCGGTCTTGACTATGCTACCACTCAGTGGATTTGTAACTGGCTGACTGACCGAACCCAAAGGGTGCTCATCAATGGTTCCTCTTCATCCTGGAGAAGAGTGACTAGTGGGGTGCCACAGGGTTCTGTCTTGGGCCCGGTCTTATTCAACATCTTTATCAATGACTTGGATGATGGACTCAAGGGCATCCTGATCAAATTTGCAGACGACACCAAACTGGGAGGGGTGGCTAACACCCCAGAGGACAGGATCACACTTCAAAACGACCTTGACAGATTAGAGAACTGGGCCAAAACAAAGAAGATGAATTTTAACAGGGAGAAATGTAAAGTATTGCACTTGGGCAAAAAAAATGAGAGGCACAAATTCAAGATGGGTGACACCTGGCTTGAGAGCAGTACATGTGAAAAGGATCTAGGAGTCTTGGTTGACCACAAACTTGACATGAGCCAACAGTGTGACGCGGCAGCTAAAAAAGCCAATGCAATTCTGGGCTGCATCAATAGGAGTATAGCATCTAGATCAAGGGAAGTAATAGTGCCACTGTATTCTGCTCTGGTCAGACCTCACCTGGAGTACTGTGTCCAGTTCTGGGCACCACAGTTCAAGAAGGACACTGACAAACTGGAACGTGTCTAGAGGAGGGCAACCAAAATGGTCAAAGGCCTGGAAACGATGCCTTATGAGGAACGGCTAAGGGAGCTGGGCATGTTTAGCCTGGAGAAGAGGAGGTTAAGGGGTGATATGATAGCCATGTTCAAATATATAAAAGGATGTCACATAGAGGAGGGAGAAAGGTTGTTTCTGCTGCTCCAGAGAAGCGGACACGGAGCAATGGATCCAAACTACAAGAAAGAAGATTCCACCTAAACATTAGGAAGACCTTCCTGACAGTAAGAGCTGTTCGACAGTGGAATTTGCTGCCAAGGAGTGTGGTGGAGTCTCCTTCTTTGGAGGTCTTTAAGCAGAGGCTTGACAACCATATGTCAGGAGTGCTCTGATGGTGTTTCCTGCTTGGCAGGGGGTTGGACTTGATGGCCCTTGTGGTCTCTTCCAACTCTATGATTCTATGATTCTATTATTCTATGGTGTCCCCTTTTATTCCTCCTAAAATAATAAAGACACAAGCGTATTTCTATGTAAAGTAACAAAAAGTTTACTCACATTTCAGTTCACGATTTGATCCCCGAAAGGCAGGCTTTTCTTAGTACTTACAAAAACCAAGTGTGAGTTAATCTCATATGGAGACTGAACTCATGTGCTGCTGACTGAGAGCCAGCAGACAGCAAAATTACATTAATAGAACAAAATGGCTGCATGAGAGCAGCAACAAGACAGTAAGAATCAAGACTGAGAAAATGACTGCATGACTTGGCTCTTTTATGGAGTCAGTCAGAGCCACACCCATCTCCCAGGTCACATGCAGGTGGAGGATGCTCCAGACCAGTGGAACAGGAAGTTACACTGACTGGATGTCCCCCTGCCCGTGCCCACTCTAGGAAAATAAGAAATGTTGCATTTGAGTGCACCAATGGATTACATCCCACAAGTCTCAGCAACTGATTTCATGGAGGAAGACCCAATGGGAGTGAGCTGCCGTGCTCATTAGGCCTGAAACTCAGCTAAGTCTGTGAAGATCACGTTTTGTGCCGATAAAGAGTGAAATCCAACTTTGAAATTTACTGACTGGCTCTCTGGGACAAGAGGGCTGGGAGGAATTCTGCTTGAAACCCCGGAAATCTGATTCCAGTACAGGAATCTGTAGACAGTACAGAGTTAGATGGACGCAGTGATTATGACTCAGCTTAAGGCAGCTTCCTATGCTCTCTTCTGAATCCTATTACAGCAACATCTATTAACTTTTAAGGTGCAAGACGACAAATACGAACAGACAAGTTGAAATGAAGGCCGTTATACAAGCCCCATTCAAGCAGCGACTCCCAGGAACAGGCCATAATAGTCCATCAGTGGATCAGACTCCATCACAAGGCATTCCTTTTATTACGGTCATCATTATTTCTAATGTTATAGGATTAATATTGCAAAATTATGACCATGTAATTGCCGTATGCATGGCAATATTTGTTGGTGAAAATTTATGTGCATATGAAATGATGACAGATGTATCCATAAGTATTAAATGCAGACATCAGATCCACACTGTAGATTTAGTATAATTTACTTTCACCTACTTATGATAATATTTGGAATAATTAGTTACAACTGAGCCTAAAGGATTCAAATTGCATTTAACTAGCAAAATTTTACAAGCACTGCACACTAACTGTTATAAATGTCATAGCAATGTTTAATCACACCACCCAATGCCTAAAATTCTTCAAAAAGTACTCTTAATTGGCAATGCACAAAATGCTACGTGAAGAAATAATACGAGCGGCAGACGCTATGATTAAGGTTGTAGCCTTGAAATTTATGAAACTGAGAACAGGATTGTAACTGAAATGGAAATATTGCTTGCAACCCTAGCACTGCTTGGCCAGATAAATCTTGACCTTGAAATTATGAGCATGATTGGGAGTGAGGATTTACGGCATTTCTTAGAAAATTCAAGTAACTTCATTTTTTGTTTGTTTTGACTCTTGATTTCTTTTATTAATTACTCTAATAATATGACAAGAAAGGTCACACGAATGTAAAACCAAAGTTTAAGTACATGAATCAGGCTTACTATTCTTAGCACATAATATGGATTGCCTGGATTCTGGTTTTTATTTTTAGCACAACTTTTCTGATTCTTGTAATAAGTGCATCTAGATTAATATACATTTTCTGTATTAATTAAAGACTAAGAAACACGGGTGGTGCTGTGGTCTAAACCACTGAGCCTCTTGGGCTTGCCGATCAGAAGGTCGGCGGTTCAAATCCCCATGAAGGGGTGAGCTCCTGTGGCTCAGTCCCAGGTCCTGCCAGCCTAGCAGTTTGAAAGCATGCCCAAAAGTACAAGTAGATAAATAGGTACCACTCCTGTGGGAAGGTAAACAGCGTTTCTGTGTGCTGCTCTGGTTTCAGTGTTCCTTTGCACCAGAAGCGGCTTAGTTATGCTGGCCACATGATCCGGAAAAACTGTCTGTGGACAAACACCGGTTCCCTCAGCTTGTAAAGCGAGATGAGCACCACAACCCCAGAGTCGTCTGCGACTGGACTTTACCTTTACCTTTTTAAGAAAGGCAGGATTCATTTAATGAGTCCTCTCAATGAAAACCCTCAGCAAGGACCTCTGCTTGCTCAGTGGGGCTTTCTCTCCCTTTCCTCCCCCTTTCCTCTCCCCAAGTCCCCCCAAATTTGCACTGAACGGGTCAAGAGTGTTGACTGTTTGCAGTATGGTAGCGCTGCAGAGAGCTTGCTGGGGAGACCATGCATTTAAAAAAAAGACTCAAAAGGCCCTCTGCCTGGTTCCCTGTAACTTCACTTCTTCCAGTGAGGGAACCACCAGAAGGCCCTCAGCGCTGGACCTTAGTGTCCGGGCAGAACGATGGGGGTAGAGACGCTCCTTCAGGTATGCATGACATTTAGGTGAAATCACATATATTTGAAACACCATTGAAGAAACCTTCAAACACCCCATTTCACCTCTGCTCTCCCCTTTTTGTGACATTTCTGCAATGCTTTCGGCTCACTTCTGGGTACAGCGCGATGCACATGTGCACAGTCGCACACATATCGGACATGCCAGAAACGGTCATTATTCCCATAGCTTTCCAGAAAGTGCATCTGGAGAAAACTGCATGCAGTATGTTTAAAAATAAAATAAAATAAAATAAAATAGGTGAGCCATGGTGCAATTTCATGAACATAGAAAATGCAATGTCAGAATTAAAGCATTAAGCCTTATCTGTGACTCATGAGATTGCGTAAACAGGATAAGACGCATGTATGTGGGAAGAGACCAGTTTCATGGGGTTGTGGGCCCTCAAAAATCATGCTTGGGTCATGTGTGATGTCCGTTAAGTCATTGCATTTTGACAGGTAAGAAGGACAACAATACTGTGAACAATGCGAAACTGTTTAGCCCCAAGCAGTGGAGATGGTCCCATCTCCAGCTCTGTCAACTAGTAGCTATGAAGAGGTAATTGCCATCTCCATCCAGCCAATTCAATGGAGCCTGGATAAGGTTCACAATGCCAATGAGAACACACTATGCATAGATCTCCCTTCCACAATTGAAGTGTTAGTATTTTTCATACAAAATTGAACACTGTAACATTGCTAGGTAAACAACAATATACTTTTGGGGACAATTTAATTGGTGGCCACAAGCATCTACTATGGTGAACAGCCTACAGAGAAATAAGAAGAGAGGGGAAGAGAGAGAGAGAGAACAAATACCAGCTATATTGTTGAGTATTTCAGTTTGATCTGTTACCTCTTTTGTTGCAAATAAGTCCTAGGCTTTTTCATACCATTGGGCTTTAGTAGGCAATAAAGAACATTTCCATTTTAAAGCTAAAGGCATTTTTGCAGCCACGAGGAGTATCAAGATCAATTCTTTATGCAATAAAAACAATGGATAATTATCAATCTTATTTAAAGAGATCCATACTGGGTCTCCAGGGAGGAATTTGCCAATAGCATTCTTGATTTCTTTTATTAATGCTGTTTTAGTGGTTTTTTAAATAAAAAAATATTATATGGAACTTTCAAATATTGCTATTATAAATCATATATATGGAGCTTTTATTGTGAAAAAGTGTTTTACCCTCTGTGTTATGTTCCAAGTCCTATGAGGTGACTCACTGTTGTCCCAAATCTACAGAGTACAAGTGGACTTGGTAGTGGTGAAGAAATTTAGGGTTATTTTTCCAGGATAAGATCTGGAAACCCGGTATTCAACACAGAAGTATTAGCACATTAAAATAATAATGTGAAAGCCATATTTTGCAGAGGTATCCAAATTTGGGGGGGGGGGTGGCAGAGGAAGAAAGGCCAGCATAGCCCCCCTCTCCCTATTGTTTAATTTTGTGAACCAGCGATTTACAATTTTGCTAACACTTACTGAGTTTGGAAGTCCAGAAAACAGAACAATTCTGGGAGTATGCTTTCTTTTGAATAAAAATAACAACACACATCTATGACACCTAAGCGAGAAAAAGGATTTCTTAGGATCAACATGTTAAGACTATATGTCAGAAATGACCCTAAAGTAAAAAAATGTTAAAGCAAATAATAATAAAAAGCCCAAAAGCTTCTCATGCATCTCATGAAGCTGAGAAAAGTAAGCCAGAGTCATTTTGGATATTTGTTGTTGTTGTACTTTAAAATGTTTTAAATAGTGTAATAATTGTTGTGTAATATTAATGTTGTGTTTCAATTGTGGTAACGCACCCTGGGACCTTAGGGGTGAAGGGCGGGTTGTAAAGATAATACAATTTATTTCAGCTGGTGAAGTCCCGCTGGGGGGGGGGGGGGAATCCCTGAGTGTAAGGAAGAGAATGATGAGATTTGATTGCTGTTCAGCGCTCCTCACCTGTGACAGACAGCCATGCGTACCTTTCTGTACAAGGTGCTGCCTGGCTAGAATGTTCTCCCTCCCCCAACTCTGTGGGATATGAAGGCTGCCCACAACAGAAGCCAGACTCTGAGGAAGGAAGCTGTCGGCGCATAATGCTCCCATTACAAAGTGTTAGCAGCTATGTTTGAGGATAACTGTGGCATCAAGTGGGTTTCAGTCTTTACGAATTATATGCCTCCAGCATCCTGGATGGTTAATAAAGGTGTAGTAATGGAAGCTACAGCTGCCATGCCTATAGCTTTTCAAACCACCTTTCGCTTATGAATTACTGAGCCTTTTTCTTCATTCATTTAAAAGTCTAGGGGGAACTGCTGCTTTTTTGTCCTACTTCTTGTGGCTTTGTTATGCTCCCCCCCACCTTCCACACCCCACGCCCTGTAACTTTTATTTTAACCTTCTCTTCCTTTTCATTGCTTTTCAAGAAAGATTTCCCCCTAGGGAGGGCTGCTGCTCAGGTGAAGTTCAAAAGCATCACAACCGGCTTGTCTCGCTCACAGCTTTTCATAATAATTGACTGCAGCTAGTTTGAGGCAAAAAGAGAGGGAGACACCACTTTTAACAAAACAAAAAATATAAATAAATTATTCGGAAGTTTAGACTCCACTTTTATTACTAGCGCTGTCCTTGTGGTGATTTCTGAAGTGTGCAACATGAAATTGCATGCTCCGTCGTCTCCCTTCTTCCTTTTGTGCTCCAGGACAGAGGCAGCGGCCACCTTCTCCTTGGGACATGTCCTAAGTGCATATACCGTCTTGCTATGATATGCATTCTCCCTTCCCCCTGTAGTTAACACAACTGGTGAAATTACGACTGTCCTTGAAAGAAAAGGGTAGGCATAAAGCCTTTAAATATGAAAGTGGGCAGCCAGAGGATTTGAAGCTGCAGATCAAGGTAAAGAGAATAAAGGGACGAGCTAACCATGGAGAGGGTTTTGTTTTGTTTTTCTATAGTTCTACCTTCAAGCAGTAATTCCTAACCATAGGCATTCCAATCTAAGCTTCGCAGGATTCAACTGAGACTTAAATGACTGCATCTCCGGACTGAATTCCAGTGGAATAGCTGTGTTTTAGTCAGCAGCAGCAGAAATGATGTCCTTGTGGTACCTTAAAGAGCCTTCCCACAGATACAGGCAAGCTGCTGAAGGAGACTCTTATCTGTAAAAGGGATGGAGTGGAGGCTGCTTCTCCACCATGTGATAAGGGTAGTTACCTAGAGGAATGTGTAAACGGTCTTTCCTCTGTGCGTGGATGTAAACACAAGTCCTATCTTTGTAACCATCTTTCTTTGCTCCTTGTCCACATCTTCTTAAGAACATAAGAAGAGCCTACCGAATCCAACCAAGGCCCTATCTAGTCCAAGTTGGTGTCATTCTCTTAATGCAACAGTCTTTGTTTTTTAATGGGAGCCTTGTTCTGTGTGTAGTGGAGCATTCAAGTTGGTAGCCGCTATTACCTCTTGTGGGGGCGAAAGAATTGTTGTTGTTATTATATTATGTGCTTTCTTTTCCCTGTCCTGAATCTTCCAACATTCAGCTTCTTGGGCTGACAGCAAATTCTAGCATTTGGAGAGAGGGGGGGGAAACCCTATCCATTTTCTCCAGATGATTTTATAAACCTCTACCATGCCTCCTCTTCCAAGACAGGACTGAAGGCTGAATGTCTCCATGTGAGCACAGACTTGGATGGAGAGGAGTCAGGGGTTGCCCCTGTTACACAGCAGCAGGGCAGTTCCACTTCTGCTGGCTCTCTTCTCACCCCAATAACCCACTTGAGGAGAGTCCTGCACGTTACTGAGCAACAGGCCAGGTGGGCCCAGAGGAGGAGCCCACCCCCTCTCTGCAGCCTCCATCTGCTTGGGAAGGATCCAGAGTGAGAGGCTCAAAGGGAAAGGTGGGGCCAGTGGTCATTTTCAGCAACATTGCCAACTAGATGAGACAAGCCGCTAGAACTCTACTGTGTTCTGTATTCACTTTCTGTGAGTAAAAGCTAATTGCATTTTGTGTCTCAAGTTCTTTCCTGCCCTGTTGATGACCTGTGTTCACCTGCCAGCTCCTTGATGTAATGCTATTCTAGGCTGCATCAACAGAAGTATAGTGTCCAGATCAAGAGTCCCACTCTATTCTGCCTTGGTCAGACCCCACCTGGAGTACCTTATCCAGTTCTGGACACCACAGTTTAAGAAGCATATTGAGAAGTTGGAATATGGGCAGAGGACAGTGATCAAGATGATCAAGGGTATGGAAACGAAGCCTTGTGAGGAATGGTTGAGGGAGTTGGGTATGCTTAGCCTGGATAATAGGAGACTGAGAGGAGATATGATAGTCATCTTCAAATATCTAAAGGGCTGTCACATGGGAAATGAATCAAGCTTTCTGACAGTAAGAGCTGCTTGACAATGGAACAGAGTCCTTTGGAAGGTGGTGGTCTTTCCTGCCTTGGAGGTTTTTAAGCAGAGGTTGAATGGTCATTTGTCATGGGTGCTGTAGTTGAAATTCCTGCAAGGGTCTGAAAACCAAGGAATGGTTGAGGCAGTTGGGTATGTTTAACCTCCAAAAGATGAGAATAAAAGGAGATATCTTCAAATATCTAATATCTAATTCAAATATCTAAAAGGAGATATCTTCAAATATCTAAAGGGCTGTCACATGGAAGATGGATCAACCTTGTTTTCTCCTGCTCTGTAGGGTAGAGTTTGAACCAGGAGATTCCCACTACATATCAGGAAGAACTGTCTGATTGTAAGAGCTATTCAACAGTAGAACAGAATTCTTTGGAAGTTGGTGGACTCTCCTTCCATAGAGGTTTTTCAGCAGAGGTTGGGTGGTCATCTGTTATGAATTCCTTATTTGTAGGACTGGATGACCCTTTGGATCACTTACAACTCTACAATTCTCTGATTCTAAGTGATGGACTATGTAATATTTCAATTCCTTTGTAAGAGAGACTCATTAATATTTCCCGTGTGTCTGATAGCATTTAACTATTCTGTCTTTATACATTGATAACCACTTAAAAGCTGTGTACAGTGGCTTTACTGGATACTTCTAACATCCTTGACTGGCACAAATATGTTGCTTCAGCTGCAATACAAAGACACTCGGGGTACTTATAACAATAAGTGATTTGGCTAATGATAGACAGCATAGCCTTATGAATGTTTCATTTACCCTGAGCTCTGATTTATGTTTCCTTTGTTTGAAGAATGGTGCTCAAGGCTACTTCCAGAAAACAGAAAAATCTGGAAAGGAAAGCTGTTGAACTTTTTGGTGGTCTATCACTAAAGTGGTGCTTTTTAAATCCTTCAGCTGCAAACCACAGATACTCCCGCCACATCCAGCCAACCAAATGTGAGTGACATAATCTCTCTGCTCTCATCTTACCTTTGCTTGGGTCTAATGTAGGTACCATGTTTTACATTTACGGGATGTTGTACGCTGGGTGAAACGTGGAGGCTGCGGCTCGTTCCTGACATGCGGCTCTTATCTCTGACAATTATTTCTGCCGAGAGCTACCATTGTTGTTGTTTTATTATCATGGCTGGAAGACAGCTTGCTGGCTGTAGCATCACATCTAATCTTTGTTTTCTGCTTTGGGTACATAATGTGGTCCCCCTTTCAAGCCACGGCAGCTACACACCACAGTGTTCTTTAATATTGCTACACAATCATCCCCAGCATAATCAGCATAATCTCTGATCCAGCAAAAGCCTCCATCAGTGGAATGGGGAGAGAAAGCTTCTTTGCCAATACCCCTGTTCCAAAACCACAGCAAATGAATAGAATGCTTCCTTTTTAACCAGGTAAATCTTGAATTTATCCAAGCACAAGGATCTGAGCAGAATTGCTGTTGATCTTAAATCACGTTTAACCCCCTACATTTGAAATTCCGCACCTGGACTTGCACTGGTTGTAATATATCGCCAACCAAAGATCAGCAGATGAAATACCTGCCATAACATAACTCATTTTTACACCTCCTGGTACTTGAGCTCTTTGCATGGATTAAGGCTGGTATTGGAGGAGAGCAGGGCTGCCATGCCTTTAACAACAAGTTAGTATTCTACGAACAAAAAACAGTATTCTAGCTTTTGTACGCTTTAAAGTGTGGTTGTGAATATTTCCTGATTTTATTGTTTTATCGTTTTGTCAACTGCTTTGAGTTTTGTTTTCTTTTTACAATCAAGCAGTGTATACATTTTATGATGCAAACAAACAACTAGGTGGGAGGCAGATAATAAACTGAGTAAGGCTTTTCTAGTATGGAATGGCAATCATGGGGAAAGCTTCCTCTGTTGGTATTCTGTCAGGCAGCTTATTACTTGTGCTTCACCCTGATTTATTTAGACTGCTCCTCCCTACCACCACCACCTACGAAAGAGGGTACAGATTTGCATCTGAAAATAAGTGCATGCACAATTTATGCAAGTTTATATCGTCCTTTGTGGGTGGAGCAGGAGACCCAATCCACATACAGCATACCAGGCCCAAAAAATCCTGTTGGCAATATTTCCAAACAAGGAGAGTAGCTGGAAGGATGTTCTGCCTGCCAGAAATATGGTACTTAGCACTGCCAGTGAGGGCACAGGTAATAAGTCCTGTGCTGTCTTTTGGTTAATTTTGTGAAACACAGATTCCCAGAAGGAGGCTACCATAGGACATTCCCACCAAAGGTAGGAATACTTTCCTTTATGCTGCCTGCATCACCAGCCCCAATCCCACAACCACTTCTTTCTTCTATTCTGCAGCCTCAATTTACACCTCTGCTTTCACTTTCATACCAATATCCTTACCTCCCAATCTTCCTGCTTTTGTGCAAGCACCCCATGTACACAGTCCTGCATCTTCCTTCTCCCGCACATTGCAATGACTAAGCACCCTTTCCGCCTTCTGCCCATTTACAAAGCCACTGTTGCCTCCTATGCTGCTGCTCATTTGTGCCCCCACTGCCATGCCTCCTCCTCTCTCCTATTCTGCAGCTCCTGTAGATCATCAACAGATTCATACCTCCCACCTCCATGGGATTGCTCTATGCAAGATTAAGCCAACATTTGCGTTAAGAGGTGTGCTTTAAATTGGGGATGGGGTGAGGTACAAGATGGAAAACCATGCAAATAAAATTCCAGACGTAATGAGGAGAGGGAGGGGACTAGTCTTTTAAGAGAACAGGGTACATTTCATGGTGGGAAAGGTTATGGGCAGGGGGGAAATATCAAGACACAGGAGCAGAAAGGAAAAGTGGGTTAGGCCTCTGGGATTGTTTTGTGACAGCTCAGAATATGAGAAGATGGGATCTCTGACAATGAGAACTTTTCAGCCACTGGTCTTGGCCTGTGCTTTTGAGCGGATGTCTCTCATTTTTTGAAAATGATTTTCGGGACTCCCTTTTTCAAACTGGCATGCATTCAGCACACACGCAAGTGCTGATATAGTGATGCATTTGGTTTTAATTTCTATCAACAACTATGTGCAAAATAGACTGCCATCACTTTCCCAGCAGTGTGCATCGAAAAAGGTTTACCTAAAAGGAAGGAGTGGGAGGAGATCTCTGAGATGATGTGCATTGTTTGGCAGAGGCTTGTGCTAGCAGGAAATATTTTATTTATAAACCACTTTCAGAATGTGCTGTGTCTTGTCAATAAGAAATAGTGGGAGAAAAATTATTTGTTTCTTTGCCGTGGGCTAAGTAAATGGATAGATTTATTTATTTTCATCTGTTCTGTTTTAGTACAGTATTGGCTTCTCTTCGTGGAAAGCCAGAGCAGTGCTTTGATGTGAGCACTTTTAAAATAACTTAATTGCACGGCAGATGGTTAGAAGCTGAAAACCTGTGTGAAGGTGAAAAATTGCTTAAGGAATACTCCTGCCCCATAGGGAGCAATCCTTCTATTTGTAGGTGTTAGCTGCAGTTTCCATATCTGCGATTAGTCCTTAATATAGAAGGGGTAGCATGGTAGAGCTGACAAAAACATGTCATCACAGCATGAGGAGCAGAACAAAGTGCCAGCGTTTCCATCAAATCAATCCCTCTTCTTCAAAAAATGCTCAGTAATAACCACTAGCAAATAACTTCAATCAGCAGGCTACAAGCATGAGATATTCATGTTTTTAGGAGCTCTTTGGGAAAATGCGTTTGAGAGAGAGAGAGAGAGAATTTTTTATACCTCCTAAATTGGGGCATGATTTTAAAACATTTAATCCAGATGGAATGTTGTTTCTTGAGGCAGACTGCTCCTGTATATTGAAAGCATTCTTGTGTTTAAAAAGTGGCAACCTGCTTATAAATCCTGGGTTTTTTTGTTGGCTTGGTTGGACTTGAACCAGCAGCCTGCCTATCAAACCTTGGCTCCCTCAGCTGGTCGGGTAGGCGGTTCGAGCTGTGCTATTCTCACAACAGCCAACGCTTGGAGGGTCACATGAGCCTCACAGGCCAATCCAGTGCCATGGGCTGAAATAACTAGGCCCAAATCTTCTAACTTCCCTCAGCCTGAGGGCCAAATCAGGTGACAAAATGGGAGCATCACACCTAAGGGTAATGGGCTGTAGCTCATTGGACCTATGCATAAGGTCCAAGGTTCAGTCCCAGGCATCTCCAGGAAGAACTGGGATTGTTCCCTTGCAGAAACCCTGGAGGAGAATAGTAATAATAATAATAATAATAATAATAATAATAATAATAATAATAATAATAATATAATTATGTCCTGCCCTCCCCAGCCGAAGCCGGGCTCAGAGCAGCTAACAACAATAAAAGTAACACAGCATTCTAAAATCAATTCATTTTAAAATCAACTCAAAATCAGATTATTGGGCTAGAGTTCTGTGAGGATTACCAAAGGAGAGGGTCAGACTGTGCCTTGGCCAAAGGCCAAGGAACTACTTCCAATCACTGCAGACAATGCTAAGCGAAATGGACCAGCTTGAAGGAGTGTCAGGGGGAAAGGGTTAAAATTCCTCTGATGACAGTCCCAATTCCAATTCCTGTTTAGAATTTTGTCAATTCATGCATTTCGCATCTCATCTGATTTGTCACTGACCTACTTTGACTCATGAGAGGCACCCAACCTTCCTGTTGCACGATCAGCTTCTGAGAAACACCTGCTTCTCTCGAAAGTCCTTTCCGTATTTTTACTTACTGAACAGCATTTCTAAACCACTTCATATGTGAAAATCTCTAAGCAGAATACAAAAATGCAACATAAAAAGCAATAAACGAGTATCATAAAAAAACAGAGGTGTGACATTAAAAAAGCAGTAAAGCAGCATTATAAAAACAGGAATTCAGAAATAACAAGGTCCAATCTCATGAGTGAGGGAAAGCTTGGCCAAAAATATGTCTTTGCAAGACATCTGAAGCAAGGGATAGATAGTGTTTCATGTATATAAGAGGGGAGGTGTTATGTACTGAGTTGAATAGGATCCAAACTGCAGCAGTCTGATTGGTCCTAGAACAATAGGATCCAAAAGGCAGCAGTCTGATTGGTCCTAGAACAATAGGATTCAGAATGCAGCAGTCTGATTGGTCCTAGAACAAGGCAGCAGTATGATTGGTTGGCAGGAACCACCCAATCATGCTCCAGATAGAAGTGAATCCACAACCTGATTGGCTTACAGTAGAATTCCGGAATTAGCCAATCATGTGCAGCCCATTGTGTAAATAATGTATATAAAGCAGATATTTTGAGGGGACATTCATTCGTTCCTCCTCACCACTATGAGCTGAATAAAGAGCATGAAATCACTTTGTGACTCTGAGTATATTTCACTGGCGACGAAGGTGGGATCCCGCTGAGCTGACTGCCACACACAGCACCGCAGCACCGCCACCTGCCGCACCGCTGCCTCGCACCGTGTATCCAGGCTTCAGCTCCGGGACACAAGGAACTCAGAATGGCAACCGACAGCAGCTTCTCGCCATTCAACCCAGCATCTGGAGACTGGGAAGCGTACGCCTCCCGTTTCACCTTCCTCCTAGAAGCCAAAGGGGTCACCGATGAAGAAGACGCCAAGAAGAGGGCAATATTCTTCAGCGTCTGCGGAGAGGAGACGCTTGAAATCGCCCGGGCTCTCCTTGCGCCTGAAGACGTTGCTACTGTTCCATACAAAACAATAATGGAACAGCTGAAGGGGCACTTTTCGCCACAGCCTTCAGTGGTGGCTCGTCGAAATGCCTTCTACGCAAAGCGGCAAGCCCCTGGGGAAACCATAACTGGGTTTGTGACCTCTCTCCGCCAAGCTGCCCGGTTCTGCAACTTCTCAGAGCTGGAGAACATGCTTCGTGACCGCCTCGTCGGTGGCCTGAAGGATGAGAAGCTGCAACGACGCCTCTACGCTAAGAAGAACCTAATGTTCCAGGTCGCTCTGGAGGAGGCCCTGGCAATGGAAGCTGCCGAGAGGTCGACGCAAGAGGCACAGCCGAGCCAGCCGTCCCAACCGAGGGTCCACCACGAAGACCTCACCGACGACTCAGGATCCAACAGGGAGGAGGTGCACCGAGTACAGCAGCGCACTCAAGCAGCCCACATACCACAGCTGCCTCGACGAGAAGGAGGGAACTGCGCAAGCTGTGGAGAAAGTCACGAGAGGAGGACCTGCCGTTTCCGCAACGCAGAGTGCAGGCAGTGCAGAAAATTGGGACACATCGCCCGGGTGTGTCAGGCTCGGCCCACCCGACGCCAGGCATCAGATGACCAATCCAAGAGCCCCAGGTCCCGGGGCCCAACACACCAAGGCAACTCGACGGAGCTCACGGACTTCCAGGTATACCAGTTGCCCCACCCCAACGTAGAGAAAATTTATGTAGAGGTACAGATAGAGGGGGCCCCATGCCGCATGGAGCTTGACACGGGTTCAACTCTATCCATAATCTCGGCAAGGACCTTAAGGAAACTGTGTCCTACTGGGGGTCCCAAACTCAGGCCGGCCCCATTCACCCTCCGGGACTTCCAGATACGTAAGGTCCCCACAATGGGGGTGGGGACCTTCAGGATGCAATACCGAGGCCGGACGCGGCAACTGGACTTGCTTGTGGTCAAGGGCCCCTACATTAGCTTACTGGGATTGGCATGGTTTGGACCACTGGGGCTAGCCGTCACCGGGGTGAACCACACGAGCTTACAAGTGGACGTGGACGCCATATGCAAGGAATTTCCGGGGGGTTTTGATGGGAAATTGGGGCCCCCCATTGCTCTACAGCTTGACCCCGCAGTACGACCGGTCAGGCTCAAGGCCCGCCGGGTCCCGTTCGCCCTGAAACCCCGTATAGACGAGGAATTGGACCGACTCATGGAGCAAGGAGTGCTGGAGCCGGTGCCTAATGCCCCCTGGGAAACCCCAATCGTCACACCCGTCAAGCCTAATGGTTCGGTCCGTATCTGTGCAGACTACAAATGTACCATAAACAAGGCCCTCACGGCCCATGCATACCCAGTGCCAGTGGTCAGCCATGTCCTTGCCACCCTGGCTGGGTCGAAAATTTTTGGCAAGCTGGACTTGGCCCAAGCATATCAACAGCTGCCAGTAGATGAGGCCACAGCAGAGGCACAGACGATTGTGATGCACAGAGGAGCGTTCAGGGTAAAGCGGCTGCAATTCGGTGTCAGCGTGGCACCAGGCATATTCCAGAATCTAATGGACTCTCTCCTTAAAGGGATTCCTGGCGTCACCCCCTTCTTCGATGATGTGTTGATTGCCGGGCCCACACCAGAGGAGTTTGAGGACCGCCTCCGCACCGTTCTGCACTGTTTCCAGATGGCGGTTCTCAAGGTGAAGCGGGAAAAATGTCTACTAGGAGTGCCTCAGGTGGACTTTCTGGGATTTATGGTGGACGCAGAAGGGGTCCACCCAACTGGGGACAAGGTACGGGCCATTTGTGATGCCCCAGCGCCCAAGAACAAGACTGAACTTCAGGCCTTCTTGGGACTATTGAACTTTTACCATTCCTTCCTTCCCCACAAGGTGGCGGTAGCGGAGCCCCTACACAGACTCCTGGACAAGCGGGCCCCTTGGGTGTGGGGCCAGCGCCAGGAGGCCGCATTCCAGGCAGTCAAGGACTTGCTTGTCTCAAACTCGGTCTTGGCACACTTCGACGAGAGGCTGCCGGTGGTGCTAGCATGCGACGCCTTGCCCTATGGCATTGGTGCTGTCCTGGGACACCAACTCCCAGATGGAAGAGAGGTACCGGTGGCATACTTTTCCCAGACACTCAACGCAACTGAGCGGAACTACTCGCAAATAGACAAGGAGGGTCTGGCAATCGTGAAGGGAGTAAAAAAATTCCATGATTTCTTGTACGGGCGGCCCTTCACCGTGGTGACTGACCACAAGCCGTTGCTAGGCTTGTTTGCCCCCGAAAAGCAGACCCCCCAAGTGCTGTCTCCTCGCGTCCTCAGGTGGTCAATTTTCCTTGCCAGCTACCAGTATGCACTGATTCACCGCCCTGGGAAGGCGATGGGCCATGCGGACGCCCTCAGCAGGCTACCACTACCGGAAACAGGCCCCGACCCAGCACCTGCACAAGAGGTTATGAGCCTGGAGCTGCTTCCCGAGCGCCCCATTCAGGCACAAGAAGTTGCACACCATTCCAAGAAAGATAGGGTCATCTCCCGGGTCCTGGACTGGGTGTGGAGGGGATGGCCCAGCAGCAGCCCCGGGCCAGAATTCGCCGGCTACACAACCCGCAAACATGAACTGTCGGCCCACAAGGGGTGCCTGTTATGGGGAAGCAGGGTCGTTGTTCCCCAGCCCCTCCGCAAAAGGGTCCTCACAGCCCTACACGAGACACACCCAGGGGTAGTAAGAATAAAGGCCCTTGCCAGGAGTTATGTGTGGTGGCCGGGGATCGACGGAGAGATAGAGGCCTGGGTCAAACACTGCCAGGCCTGCCAAGAATCCCACCCAGATCCCCCAAGGGCCCCAGTCCAGTCCTGGGAGTCCGCCCGAGCACCATGGTCATGCCTGCATGTGGACTTCGCTGGCCCCTTTCAGGGGAAAACATTCTTCATAGTGGTGGACTCCTACACCAAATGGCTGGAAGTCGCATTGGTACCATCCACTTCTACGTCCGCAGCCATCTGGGTACTACGCAGGCTGTTTGCAACCCACGGGCTCCCTGACACTCTCGTCTCAGACAACGGGACTGCATTTACGTCAGGAGAATTCCAAACCTTCACAGCGCAGAACGCCATCCGCCACATCCGTTCGGCGCCGTTCCACCCTGCCACCAATGGCCAAGCAGAACGCATGGTGTGGACCACAACCTGATTGGCTTACAGTAGAATTCCGGAATTAGCCAATCATGTGCAGCCCATTGTGTAAATAATGTGTATAAAGCAGATACTTTGAGGGGACATTCATTCATTCCTCCTCACCACTATGAGCTGAATAAAGAGTATGAAATCACTTTGCGACTCTGAGTATATTTCAGGAGGGCATCCCCAAGTGCAGGAGCAATGACATTAAAATGCCCATATTTTTTAGTCACCTTACACCTTCTGTACAAACCGCACAAAGCTTAAAAGCACTACAGTGGTACCTCAGGTTACAGATGCTTCAGGTTACATAGGCTTCAGGTTACAGACTCCGCTAACCCAGAAATAGTACCTCAGGTTAAGAACTTTGCTTCAGGATGGGAACAGAAATCGCACGGCGGCGGCGCGGCAGCAGTGGGAGGCCCCATTAGCTAAAGTGGTGCTTCAGGTTAAGAACAGTTTCAGGTTAAGAACGGACCTCTGGAACAAATTAAGTACATAACCAGAGGTACCACCGTATTATGGCTTCCCCCAAAGAATCCTGGGAACTGTAGTTTGTTAAGGGTGCTAAGCGTTGCTAGGAGACACCCCCCTACACACAAAGCTACAATTTCCAGAGTACAGTAGTTCAACAATCATTACTTCTTCCAGTTCTGAGAATTGTAGCTTCCAGGGTGGGGTGGGGGATAGAGGTTTCCTTACAATTCTCAGCAGCCTTAAAATGCTACAGTTCCCAGGATTCCTTGCAGAAAGCCATGACCACTGAAGTGGTATAATCATGCTTTAAATATATGGTGTGGATGTGTCCTTGGGGAAAGCAGTCCTCTCCCTGGAAATATTAAGACTGGCTATGTTTTAAATATATGGCACAGACATGGTCTTAGTATTCAAAGCACTTTATTATCTCACCATCCCTTTAAGGATGGCTAACATTAATAGCCCCATATTGTAGCGAGAAGAAAAAGCAGAGAGAATAGCTTGCCTAAGGCTATCCGGTAATTTCATGACGGAGATTATTTTTCTTTCTTACATACTTACCTGGGAGGAAGTCCCACTGAACTCATTGAGGCCTACTTGGGGTAGATATACATAGGATTGGACTGTAAAATGAAGATGAAGTCTAGGAAATTCCTCCTTCCGTATAAAACATGAATATAGTCACTGTTACGGCAGAGTGTTGTTCACTTGATTTAGAACCTGCATCGTAAAGTTCGGCAGTAGTTGTTTAAAGTAAAAAAAGTCCTTTTTATAGATCAAACTTCTTGAACCTTCATTCATAAATCTCTTCTGTCCCACATGAGATATAAAAAGGATGTTGTGCTCTTGTAGAATGTTTCTGTAGTTCTATTTGGACCCTTAAATTATGTATGGAGAAAGGGAGAAAAACCTGTAATGGCAACATAAAAGATCTTTGGGATCATTTATAATCTAAGGCATTGCAACAGCACATACCTTCCCATCTCTTGCAGTGGTTAAGTTTGCAAACCTATTCACACAACCGGGAGTAAGTCCTACCAAACTCGGTAGGGCTTGATTCTGAGTAGACATGCATAAGTGATACAGCTTTGGGATACTGCTGCATTAAAAATGTAGATTTAGATCTGTAATAAAAGAGCTAAAATGGATTCTTGTTCAACAGCATTTTCACGAATTTGTATGGGGCCCACTGGCATTTGCAGTAACAAGATTTTCTTTTTCCTTTTCTTACTACCTCTGTTCTTTTTTTCCACTGCAATAGACATTTTGATGCACACATACATTATTCAACATTATTGAAAGGGGAGCAATGCTGAGCTGCTGCAGAAAGATGACTGTATCTAAATCAGTGCCCCCAATGTCCATACGAATCTCTTTCCTAGTAATCAGTCATAGGTTTGGCTCCACATTCGGTTAAATATTCATCAAGTATTTAAACATTACTGTATCCTGCTGTAGGACAAAGGCATGCCAGGGTCTGCATCAGACATATAAATTATCTACCACCACGACCTGAAATATATTTTACAAAAGACTAAGGGAAGGACGGGAAGTTGGGTACTGGTGCCTTGTCATCACCATTCTTTAAATGTCTCCCTGAATGTGACTTTGAGGATGCTGCATAGGTTAGAAGCCTATGGAGTTCACAACTGTTCACCTGATAACTGACCTCAGGTACTTTGGCCATAATCAAATTTACCTCCACCTGTGTAGGAGCTGCTTCTGCAAAGTGCAATGACCTAGAGCCTAAGCCCATGTCCTACTCACATGGTTAAATTAATCTTGTGTCCTCTTGCAATGAAGCAGAAACAGAGGAAGAAGGAGGAGGAGAAGAAGAAGAAGAAAAGTTCTTATGCATTTAATGTCAGGTCACATAATTAGAGAGGTGTATATATTTTTGGGTGATGTGAAAGATGGCTGACTTTGGCACAGATTCAAGGCCACTGTGCAAATCCTTCTGCAGATGCTTGCCAGTGTCTTGACTTTCTCCCACTAATTTTCAGCCTTTGGATGTAATCCAGAAGCCATTTCCTAAGTTCCCATTGAAAGCAGCTTGCTGAATGGCATATGCCAGGATTGACTATTACAGTGGTACCTCGGGTTACAAACACCTCGGGTTACAAACACTTTGGGTTACAGACTCTGGTAACCCAGAAATAGTACCTCAAATTAAGACATAGCTGTCAAGTGTCCCTTATTTGAAGGGACAGTCCCTTATTCCAGCGCCATGTCCCGCTGCTGTCCCTTATTGATAGATGTCCCTTAAATGTCCCTTAAATGATGTCCCTTAAATTTCAAAGGAAGCAGCTCCTCTCCCTCCCTCCCTGCCGGCCAGGGAGGAGGGAGTATCCAACTGTGTTGCTTGGCTGTGTTGCTCACCCAAGAAGAAGTCTAAGAATGACTGGGGGGTGGAGCTTTCATGCCTTGTGTGTGGCTAGTTAATGCAAGCTGAGGATTTTTTTTAATGCTGGATGCCATTTTGTTGCACGTGCTGCTGCAAACTTTGCAGTGCAAAGCCAGACCGGGGAGCCATCTTAAGTTGAGGCTGCATAGGCCTTGTGGTGCATGTGATTCAGATTCTATTCAGTTGAACCTCTGGTTACAAAGTTGGTTGGACAGTGTTCTTGAAGCTACCAGCATGAGTTTGACCAGACTGCAGGAGGACAAGGAAGACTGGAGTGCCTGGAACAGGTGAGGCTGCAGGTCCCTTATTTTGGCTGCTGGTCCCTTATTTTCAAGGCTGCTGGTCCCTTATTTTCAAATCTGTAAGTTGACAGCTATGGGTTAAGAACTTTGCTTCAGGATGAGAACAGAAATCGCGCACCAGCGGCACGCCGGCAGTGGGAGACCCCATTAGCTAAAGTGGTACCTCAGGTTAAGAACGGTTTCAGGTTAAGAACCGACCTCCAGAACGAATTAAGTTAATAACCAGAGTTACCACTGTAGTCCAGCACTATATACTCTGACTAGCACAGTTCTCTGGGGTCTCAGGAACAGAAGTGGAAATTCCAGGAATTAATCCTGGGACTTTCTACACGCAAAGCATCAGTTCAAGTTTCTCTCAGTTTCCCGAACTATGGCATAATCCCACATCAATTTGCCCATTTATGTTTTAAATAAAAGCCTCATAAAAATTCAACAGCATTTTCGAGTGCATTTCTTATAATATTTCTGTGTACGCATCTGGGCCTAAAAATGCATATTTGGGCAAGCAAACGAACATAATGCATTTTGCATGTTATTTCCATTAATATATGCATTTTAATGCACATTTTCACTAATATATGCATATGCATGTCATGTACCTGTGCATAGCTGTCCACTTTTCCCATTTCCGAATAGGATTCCTCGCAAGAAAAGGGAAAGGCTGACAGCTATGTACCTGTGTTTTTGTACCCGTGTTTTGATTGGGAATTACATTGAATTTTTAGGGTTTCAGCTCGTTTATTGTTTTGTTAAGTCTTAAGATAGGTGTGCATTAAAATGCAAACCAAACCCAAATTTCTCCCTTATTCCTATCCAAAACTGAACTGTCGAATGGGGTTTCGAGATGCTTAAGGAATTCGATGTGCAAATTCCAAAACAAACTGAACTGATTCACAAGTTTTAGACTAGTAGGCAGATTGGAATGCTGCTGTGGATTTCATGCTTCTCTGAATGTTGTGACTTGGTTCTCAGCTCTAAGCAGTATCAAAATGCATTTTAAAGTATCCAAATACATGTTAAAATAAGCATTTAAATAAACGTAACCTTTTTTATTGCTTCACAGAACCAGGACGGAACAGACTTAACACATGGAAAATGACATGAAATAGAAATAGATCTGGGTACCACAAGATGATCAAGGGTCTGGAAACCAAGCCTTATATGGAACAGCTGAGGAGGTTGGGTGTGCTTATCCTGGATAAAGGATAAGAGGAGATTGACAGTAGATATGATGGCCATCTTCAAGTACCTAAACTCTAAGGGGCTGTCACATGGAAAACGGAGCAAGCTTTCTGACAGTAAGAGTTGCTCGATAGGGGAACAGACTCCCTCAGAAGGGAGGATCTTAAGCAGAGGTTAGATGGCCATCTGTCATGGATGCTTTAGTTGAAATTCCTGCATTGCAGGGGGTTGTGCAAGATGACCATCAGCCTCCCTCCCAGTGCTACAATTCTGTCATTTGTCCATCTCAAGCTGGAGGTATCTGCTCCAAGCTCATTGTGTGCAGATTCTAGCCTTTCGTCCATGAAAAGGCAATAGTCATTATGGGTGCCTACAATATTTTAATCGCTAAATAGCACTTTAAGAATAGCACCTACCATTCCATTTAATGAAGTAATCAATCAATCAATCAGTTCTCCTTATGTCTGATTTTCATTAAGGCCATCCCATTCACCCTTGACACATTCTCATAGACCAGTTTTGATTCAACTTTTACAGACAGCACGTGGGGGGAGACTATTCAATGTGTTTGTGGAATATAGTTAGGCATTTGTTCAATGCTCTGACCTTGAAAACCTCTTAATTCAGCAAGCATGTCAGTGGCATAAATGAGGTCAAGTCTTGAGTATTGGACAATTTTTGACAATCCTGTTTCTTTAGAGTGCTTAAAGAAAGGCTTTCAGAATTCAGACACAATTATCATTGCTTGAGGGACATGTAAGACCAAAGGTCATTTTAAAGGCTGATAGAGTGATGTTAAGCCCTTGATAATACAGCCATTCACAGGTGGCATGCATACACATACAGAGACTTTTGGAAATGTGGTGCTATTTATGTCCCTCATGTTTCAGTTAGAAACATGAGATTTTAAGACAAGCAGGATTCAGCAGGGGCTCCAGCAAAATTCCTTTGCATGAGCTTCCATTTACCTGGAGCTTACCTCTCTGAATTTTGGAGGTTTCATTCCCTTGGAAGGTATTGCCTGAATTGATCTGGGGTGAATTGGCCTCCTGTCTGAAATGCTGCAGTGAGATTTATTTCGCTGTGCACAACTCTAATATACTTAGCACATAGAGACCTATTTTATAACCAATGCATCTCAAATGCATAAAAATCAATGAGCTGGCCATAGATTTCTGTGGTATAATCATGTGCCCCTGTAGCATAGGTCAAGCACTTCAGTATAACTTATTTACTGTAAAATATACAGCCATCTTTCACATGGAGCCTCAATGGCCAGTTCTAATCCAGGTTTTTATTTGATTCACAGTTTCAGAGTGTTATTCACAAATGCTGTTAAAAGCAAAAGCCAGGAGTCAGGAGTCATATCAATGCCTACAGTAGCTCCAAAAGACTTCCAGGTCTAGCTTGTTTTCACTGCCATAAACAACCATATAAGGATACATGATCCTTTCTATGGGTTCTTTGAGGTATATCTCATGATGCCCGGTGAGAAAAATGTGCAAAGAAGAAACACTCACTAAAATGGCAGCCAGCACCATATGCCCAAGAGAATTCAGCAATAAAGGTGGGCAGATCAAAACTTTGAGAAGCCATCATAGATCGGAAAGAACTATAGACAGAAAACTCTAAGCAACTATTTACAGAAACATAACCATCTTCAGGGATTACAGTAAATTCTGTTTTGTTTGAGGCTGGCGCTGTCCTATCTAGAACTCTTGAATCTAGAGAGAATTCCAGTTGGGGCAGAATGCAATAGTTATTTCTATTCTTCAAATGGCATATAAACCCTCTACAAGTTTAATGTGACGTGCTGGAACACACCTTCTAGTAGAAATGGATTTGTTCCAGAAGTGGTCTACTGGATTGTCTGGTTCATTTCTGGAAAAGAGCCTTCTCACCAGAGCCAAGTTGAAAGGCTTGACTTTATCAACACGCATCAACATCCCAGGCCTTAGCTTCTTTTTGGAATTATCTTAGACATTTGAAAATAGTGGGCCCTTACAGTTTGAATTATTTGAATTATGGTGCTGGAGGAGACTCTTGAGAGTTCCATGGAATGCAAGAAGATCAAACCTATCCATTCTTAAGGAAATCAGCCCTGAGTGCTCACTGGAAGGACAGATCCTGAAGCTGAGGCTCCAATACTTTGGCCACCTCATGAGAAGAGAAGACTCCCTAGAAAAGACCCTGATGTTGGGAAAGATGGAGGGCACAAGGAGAAGGGGACGACAGAATGAGATGGTTGGACAGTGTTCTTGAAGCTACCAGCATGAGTTTGACCAAACTGCAGGAGGCAATGGAAGACAGGAGTGCCTGGCGTGCTCTGGTCCATGGGGTCACGAAGAGTCAGACACGACTAAACGACTAAACAACAACAACAATTTGAAAGACTATTCATCCCAACTCCAAGTCTAAAATCAACCACCAGGTATTACTAATCTGCAAACCCTAATCTCCAATAATCTACACTGGATTTTTTTATCTTATTGTAAACTGCTTTGAGGTTTGTTTTTAGAATAAAGCAGTGTATAAACTTAATGAAATAAAAATAAAACCCCCATGAATTCTGAGGTAGAATAGTTGTGTATGATAACCATAATAAGTGAGTGCAAATTTGAATTTATCCTTAGAGGACCCCCTGATTTAGATGATTTAGATTATATTAAATATAAATTTGACATGGAAATAAAAGGTTAAATACCAGTCTGTAGTTTCTACGCTAGAATATAACACTTATTTATACTCACTTAATCTTTTTTCTGCCAGAGCCCAAATCATGCATCCCCAGAAAAGAAAACATGGAAATATTTATAGTTACAACATAGCAAGTGGGATGCATAATTCTGATAATAGCTTTTTAATTCCTCAATACAGAACATGCTAGTTTGGTAGATGTATATGACATTTACTTACTTACTTACTTACTTACTTACTTACTTACTTACATCTCTCTCTATTTACAGAGCCACTTTATCAGCAACTGGAACCAGCAAAAACACAAATATGTGAGAATTAAAATGACTTCTTGTAGAATCTGATGTACCACCTTCATCCTAGAACAAACAAATCATCTGCATCATCCATTAAACTGACTATATTATGTTGGGACAAGAGCTGTGCGATGCATGGACACTAACACCCAGAGAACAGTTTTTCACAGTTTCTATTTCTTTCCGTTTCTATTTTTCATCCTGCGTGTGCCAACAAACAGAGGCAATTTGCTTTCAAAATTATGGAGAAAGCATGTTCTAGGTCCTGAGACTCAAAAAGCGAAATCTACAACTGGAACAAATTGGGCATACATTTTCTTCACTTTATTGCATCCTACATTGAAGCCACTTCTGCAGTTACATGGTTTGTTGGTTTGTTTTTGGAAAGGTTTTCGCTTCTGGAGTTTTAAATTTCAAGTAGAATCACTTTATGGGAAGAATGAAGACAAAGAGAGGAAAACAGGTCTTTAACCAATAGGTCATCGGCTTGGCGGAACAGAGAGGTGCAGTATGTTAAATGAAGTCACAATGTGTGGTGAGTCTAGAGCTCCTCAGTAGCCTCTGAGCACTGTACTCACACCAAGCAGAGCATGATTTTTCAGCTCTCCATAACTGTTGCCCTAAGGAGGACTTCAGGCACAACAGCAAAGAGAGGACAGCCACAGATGGGGCCAACAGATTCCACTTCAGGCACTTTGCCCAGTGCACCGGTGTAAAAACACTATCAACACATTTTTTAAAAAAATCACTTGCCACATTCCATACTATCTATGCAAGAAGATATAGCAACGAGAGATTGACAGAATTTATTCCATACTGATTTAGAAAATGGAAAGGCAGCTATTCTTCTTCTGCCTTTTCAGACCTTCTAATGAAATTTCAATCTGTCTTCTCCGAGAATCTGCCGGTGCACAGGGAATATATTTCTTAAGTTTGTAACAAAAATACACTACCAAGAGGACACAGTCGTACCTAGAAAAATATTGCAGAAATGATAGATCAAATGCAACAAAGAGTTAGGAATTTTACCAGCACCTGGATTCTGGGAAACATTCCCTGAGACATTAATATAACAAAGGAGGCAGAACACAAAACACCCCAAAGCAAGTGGAATATGGGGGGCTACAAAAAGAGTGAGTTATTTTAATAATGGGACTAAGGTCACATTGGGAGAGATCATAGCTCAGCATGTAGAGCACATGTTTTTCATGCAGAATGTCCCAGTTTCAATTGCTGGCATCTCCAAGTAGGATTGGGAAAGTCTTCGGTCCTGGAAAGCCATGGCTGGTCAGACATTACTGAGCTAAATGGGCTAATGCTCTGATGAAGTCAAAAGTAGCTTTCCTTAGCCTCAAAAGCATTTATAGTGGGTTTCAGTCTAGGCTATGTTGTGTCCTATATCCCAGCCTGTGCTACACACATGCTGACAGCACCAGGATCCCACAGTAGGGATGGACCCCTGGCAGTGTGGACAAAAAAGTGAAGAATGCAAAACCAGCATGAGCCATGAAGGGACATTCTGGGATTTGTCCTGATCTGTACCTCATCTATCTTTCTGCTTCTCCAGCTTTTGCCTTCCAAACAGTGCCCCCCTCTTTTAAACAAGAGCAAAGAGTGGGGATAACATAAATTTCAAGAGTGATTCTTTGAGCTGGTCAAGCACACTTGAGATAGAAATGTTGCGAGCTCAGGGGCTCTATTCAACTATGGTGACTTTCCTTGTCTGCCTCTGATCACTGCATTGTGTCTCTCTAATGTGGTTAGTTGTGAACAATTCACGTTTCAATCCTAGCAGGAAATTCTAAAAAAAACCACACATATGATGTTACATTGTGGAGGAACCAGACATTTTGCAATAGACAGTATCTTCAGAATTGCTCCTTGTTGTGTTGCTTAAACCAGCAAGAAAGAACGCGACAGAACACCACTTGTTACCTACAGATCTCAGGTAAAACCACAGCAGTGATCATCAATCTACCCTGTTCTTGCTTAAGCAGCCAACTAATCTAAAACAACGTCTCACCAGAAACAAGAAACCACATAAATAAGGAACCAACACAGGGATCAAACCCTGGGGAAAGAAACCAATATGGCAACTTGCTTAGAGGAGCTAATCATGTCAGTCCTCATATCAAGTTTTCATTCACCTCTTCAGCTTCCAGTGGGGTATATATCACCACCCTCCAGCAATGGTCTTCTGAATTCCACAAAGGACAAACAACAGTCCCTGAGTGGAAGAATAAATGCAGGTAAAGCTCATCTTAGAAATTGCCACATTCGAAGTCAGTGGGTGAGATAGCATTTGAGTCTTCCAAGATGCTTTACTGAAGACCAGAAAGCTGCTATTCTCCCGCAAAATAATTTTAGAGCTGCACTACAAATTGCTAGATGGTGCAGAGTCTTGGATCTCCAAGGCCAGGGTTCAAATCTCCACTCAGACACGAAGCTCTCAGGGTGACCTGGGGCCAGTGAAGAAGAGAAGAAGAGTTTGGATTTGATATCCCGCTTTATCACTACCCGAAGGAGTCTCAAAGCGGCTAACATTCTCCTTTCCCGTCCTCCCCCACAACAAACACTCTGTGAGGTGAGTGAGGCTGAGAGACTTCAAAGAAGTGTGACTAGCCCAAGGTCACCCAGCAGCTGCATGTGGAGGAGCGGAGACGCGAACCCGGTTCCCCAGATTACGAGTCTACCGCTCCTAACCACTACACCACACTGGCACACTTGCTCAGTGACTGTCCTAACCTACCTCACAAGGTTGTTATGGGGATACAATGGGGACAACGACTGTTTAGTATCTTGGAGGAAAGGTAGAACAGAAATATAATAAACACATTAATAAAATTTCAATGGGTTTTTGTTGTTGTTTTGCCATTTGTGTTGGTTTTAACAAAGACAATGGATCCACAGTTGTTCATTAACATAGCAAAACTGGCATGACAATGTTATCACAAATTTCTGCAGTTGTGAATGTTCACTTTGTTCAACTTCAAACAGAACTGTCACATGCTGCAATTTTTGCACTTCATTGCCATTTGGCTCCTTTCCCCCCATCTGTAGCTGCCAACTGATAATAATACTTCATGCACCTGATGAAGTGGACTACAGTCCACAAAAATTTATGCTACAATAAATCTGCTAGTTTTTAAGGTGCCATGCATCTATTAGTAGTTATATGGAGTCTGAGGACTAAACGTATTAATAGCATGTGTTACCACCCGAGAGAAAGAAAGATCAAAACTTTAAGCAGAATATAAGTACAGTCATGTCCTGCCCAGAGAAGATTTTATGGAACAACAATTGTCAAACCATTAAGTTCTGCCCAATATGCAAAGGGCAGAGTACACTATAGGCCAGGGAAGGGGAATTCCCCAGTCTAAGGGCCAACTTTGGCCTACCAGGCCTTCCCATTTGCTTCCAGGCCCATGGCCACATACTCTACACTTGATGTCAGATATAGGTGTGGAGCAGGAAGTGGCTGAAAGTGGCTTTGCAGACACGGCTGATTGGCAGTGCCTGAAAAGCCCCATGCACAGTGCTCCCCAAGCATCTAACAACCAGCTGATTTATAGGCATTTGGGAAATGTTCTGAAAAATGCTTTGCTTTGACAGGTATCCATCACCTGGTGTCATTAGGATGGCAGAGGACTGACAAGTGAGTGGTCAAAGCTGACCCATGGAAGGAGATAAAGATCTGACCTGTGTGGCCAAAAAGGTTCCCTGACCTTGCTATTGGCCAACAGCAAAGTACTCTATATGGGGCAGCCCTAGAGATTAGTCCAGAACCTGCAGCTGGTGCAGCAAGCAGTGCATAAGTTTGCTTAGCTGGACAACAACCTGCATGTGTGTAACACCCCTGTTGAAGGAACAGCACTGGTTGTCAATTTGCTACCAAGAAAAGTTGATAAGGCCCTAAATAATGTGGGGCCAAGTTGCCTTAGGGGGCATCTTCTCCCAAACCTGTTCCCTGGGGTCATCAGCTGAAGCCATTTCCAGCGGATGCTATAACTGCTGGAAGTTGAATAGTACATTTTTCTCACAATATGGACCAAAGTTTGTTACACATATCCCACGTGTTTTGTTAAGGTCAATATTTTAAAATCTAGTCTCCCCTTGTTCCTGCTCTTTTGTTCTTTGAATTGTTGCTTATGTCACTGCTTCTGCCAACCTCAAGCTATCAGAATAGGGCTCAGTCAGCATGCATTAAAAAAAAATAATCCCAAGCCAAATCCTAAAAAAGAAAAGCATTATGTTACAATCATTTCCATAGGCTGATTATGTATTGTGTGAACTTATAAGTACTTCATTTTGCTCATCAAACTTTTTAAAAGAAAAACTCTGAAGTGCATCCAGTCCAATGCCAGAGGTTTTAGTGAATGCTTCCAAGACAGAATGACTCATTTGACTCTATTCATTGTCTCCAGGCTATGCACGGTTTTTAAAACTTCTGCCTGGCCACTGAATTTCCATGTTTTTTTTTTTTATCTCTGCTGCATGTCTTTTCACACATCTGTGAGATATGCACTTTATAGTTCTTGCCTATGCCCTCCACTCATTTCCAATTTCCTAGGCAGCTGAGCTCTAGTGATCATAGGTAGAAAAATGACAACACGTTATTAATTTGCCTCTTCATCATTTAGATTATGGCAGGTTTTTGCAGACCTGCAGATTCACTTACACTCACCCATCACATCCTTTGACATTGTAAACCAAAGCCCAGAAGCCATATACAGTGTCCAAGGGGAGACTGAACAAGTCTGTTTCTCTCCCTTTTAGAGGCAAGGTCAGACCTGCCATGCAGCAGGAAAAAAGGAACACCAAGTATCATAATATAGGGATAGATGGGCAGGAAGTGATGCTGCAAGAGGCAGCAAGACCTTGTAGAGCAGGGATAGCCACATAGTGCCCTCCAGATGTCATGGATTCCAACTCTTCTTCCTCGTCTTTCTTTTCATTATTATTATATTCAATTACTACAAACCCAGTGAGGAGGCACTGGGTGGACCCACCTGAAAGTGGTGTGAGGCTCTCTGGTGGTCTCTGGCCCACTGTTTAAGGGACACTAGCATGAAGGATGTCAAATAATGCAGGGGGGAGGGAGAGAAATCAGAGGCTCCATACTTCTTTCCTTTTATTTTATAGGGTTCCATCTACACATTAGCCAGGTAAATAGGGTAGATTAGCACAGCTAACTGAATTTATAGACACTTTATGTATGGATGCATATATGTAGCTGTGGACACTCCTTGGTGAAAGGCTATTCACGAGGATTATTCAAGAACAATATGATTCCATAGGTAAACTTTTTTCTTGTCTCAGCTGCAGATCTGTCAAGTTTCCCATGACTACATTATGCATCCTTAATGGCATTCTGCACAGCTTTTTAGTACAGTGTGGTATTGACCTGGAAACTTCATAATTGACCTGGATCTCCAAGGCTCATCTCTTACTAGATGGGTTGGTATAATAGACATAACTTATTGTCCACAAGAATGAGAATGAGATATTTCCATTGGCCTTCTGATCAAAGCAAACTCAGTTTAATTGCCAGGTTTCCCCCAATAATTTATCCTCATATTCATCTTCTTGTTTATTTGGTTGGGTAAGGATTCAGATGAGGGAACCCCACCAGCACACACACACTGCTGAGTTGGCTGTGTGAAAAGGGGCAGCGGTGGAGCGGTGGCGGCAACTGGAACACATTTAGGTCAGAATTCCTTGTTCTTGAAGAACAGGCTGCAGAAGACAATCTCACTGTTCCAAAAACCAAGAGTTCTCTTGGTCATGATCAAAAGAACCACACAAGAAGTTCCACACAAACTGTGGAACATCTCACTTTGTCACAGCCGCTTTGGAAAAATGCTTCTTCATGAGGCAAAGGCATTTCAGAACCATGTGGGATACTTGCTTGTGTGCAGGCTTCAGCTTCTTTTAATATTCCAGGAAGGTGCTGCTCCCCACATTTTGGGGATATTTGTCAGAAGCAGAGGTGGGTATGTAGATCGATGCCTAGCAACTGCCCAAGTGGCTTCTGTATTTGACTTTGCGCAAGTGTGAAACCAGCCCATTCTGAGCGCATGAGCAAGTACGATCCTACACATTCCCCCCCCCCCCAGAACTGAGTCCCATTGGATCTAACAGAGCTGATTCCTCAGCAGGTTTGTTTAGGGTTGCTGATGAAATTGGCTATTAGAGGTTCACCTGGGACTTTTGCCAGCAGCTATGCTTGCTTAAAGAGAAATACAGCCATAGCATCAGCAATAATCGGCAGCATTGAGAAAGGAAGCATAGAGCATGCTTTCCCATAAAATAAAGTTTATAGTATAAGAATAATAATTTCTTATTTTTTTGTATCTGGTCTAGGAAGGAACCACAGGGTGTATAATTTCTTGCATTTTCTATTTGCATTAACTTTACAGAAGATGATGAGAGTTTCAAATCACTTCCCTTATTGGAATTGAAAGCTGGCAATTAGATTTAAAGTGGGGGAGGTGAAGGGCATGGCCTAACGTCACCATCTCCATGGAGCATGTTTTCTCAGATGCAACTCACATTTTCAGTATATCTGGCAAGTCAGATTAGTTAACAATATTATGCATGAGGCAGGGAAAAAAGTGCAGGGAGAGTTCAGAATATTCTGAGAAGACAATTTCACACACACAAATCAGGCAATGATTTTCCCCTGAGTTCAATTATCAGAGCTTGATGTGCTCTTAATGAAGGATCTTTGGTACACACAATGAATTGTACTGTCTCTGTTTTCCTCTCTTTCTGAAGCCTTTAGATTTCTGCCGCTGCTCCTGCAGGAATCGTATTAATAAATTAATTATTAGGAGAATACACATAGCCTCAAGGAGTATGTACAAGCTATTAACAGCAATATGCACTGGGTAATGAATGTTGTTTACTAGCTGAAATAGCAGTCAAGTTGTTTTTAGGTTATCAGGAGTTAGGCAGCATGTAGAGAAATTAAAATGTTCAGTGAGAAAATCTTCATTTGAGACGTTTCTCATTTTTCAGGGACGACTATTCAAGAGAAGAGAAAGAGACACTGCACAAAGTCCTTGGACATAGTTTAAACAATTCACTCCTGGACCGGGATGAAATCATAGATGGCATCTGCAAGCCTTCCATGAGATCCAGTGTGATGTAAATACTACTGTTTGCCCTCAACCGGCCTGTAGACTCAGATATCGGATGGGATAATTCTTCAAGAGGCAACCAACTGGGGCACTGGGTTTTATATCTAGGCATGACAAGACATATAGAACGACATGCAACACAACATGCTGTTTCTTGCTGTAATATGCACTGACGTACTGTGACAGCCAACTTGGAGTAATGGTAGAGTGACAAATTCATATTCACCCAAGAAGTTCACTATGTGATCTTGGACCAGTCACTCTCGCTCAGCCTAATTTAACTCATAATGTTGTTGACAAGATAAAATGGAAGGACAACCTTGTTGGCTGCACTGTGTGCACTGGCCACACAGAGGAAAGGCAAGAAATGAAGACACACTTTTAGCTTTTATCCTGGCTTTTGATACTTAAGGTGTATGGTTTTTTTGGACCCACCTTATTTTATGGCTGTAAGTTGTTTTAAGTTGTTTTAAATGTTCTTTTTAATGCTGTAAGCCACCCTGGAACCTGAAGGCGAAGTGTGAATAATAAATATAACAACAACAACAAAACACAACAGCAACAACATAATTTAATATATCAATAATAAATAAATATATAACATCTCAACTTCACGAGATTCCCAGAAATTCATAAAAGGTATTTGTTTATTTTGAATGCATATAATAATGAGCAAAATAAATAATACTTGTAGATATTATGATCAGTAAAGAACATTGAGCATTACTGAATTCCTTTCTTTCCCACACCCAAGCTCGACCCTTTGCATAGTAAACCACATGGAACATTGGGTGAATTATCTGTGCTTTTGTGAAAGTGGGTAGCAATACCTCATTCTCTTTCCTTCTACTATAGCAGAGAACAGGGTTTGGCCGAAAGGGTGTGCCTGACAGCTCTTTAATGGAAGGCTCATGTTGGTAAAGAGTGATAGCACATCAGGTCTTTTGTATTCACAGAAAGGATATGTGGTAGTCAAACACAGAATGAATTTATAATATACTGAAATTCTGGACAAGAGGGGATTTGTTTTCAAGGACTGTTATCTCCTCTATTGCAAGAACAGGGGGTTAAGCCAAGAACACAACTAACTCTTAATTAAAACGTCCCTCTCTGATACTCAATTTGACAACAAAAGGGAATCCATTGCACCATATAATAGAAAAGGTTAGACACGTATCTTCATTAAAACTCCCAAATGAAGATCTTATTCAAGAGTTATTAGGTTTAATTAAAACTTCCCCCATAACAGAGGTCAATGGAACTGCATACGAGTAAGTTATTTTCATAATGAAATTTGATATGGTTTAGAAAACGTAATTCCTTTCCAAGAAGATGGCTACATGAAATATTTGAGTATTGATTAAAGCAATTTGTACACCTGTTGGAAAATAAGAAATCGGAATCTCAAATTAGAATATCGCCGTACAAAATATCTGCCAAGTGATTCCTTTCCACATACGAGATTAATTTCATTAATTCTGGCTATCTCTGGAAGGGAAAATGGTGCCGCGTACTTGCTAGTTGAAAATACAGCTATCTAAATGAACAGCCTTTCCAAAGAAGCATGCAGAAAAGAGTTTATGTTTTAATTTTACCCCCGCTTGCTCAGCACAGGGAGGGAAATCTATATACATGTTTATTGCTGTTGAGATCCCAAAATAACTACATTTTCAACAGTAAAACCAAAGCTATAAAATTTCAGTCACTGGTATCTCATATCTATCCATAATAAGTGGGTTTTATGTGCTGTTTCCTTGGGGGTGGGGAACCAAATGTAAGAGTAAGCAAGATTCAGTGGCCTCTTTGCAGCTCCTGGAAAAAAAGACCAGAGATGGTTTTAAAAGGCTCAGTGGATACACATCTTATGGATGCCTATCCTGAAGCAGCCTGAAAACATTTGCAAGGAGCTAACTTTGGACCAAATGAGCCTCCAAACCTCATACATATCAGAAAACACAATTTAGTCTCAATATACCCCCTGTGTGCCTTTGTGTCCCAAAGGCATTTGTTCTCCTAATCACTAGCACAAGCTTGCTCACTTATTTCACGTTTTTTATATATGAAAAAAATGCAGCTACAAAAGTCACTCAAATTTCAGCACCTGGAAAAGAGGGGTAGAGATTGAAGCTACCTATACGGTATGTAGAATTGCATAAAGTGATTAACAGTTGCACATTTGCAGATGTCTAGGATATGAACTGTTCCATTAATAACATGATTTTATAGGACCCATGAGAAATAGTTGGTCACAGAGTGAGTGTAAAAATTTGATTGATCTTTTATTATTATTGATAAAATGTGTAGACCACCCTTCCATCTGTAGATATCAGAGCAGTTCACAACACAATCCATGATGAAGGGTGGAATATATACATTGCATGTAAAGAAACACACACACATATTGGGAAAGTGTGGAAACATTCTCCTTCAAATCGCAGAATCATAGAACTGTAGAGCTGGAAGGCACTCCAAGGTCCAACCCCCTACAATGCAGGGATCTCAACTAAAGCATCCATGACAGAAGGCCACCCAACCTCTACCTAAAAACCTCCAAGGAAGGAGACACTCCACCACCTCCTGAGGGAGACCATTCTCCTGCTGAACAGCTCTTCCTGACTGAAAGTTTTTCCTGGTGATTACTTGTAATCTCCTTTCTTGTAACTTGAATCTATTGATTCAACTCCTACCCTTCAGAGCAGGAGAGAACAAGATTGCTCCATCTTCCTTATCAGTGCCCTTAAGATATCATATCTCCTTATTTAGGCGAAACATACCCAGCTCCTTAAACTGTCCCTCAGAAGTCTTGGTTTCCAGACCCTTGATCATCTCGGTTGCCCTCTCTACATGTCATCATTCATCATCATTTTTTATTTGTATACCGTCTTTCTATCTTACAATACTCAAGGGGGCTTACAAGCTGAAGAAACAAAAAATGTACAACTTATAACAATCTAATGCAATACAAATATGTGATAATAAAACCAAACTTTAAAATAAGCAACCTACATCAAAAAGAAACATTCAACAATTTTTAGAATAGTATAAAATAATAATATCAACATATAAAAATTAAACAGAAATCCACTCAACAGTTACAGTAAATAATTTCTAAACTATAATCAATAAAACAACGGCAAGCCACAGTACAGGAAATAATACAATACAAATTGAGAAGCAGAGACTAGAGGGTGGGGCAAGACAGGTGGAAAGAGGCCTTGCCTGACAAAGTCTCTCACAGTTCTTCCGCCAGGCACAGCTCCCTCATGAGGAGTCCCAGGGCCAAGGAGTGGGGCAAGGCAGGTGGAAAGATCAATAAGTGCATCGATAACCAACTGTGTTTTATCTTTTTTCAGTGTAGCTTGTGGGCAGTGTTGCTTGGGGTGGGCTCAGTCCCACCCCATCCTTTCAGCAATCCGCCCCCTCTTACATATTCCATTGTCTATGGTCCCACAGCAGCTCTACACAGCCTCTCCATGCTTGGATTGCCATGTGTTGAGATATTTTTCCTCTGTTTGCTGGCTGATGCAAACTTGAGTCATTAGTGCTTCTTGAGGATTGTTGTTCCCCACCCCCATTTAAGCAAATCTATTTTGTTGGCCACTGTGCCTCCTTGTTTCATTTCTTAATTCCTCAACCTGTGTCTCCCTAATCAACAATTATCTGCTTCTCTGCACTTGTGATCCAGATGGGAAAGAAAGCAAACAGCTGCCCCAGCGACTATATTATTAGTGATGGATCTTGCTTTGCTGTAGTTTGTGCTGAGCATTAAAGATGTATTCACTTTTCCAGCAGGCTTTCCCCCTCTAAACAGTGGAAATCAAAGCCATAATCTCTCAACAGCTCTTTCTTAGGGAGCTGAAGAGCATATATAGTTCTTGGGTGTATAAACCCTAACTATGGCTCTCTTCCAATAATATCAGATATTATTTCCCCTCCAAAACTTTGCATTATGTACAAGGAAACATAAATACAATCAAAATCCCTGCAAATTTGCATGTTTTGCAGAAGTGTCCTCAAGCTGCCTCCTTTATTCTGAAGACAACAACAAAGTATAAATGCCACATTTTAAGCAACATGATTAACAAAGAAAAACAAACTCACTCTTCCCAACCACCATATGCCAAATTAATCATACAATAAAACAAACCGATCCAGTTCTATTCCCAGCCCCCTATACAACAATAAATGCAATTTAATCTAACCACAGATAAAAATACATCCCATTCAAGCACACGCTTACATGTTCAACACATTCAGATCAAACACTTAAGCACTGTAAACCAATATATTCAAACTTCATTCTTCTAGCACACCCTCAAACCATACTCTGCAACCACTCCCATAATTTTCACCCTCAATCAATAACCCACTCATTTGTCTACTCCATGAGACCCAGACAACCCTGGACAGATATTGGCATGCAAGCAAGCTACAGTACACCGATACACCCTGGGATAAAATATTTATTCCAAACAGTCCTCCTAATTTCACTTGCAGGAGTGGCAGAATCCATCCTCAATGGCAGGCTCTCACCACAAAGAAAGCAGTTTCTGCAACTTTCTAACACATCAGGTAAGGACACTTCACCTATCCCCACCTAAAGGGAAAGAGGGGAAATACTGTAAATATGAGCACCTAAGGACATAAGAGGGTCTCTGGTCCTGCCAACCTATCAGTCCGAAAGCACGTCAAAGTGCAAGTAGATAAATAGGTACAGCTCCGACGGGAAGGTAAACGGCGTTTCCGTGTGCTGCTCTGGTTCGCCAGAAGCAGCTTAGTCATGCTGGCCACATGACCCGGAAGCTGTCCGCCGGCTCCCTCGGCCAATAAAGCGAGATGAGCGCCACAACCCCAGAGTCGGTCACGACTGGACCTAATGGTCAGGGGTCCCTTTACCTTTACCTTTACCTTTACCTAAGGACATAAGAAGAGCCTACTGGATCTGATCAATGGCCAATCTAGTTCAGCGTCCTGTTTTCACAGGGGCCAAGCTGTGCACAAGAGCACTCCTCCCCCCCCCCCGTGCTTTCCAGCAACTGGTATTCAGAGAGATTATTTCCCCAACAGTGGACATAGAACGTATGCATGAGCAGCAGGGCACTTTTTTCAGCCAGAACTCACCGGAACTCAGCTCCAGCACCTCTTCAATTTGGTTTGGAGCTCCATTACAAGGGAGGCGTTTATGATGAGTTCCGGCATCTCTTTTTCTAGAAAAATAGCCCTGACAAGTACCTTATATGAATGTGTTGAGCATGATAAAATGTTTTGGAACTCTGAGAACTCTCGTTCTTGCAGTGGGCATTTCATCTTCACCAAGTGCCTTCTCCCCACCCCCTTTTTTGTTTTCATATTTTATGAGACGCATCTCTGTAAAAACTCAGCCTTCCACAAATATGCATTTAAAACTGAAGTACCCATACACAAGTGGGAAATGCCAAGGGTTCTTTATGTTTTGAGTCTCTTGTACTATCCTTTTCCTTCAAACTGAGATGTGCATCAGAGGAGTTTATGGTACTTCTTTGTCCTTCAGTCTTTCATTTTTTTCCCCTGACGCAGCATTACTGACACTTAGAACTCTGTGTGCATGTGTGTGTTGCTGGTGAAGCCAGTAAATGCTGCCCTGCAGAAGCAAATTGCTGAGTGCATCCTTTCTTCCTGCATGCGTATTTGCACTAAATGGGACAATCAGACCCCTACAGTTTTGATAAAGCAAGACTGTCCGGGCTGCCAGGTGAAACTAATATTGAGTCCTCGAGGCAAAGGGAAGAAGGAGCTGAGCTTTTCAAACAAAACTGTGGGTGTTCAAGCCACATGTGAGACTAAGCCAGTTCTTTTTCAGGATCTCCGATATGTTTCCAGTGTCATCCTGTTCTGAATATGTGTAGAAAGCAGTGGAGTGGTGAGGGAAGGGAAGGGGTGGAAGTGAAATGCAAAAATGCAGCTAGCATCTATTTGCTTATTTTATGTTGGGAGGAATCAACTCCCAAAATGATGATGGCCATCATTTTCTAGATGGTGGCATTCTATCTAGATGTTCTTGAGTCACCAGGGAGATAAAGGCAAAAGACGAAACCAGTGACGAACACTCTATGATAGGGACTGGCCCCAGAGGGTATCATCTACTGTCTCTGCTGCAAATGGAGATGCAAGACAGGCACACAAAGGAAGCAGAAATAGGTAAGGTTCAATTTGGTTTGGAACTCACAGTTGAAGGCAAAACTGGAGAATGCTTAGAATTTCTCAGAACTGACATCATAGCCATAGACTCCCAAGCTACATTACCTGATAGCAGCTGCTGCTACAATAGCTGCTATTGCTTTGATAGTATGCCCACTCCCCCTACTCTTCCCCTTATTGTGAAAGTGGTAGGGGGAAGGAAGGAGTTCTTTCTGCTCCTCTTTCCAGCTGAGAAATATAGCTGTTTTCCATCTCTGAAATCTTAGAAAATATAGTTGTCCCTCTCTGAAATGTTAGAAAATATACCGGTAGTTTTCCCATTGAACCCAATTCCCCAGTGTCCATGTAGACAAAAGAGAATAAGGAGAAGAAGGTGGAGGATACAGGAATAGTGAGTGTCAGTATGGTCTCCATCCCTCCTGCTACTAGCATTGCAACCACTTCTGGAACAGTAGTACAGTAAGTAAGTAGGTTGGAGGCATAAGTCATTCCCTGGCACTGATTTGTGGCTGGTCACCTTAAAAGCAAGGTATGCATTGTGGATTGCCAAGGTTATTATTTGGAGTTCCTAGCCTGAGATAGTTGAGCTACCATCCCTTAGATTCCTCAGATTCCATTCTTAGCCATGAACCTTCTAATTTGGCAAGGCCCTGTAGATTTCTCCAGCAGAGCTGGAACTAGTCATGCAGACAGAGCTGCAACCTGACTTAATCCTCAGTGAATTCTAGACTGCTGCTAAAACGAACAGCTAAAACCCATTTTGTGTGTTATTGCATATATAGCCTGATCTCTTTTGAGCTCCACTGAAAAGCTGTCCAAGGCCCTACTTTCACCTGAGCTCCTGATTGTACTTGACCTCCTGCTAGCATTCAAATTCCTGACTGATCTCCGAACTGCCTTCCATTGCTTAGGACCAAACCTCAGTCTGGTTGAACTTACTGCCTTGAACAGAATAAGAGTGGGAAGGTGTTAACCTGACCCTCAATATTCCAGAAAAGTGAATAGTGGTATCTCTTAATTTCAGTCTTTCAACAACAACAACAAAAGTTTGATTCCTTCACCCCCAGTTTTCTTTTAAATAGGGAGACTTCTCATATCCATCTTTGATACATAGGCTTTTAGAATCATAGAATCATAGAGTTGGAAGAGACCACAAGGGCCATCGAGTCCAACCCGCTGCCAAGCAGGAAACACCATCAGAGCACTCCTGACATATGGTTGTCAAGCCTCTGCTTAAAGACCTCCAAAGAAGGAGACTCCATGACACCCCTTGGCAGCAAATTCCACTGTCGAACAGCTCTTACTGTCAGGAAGTTCTTCCTAATGTTTAGGTGGAATCTTCTTTCTTGTAGTTTGGATCCATTGCTCCGTGTCCGCTTCTCTGGAGCAGCAGAAACAACCTTTCTCCCTCCTCTATGTGACATCCTTTTATATATTTGAACATGGCTATCATATCACCCCTTAACCTCCTCTTCTCCAAGCTAAACATGCCCAGCTCCCTTAGCCGTTCCTCATAAGGCATCGTTTCCAGGCCTTTGACCATTTTGGTTGCCCTCCTCTGGACACGTTCCAGTTTGTCAGTGTCCTTCTTGAACTGTGGTGCCCAGAACTGGACACAGTACTCCAGGTGAGGTCTGACCAGAGCAGAATACAGTGGCACTATTACTTCCCTTGATCTAGATGCTATACTCCTATTGATGCAGCCCAGAATTGCATTGGCTTTTTTAGCTGCCGCATTACACTGTTGGCTCATGTCAAGTTTGTGGTCAACCAAGACTCCTAGATCCTTTTCACATGTACTGCTCTCAAGCCAGGTGTCACTCATCTTGAATTTGTGCCTCTCATGACAGTAGATTCAGAGCAGTGTAGAAGTTTGAAAGTACGATTGAAAAAGAAAGAAGCTGTGCTGCTGCCGTTACATGTGGTGAGTCATCTCCTGCTGGAAAGTTTCTCCTCCCCTTAAAGAAATTTGATGGCAAGATTCCCCTCCCCCCAATTTATCTGTCCACAAATAAGGCAAGGAATTTTGAATAGCCATTTGCTTCCAGCTCTACGTGTTCCTGCAAATAAGGATGCAATTACTTTCAGTTTGCTTTAGTCTGCTGGTAAGGAGAAATGGTCCAAGACCACAACAGGTTCTTATATATTTGGTAAATGAACCGGTTTTAGCCTTTCCCTCACTTTTTCTCCCTGCTGATTAACTACTTCCAGCTGATGCACATTAAGCGCCATCCAGCACCCCACATTTATAGCCAATCTGATGTCTTTGTAGGCTTCTCTTCCACACAGCACAGATGGAGGACATTGATCCGAGGAGCATTTAGCAAGCTCACAAAGTGCATCATTCCAGGTTCATTGTAATTGCCATGCTCTATTCTTCTAGTTTTCTCTCCCATAAGGAAAATCAATCTGAGTAGTGACCCATTTATCTGATATCTTCAGTTCTAGGAAACCTCAGCCATAAATGAAGAAAGAGTGTGTGTGTGTGTGTGTGTGTGTGTGTGTGTGTGTGTACCTCTGAGAAAACAAAAAGGCCAACTACCCCTTTGTCACCTTGTTGATTGCTAATAAAAAAACCAACTTGTTAAGGTTCATGATATGAATGAGAAATTGAGTTAGCGATAGCCACAGAGCTATCCTGAGGGCACTAAAATGGGATTGCTAAGAATGTTATAATTGTCTTCATGCCTAAAGCCTGCTCGATAATAAATTGCAGCCACACAGGCACTCGGAGCAGAAGCCACATTCGATACAACACCCACAGCTGTTTTAAAAATAACTTTAATAAAAAGCTCCTCTGATTATTTCTGTGAAGACTTTTAGAACTTCCTTGCCCAATTATCTCCAATCAGGCCTGAGAGTTCAGTTCCAGGGTTAAAGAGCTTGCAGTTTCATTATAGATAAGCTCAGGGATATTGATTTGAGTGAGCCTCTCTCACTCTTTTTTTCTTTTCCGCCTTTCGGTTGCAACTAGCTATCTGTGGAGGGCAGAAAGTTTTCAAATACTGGGGCTCAGTGACATGATTGTAATGGCAAAAGAAGCCAATGCAGATCAAATGAGTCCATTGGAGCCCATTTTATTAGGTCCTTTGGACATAATTAACTCTATTGTACTAAGGATATCCCCCCTTTCCTTCCCTTTTCTCCTCTCCTTTCCTTTCCCTCTCTTTGTAAATTAGTTAAACCTGGCAAAACTCATGTGACCCACCAAGATGAGAGCAGTCTGTCATCTATAGAGGAACACCATGAACCCAAAAAGTGACCTGTTTTCGCTGCCCACCTGGTTCCACAAAAGTGGAAGGGTTGCCAAGCATCTGCCAGACCTTGATAAGTGGCCAGTGGACCGCATTTAGCTTGTTGCATCTTGTCACTGTCACTGAGTTGCCCTAAGATTTCAGAGTGGAAAGCACACACACTTTGGACTCTGTCATCAGCTACGGACCATTGACCACTGGGAGGCTGCGCCCTATCTTCAAGAAAGAACATCACACAGCAAGTTATGATTGGTCTAGAATTAGGGCAACTGCAGGGAACCTGCTTTCCTACTTCCTGCTTGAAAGAACACTTGGCTTCAGCTACCAGCTGCCTGAAGAACAGAAGACACAAGCTGGCTTCTGTCATTGGCCAGAGGAATAAAGGCTGTTGAATCTAAGGAAGAGCACCAGCAAGGGAAGATCTGCCAGGCTCCAAAATGCCTGTTTACAACTCTGTCCAGGGAATGTCAAAGTGATCTCTTTCCTTTTTGTTTGTCATCTCCTCTCCCTTTTCCCTTGTGTGCCTTATCTATTTAATTGTTAATTCTGAAGGCAATGCCTGTCTTTCATTTTTGTAAATTGATAAGGGTGGCTTTAGGAGGCAATATTTGTCAGAAAAGCAACAGGAAAAATACCCTGATAAATAAGTTATGCAGACCTGGCTTAGGGTTTTTTTTTCCTGAAAGGGAAATGCCTTTGAAACCAATGGGCCTTAGTTCTAAAAAAGCTGCATTATATTAATCAGTCATGATCCCACTTATTTGGGAGCAATCCCCACTGAATTTAAATTGTGTGCTCCTGAGTAGACATAGTTAGGATTGCATGGCAAGTGATGTATTCATATTTTTTTTAATTATACCTTTTAAACAAAAAAATTGCTTCATATTTGTTATATATATTTTCCCGTTGGTTCATGGCAGATTACTATAAATAAACAGAAGGGTTGTGCTATGTTTAACTGGGAGTGAGGCTGCACTTTTACCCCACCCCCGACATCATGTCTCCTTTCTTCAAAAACTGCATGTTGCACATGGTTTCAAAGAAGCTCCAGTTCACAAGCAGCTCCTTGTGCATAGGGATTCCGTGCAGCAAGGATCCCTGCTTGTTCCTGTGTCCTGAAGACACTGATCCCCTACACAGCAGCAGCTGCTTCCATGGCTGTTGACAAAGGACCAGTGGCGTAGCGTGGGGGTGCAGGGGGGGGCGGCCGCACCGGGCGCAACATCTGGGTGGGGGGCGCTCGCACTCGCAGCTCTCTGGCCCTACCTAGATCCACGGGTTAGGGGGCGCAAATTACTTGCCTTGCCCCGGGTGCTGACAACCCACGCTACGCCACTGCAAAGGACCTTTTCCGCAATGGCTCCCCTTTTATAGAATGCATTCCACAAGGAGGCTCACCAGGTGCCTTTGTTACATATCTTTAGACGCCAGGCAAAAACATTCCTCTTTTCCCAGGCCTTTGGAGGGGGTATTGTATTTGTTAGTTATTCTGGTATATACTTTTGTGTTTTTATATTGTAAACCGTCCTGTGATCTTCAGATGAAGGGTGGAATAATTTGTTGTTGTTGTTACTATTATTACTATTGCAATGTTTGAGGATGCATTAAAAATCCAGCTCTGACCCCTGATTAAGGCAGCACTGCCCTACAAAAGAATTATATGATTACGGCTCTAATACACCACTTAGAAATGTCTGCTATGTACATTTATTATATCATTCAGCCACTTGAATATCTTACACAACAGAGAAAGTCCTTGAAAATTAGCTTTCTTTCTGACATGCATTTTTCATGGGGATGTGTGTTATGGAGGTGGTACAATCATAGTGTATCACCCTACTATTGCCTATATGACAGATCTCTCACTTACTGGGGAATGCCTTTCCATAGTCTCAGTCATTTGGGAAAAGATTAGACAAAAGTAATGAGGGAGGCAGGATTTATGGGGCTGTTTGGTTGTCACGACTGTTTGTGTCTCTGAGCTTCATATCTTTGAGATTTCCCTAAAAGGGCTGTACAGTCTCCATTCCCATTACTCTACAGTAGTCTCATTGACTTTAATAGGACTACCCTGGAGTTAATGAGATGTAGACTGCAGCAATAAAGTGCAGATGAAGTGGAACAAAGAGCTGTGTGAAATGCATGAGCCAATAAAGGCATTTGGGGCAGGTTATTTTGATTGGAAGAGCATCATCTTACATTGATTTAATCTGAAATAATTTGGTTGATAACCTAACACACTGTTTGTTTGCAAAATATTGGGCACACAGCTATTACGTGAACATTGGTGCAGTTTCTTGAAAGTTCACAAAACCTGGCAAAAGAAAAGAGAGATTGCATTTCCTTATTTATTTATTTTTTCATTTCTGCAGCTTGTCAGTGTACATGTTAAAAGAGAGAGAACAGTGTACTGCAACAGTCTTCATTAAGCCATCTCGGATTTTGTACAAAGTGGTGTATGCCACTTCAGTATCTTAGCATGACAATTTGAGAGGTGGAGAAATAGGGAAGTCTGAGAATGGGGATCAAAGGCCCCAGCTGTGTGAGGCTGCCCCCCCCTCCACTAGTGATTGGACTGACTGAGGGAGAGTCAAGAATAGATCTGCAAGCAAAGGGTAGACAGATTTCCCCTATGCTTCAAACCACCTCCACATTACGCACCAAAGCCTTCAGATAACTTTATGACAAGCGCCACAAGCAATTAGACAGAGTTTCTGTGTCTCATGCCAGAGGGGCTTGTACCTCTGAATGTCGGCATCCAAGCTCTTAGAATTCCTATTATTAGTTTCCTTTGCAACAAAATAAAACAGAGAAAATTATTGTTTGGGTACTTTGACTCAAACATTATGCTTATATATTCAGGTAGATAGCCGTGTTGGTCAGAGGCAGTCGAAATATAAAAAATAAAATAACAAAATTGTCCAGTAGCACCTTAGAGACCAACTAAGCTAATTTAGTTGGTCTCTAAGGTGCTACTGGACAATTTTTTAATTTTTTAATATATTATGCTTATAGCTATGCTTCAATACAGCTTCATTCACCAACACCCAAAATCTATTGCTCATTAGCCAACCTTATACAGGACAGGGTTGATTTTATCCTTAGGCCATGAAGAGAGGAGGCCAAGCAGCAAATCTGCCTCATGCAGCTTGATCAAACTGCTCCTTTGTATGCCAGCTGTAGCTAAGATTGCCAAATTCTAAAATCATATTGGAGTGTCTACCTAACCCTTTGACCACGCAATTTTCCATTTTGTCTGAAATAGCAGTTCTAGTGCAGAACTGACCTCACAGGGCAAGTCAAAATGTTAACATAAACCAGCTTTTCTCTGCTGACAAGGACAAGGGCAAATACTCTGTCCCTACCTAGATCCAATCTAATTAAACTTCACAGGATACATCTATTGAATTTGCTTTTTAGAGTCCTAAATGGCATTTCACCCAAATGTGAAGTCTGGGGCTCACTACCCATAACAGGAAAACCAAAACCTACTAGTTCCTTCCTTCCTTCCTTCCTTCCTTCCTTTTGTATTAGAAAGTTCCCACCCCCTCAAAGACTGGAATCTTTAAGAGGCAAAATCTGATTAGATTTGATGGCTCTATCTTATTCTGTTTTCAAACCTGTTTGTGAGGGCTCTGGGAGAACCCATGGCTTGGCAGTGTGTCCATGTTTCCCCACCATAGCCTTCATTTTAGAGAGTTCTGTGTCATCTGGACACAAACTCAAAGAGAATCCAGTGACTTAACCATGCCCATGTTTGTTCCTTCAACACAGTCTTCTCTATAGTTCATAGATCACTTGATGCTGGATGTTAACAAACTTTTACTAAGGTGCCTAGCCATAAAGTAGGTCATTGAGAAACCCTACACATCACCTCAACATCATGCTCAGTGAAGGATCTGCAATATACAAATGCAACTATAGCTTCCCTGGCCACCCAACTGCTGTTTGAATACTTCCAGTAAAGAAGAGCCCACTATCTCCAAAGTCAAACTATGCCGCTGTCAACAAGCTGTTAAGTTGGGAAGTTTCTGCTAATGTTTAGCCAAAAACTCCTTCCCTGAAGTTTCCACCCATTGATTCTAATGCTGACTTCTGAAGCAACAGAGAACAAGTCTTCTCCACCTTTTGCATGGCAGCCCACTAAAATCACTGTCACAACTCCCTTTAACCACACTGACTTCAACAGATCATTATATACTGGAGGTTCATATTGCCTACAGATACATTATGCGATTGGTACCTTTAAAAAACTCGGGCACCTCATCAAACCCCCACCACTACCAAACCCAATACATTGTATGCAGGGAATCAGAATATAACTTTACACTAGAATTTGAGGTTTTGGTATTTCCACAGCCTCTTCTATTCCATACACTGGTCTGCATCAGAAACTCGAATAACCCTTATTCCATAGGTTAACATATGCTAACATATATCCTTTATATGACTGGAATAAATCTGCTCTACTTTCATACCATAAAAGCCTTCCTGGGTTCTATTTACCAGCCTGTCATTTTGGGTCTGAAAGGCACACGTGTATCTCTTGTTGCCAGTGCTCCATTTCTTCTCCATATCTTATTGTTCAGGCAGGCATGCAATTAATCCTATTACAAACTAATGGATTTACATTGGGATTACATAAAAATGTTTAGTGAGCCGAAGGGTTCAAAACAGGCCCTTTCTTTTTGGCACAAGTGTTCTCTAAACTCTCATTTTCTGCCTCCCTCCACTGTGAATACAAATTATTTCATTCCTAAAAGGAGGGCATCCTCTTGTAGTGGCAGGTTGACACATTCCATTTTTGAGTGGAAGGCCTGTGAGGACCTGAAAGTTTATTAGTAGTCTGTAGCAGAAGTGACACTTCCTTCAGCAAGCCTGCGATGTGCCGACCTTCCCATCCCAGTGAACAGCAGCAACCTCACAGCTAGGAAGCTAGCCATGTGGCTCTACCCCATTGGATGAGCCATTTCTGGCCTATAATTATTTCACTCATCCATCCATTACTTTATAAGTTTTATAGCCTCACAGGTATATCCACCTTTCTTCTATGATGGAACTCAATGCAACGTACATGGAGGTGCCAGATAGCATTCTATCCAGGCAGTGACCACATCTACTTAGCTTCAGGAAGCTGGTGGTCTCAGTGCACCTATACCCAAAGGATCTGGGCAAGATATTTAAAGTAAATAATACCAACCATGGTGTTGTCTGAAGGCATATGTGGCTGCCACATACTAAAGCAAAGCAAGTCTGAGTAGACCACCTGAGAACCAGACAAACATTCCCTTGAAACCCATGACGGAAGACAGGTAAGACACAAATGCAAGAAAGTACATGCATACATACATATTACATCAATAGTATGGGGTTGGCTAACCTTGGGGCAGATGTTGCTATATCCATGCTGACAGGGGCTGGTGGGAATTGCTGTCCCCGTACAACCTGGCACACCAAAGAGGGGCCACCCCTGACACAATGCAATAATACTGAAAATGATCACCCATAGCAAATGCTTGTTGTTGCTGTTGTTGTTTAGTCGTTTAGTCGTGCCTGACTCTTTGTGACCCCATGGACCAGAGCACGCCAGGCACTCCTGTCTTCCACTGCCTCCTGCAGTTTGGTCAAACTCATACTGGTAGCTTCGAGAACACTGTCCAACCATCTCGTCCTCTGTCGTCCCCTTCTCCTTCTCTTTCCCAACATCAGGGTCTTTTCCAGGGAGTCTTCTCTTCTCATGAGGTGGCCAAAGTATTGGAGCCTCAGCTTCACGATCAGCAAATGCTTACCAGCATGGAAATTCCTCTCTTGCACAGCATCCAAGAAGACTCACCAATTTTAGCTTTGACCACCATCAAAGAAACCCAAAAGACATTGACAGTGCCCCTATATAAGCCCTTGGCAACAATGGGATGTTATAGGGTTGCATTTTAAGTTCTCATTATATTGGATTGGAGCTGAAGCCTTCGTCTTTGGACTGTTCATGTGTTTCACTTTCTTTTTCCTATTCGCTTTCCTATTCACTTAGGATTGGGACGGAACAGAAAGTGAGTAGATTCTCCCTCCTTGAAAAGTGAGGAACGGCCCCCTGATTGTTTGTACATAGCGCAATAAGGATACTGGACACCCATCATCAGCAAAGCCCAAAGATTGTGAGCTTTGGCATCCAAGCTGCCTCTAAGTTGTATGGCACCTTCCCAGCACAAATTCCTCCACATAATGAAGACTGCCATCGGTGCAATGAATTTGGAGGATCCTGTCTCAGGAGAAGTAGCCGTAGGGATTTTGAAGGAATTTGACAGGATTTTGATAAGATTGTCAACATTTATGAGGGTGGGGTTGTTGGTTTGTTTTGTAGAAGTGACACCTTTACACTTGACAGAATTTCCCTGCTTCTATATTTTTTCAGAGCCATGGAACCATGAGCAAGGGAGAATGATGTGAAGCTTAAACACACCCACCCACCACCTACTACCAATTTTCTGTAAGCCCAAGTCAGACTTGTTTCTGTACAATTCTATATAATTGCATTGTTAAAGATCTATATGCAACTTTCAGTATAAGGTTATATAATAAATACTATACTATACTATACTATACTATACTATACTATACTATACTATACTATACTCAGGGCTTTTATCCCCTCAGTCTGAGCTCACCAGAACTCAGTTCCAGCACCTCTCAGGTGGGCGCTATTGCCATTATAAGATAACAAGGGAGCCGTTTACGGTGAGTTCTGCCAACTCTTTTTCTAGAAAAATAGCACTGACCGGACTATATATTATATATGTAACATAAGGAGAGCCAGAGTGGTGTAGTAGTTAGAGCACTGGACTAGGACCTGGGAGACCAGGGTTCAATTCCCCGCTCAGCCTGGAAGCTCACTGAGTGACCTTGGGCCAGTCACTGCCTCTCAGCCTAACCTACCTCATAGGGTTGTTGTGAGGATAAAATGGGGAGGAGGAAAACCATGAATGCCATCTTGAGCTTGGGGTAGAAAGGTGACAAATAAATAAATATAATTAATATGGGAAGCATGTCAGTATGCTACTGTATTATTTAGACGAGAACATTATCACACACACACATCATACTGTATATAAAACAGGTAGAGATATAATACAAGATAGATACACGCACCATAGTAGGATTAAATATTTAATGAGGACTGGAGTATTGCTTTATTTTAGATACATGCTTGGCAAACCTAATCCTTTATAGTGAACAGTGCAGGTTTATGAACAGGGACCAGGCAAAACCCTCCCTGTTCCTGTTAGAAATTTAATACATTAGTTAGTGACCCAGATTTCAAGACGAGAAGGAGCTTTTAATACCTGGCAGGAGCTCACATCTGTGTGGAAAAAATGGTAAGAACATTTGATCTATCATGCTGAGGGTGTGACATACAGCTTTGTGTTCTCTCTCTCTCTCTCTCTCTCTCTCTCTCTCTCTCTCTCTCTCTCTGTGTGTGTGTGTGTGTGTGTGTCCTTGTATTGCAAGGGAGCCAAGTAGAGAACTAATTTGAAAATGTGTAGGATTTTTGGATCCCTGCATTCCAAGCGCTAGCCACATTTTTGTCCCTGTGCCCTAATAGTGCGGGTCCTTGTCGTGGATGCTGTGGGAAAGCCATGCCTTTCACAGTTAATCCCAGCCAAGAGATAGAGGATGCTCAGCGGATAAAAGGCTTGCAGTCCCAGCTGGGGAAAGAGTTCCATTATTTCCCAGCTGCATAGGACATTCTGCACGGCTCGGTTTTGCCTGGATGAACAGTGTGGCTTTCCGAGAGCTTGTAGCAGTTTGGCAGAAAACTGCAAAAGATCCTGAGACGTTTGGCTGCTAAGATCTGTAAGTACAAAATTGGGCTGTCTGTTGCAATGTGAATAATGCTGGAAGGGAAGCTTCATTTTCTTTTGTCTCTCCAACACTCCCCCCCCCCCGCCGCCTTGTAGTGATTTGCATTAGCATAAGAGAGATAGAGAATAAAGGAGACTGACTGATTGCCCTTCTCTTTATCTTTAACCATTGCATTTTATAGAGAAAGAGAAGGGTCTGCTGCGTTTCTCTTAAATCTGTGTTCATGCGAGGGGGAAAACATTTATAAAAGAGGGTGCTGATACCCAGACACCAGAATAGGCATATTTCTGAGTATCTTCCGACAGCTCTTGTCTGCGTATATATATGTGTGTGTGTGTGTTGGTGTGCCCGCGTGCAGCATTTAATGGGTAGCACACAGGATGACAGTGCTGATTTTAGCACTTGCACATGGCTTTAGACCCTCGCGTTTAAAAGGTAAGGAAGATCACAGTAGCTTGTTTCATTTTCCAACTGTTCCAACATATGCAAAGCACTAAATGTCTCTTTTCAGCTCATTTCACTGAGTTTCAAGGAGGAAGTCTCCTCACTAGGAGAGTGCTCAGTGGATCTTTTCTTTTCTTTTTTTGTTGAAAGATTCGGACCAGAAAACAAAATGTCAAATTAAAATGAACTGAAGTTCATAAGGCGGGGGATTGGTGTGGTTGTTTTTTCCCCACTTAGAGATCAATAAGTTGTGTTTCTGTTGCTTCATTTGTATGCTAGATGAGCTGTTGTATGTTATGAAAAGTTTGGAATGCTTACAGTACCAGAAACTAGAAGATGTGTGTGCATTTTATGCCCAAAGTGCATGCAGTGCTTGATGGAGCAGTTTGTGGTTTCTGCAAGTGGGTGTGATTAAGGCTTCTGTGTGGATTCAGACATTTGTTACTTCTTTAAATAGTCTCGCCTTTCAAACACATCATTTAGTGCACGGTGAACAGTATAAGGCAGGGATAAGCCAATGTAGTGCCCTCCCAAATGTTGTTGGAGCCCCTGCTATCAACCCCAGCCATTCTGGCCAGGGGTGGTCTGAGTTCTAATCCAGAAACCTCTAAGGGGCACCATGTTGGCTGCCCCTGATATAAGGGCCTTAAGACACGTGAGCTATCGAAGGCCAGGTCAGTGGTCCTGTTCATTGGCATAACCTCACTGAGTTCAGAATTGCTGAAAAGGTGTGGTCATTTATATGCTGATTAAGAAGCTCCCTTCATTTAGTGCTGAACTGCATCGAACTTGCAGACGAGGCAAATACAAAGGTGTGTCCTGTGAGTTGGGAAGAGCGGGAAGCAGCAGGGAGCTTCAGACAGAGCCCTGGAATATTGGTTTTTAATGCATCCATCATTTATTTATTAACTAAAGAGAACGACATTTTTACATGCATTTCAAAAAGGGTTTCCATTGTAAAAAATAAATAAATAAAAATTATTTATTTTTGTTGGTTACCAGGAGATAGAGTAATTTGTCCGTTCTCAAAGTCCCTTTAGTTTTAGCCATTTGTATCATGTGGGAAGAGGAAAGGGGGGAGAAATTAAAGTAACCCGTGTGTGTGTGTGTGTGAGAGAGAGAGAGAGGGAGAGAGAGACTCTACCACTGAAATGTCCACTTGGAATGCTGAGCATGAAGGCAACACAGCCACAATATATCTTCATCAGTGAGAAGCAGCTGCCTCTGCTTTGGTTATCAGTGGGTTCATGTCAATGATTCAAGGCTCTCATTCTACACAGAATCTAGGTGTGTGTTTTTTAAATACACACTGAGCCACATTTCATGATGATGATGATGCTTTTGGTGTGTGCAGAAACTATAGGTTGCATCAATATTTGGTGTGTGAATTAGAATTTGAGCTGGGGCGGTGTGAGTGTACCCATTGGCTGGTGGAGGAAGAGGAGTGCGGAGGGAGTGCACCCCCCCCCCGGTGGAGTGCCATTGTGGCTGCCCCCCGGCTGCGCTGGGCGGCACGCCACCAGGACACGTGCCATGCCCCCAGGACATGCACCAGCCCCGCCCCCACCTGCTCTCCCCCCTCCATCACTGGGTATACCTAAGAATGTGAGGTAACTATAGTTCCTCTGCTTTCCCTCCCCAAACCAACAAGAACCGCAAAAGCCTTGCTGCTATGTCAAACTATGTCACGGGGTAGGATAATTCCCAGAGGTATTCTGGGTTGTGGCAGCGGGCAGATGACTGCCCTCATTTGGCTTCTATGAAAGGGAGGTTTAAAGAATATATAGCCCATCATTATTGCCCTAGAAATTAGCAAAAGAGAAGCCCAATATGAGTGTTGCCGCCAGCAGTTTATATAGAAACTCACCACAAGCTGAATTAATGGTTAAAAAACAACTTTCTGAGGAGGCCCGGGAGCCTGCGTGGAGTAGTAACCAACTTCTCCATCCAGTACACACCTCTGAATCAGAACTTCAGAAGCTGGCTTAGTGAATTACAACTGCTTGTCTTAAATGGGCTGCCTGCCATATATTTAGTTGACAATATATGATTATTTTTTTAATGAACTGCTCTGAGGTTGGTTGGTTTTTACAAATTACAAACGGAGCTAATAATTGCTTCTGTTGTGTGACATACTCTTTCCGCTGCTTAGGTAGAATTTTCTTTCCTACCTTGAATGAGTGTTGGTTATATTTTCTGCTGTGTCTGGAGAGTCATGTGATGACAGTTATTCTCCCTATGGTTCTTGTGCCATTACCTCTTGGACAGTCTTGCTGGGGTACCCAAACTAGTTATGGTTTCATCCCTCTCAGCTTCTCCCTATGGCTCATCTGCTCTTACAGCTGCAAAAGTGACTCTGGGAGTAAATCTTCGGTGTCTGCAATTTCATCTTAGTGACTGTTCGCTTTCTACTTGTACTCTGTATGACCTGAGATATCCTGAAGTCTCTGAGACTGTTCCAGGGTGTCATTGGCTGCCTTGGCTTTGAATCATTACATTTGAATTTCTGAGGAGTGGTCTCAGTATTTTGGCTTTTTATCATAGAATTTCTGTTTTTCTTTTTTGACAATCCAGCTTTGTTTCATCCTGTGATGATCTGCCGCTCTAAGCTTCAGAAATGAGTCTTTGGCAGGTATCCTGGATTTGAGCCTTCTTCTCCTTAGCATTTGAGCGGGCAAGTATCCCAATTCCATGGGTAGTTTAGTCACCCATAGTATGGATCTTGTCAATGTTGCTTGACATTGGTCAGTATCTACTTTGCAGTTTAAACACATTTCTCTGCCAGAGCATTGGATTGTGGGTAATATGGACTGCTGGTAGTGTGCATCAAACCCCACTCTTTTGCAAATCCATGGGATTCTTCAAATTGGGATCCATTGTCAGGAAATAATTCATCACAAATGTCATGCCTTGAGGGTCCTGCCTTTGTCTGGTTTGTTATAGCACTGGATGAGGTGTTTTTCAATTACTTCAATGTAACAGCTACAGTATAATAATCAACCACTAGCAAGTAATGCTTTCCTTCCAGTTCAAATAGTTCTGTAGCGAGTTGCTGTCAGATTCTGCGGGACATCTCCTTAATTATCATGGTTTCTTTGTTCTGTTTTTGTTGTTTTGAACAAGTACTACTGTCTCCAACCATCTTCTGTTCATGCCAGGCCAGTAGAGCATATCCCTTGCTCTTCTCTTGCACAATACCATCCCAAGGTGTCCTTTGTGGACTCTTTCCAGCTTCTCTGGAATTGCTTTTGGCATCATTTTCTATTGTTCGTTCTGTCTTATCATTCCAGAATTTTCTTATAACCAAAGGAACTTGATGCCTCTTGCTAAACCATCCTCTACTTATCTCCACTAGCTTTCAAGATATTCATTACATTCTCTCTCTCTCTTCTTTCTGCATTATTTCTTCTAGTTTTTTTGTGGATGCAGGCAGGTGTCGTGATGTCATGCGCACATGCTCTTCTAAGTATTTCTTTTCTTCTCATCGACATTTTCCACACAGTTGTGTGAGAGCAGATCAGCTATGGGGAATGTCTTTCCCATGCTTATATGTTACTTTTATGTTGCACTGTTGCAGTTTTAAGATCATGTGCTGAAGACTTGGTGGAGCAGAAGTTAGAGGTCTCTTTAGCACGCTTTCGAGGGATTTGTGATTGGCTCCTGCAGTTTCAAATTACCCATAAATGGTGCTGATGAAATTTCTGACACCCAGCAAGGGTAGCAAATAGTTCTTTTTCGATTTGGGCATAATTCTAATGAATAGGTATTCATGCACTTGAAGGATGCACCACAGGAAGCCTTTCCTGCAGTGTTGGCATCAGTCTGTCTCGAGAGACTATGGAGCAGTGTGCCACTGAACGGTGCCTAGTGCAGTAGTTTGGTCTGCTTATTGAGTAATACTCTGAGCTCCAAGCACCCGCTGAAGCAGGCAGATAGTGGAAGGTTGACTGGGGGCTGCCTGCATAAAGTGGGCAGCACCTGACCAGTGAGACATGATTACCTCTCCCACCAATAAAGGCAGCCTGTGGTGCTCCTACCTTATGTCAATCAGGTTGAGCTTATAACCGCTGCCTCCCGTATTATTTTTGCTGCATTAGCAGCGCCGAAGTGACCTTTCTGGGGCACAAGCCTGGGCAGTATATACTCAGGTCTTGGGCTGCCCGGATGGCAAGACCCTCTTCTCAGTCTCACTGATGTGGTCCAAAGGAAAGCAGAACAATACATTTGGCACCAGTTTGACTGCAAGAGTTTCCGGAAGGAGGCATCTTCCATTCCTGTATGTAGTGGAGAGTTTCCTGCTAACTGCCCCCTCTATATGTAGTGCCATGCATCATATCCCATCCCAATCCTAAAGGTATCCCAGTGCCCCAAAGCATTTGGAGGGCTGTAGGGTGCTGCAGATGGAAATGGGGGCAGCAGAAACCTCATTCTGTGAACAATCACTCTGTTCTGTTCATGGAAGGAAAGTTGAGATCCAAGGCATAATAAGGAGGTGGGAGTAGTTTCCAACATAACTTGCATACATTCAAATGTCTATGTCTGTGCCTTCAAAGGTACATGTGCAGGTATTGTGACTTAAGCCTCTGCTTGCACCATTGCAGCACCTAATGTGGATAAGAGGGAGCTGTAAGTTTCAAAGCAGAATAAGAGGTTCTTAAACATGACACTAGAAAGATCAGTCTTGGAGAAGCAAGGCCACATAAAGGCTTGGCCAAGAAGAATGCAGTCCACTATTTCATATTGTCCAATATTTGGCTCCAGCAAATGTTGGATCCCAAGCGTCTCTAAAGCAGGTTTCTAATAGCTGCATGCAATGAAGATGTTTACATATGCTGTACTTGATTTACCCCCTCCCATAATCTATGTTACTTTCCTTTGAATTCATTAAAGAGACTGCTTTGCATAGCTTTAACAGATCTCATAAAGTTTCTTGTATCATCCTGAACTGGCTGCTTGAATTGGACTAATTATAGATGAATTGGAGTTTTCAGCATAAGCTCAGCTTCTCAGGATTATACATTGTAGCTCTTTCCAATCACATTTGGATAAACTAAATGGGTATTAGCACTGTTAATAAAAGACCTGTTCCTTCTCCCTGGCCCATGGCTTCTAATCCCCTGACTAATAAAACAGTCAAATCCCATTCTCTCATGCTCTCTGTTAAATTATCTCTTCTTTACCCATATGCTACTGTTTCCAGAGAATTCTCCCACCACAAATAATTTTAGCCTGTTTAATAGCTTGCCCCATGAGTATCACCATCTTCACAGACACTTATTCTTTCAGCATGGTGTTGTTTTAGCGAGGGTGATTTATTGTGTGTGATTTTTACTTCCTAAAAACAACAAAGCAACAAAGGGATAAAGAATAAAAGGAAACCACAGTCATCTAATATCTGTAGTTGTCAGAAAGGGGAGTCATCCCCCCCAAGATATCTTTGTAGCATAGATTTGTCTCCTTGTTTAATTAGGGGAGATCTGTCACAAAATTGGACTGTGTATCTGTTCTGCTTCCTTTACATCTAATAATTTGAATTTTGTTTTCATTTCCATCACAACTATTTGTGTATAGCTTCCTACAACATGCAGACTCTGTGCCTGTGAGTTTAAATGTGTCCTTATTTTCATGTTAATACGGAACTAAGCTCTACATTTGCATATGTACACATAGGATAGACCAGTGCTATTTTTCTAGAAAAAGTGGTGCCAGAACCCATCACAAACATTTCCCTTGTTCTCTTATAATGGCAATGACCTTAGAGGTGCTAGAACTTAGTTCTGGTGAGTTCCCACTGGAAAAAAAAAGCCCTGGGATAGACCCACATGACCATTTCCCCCAATATGGTGCCATCCCCTCTTAAAGTGATACCTTTCTGCATCCCAAGCTTATAAATAGTTCCACACCAGTTTGAATCATTGTCCCAACCCATGTTTGAACATCTGTAGACATCAATATCCTGAACAAGAGTTGACCTAGTTCATATTCCATCTGCCATATGGTTGCCTCAAGAGCTTGGGGCAAGTGCAGGTAATATCACAGATATCTGTCCTGCTGCACCTTACTATGTAATGGTAGACTGAACAGCTTCCTTAATTGAGAAGACTCACTTTGGGTCTAAATAATGTGCTATTCTGTGTGTGTTTTTTATGGTTTTATTTTATGTGAAGTAGCATTCAGGAATGAGATTCTGTCCCCCCACCCCCACCCCAGAAAGTCTGATCTGGTATAGTCCGTTAAAAAATCTTAATAGAATCTTCACAAGACATTGCAGAACAGGAAGGTTTGCTCCAAAATGAAATGTAATATGGATCTGATCAGGTCACCTGTAGGCAGTTAGGCCAGCGTTTCTCAGTATTGCGGGCACCTTGTGCAATGATAGCTTTTTAGCACTTCTTGTGCTGAAATCCAAATCAGTTCAATCTCGGCTGTGCTTGCTCTACTTGCGTGTCTCTCTGTGAGAGAGAGTATGTGTGTGTAAAGCAAGATATCATTAATATCCCTTAGCTTTTTTTCTAGGAGAAGATTCTGGGGTTATCAGATTCGCACTGCGGGATCTGTATGGATTTCTTATAAGTGGAAGGAAATCGGGTTACCACAGCGTTCTGGAAGATGGGAGTACGTTCTTTACTTTTCATACCAGATAATGTGCCTACAGCCTGTTTCTTTTATAAAAAAAGATCAAATTGAGAAAGATAGTCAGAAACACTGCCAGATTTATTCATTCTTCTTGGCAGCATTCTTATTAAGAAAGATGGAAAACAGCAGAGTTAAGAGAAACAAAAACTCATTCTGTCAACCAAGAGAAGTTGCCACTATTCACAGAGGGAGCAGCAAAACCCCAAAGTTTAATAAAGGCAGCCAAGTTATTTTTGGTGGAATGCCAGTCTGCTCGTTTATTGAGTTTCATCCACATTGTTCTATGTTCAAATATAGATGAATGACAAACTAGTTATTTCGGTTATTAGTGTGTGCTTGCTTCACAGATTGCTTATCTCTTTTCTATTCCATACATCTACCGTGAAAAACGCTTACAGCTTTTATTTCAAAAGATTTGAACACAGGTCTCACTGGTTCAATATTCTAGCTGCTAAGCACTATACCCAACTAAGTTCTTCTCAGAGTAGAATTAATTAGTCATGCTTATTAATTCCAGTGGGTCTACTCTGAGCAGGACTAGCACTGGCTACAATATTTTATGTTCAGGTGCAAATTTCAGGAAACAACAACAACAACAACAAAAATTATCTGAACAGCGTGTCATTTCTGAGCTCTTAAAACACTAAATATTCCCAGGAAGTACACACGGACGTATCTGTTTGACCAGCATGGAATCAGGATTACTGAGTTTATTTATTGCAGCTGTATCCTATCTTTCCTCCAAGGAGCTCAAGGTGGCATACATGTTTCTCCTCCTCCCCCCTTTATCATTGCAGCAAGGATGCAGGTGGCGCTGTGATCTAAACACTGAGCCTCTTGGGCTTGCCTATCGAAAGGTTGGTGGTTCAAATCTGCGTGACGGGGTGAGCTCCCATTGCTCTGCTCCAGCTTGTGCCAACCTAGCAGTTCGAAAGCATGCCAGTGCAAGTAGATTAATAGGTACCGTTGTTGCAGGGAGGTAAACGGTGTTTCTGTGCCCTCTGGCTTCCATCACGGTATCCCTTTGCTCCAGAAGCAGTTTAGTCATGCTGGTCACATGACCCAGAAAGCTATCTGTGGACATACACTGGCTCCCTCATCCTAAAGTGAGATGAGCGCTGCACCCCATAGTTGCCTTTGACTGGACTTAACCATCCAGGAGTCATTTACCTTTACCTTTATCATTGCAACAGCCCTGTGAAGTAGGTTAGGCTGAGAGGCTGTGACTCGCCTAATGTCATCCAATGAGTTTCACGGTTGGGCGGGGATTTGAACCCTAGTCTCCAAGATCCTAAACCAACACTTTTACCACTATACCATACTGGTAAAGTTGGAGTACTTGGACTAGTTCAAGAGTGGATAAACTTTTTTTTCTGTTGAGGGGCAATCATCTTGGGGTTGCATGCCAGTGGTGGGTGGTGCTAGAGCAGATGATTGACACAACCAGAAAAATAAATATTGTGAATTAGATTTCAGAATGAAGATCTGCTCCAGTTTTCATCCTGGCTACTTCAGCTTAGAACTCTGAATCCTAAGCAGGTCTAATCAGAAGGAAGTCCCTCTTGATTTTGTGAGGTTACTCTCATATATATATATGAATATGATTGCTGATTGGATATTTTTTTTTAAAAAAAATAAAACTGATCACTATAGACGTGGGGCATCATACAGGTAGGTTAGGACTGTTGTGCACACTGGCCAGATTGCGGGATGCCTGTCTTTAGACAATATCAACTTTGGTGTGAACCAGCACAACTCTTCTTATATTCTTATGTTCAGTTGTGTGGTCACATTCACAGCTATGGAACCTACTGCATATATTACATCTTTTTTGTTATTCACTTTTAAAAGAATGTAATTCTTGCTTCAGGATCAAATTCAGATCAATATGTATCCGATCTCCAGTTTTAATAATAGGCTATGGATTGTTGTCCACTATATAATTTGTCCTGAAATTTCTCTGTGGTTTTTGTTACCGAAACACTAAAGGTCCCTGTGTTCTAAAGTTGGAGTTTATGTGACTAGGGCATAACAAGGAATAATCTTTTGTACATACTATGTTAGAAATTAAATTACCCTTTAAGCAAGCCATTAATCATGTTGAAGCAGTCTAATGAGACTGAAATAAAGAGAAAGAAATAGCTGGGCCAACTTGATGCCACAATGAATCAATATCATTTTATCAAGATTATTTTTGCCTATTCCCCCTCCCCTTTACCTCTCAAGTAACATATTGCCAAAGAGGGAGTAAGTTTCAGGTCTACTGTATATCCCTGTCACCACATCTCTCCAGCCGCCATGCAGGCAAGCAGGAGGGATTATCACAGTTCAAAGGTGCATCCAAGGCAGGCAAAAGCACTCAAGAAGGGTGCAGGTCAGGGGTGGTGAGGGCAGTAGCTTGGGAGAATTGGGCATGGCCTGCGTCAGGTGCCATGGACTGGATAGAGAAGCCCAGAGGACTTTTTTCAGACCCTGAGCTAGACGTATCCCATGTCCTATAGATGCTACTTCAGTGGTACTTTTAAGGATGTATAAAACTGCAATGTAAGATGCTACTTCAGTATTACTTTTAAGGATATGTAAAACTGCAGTGTGTAGTTACAGTTAAGGTTACCAGATTTTTTTTCAATAAATCCGGGGACACTTTTCAACTTCCTACTAAATAGATGGATTTTGTCAGGGGACTGATTTGTAAATCCAGGGACTGTCGCCAGGAAACGGGGACGTCTGGTAATGTGCCATCCTAATATCCAAGTATTGAGAGACTCCAGGGAGCTCTGTGCTTACCCAGGGCTCAGTTTCCTTCAAATGAAGGTCCATGGACAAGGTGGTGTCTTTAGGATATATGATTTTATTTACACATATATACAAGCTGAGCATAGGATGGAGGGGCTCACACTCATAGATCATGATTCACCTTTAGGTTTCCAGGGGACCCCCAAAGTCCAGCACAGAGCAAGACATGCCTCTCTCCCAAGCTTCCAGCTCTCACACACAACAGCTCTGGCTATTGTGCTCCTATATACCAGCCAGGTGTTTAGGGGTGGGGGGAAAGCAATTTGTTCTCTGGCACAGAGCAACTTCTTTGGAGATGCTCTGGAGGAGGTTGGTACAGCCAACCAAAACCATTACATTGACAAAGGAGTATATATATGGGCCAGTAATTTGGCTTACTTCTATTCAATATGATGTTTTGAACAGTGCACGAGTACCTATTATATCACACTCTTTGAGGTTCATATCCTTCCTTTTTGTTTCCTGCTGTCACTCCAGCATGAAGGATGATCATTTGGACATTCTTAAGAGGATCAGATATGTCAAAATTATTTCTGTACAATACCAGGCCATTTGCTATGCTAATGGTGCTTATAATGCATTACAGAACAATATATAATGTGCATTGTCTCCATAAGGACATATATTTCAAAAGAAGGAAGTGCTTGTTTTATTTAGGCTAGAGGAACAGTCTTGGTAAATTTTCTATCTGCAGTACATCACTCTTTAGTAAACTATTGGATGGAAACATACTGCATTTTAAGCAAGGGAAACGGCAAGAATTTCTAGGGGATATGTCCCATTAAAGTCTGCTTGGTGTCACTAGAACATTACAAACAAGCTGTGATGAACAAAAAAAATCTAGTTCTATGCTTCTTCTCAGCTGATCACAGACTGCATATCTTCATTATTAAAGCTGGCTGAATCAATAAAACAGATTTTGTGTTCATTCTCATAACATTATTTTTGTTCCTTTCTCGTGTGTTTTCATAAAGATTTATTTCTTGTACATATGGTTCACATCCTCCAATGGTCTCAATCTATTCTTAAGTTTGAGAAGATCCTCAACTGTTCTTTTTTATGGTCAAATTGATCATGCACTGACTAGAAGAGTTATGTACTATAAAATCAGGATTTCTGTACAAGCTGCTGAAAGGAAATTTGGGCAGCTTTTGATTATTAAATCTATCCCCTCCCCTCAACACACTCACATACACACAAATATATGGTGGATCATTAATTCTGTAATGGAGTGGGGTGGAACACTGATCTCTCTCTCTCTCTCTCTCTCTCTCTCTCTCTCTCTCTCTGGACAATACCTGGAGCTTAAAGTGAGAACTTCTCTTCCTCTCTGTGGTTTCTCATCTGGTATGCTCCCTGTGTCCTTGGGTAGGCATTGTGGAGCAGGAGGTGTTTGGTTTTTCAGGTGAATCTGGCTCAGTGAAAAATGTCTGTGAAGTCCCTGGCAAGGGTTCACAGCCATCAGCCATCAGCAGAAACCTGGTTCTGCTCTTCACTTGGTAGGAAAAACCTTTCTGGAAACCAGATCACACTCTTCCTTCCATGAGCCTTAAGGATGGGGCCATGGCAACTACACTGTCTAATAAATCTCCACAGGGAACTGACTATATATACTAGAGCTGTTGCGTTCAGCTCTGACAACTGGTTGAGTACTGTATAATTTTGACAGGGCCTGGGTCTCTTATCAAATACATTGTGGGGTCTCAGAAAATCACATTACAAGAAATGAAGGGAGCAAATGCTTCAGACCTCACTCCCCTTAAACCTTTTTTGGGTTATTTAAGTCTACCATCTTAAACTAAATTTGGTGGCTATTCCCTGCAATGAAGATGTTTTAGTGTTCAAAGTTAAAAAACACACAAAACACCTCACACACTGGCTCATTGCTCTTCTTGGTCATCCACAGCTGCTGCTGCAGCCATAGATATATTTGCTTATCTCTTGAAATTACCATGGCATGCAAATTGTAACACTACCAACTTGAAATAAATTGGTGACGAAATAGGAATGAACATGAACTTGGAAACTTTCAAGAGAGATTATCAGGGCTAAAGCTTTCATCCGAGAAGAGCTTTATTGATTCAGAAATAAACAGAATATCTAATCAAACCATTTAGCAATGGTTTATGTTTGACAGAATAATTCTGATGCCCTTTTGGTGATCAGATTGTTAGTTTCTATGTTTGCATCTTATGTTTTTTTCTAAATGTGTAGTCCAATCCTGTGCAAATTTACATGGAAGTAAGCCCACTGTATGCAATGGGGCTTACTCCAGGTTCTAGTGAGCATGTGATTTTAACCCATAATAATTATAATAGCCTGTCTTTTATATAGCAGAATTTAAGTATTTAAAGCACCTTAGCCATATGATCATAGTAGTGTAAAGTAAGCCAGTATTATGGACCCCAACTGCAGAATAAAGAATAAAGTAGAGCAACTATTGCCTTGCCTAAAGCCACCCTACTGAGCCTGTGGCCTGGGTGAAATGTGAACTAGGGCCTTTCTGACAACAATGTACTCCCTTAGCTGCTTAAACACACATATAAAAAGGCACAAACACACATCGGAGAAGTGGAAGATAGCTGCACCTGTAGTGCCTAAACAAACCATTTTCAGGATATATGGAGAAACATTTCAACAGTAATGCTGAAAGACAAAGATTGCATTTGATTTAGGATACATAAATCTTTCATGTCTTGTTAAAAGATTAGCTATAACCACATCAAACTCTTCAAACAAAGCTCGGACTATTTTAGATTGAGCAAACAGTTTAGAGCAGGAAAGTGATCAGGTGGGGAACAGGTACTTTTCAGCATTGTTGTTGTCAAAAGCTGAAAATTGCTTCTTGATTTAGGGTCCCTATAAAATTGTGCAGAATTGTTTGTAGAGTGAATGAATCCATAAAACCATTGTTCTGTGCATGGTGGATAATTTTACATTTTGAAACATATCCCTATTGTTGATTGTGGTGGTGATGGCGCCACTTTATGAACAGTGTAGCCATTTGGAAAGACTAGTGTTATAGAAAAAGTACTGAAGAAACCCATATAATATCAAGCAGTCATTATTCAGAACATAGTTACATGCCTATACTTGCTGGAATGCATCTTGCACTTAGCATGTAATGTAACCTTGCCCAGTGAGTACCAAAGTACCCACAAATCTCTGATGTATTGAAGCATTCAGATATTCATCATGGAACGACAGCCTTGGAAGAGCTTTGTGAAAACACAATGGCATTTGAAATGCCTTTGATGCCAATAACAAAACAACAGAATGTGGGCATTTTTTAGATGTTAACAAAGTAATATGTGGACATTCCAGTCTTTCACATGATGTGAGGAGTGCCATTATTTTCAAAGAACTTACTTCCAAATATTCAGCCGTAGATTGCATGCAGCCTAAATTAACCAAACATGCCAGATGGAAAAACACCCAAAAGATTCCAGTAAATTAATTGTTTTGCTTTCAATATATTAACTTAAACCAACCAGGCAGACAGAAAATAAAAGAAAGAAAAGAAAGAAACTTTTTGGATCCAACTGAATTACATTTAAGTGGTAGACCTTTGTGTTTTAATATCTATATCTCCATAGAAACAAAGAACGTAGCTCAAAATATAAACAAAATTCTGAATATAAATGTAAGTCGGTTCCAGAGACTAATAGGCCCAAGACTTACTCTCCACAAATACACCAAGAACAGAGGTTCCCAAACCTCATGCTGGTGGTCTTCCATGTGTGACTTGGAAGAAGAGCTGTGGCTGCTCAGTCGTAATTGAAGCCTTCCTTTGCACTCTGTGTTGTCTTCCCAGCAACTAGCAAAGCAATGCACAAAGCACTCCCTAGTTGCAGTAGCTGCTGAAGGCTAATAGAATTGACATCAGTTCTGGTGGCCCTTCCTGTCCTTTTTCTCTCTTGCTGTTTGTGCATGTCCAGAGTCAGTTCAGGCACAGAGTAAGTCTTTTAAAGCCATGTTTATTTCTTCTTCTTCTTCTTCTTCTTCTTCTTCTTCTTCTTCTTCTTCTTCTTCTTCTTCTTCTTCTTCATTTACCTTCCTTTTACTCTAACGTCCCAATGGCAGGCAACAATATCACAACACAATATGAAAAACAATTTAAAACAACTTCCAATCACAAAAATAAGATGGGTCCTAAAAATACATGCAGCACTTCATTTATTTGTTGTTGTTGTTGTTTAGTCGTTTAGTCATGTCCGACTCTTTGTGACCCCATGGACCAGAGCACGCCAGGCACTCTTGTCTTCCACTGCCTCCCGCAGTTTGGTCAGACCCATGCTGGTAGCTTCGAGAACACTGTCCAACCATCTCGTCCTCTGTCGTCCCCTTCTCCTTGTGCCCTCCACCTTTCCCAACATCAGGGTCTTTTCCAGGGAGTCTTCTCTTCTCATGAGGTGGCCACAGCATTGGAGCCTCAGCTTCAGGATCTGTCCTTCCAGTGGGCACTCCGGGCTGATTTCCTTAAGAATGGATAGGTTCATTTCTTACCCTGTCACAACTCTTGTTCCTCTCTTCCACCCTCCATGGAATCTTAGAGTAGAAAGGGTCACAAGGATCATCTAGTCCAGCCTTCTTCAAAGTAGGAATCTTTTGCCCAACATGGAGCTCAAGCCCACAACACTAAGATCTTATAAGAGTCTCACACTTTACTGACTCAGAGATGTTCTTAATGTTACTACAGCCTACAGCAAAAACAAACAGCTATGAATTCCACAAATGGCATACTGAGATGGCAGCATTACATTATTCAATTTCTTATTCAAAGCACTCCAACGTGGCCCCAAACTATTCCTTTGTCTCCCTAGCCCATTTTCTTTTATTTGATAACTTTTCAAACAAAGCTATAACCCAAACCATTTTATAACAATACTATTTCATAGCTCCATCCAAATCCAATAACTGGTAGACTTGGTGTGTGTGTGTGTGTGGTTTTTTTGGGGGGACGGGGAAATGTAGATGCTGTCAACAAAGAAATTTGATGCCTGAGGCAAAGGGTGAGACAGCTTCTTCCCCTCCGTGCCTCCCAGCTGTATGTACAGAAGCCATCAAGCCTGTAGATTAATGTTATTTCTACAGAGGTGATGGGGGAGAATCCTCACAATAACGGCATACACTAGGCTAGCTCTGGGGTGCAGGGCAGACTGTGGAAAACACACAGAGAACTCTGTCTGCTTCAATCCATCAGCATTTGCAGTTGCATCTCAACTTCGAAAACAGCATGTAGAGCTCTCCCTTCTTATCTCCCAAACACCTAGTAGAATATATTTCAAGTCTTTGCATAAACAGGGATCCAGATTAACCACAGTGATGGGAATCTTTTAAAAACTTACCTGTTGGTCACGTATGAGCAACACAGCTAGGGCATGCTTCTCCAGCATTAGCACACCAAGTGTTTGGCTTATAGACTCCTAAACAGGTAGCTTTTTTTTAGCACACCTGGAACCGCAATTGCACCAAATCCAAGTGTGTTCCTCTTCCAGTCCTTTAGCACAGGAGCATGGGACTTTCAGGATCTTGACATGGACAGAGAGGCAGTGGTAAGCACTACACACAGCTGGTTCTGTTTGGGGACAGCATATTTTTTAAACATGTTTTTCTGCTCGCCTCTGAAACAACAGAATCTGCTGCAACTTTAACAATATCACTTTGAACTGGGGGGGGAAATGCTTCACAACATGTCTCCAAAAATATTCAGTAAGACACAAGAGTGTTATCTGTAAGTTTTTCCATATGTTTGGTGACACTTGCTTTAAAATTAGCTACAAAGAACTGCCTTTTTGACAAGACAGTCTGTGACAAGTTGTTAAAGAAAGTTATTTATTCTAATATTAATTAGGGGGCCCTTAGCCATCCTGCAGCAAGAATGTGAAAGTGAACCGTAAAGTGAACTGTGAAAGAGGCAATTCATCTGGTGGCAATATAATATCGTATTGTATTATAAACATTTATGTAAGACTTTTATATACAATATAATTATTATATGGTATGGTATGGTATTATACACTTATGTAAGACTTTTGAATATCTGCATAGAGTGTTATAGCCCTTACAAAAACCCTTTAAAGGAGATTTTCTTTTTCTCATTTTGCAGATTGAGAAGGGGAATGAGTTGAAAAATGAGTTCATGGCAGAGATTAACCTCAACACTGGGACTCTCTAATTTACAGGCTTCTGATTCAGAGGGCTCCCAAATTATTCTAAACATACTCATTTTAACGTTGGAACATATGAAGATGCCTTTATATCAAAATAAAAAAAATCCTTCCAGTAGCACCTTAGAGACCAGCTAAGTTTGTGATTGGTATGAGCTTTCGTGTGCATGCACACTTCTTCAGATACACTGAAACAGAAGTCACCAGACCCTTATATATAGTGAGAGGGTGGGGAGGGGTATTACTCAGAAAGGTGGTGGGAATGGGTGATTGGCTGATAGGTGCGGTAAGCCTGTTGACGACTGTTAACAACTGCAATTGGTCTTACAGGAAAAAGCAAGGGGTGAGATAGCTAAAATAGCTTTATCATGTATAATGAGATAAGAATCCAATGTCTCTATTCAGACCAGGTCTCTCCATGGTTTTAAGTTTGGTAATAAGTTGCAATTCAACAACTTCTCTTTCCAGTCTATTTCTGAAATTATTTTGTAATAAGCTACTTTGAGATCTTGTATTGAATGTCCTGGGTGATTGAAGTGTTCTCTGTCTTGTGATTCCTGATGTCAGATTTATGTCTATTTATCCTTTGGCGTAGGGTTTGGCCTGTTTGTCCAATATAGAGAGCTGAAGGGCACTGTTGTGTGGGGTCTGAGTCCAATTTTAAGTAAAGGCGGTATTGGAAAGTTGTCTGTGAGCCTCCTGGATGTAATCAGTTTTGTTCATGATGACGGGGTCTCTTCTCTAAAGGAATTAAATGAATTCTTTAGTTTTGGGCATTAAGGGCAGGATTTTTTCCTTTTGCTTAAAGGAGGATACTTCCAGGACAGGGAAGAAAACAGTTTCCCCCCAGGTTTTTTTAATATAACAAAGGTAAAATCACTTAGCATGATAGCAGAACCTTTCCATCTAACTTACTGATATAGACCCGGCTTCATCCCCTTAAAAGAGATTTTAAAAGCCTACAATTTGCATCCAACTCTAGCAGAAACTTTAAAAGCTAGAGACGTTTCATCTTCTTTTCTTTTCTTTTTATTAAAAAGTTTGCTGCATGAAAACCCTCAAATAGCTCTGCTTAAAACTTGGCAGGCTGAATTCACTCTGGAAAGGCTCGCTTGCCTGCACATTTCATCCACTTCTGTAAACAGGGTAGGGAAGTTATGGCTATAGTAGTCAATGGGATGAAACAGTGTTGGATTTAACCAATCAAGTTTGTACCCAGATAATGAATGACGACAAAGTGTAATTCAGTGAATCAGTTTGGCTGCTCCCAAAGGTTACAGATACAAGGCAAATCTTATGCTTGTCGCGTACCTCTAGAGAGAATTTTGCTTTAGTCCTTCTTACTCATCACAGGAAGGTCTGAAGTGCAGGCAACCCATGAATGGACGTGGGGAAAGTGATGCTTGCATACACACCTTATCCCACCTTTAAACCCCTACACATTCACTCAAATGCATGAATAGGGCTTAGATACTCTACTAGATCATTTCCACACAAGGTTTGCCCTATAGGAGTTAACCTTCCAGGTGACACAGGCAAGCTTCCTGGGTAACTCATTTCTGCCCACTCTCCATTACTCAGCACTAAATATTTGGGATATTATGTGGTAATTAAAGCTGAAATCAATAGGTCAGACGATAGGCGGCGGGGGGGACACAAACTATTAATGCAGAATGTAAATCTTCCAATAAAATAAAAGCAATTTGTCACCGGATGCAGCCATCTCACTGGACCTGATGTCAGGATCAACCCTGTATAGTCTAAAATGCTCAGGCTGAAAGCAAGCAATATTTTAAAGGCCATTTCCTCTGAAGTTCTGGAGATTAATGTTTTTCTGGTTGGATCCACTGGCTGAGTTTGTCTGAAAGTGTCTACAGTGTAATAGAGTCTACCATCACCATGCTTTCAGCAAGCTGGATTTTTCAAACTTGATTAACATGTGGGACTTATTTAGAAGCTGGCACATGCTTTTTTCTTTCTTTTTGATCTTATCTTGCACCAACTTCAGATGTAATTAAAAAAAAAAGGTAACCCCCCGCCACACTTTATCTTCTTTGTATAACTATTAACAAAGACTTCTTTAGAAATTCTATATTATTATTATTATTATTATTATTATTATTATTATTATTTACATAGCTCTTTTCATTGCACATAATGCTGACTGACTATAGTCTAACCCTGCAGTGAAAGCATCCTAGCTAGCCAGAAAATATGTACAGCTACCTAATATTTGGTTTACAATTCTGCACATCCCAGCTGACAGGTGATTAAAGCTCTAGGAGAGTCATCCTCTCCAATGCATAAATGGACTCATTTTTTTAAGCTCTATTTTTGCTCAGAGTATTTCCTGGTAATTCTCTGGGGAAATCTGAGACTTAGAATTTGTATTCATGTTGGAATTAAGGCTGCCAGGCTGAAGTTCTGGTGGTTAATAAGCTGGCAGGTTTCCAATTTCTTGTCTGAGAAGCAAAAATTGACCTGCCCACCCCTTCATTTCATTGTTAAAAAAATGATTTGCAAATAAAGACTACGAGCCATGACTGCAGGTGTTAGAAGTAACACGTGGCCTTTCTGATCCCACTTCTAAGGGAAGGACTCCGTTTACAGAAGACAACTCATTGAAGAAATAACAAAAAAGTAGAAAAAAATAACTAAGCCCTTGATAATTTGTTATAACACATTTAAATGTTTTATTGGCAGAAAGGAAGTCCCCAGGGCATTGCTAGCTACTGAAAAGATATGGGGCATAACCCCATAGACTAAAATTTGCAAATGATTATTTATCTGCTAGATGCAAATTTTGGCTTTGAAAGTCAACAATTTTACATCTGAGTAATGCCAGCTAAGTTCTTCAGTTAATATACAATCAGTTCCTTTGTACAGTGGTACCTCGGGTTACAGATGCTTCAGGTTACAGATGCTTCAGGTTACAGACTCCGCTAACCCAGAAATAGTACCTCGGGTTAAGAACTTTGCTTCAGGATGAGAACAGAAATCGTGCAGTGGTGGTGCGGCAGCCCCGTTAGCTAAAGTGGTACCTCAGTCTAAGAACAGTTTCAGGTTAAGAACGGACCTCCAAAATGAATTAAGCTCTTAACCCGAGGTACCACTGTACTTCAATTACTCCCAGTTCCCAACTGATCCTGGTACAGTACAATTCCTAATCATCAACATTATCATCACTGATAATGATTAACTTTCTATGCCACCCTTCATCCAATGATCAAAGGGTGGCTTACAGCAAGCAAGCATGCAAACACACACACACACACACACCACCATCCATTCATTACCTCCCCAAATCATCTCTGGATAAAATCATCTGAAATTAATTTATTTCCCCAAATTAATGTCTTAGCCATAGCCAGTGCTTTTTTTTTCCTAAAAAAAATGTTTAGGGGTACTCTCATTTTGACTCAAGAAAATCACCATTTTATAGTTCAAATCGGGGAAAATAAATACAGTAAATGGACAAAAGTACAAAGATTCACAAAATGTTTAGGGGAACCCCTGCTTCCCCCACCCCCCAGAAAAAAGCACTGCCAATAGCCAAGATCATTCCCAGATCCATTTTTCCTCATTTAATTTCCCACTCAGGAACACTTGGGGAAGCCCTAGCAATGCCCCTTAGAATCTCAGAGGCCATTTGCTAAAATGAACATCATGTTTGCGCATACACACACACACACACAGAGAGAGAGAGAGAGAGAGAGAGAGGTGACTGATGCAGCAACACAGGTGAGGCACCGCTGCTCTCCCAGTTTCCAAACACAGCGTGTTGCTGGTGCTTACTGGAGAGGGAGCAAGAGGTGGGAGGTGGGGGAAGCTCAGTGTTGTTATTTGTCCCATAGCCCATATAATACAGATGACTGGGAGTGGCTGCCGGGATCACATAACACCGGTTCTGAGAGATCTGCATTGGCTCCCAGTACGTTTCCGAGCACAATTCAAAGTGTTGGTGCTGACCTTCAAATCACTAAACGGCCTCCGTCCTGTATACCTGAAGGAGCATCTCCACCCCCATCGTTCAGCCCGGACACTGAGATCCAGCGCCGAGGGCCTTCTGGCAGTTCCCTCATTGTGAGAAGTGAGGTTACAGGGAAGCAGACAGAGGGCCTTCTCGGTAGTGGCACCCGCCCTGTGGAACGCCCTCCCTTCAGATGTGAAGGAAATAAGCAGCTATCCTATCTTTAAAAGACATCTGAAGGCAGCCCTGTTCAGGGAAGTTTTTTATATTTAACGCTGTACTGTTTTTAACACTTGATTGAGAGCCGCCCAGAGTGGCTGGGGAAACTCAGCCAGATGGGCGGGGTATAAATAATAAATTATTATTATTATTATTATTATTATTATTATTATTATTATTATGTAAAGTGGAGTATCTAAGTTACATTTGTATTTTGAAGGAACCATAATTAATAGTTTTTTAAAAAAAAAAACTGCAAAAGCCAGAAAGAACATTTCAGAAGTAAGAATAATAAACAGCACGAGGTCCTGCAAAAGAAACATCCCGTCACCCGTGCCCAGAATAAAAATGAAGAGCCACAATAATCGAGAGATGTCTTCTGCACATTGTTCAGAACTGGAGATTTGTGACTTATTGCAAGCTAATCCCCTTCAGCCATTAGCTCAGTGCATGGCTGGAGGGTGGCAGGCGAATGCTGGTGTGGTTTGCTGAATAAATTGCAAATCAAAGGGAGTGGGATCACTGGCATGTAAAACACAATCTGCTTAGTCCTGTTTAGTCTACCTAAAGGACTGCATCTAAAAATAGCCACAAAAGACTTACAGCTCTTTACCTCTTTGCCGAGCTACACTTCCTTGCTCCTAAACGCAGCAAAAATAGAAATAAAGATGGGATAATTACTTATCTCGGTAAAATGATCACCATTTTTCAATTGCAACCCTGAGAAGTTAATGTCATACATAAATAGCTGCTTCTTGTGTATTGAAGTAGCAGATAATCATCATCTGAAGAAGAAGGATCTGGGACCACAAAACTGATGAATGCAGTTATTATTCACAAGCAAAATGTGCATTATTGGTGTGTGTGTTGTTGAAAACTCAGGGTTATTCTGAGTCACTCCTCCCCTCCACATGAGTAGTGTGACTTTGGTTACATGCACATAAACATGACTTGACTTGAATCAGCATTAGTATGACGATAATGCATTGCTTTATGGATTTAAAATTGTAGCTGTTAAATGGAAATCCCAAAGTCTAATATTTCATTTCTCAAGAATGTAATTCTCTTTCATTCTCTGGCCCTCACTCTCATTCACACATATCCATGTTTGTAGCCAGTCTCTGTAATACAAGACTTGCCAACAGGGTGCCCTCTAGATGCTGCCAGCTACCACTTCCATCCCAGGCCTCACCCAGAGGAAAGTTCGATTTGCCATTAACCGAGCTTGCAGCGAGTTCCTGCACAAACAGCAGAATAGATGCACCCTGACTGCTGAGGCTGACGGAAGTTGTAGCCCCAAACACCTGGAGTGTATCACATTGGTTGCCCCTGCTCTAATATCATCCTGTAAAGTGGGAGAAAACATAGTTTAAGGAAAAACATGTGAGTGAGAGAAAACCTTGACCTAGGATAAGCAAAAACTTGGCCTCTTCACTTTCTGAACTTTGCCTCTGGATAGTAAGATATTCTCCACATTTCTTTTTATAGAACTATGTTTTTAGATAACTTCTCAAGGTGTTGGCCACGCTGGTGGCTTAAGATTTACATCAGTCTCAGAGTGCCTGAAGCTAACAAGAATTCACAGAGTGACTTAAACCACCGTAATGCTGCCATCATGGGCCTGAATTTGTTTTGTCTTCCTTCAGTTGCGAAAAGTGCAGCCGACACGGCTAAACACCTGCAATCGCCACTGTGAAATGGTCATTAAGGTTATTCACATTACCCCCGGGAAGCTTTTGTGTGACACTGCGTGCCTATTCTTTTTCTTCGTAACAAGCAAACTCAGGTATATAATTACTGTGTTTTGCCTCACTTCAGTTCCATCTGACTTCACTGAGAGAGCTGCAACCCATAAACCCACCGCCTAGGCCAATGACACTTTAATCCTGCTTTGTATTTAACTGATCCAAAGACAAAGAAGGGGTAGGGAGCCACTGATGGTGTCACTTAAGCAACACTTAAGGCTTGTTTAAGGAGCTGGCATGCGTATGTGGGCTCAAGTATAATTGCTGCTCAGGCAAGGAAGAGAGTCCAAGCTGCAATGCAGTGGATGGGACTGTGTTCTATTGGTTCTCTGCCTCTTATAACCAGCCAGAGGGCCTTCTCGGCAGTGGCACCCCTCCCTGTGGAACGCCCTCCCGTCAGATATCAAGGAGGTAAAGAACTACACAAATAATTTTTGCTGCTGGTATAGAAGTATAGAAAATTGGAACAGTGGTGCAAGTGCATATTTATTTATTTTTATGAAATTGTCACCCGCCCTTCACTGTGAAGCGATATAAGAGTAGGATACATTACTGTTGCTACTACCAATAATAATCTCTTTCTGAGTAGGTGGTGGTGGAGCAACTGCATTGGAATCAGAAGGCCCTGGGTTCAAACCAAAGGCATATTGTGGGGGAGCCTGGGGGGCCATGGGACCACCGGGTGCAAACTTCTGAGGACCCACATAACAGGTTCCTCAGAAGCAGGAGCCATGGGGAGGCAAGCCATGTCCGACTGGGCCTTTGTTGCTGAGGCAGCGGCAGTGCCTCCTTCTCCTCATGGCTGGCAAAGGGACACTTGCACGTCAAGAAGGGGGGGTGAGGCTGCTGCCACTGCCCACCGAGGATGAACAGGGAGGAAGAGGAAGGTGAGAAAGCACTGCCTGAGCCATGTGTGTTGCCCAGAGTTCCTCACTGTAAGGACAGGAGGGCAAGGCAACACAGAGGTGCTCCTGGCTTCATGTTTCTCTGCCTTATCTCTGCTCCCAGTTTGGGCCTAGTTTGCAAGGAAAGATTCCCTTGATTAGACGCTGGCCAGGGACCCACGTTATGCTGCTGTTTCAAACCCTGGCATCTCCGGGTAGGTTTGGGACAACCTATCTGAAACTCTGGCAAGCCATTGCCAGTATAGATGGTCCAATGGGATGACTTAGATGGACCAAGGGTCTGATTCAGTATAAAGCAGCTTTCTGTGTTCCTATACACAGGGAGAGTAAAATGCATAGATTCAACCTGTGAAAAAGTAGAGTGTGTTAAGTTGTGTGTGGTTTCTTGGATTGAAGAATGTGTGTGTGTGAACTTCCAACAAATGTATGTATCCGCTTCGTTCCCTCTAAGGTCTAGATTCCCCAGAAGTTACAAATATTGTTCTCCATGTGCAATTTGCATTATTTGTAGATTATTCCAATCCATGTTCAAATGCTCTGCTTTGAAGGCTGAATTAAAATTAGGCGTGTACCCATGACTAATTAGCTGGCCTGTTCTGCTCTAGACACCTCAGAAATTGTTTAGCCTTTAAAAAAAAAATCACAGTCAGACGTCAATGCTGATACATCTTCAAGTTCTCCTGATTACACCTGAAGAAAGAAGGCACTGTGAAAAGCTACGTGCTGGCACGTTGATCATGCCCGTTGCCTAAAATGCAGGTGGGAGGGGCAATCTAACGCTGGTTGTATTAATGAATTCCAAGTACATGAAGCAAATTGTTATTGTGCCCAAGAGACGTCATGTTCAGAATGATTACGATCATGCATATTGTATATAAACTGCAAGGGAGAGAGAGAGAGAGAGAGAGAGAGAGAGAGAGAGAGAGAGAGATGGCAACGCCAACCATAAATCAGCTCCAGAGAACTTGTACTTTAGGAGATAACTCTGTATTTTTATAGTGCCTTTTCTAGGAATTACTTATGCCCAGAGGATATGGGTTTTTCTGTGCTTATGACAACTATATTCATTATGACTTATTACTAAAACAGGTTTTATGGTTTGTCTGTAAATGATTTCCCAGCAGAGAAATTGCCTCTTTATATATTATTCTGAATAAAACAACTTACTTCATATTAACAATTTAGCATGTATTTTATACCAACCGTACTAGGTGCTTAACAGGAAACACCCCTGAGACAACAGCAGGGGGGAAATGCAAGGCCTCCCTCCCAAGACATCCAGTTGCTTGTTTCGGAAAGGATCCAATTTCCTGAACTGTTTGGGGATTGGTGTTCCTTGTCTTTCACTGTGGCTCCTCACTATAAGGTTGGAGGTTAAAAAAATATAACATCCAGTTAGCATGGAACATTTCACTGCTTAAATTAGATCACAGCAGGCAAGTCAGAGAGCAGGGTGAGGACAGAGTATGCTGGTGAGCTCTCAAGGCGTTATATGGTGAAAAGAGTCTTTTGCAGATCAACTTCTCACTGCTTACTGGCTTGGATGCCCTGGGACCTGGTTCAGGTTTGGACCCTGATGACCTCTCTAAGGCATACTGCCTTGGTACTGAAAATGCAGTCGTGACCTATTTGACATGATGTTGAGGTACAGTGGTACCTCGAGTTACAAACGCCTCAGGTTACAAACGCTTCAGGTTACAAACTCTGCTAACCTGGAAGAGTTACCTTGAGTTGAGAACTTTGCCCCAGGATGAGAGCGGAAATTGTGTGCTGGTGCCACAGCGGCGGCAAGAGGCCCCATTAGCCAAAGCACGCCTCTAGTTAAGAACAGTTTCAGGTTAAGAACGGACCTCCGGAACGAATTAAGTTTGTAACCCGAGGCACCACTGTATATGTACAGTAAACAGCAGTGTTTTTTTCTGGGGGGATGCAGGGGTACACATACCCCTAAACATTTTGTAAATCTAAGTTTGGCCTCATTGAGGGGCAGTATTTCAATATGAGTAGGAAAATGACAGTACCCCTAAACATTTTTTAAGAAGAAGAAAAAAGCACGGGTAAACAGTGCAAATAATTTTAACTACTGATCAAATAAGACAGGCAGAAGAGGCATTGTTGGTAACCAGTCATCTACACTTTAAACAAATCACCAACTAGTTATGTCACAGTTGAGCTTAATTAACTGAAGGAAGTTGAAGACTTTCTGAGATTTGTGTCTTTATATCAGAGTGTTTGCATGGTTGTGAGAATGCCCTTGCATGTTTCTAGCCTTGGAAGACCTTGATTAAACTGACTGTAGATGTGCAAAATACCTCGATGAAGTAACTAACAAAATAGTGTTAACATATCCTAATTTTTTTGGTTTAGCATGTATTGCAAGACCACAGTTGCCACAAGCATGGGACTCCTTGACTGGCTTCCATAAATACCATAGACATTCCTCAAATAAAAACAGACAAATCTAAGAAATATATAAGGTGGTAATAGAGGGTTTCATTGTCTTCTGAATGTGGAAGGCTCATTTGACACAAAAGCGCAAAGCTTTGGTGCTGAACTATTTTCATAGGGTTGGTCCAAACTTAGTCATGCTTAGAGTAGATCATTAAAATCAATGGAACTTAATGACTAAACTAAATTTCTATAGATCTCAACGTGTCTGTTTTAAGCATGACTAACAGGATTCAGTTCAGTGTTGAGGGTATTACATAAAAAACCACATGAGAAGTGAAGCAATACTATTTACAACAAGGAGAAAGAAGAAATTATCTGCATCAAGAAAGCTGAGATAAATAGCAAGTGTGTTTTCTCCCAAGACTGCCTAGGAAATAATTTGAAAAGCAGCAAAAATGCTAGTAAATCTCAGAGACAGTCAAGCTGCCCTCTGCCTTACTCTACACCACTAAAAGCATTTGCAATTCACCCTGTTATGGGCATACAGAAAGTTCAAGTAGTCAAACTGCACAGAGACTGCCTGGGGATAAAAAAAAAAAGTTTGAAAAGAAAAATACTCGCTGAATACAATTGGCATTCATGAGGAAGCTCACATTAGCTGCCTGCAAATCAGGTGTTCAGGAGAGAATAGAGAGATCATATATAGAGGTTTGCTGTATCCCTGGCTGGGACTTTGCTAGATACTGTAGTGTCAGACAGCAAAGAATGAGCATGAGAGAAGGAGAGAAAGGCAGGGATCAGAGGCTAAACGCGGTTTTTGGTGACAATGGGTGTGGGGGGAAACAGGTTTGTAATATCTGCCAGGCTTTAAGAAGGACAAAATAAACCCTGAACCAACTGCATCCCCCATTGACCCCTTCCTTAAATCATTTATTTTTCCCATATTCATGCACTGAAGCAGTGCTTTTCCTTCCCTCCAGTATCACATCATTTACTTTGTAGATTATTGAAGTTTGGAACCAACCTATGCATTAGCCAGGGGGTGCCCTGTCCTGTTTTGCCACCTGAGGCAAAACAGGAAGATGCCCCCCCTGCTCTGCCCCCCTGCTTACCAGGGTCGTGTGGCTTGATCAGCTTCTAACAAGATCTTGCAGAGCTCTCATGAAGCTGTCGCGAGGTGGTGGCAGGGGCAGGTGAAACTCATATGGGGGCATCACCCTGTGGGAATCTGCTACCCAAGGCAGCTGCTTGCCTCATGAGTGGGCCGGTCCTGGCATTAACCCCATGCACAAGTTGGGTCAATGGTATGGTGAGTTGGGAATGGGTCCCTGTTGCCAATGTTACTAGATTTGCTTCTTTCAGTCACCACGCCTACAGCTGTGTGTAAGAAGAGCCTAAGGTGCGGGCTAAGGGGCGCCGTGTAATTGGGACAACCGGTTCCGCCAGTGCCCCACTGATGTGAAGCCCATACATGTGCGCAAGAGGTCTGCACTGGGGCCTACACAACATGGTTGTTGAAAGAAGCAGGTGCAGGGGGTGGGGCTAAAAGGACAGCCCCACTCGCAACTCAACACACTGGAAAAATGCCCCGGGGGTGCCTGCAAGCCCCCAAAACTCTGAGCATCCTCCGGTATGTGCAGCTCTGGAAAAGGCATCTCCCTTCTCTTCCAGTGCGCTTCCTAGCGACATATACCAGCTGGTACATGCACACTAATCATCTGGCATAACACAGCAAGAAGAATGAGACATTGTAGACCTAATCTACTACAGTCATACCTCGGGTTACAGACGCTTCAGGTTGCATTTTTCCGGGTTACGGACCGCCAAAACCTGGAAGTACTGAAACAGGTTACTTCCGGGTTTCGGCAGTCGCGCATGCGCAGAAGCGCTAAATCGCACTTTGTGCATGCACAGAAGTGCCGAATCACAACCTGCACATGCGCAGACGTGCCACTGCGGGTTGCGAATGTGCATCCCGCACGGATCACGTTTGCAACCCAAACGTCCACTGTATTTATTTACACACTATGTACAGACAAAAGCATAATGTTGTCCGTTCTCCCCAGCTCTGAGAGAACAAACAGAAAGAAAGAAAAGCGAAAGTACAGTGTAATAATACCCGCCGCTGAAGAGATAAGACTGTCTTCTTTTCCCAGACTCGTCCAAGACGGGCTCCCAGACAGGCATGCGATTTACAACAATCTCATCTGCAGCATCAGAGGAGTGAAATTGTTAACACTGTTGCACTATGCATGCAACTTCAGCCTGACAATAGTCCTTCCGCACCCCCCCCCCCAAGAAGAATGGCTCTTTAATTTCTCTCTCTCTCTCTCTCTCTCTCTCTCTCTCTCTCTCTCACACACACACACACACACACACACACAAAATGGGGGAAATACATGCAGACTTTTTAAAGCTGGGGATTTACTGAATGCTCAAAGTAGAGGCGGTATCTGCCCATCCATCCAAACCATAGCATATCTGCTACACCAAATTTCCCTTGGATGAATGCCAGTTTCGGAAAATGTTTCACCCCAGCAATATTAGGCGGATTGTCCCCTCTCATGGGAGTGCCATCCAATCAGAGGAAGAAAAGGAAATTTCACAACGGGAATGCCACATTAACAGGAAAATTTGATATGGGAATGAGTTTAATTTGAAAAGATCATGGGGGGAGCATCTATAACAGCAAAAAAACAACACCTTTAATAGCTGCTTTTAAAGAGATATGTTTGTATACATTTTATTCCATTAAGAAGTAAATATCTAAACTGTTCTACACAAGATAGGCACTTCTACTCCCATTAACTCATTTTGTTGTCTCCCTGTCCATTTGCTTAAGATGGCTATAGAATAATAATTAATTTAAGCAATAGTTATATCCAGAAAACAAAGGATCTGACAGCACCATTTATCTTTATACTTCACCAGAATTAAAAAACAGGCAAGACACTCTAGTTTAAACCAGGCATTCTCATACAATAAATATTACCAGTCTTTTGTTAAAAAAAAAAATCTTGGTGTAGTTTGACAGTAAATTATCATATGAAAGACAGTATTAGCAGCTGTAATACTAACAAGTATTTATGTTTGTCAGAAAGGTTTCTGGGTCTGCTGGCATTTAATAAATAAAGTTACAATAATACCTAAGAAAACATCTATCTTTATTCTTTCTTGTCACAAGCTGCAATTTTATACCTGGGCATAAGCTCCACTAGACTCAACATCTGAGCAAGGATAGACAATTGTGGTTCCTCTTTGTTCCTCTTTCTTCACTCCCCATATTTCAGCATCTGCCTCACAAATTCACCAACATTTTGGTACACATTTCTCATAATATGTACATTTTTGTCTGGAATTTTTTCTAAAGTATTTTTTACAAGCAAGGCATTGCAGCATAATTCATCTGGGATGTTATTTTCCCTGGCACTAGTCCTTTATGCAAACTTTCCTTGAGTATATACAATACTGTACTTTTGTTTTTGTTTTTGTTGGAGAACTGCTTTGCAAAATTCAGACATGTTTGAATGGCAGAGGATAAGCTGCTTTTCAGCTCACACATTGTTTTGGGAAGTGCAGATTACATAGGTTTGCATAAAAAATGTGAACTGAGCCACATTTCTCTCCCATCTCTATTTCCGTGTAGACATAAAATAGGACTGTGATGCCCTTTTCTTTGTCAGAATGGATGAATTAAAAGCAACACCAAGTACACTAAAAACATGTGGCTTAAACATTCAGCTGTACAGTGGCAGAACCATGCATTGTCTTTATCACAAAAGGTGCATGCTTAGTTGTAATTTAAATAGACAGTTCGATAGTATCAGCACATTTTTGCATTATGGATTTTGATGTTCCCAGCACAATGGCTTAGTTTTACATACACGGAGTATTAGATCAATGATACAGAATGAAAGATAAAAGCCTCCCAAGTCAATGCGTTCACCTTAAAAACTGATTGCGCTGGTACAAACTACAGGGGGGAATTTTAAAAATTCCAAAAAAATAAAAAAAAATAAAAAAATCTGCTGAAAACCACCCTCTGTCTTTGGGCTAGCAGTATCCTAGCTGTTGTTGTTGCATACATAAAATGTTTTTTCTTCTCTTTTCGCAACTCTTGACCTGAAATGCATAGTAAAAAAGCTGCTAGCCCAAAGATGGAAAAGCAAAGAAATACCAACAAAAGAAGAAAGGCAAGAAAAAATGATGAAATACGCTGAAATGGCAAAACTAGCTGGAAGACTACGAGATAATGACAACAGAGACTTTAAGAAAGATCAGGAATCCTTTATGTTATACCTGCAGAAACAATGTAGTGAAATGGACTCTTTAGCTGGTTTTGATGAAACACTTACAACTATCAAAATAAATATAGAAAATATAACAATGATCTCAAAACAAAAAGAAAACAATAATCATTATAACTAGACTCCAAATTAAGAATAACAAAACAAGCAGAAGAAATTTTTCCGTAAAAAAAAAAACCAGAAGAGGAAGTCATGTGGGGGGGGGTATTATGAGGATAGCATTATTTTTGTTTTGTTTTGTTTTGTTTTTTGTTATGTGAACAATGTAAAGATGACAAAGATATGTAAAATCAAATAAAAAATGGGGTGGCCACCAGGGGGCGCGTTGGAAGATGGCCGACAATAACATCTCTCTGACCCACACGAGGTAATTTAGGGGCTGCTATGGGAAGTATGCAGCCTTCCCTCCCCACCAGGGTGTGGTGGGGTGCTGCCTGGCCAGCGGTGTTCACAAGGCACCCCCTGATCCGAGAGATGGGGGTGCTGAACACTTGGCACGAGCCCTCGGTGAAGTCAGCTCTTCCTGACGCCGATTCCGATTAGCGCGTGCTGGTTGCTTCAGCCCGGAATTATAATTGGAAACAGATGAATTGGAATTGAGGCTGAAGCACATATATCAAGTAAAGCTCGACGATAAGGCTGCTGAATAATGGATCTCTGCGACCGAGAGCGACGGACGGATAAGTAAATCTTTTGATGTGTCGTCACCAAGAGACTGTACGTTTGGAACAAAGGGGGGGTGGAGGAAAAACTTTTTCTTTTCCGTATATGATGTGACAAAAATAACCCTCCACTCCAGAAAGAAAGAAATAAGATCGTTGCGTCTTTTAAGATTCATAAGCAGAAGTTTAAGAACTGTGTGGGAGGTGGAAAATAATCGGTGAACGCTGAGGAATTTTTATGATGCAGTTAAAAAATGGCGTCTCACCAAGACAGGCTGCTGGAGAAAAAAAGGAGATGGGGGAGGAGATTCAGGAATGTTGGAGAAGCGAAGGAGTATGGAACTGAAAGTTTGATCTGACAGAGCCCCCTGATCTATTTGATTTATTTGGCTAGCCTGGAAAATAAAAGGACAATGAAGAACCCACACAGAGAAGCCAGCTTTTAGTCTGCTTGTGAGAATCATCAGAGATCGCAAAGAAAGGAACGTATGACAACAAACAAGACCAAGAAAATATAAAGGACTATCTGGATTGAACTGGATAGAACTGATTAATTAATGCAGCAAAATAAGGGATGTCTGGATTTATCCGGAACTTTGGACTCGTGCGGAGCTTGATATATGGGTACACCCAAAAAAATTAAAATTTGGCTGTATAATTTGGAACCAATGTGATTTGAATAATGTGATGTGATTGGCCTGTTAATAAAAATTATTCTTAAAAATAAAAAAATAAAAAAATAATTTAAAAAACAACCACCACCCCCTGTGAATATGTGGTGGATGCTCACTGGATATTGGTTGAATATAAGGATGTAGAATGGATACTTGGTGGTTGTTCAGTTTTAGTTCCTGATTGGTGTCATATGCCCAATGTGAGAACATTTCTGGAACCCTATTTCTCTGTGAACCATGACCCATGACTGGGGTGAAGGTGCTATGAGGAATATGGGATGGGTGAGAATGATGCTGGAGACCCCCAAGACACTATGTTTTTTTATCTCCTACCTAGGTGATACAGTGGTACCTCAGGTTAAGTACTTAATTCGTTCTGGAGGTCCGTACTTAACTTGAAACTGTTCTTAACCTGAAGCACCACTTTAGCTAATGGGGCCTCCTGCTGCTGCCGCGCCGCCGGAGCACGATTTCTGTTCTCATCCTGAAGCAAAGTTCTTAACCTGAGGTATGTAACCTGAAGCGTATGTAACCTGAGGTACCACTGTACAGCACTTCAGCATGAGGTATACACTCATATTTTGACGGAGGCCCAGCATTAAAAGGTACTCCTATGAAACTGATATAGCAAGGAACAAATTGGGACAGACATTTTTCCGTTATGCTAGCTTTTATTAACAGGGATCTTTATTTTTGTGTGCAAGAATATTAACCATGGCATTGCTCACCTGCAGGCCAAAGTGATTAGTACTCACTTTAATACCTCAGGATTCTACCACCTTCTTCTTCTGCACGTGCTGTGCATGTTTCAGTCATTCTTTCTCTTCACCCAGTCATCCAACTCCCTGCAGTAACTTTGAATGACCTCAGTAAGATACAATCAGGTCATTTCCTTAAATGCTCACTATGGGTTGTATCCAATGCAGCGCTATATGAACATTCCATCAGTGCAAGCATTTCCTTTCCTTTCCTTTATTATTATTTTTTATTCAGTTTTACACTACACATTTGAATTCAAACATTAGTCATAATCATCAACATTTAGTATTCCCTAAATCCTTAGACTTCTCTCCACCCTTCCATGGTTTCCATTTTCAAACTTTTTCAACTTCATCATATAATTTCTCCATTTTTCTTAAAATAATCCATTTTTACCTTAGTTTTTAGTACATTACAAGTGTTACTCAAATCCTGCCCAGGTTTTTAGTTGTTTACAGTGTTCCCTTAAGTAAATTGTAAATTTACAAGCATTTCTGTTTATGTGATGGAACAATCTTCCCTTCTCCTCCCCTGCAAGCTCCCTAAATCTCTTCCAGGGGATTCCCCAACAGTTTTGGGGGTGGCACAGGACATGCATGGGGGCAGGAGAGCGGCAAGTCCTGCTGTGCAAGCAGAAATCCTTGCACTTATGGAATGCATTCAACTGAATACTGCTTTACACTTACTTTCTTGCACAGTTCTGCATTTATTTTCTTCTTGTATTGCATTGAACTAAACAATCACTTTTGGTTTTGGGTTCTTCATCATAGCCATTCCCCAAAATCTGACCACCCAATAGCTCTTTTGCCAGTCTTAGAACACAATCATATGTAAAGTTGCACAGAAGTAATCCCATTGTCTTCAATGGGATCTGCTTCCAGGTATGATATAGAATTGCAGCCTTTATCTTGCTTTGTGGCCAAATGAATTTGAATCAAGAGAAGATTAATGGATCCATCCTCCTTAATGAGGATTTTCCATGTGCACCAAGAGTCAATCCAAAATAGTTTTATCGTTTGATAGGTCTGTGTGATCGAAGCTTCCTCGTTGCAGCCTTGTACAAATTTACTCCCAACAGTAAATTATTAGTTTGCCCTTTGGGAGTAAAGGCCAAGTTGACACCTTTCTTGATTTACTTAATCATACAGTGGCTGAAATGTCAAAGGAAATTAGAGCAACTTGTTATATAAACCCTTGGGAAACATGTTGCTTACTTAAGGATAGCACTTTTATCTGATAGGGGCATTCAACCATCGCTTTGCAATGATGAAAAGTACTTCAACACACACAAGACAGGGACATTTGATTCTGCCAGTTCCTCTGCCCCCATCTAGTTCAGCAGCTCACTCCTTATTCCATATTGTCCCAACCCTCAGACAAAGCTTTCAGAAGAAATAGCAAGCTGTAGTAGGTGGGGTTCAGAAAAACTGGGCTCCCTGAATGTGAGTGGAAGTGTTTTCCGCTACCACAAAACCTCCATTGCCTACACATCTTAATAGTTAAAGATGTCCACATAGTCTGCAATCCTAAACTTGATTACCTCTTGAAATGAAATGGGAATTACTTCAGAGTAAAGATGCATATAAAATTTTGTTGTTCATCATTGCGCTGTCAAAAGTCAATTTATTGCAATATACCGTATTTTTCGCTCTATAAGACACACTTTTTCCCTCCTAAAAAGTAAGGGGAAATGTGTGTGCGTCTTATGGAGCGAATGCAGGCTGCGCAGCTATCCCAGAAGCCAGAACAGCAAGAGGGATTGCTGCTTTCACTGCACAGCGATCCCTCTTGCTGTTCTGGCTTCTGGGATTCATAATATTTTTTTTTCTTGTTTTCCTCCACCAAAAACTAGGTGAGTCTTATGGTCTGGTACGTCTTATAGAGCGAAAAATACAGTACCTGGACCACGTGGAAATTAATTATTAGAAGAGTTTGAAACTTACAAATTTTTGCAGCTTTTAAAACTTGGACATATATAATAGAGGCCAGCATTTCCACACAAGGCAAGCCAAGGTGTCCATGATGGAGAAAGTTGGGCTGTGGAAGTTCCATGGCTTTTTCAGGCTTTCGGGGAGAGGAGTCACCTCTAGTTATGACATTTAATATTTGGGCAAAGCCCCTGACATGGGACCTCCTAGATGGAACACCTAAATGGTCCCCTTTTCAAATAGACTATATCAACTTTGATTTCATAAAGCAAGCTCACTCTAACATTCCTTCATCTGTAAATATTCGAAACATATTGGATTTAAATTGGATTTTGACACATTGCATTGAAACCATTTCCCCCATCCACATGAGGATTGTGCCGAGTAAGTACCATAGTTCAGTTTCAGCATTTCCCCAATTTTTGTAGCTCTGAAGAACTGCATTGTTGGCATTGGTGGGAAGTTTCTTTTTTTTTTAAGAAATATTTATTAAGATTTCACAAAAACAAACATACAAAAACACATAATAACAAAAGAGAAAAAATAAAAATAAAAAGATAAATAAAACATACAAAAACAACAAGAAAAATTAAAAACAATTGTTTTTCATAACAACAAACTCGTTTGCTTGTTTCTTTGACTTCCTCACACCTCCCCTTCTTGTATTCCCATTTAATTAATCAAATCAGCAAATCCTTACCCTCTTTCATTTATCTTATCTCTATAACTTAACATTTTATAACTCAGTATTTTCATACATTATCAATTCATTTTTGCATATTCTTATTAACTTTGTTGCCAATACCACTTATTTCCAATCCAACACCATTTTAGTTATTTTTTTAACCTGATTAACCCTTCTTCCATATTCTTAAAGCATTACAGCTGGAAACCACTCAATTTCTATCCAACATCATTCTAACATTCATTAATTTTGCAATATTTCTGTAAATAGTCTTTAAATTTCTTCCAATCTTCTTCCACCGCCTCTTCTCCCTGGTCCCGGATTCTGCCAGTCATTTCTGCCAGTCCCATATAGTCCATCATCTTCATCTGCCATTCTTCCAAAGTGGGTAAATCTTGTGTCTTCCAATACTTTGCAATAAGTATTCTTGCTGCATGGAAGTTTCTCATGGAATTGTGGCCTCCAATGATTCAGCTGATTATTATTTTTGCGTTTTCCATTTCAGAGTTCCTAACTGAAGTTAAAATACCATTTGTTCTCAGAACCTCTTTTCCCTTCTCAATTTTTTTCCTAGTTTAATAAATGATTCATTTTGATACTAGTTCTTATTTTCAGGCAATGTATTTGGTTTTTCTCCTTATATCTCCGGAGGCCTTTTTCATGCTGGTTTGTAGCATAGGAAGTTATCCTAGCTATGTTCTTGGAACTGATATTACAAATGCTGTTTGCAAAAAGCTCTGGGGTATAGATTTCTAGGGCAGGGAAGGGTGGAGCTTCACTAGTCCAGGACCAATTGGATCCAGAGCCAGCCCCACTGCCATCACATGATAGCAGCTGGACCTGATCTACCTGTTTTCCAATTTCCACCCATCCACTGTGCACAGGAAGGCTGCAGATGCAGATGTGGCCCTGCGATTCCATAAAGCCCCACTAGGCTGAGGTGCTGGTGGTGTAAGAGTGTAGCTTATGAAATTCCAATGAACTGATGGGCATTTAGCTTTTCCTCTTGAAAGCAATCAGAGGTTTTATAAGCCATGTGAAAAGCAATGTAACTATAAATGTATGTATGTTGGGACAAACAATCATGACATCTTTTCCTCCAAGGAAAGAACTCATCGTCCCACAGCACACAAAAAAAGGAGGACAAATACAATATTAGGGCCTTAAGGTGGATTTAAATAAAACAAGTCTACATATTTGTTTGGCATGTATACCACAAACTATCTTACTATTTTACAGGCTATAAAGTAGTGACAGGAAGATCTACATAGTTTCTCTGATGATTGGATGGGAAGAATTTCTGACCTTGGAACGTGGAGATGATGTTGCTATGGAAACTCGTATTTCTGCTACTACTTCTGAGCTGCTTTGCAGGTGAAGTATTCAATTATTACTCTGTAGAAGTCGATTGATAAATATATCACTGTGTTTTATTTCTTAACAGAAATGCATGCATCTTAAGAGGACTAATGTGCACAAACCACTGGTCTAAGCACCTTGTCATTAAGATGTCAGCTACAGTTACTTATTCCAAAGGCCATTTAACTCTGGCACAGCTACAGCTTTTTGTGAGCTTCTGTTGACTTTTACTGATGCTGTTGTGGGCTGAGCTGGGAATGTGAAAAGCCACCAATTGCTAAGGACTGAGTTGAGTGAGGATGATCTTTGTGTGTGCCATCAACAGCTGCAGGTGTTCTGATCTTTAAGTCTTAGAAAGGATATTTTAAAAGGAATTCAGTAGACAGTGGGAAATTGAACATTTTCAGTCCAAACTATACTGAGCAAGAGAAAACAGTGTGCATCTAATGCGTTTGGGAGGTGATGATTCCCCGTTTGAAATTAGGACAAAATTCCTCTCTGGTTTGTCTTCTTAGGAGCTCATCTTGTTCTGCAATTCTTGACATGATTAGTTTTACAGAGCCTTAATAAATACTCCCTTGGAGATCTGACAATGTGCTTTATTTGCCCCTCCCTATTACCTCTTCTTGGCATGTCATTAACATATTAGAGAACTGGTCTTAGTAGACCAAAAGCATGAGTCAACACTGTGATGCACCAGCAAAAAAGGCTATTGCTATTCTAGGCTGAATCCACATAAGTATAGTGTCCTAATCAAGGGAAAGCATAGTGCCACTCTATTCTGCCTTGGTCAGACGTCACCTGGTGTACTGTGTCCAAGTGGAACAAGCTCTGTTTTTTCCTACCCCAGAGGGTAGGAGCTGAACCAGTATCTTCAAGTTTCGTGATAGGAGAGTCTGACTAAACATCAGCAATAACTTTCTGATGGTAAGAGCTGTTCAAAAGTGGAATGGACTCCTTTGGAAGTTTCCTTCCTTGGAGATTTTGAAGCAGAAGTTGAATGGCCATTTGTCACGGCTGCTTTAGCTGAGATTTCTGCATTGCGGGGGGGCTGGACTAGATGGCCCTCAGGGTCCCTTTGAACTCTACAATTCAATGAAAGAATTATGAAAGCAAATTCAGAAAAGCATGAAATACTCTTTAAAATAACAGAGTACACTGTGCAGTAAAATTACAAGTAGTATTTTTGCCTGGCATCTAAAAGATGACATAACAGGCGTCAAGGGTGTTCCTTTCAGAAAATTTAAACAAGCACCTTTGAAAGAGTTCAGTAACTGGCACTCCAGCACTGAAAAACCACCTGCCAATTTCATCTTCCCTCTAATGGAAGGTTTATCTAAGGAGAAAAGCCCTAAATGGAAGATCTTAACATCTTAAGGGTGGTGCAGAGAATGAACTTATTTCCGAAGTTGGATATGTTCAACAAACAGTTCCACTTGTCAGTTTTGTGGGAAACACTGTTTTGTGGCTTGTATGCAAAGTACTGGTAATGAGATCATTCCATCATCACAAGCATTTCTCCTTCCTGGCGGAACTATTATCACTTGCCCTCTCCATGGAATATTCTCCTGAGCCCCTGGAGCAGATTTGAGGAGGATGCAGGGTTGCCTGGGGAAACGAGAGAAGGCAAATCATGTTGTACTACCAGGATTCATTGCACTTGCTTCTGCCAGGACTAGGATTTAGTTGTATGCAGCTCATTCATCCAAAAGTCAAAGTTAATAGATCTAGAAAAGTTATCACCCCAGGTAGATAAAGTTCAAAGTTTAGGGCACTGTATGTCAAAGTGCAAGTAGATAAATAGGTACCGCTCCGGCGGGAAGGTAAACGGCGTTTCCGTGTGCTGCTCTGGTTCGCCAGAAGCGGCTTAGTCATGCTGGCCACATGACCCGGAAGCTGTACGCCGGCTCCCTCGGCCAATAAAGTGAGATGAGCGCCGCAACCCCAGAGTCAGCCATGACTGCACCTAATGGTCAGGGGTACCTTTAACTTTTAACTATGAATGCAGATGCTGGGACACATTGCCTTTGTCATAGAATCATCAAATTTTAGAGTTAGGAGTTGATGGGCATCCCCTAATTTTCCCCATGCAAGTCTTTTACAAAAACCTTGAACAACAATGGGCCCAGGACATAACTCTGGGGCTCCCCACATGTCCCTTTTCCCCAGGATGATGAAGAACCATTAGTGAGTTGCTCTTTGGGTTCGGTCAGTCAACCGGCTACAAACCCACCTAGCAGTAACCTTGTCCAGCCCGCATTTTACCAGCTTCTCCACAAGAATATCATGGGGGACTTTCTCAAAAGCATAACTGGCTAGTAAACTTCCCATATGCACATGGCAGGTCCCTGTTAAGAAAGAAAGAATGAGAGCAAATCAGAAGTCTTCTTGTGCCAAGGATTACTGGCATCCTTCAAGCAACACAATATTTGAGCTTGAGTGACCATTAGTCTGACTTGGTACAGCAATTTTTATATTATTTGATCCTGTCTTGGTATAAGGAAATTGATCAGATAACCGTCTGGTTCCTGGGCTTTAGCTCTTTAATCCTGTGATGTTTCTTAGCTAGTAATGAAGGATAGTGTCTATGTTCCATGGAAAGTATCAGTGAGAAATGTATAACTGGAAGTTAAGTTCATTGGTAATGCTGCTGTTTTATTTATGTTTTGCCGTTATGGTTCTGGAAATGGTTTTTACACGGATTTAATTGTGATGAGGTAGTAGCCTTAACCCTGCCCAAGAACAGTAGGCTAACTTAAGGGTGTGTAAGGCAGGGCATGAGAATCACACAGCTCTATCATCCAGCATCTTCAAATATCTTAAGGGCTGCCACACGGAGGAGGGAGCATGCTTGTTTTCGCCTGCTCTGGAGGGTAGGACTCAGACCAATGGCTTCAAGTTGCAAGAAGGTAGATTCCAACTGAACATTCAGAAAACTTTCTGACAGCTGTTCAGCAGTGGAACAGACTCCCACGAGAGGTGGTGGTCTCTCTTTCCTTGGAGGTTTCTAAGCAGAGGTTGGATGGTCATCTGTCATGGATGCTTTAGCTGAGATTCCTGCTGTCAGGTGTGCATGCAGGAGCCAGGCCCTGTGACCAATAGGACTTTGCAGGACTGGGGCCTTCCTAAGTTTGTTCTGAAGAGGCAAGGCGTGGCCTCACAGGTGAGGCCGATTGGTAACTCACGGCACCTGGTGGCAAGAGCTGGGAAAGGATATAAGGTCAGCATTTCCCTTTGGCTCTTTGCCACAGCAATACGCTTCCTGCCTTGCTGTGTTTGGCTTCTTGCTTCCTGATCCTTGAACCTCGGCTTCTTGACTCCCTGCTTCTTGATCCTTGGACCCTTGACTTCTTGACTCCTTGCTTCTTGATCCTCGGACCCCTGACTTCGTGACTCCTTGCTTCCTGACCCTCAGACCCTTGGCTTCTTGACTCCCGGCTCTCTGACCCTCGGGCTCTTGACTTCCTGGCTTCTGGACCTCCGTTCCTGCTCCCACCTCACCATCTTGCCCCCGGTCCTGACGTCCCCTGCCGGGACTTTGATCGCCCATGAACCAGACCGTGACACCTGCTTTGCAGGTCTCTTCCATCTCTAAGATTCTACTATTCTATATCACTGCTCCCCACAAACATTGCCCTGTGAGGCAGCTGACTGAATCTGCTTCACAGCAGGGCTCACCCTGTCTATAATTTCAGGTTCCTTTGTGACAAGGAAAAGGCATTAAATATCTGTGCTGTACATTTTCAAATCCTCTTCCAAGAATATAATATGAGTCTGGTGTATCAGGCCAATGGCCCATCTATCCTAGCATCCTGTTCTCACAATGGCCAATCAGATGACTTTAGGGAGCCTGCACGCTGCACAATAGCACCTTCCTCACCTGTGATTCTCAGAGACTGCTGTTAACAAGATGTCAGATATTGCTGGATCATAACTCCTGCCATCCCTGATAATTGGCCATGTTGAGTGGGGCTGCTGGATTTGAGAAACATGAGTTCCTGACACCACAGGGGGGAGTGGGGCAGATTAATACAGAAAAATTCAATCTCGTATTTTATGTAACAAAAATGAGTCAAATAATAAAATGTTTGGCTTGAAGTATGGCATAACTAATCAATATTATAATAGCAATCAAAAGAACCATTAAAGCTAGAAGATAATGAGAATATAATGACTTCAGTAAAAAAAATAGGTTTTGTATCATTCTACCCCACCTACGGGGCAGTTTGATACATTGGACGGGGCACTTTGATACAAAGCGTAAATTGTATGAGAATGGTAATTATTTACAAAAAAAATAATGAAAAAACATTTTTTATTGTGAGAGATCATAACCAGCCTTACAATTTGTTACTTAAAAACTAAATTACATATCAAAACTAACAGCGTTTCACACATATCATAGACCTTATGGCAGGTTTTCTTAACAAAACATCAAAACTTGTATTAATCTTTCCTCAAACATTTAAAAAAAAACTTTGGAAGAACTTAAAAAATATAAGAACTCACATTAGGTAGTCAAAAAATAGTAATTTAAACAAAATGCTTATAAAAAAAATAAGACAAATACTTAACGGTTTGCTTCTTTTGCACAATATATCCACTTAAGTCAATAGAAAAAGTATAAAGAGATGATGGTCGAGATGTGCCCTTTTGGAAATTTGGTTTTGGCAACAGCAAAATAACATCCTTGAAATCAACGCTTGCCTTATCTTCTACAATGGGGAAGACAAGATCCTGTTTTTTTCCTGAGATATGACACTTGATAATCGGTCATATTATATTTAGAAATGACTTTGGCCATGTAGTAAACAACAGGTTTTTTTTCTTTTCAAATTTAATGAGTTTAATGAGATTTCATGCAAACTTGTATATTGGGGCACTATTGTACACTAGCGGGGCACTTTTATATGTATCAATGTGCCCCATGTCTTAGTGTATCAAAGTTCCCCAACGGACGTTTTCAAAAAAACTAACAATTATTAATAAAACCACTGAACTTATTTAAAAATAATGTGTAATCCTGATTACTGAGTGGAATAACTTACCTTTGGTATTTTTAAATCTTAACTAAACGACGTAAAACAGTGTTGGAACACTTTTACATTTCACATAATTTTTTAGTTGGCCATGCTAAAAACACACCTACTCTCGTCAAACGCCAACGGCTAACTGGCGGGTGGCAAGGTCACAACTATTGTACTCACACATGTATAGACACGTTTTAGTGATGTTGCGACACGAATAACATTTCTCGATATTGAAATATTGCTGGTGTATCAAGGTGCCCTGTGCATCAGTGTGCCCCGCTTCCCCTTACATGATGGTAAGGACATGATCCCAAAAGGAGGCTTATAAATATTCAAATATAAATAGAATATGTACTGCTTTCTGTGTGGACAGTTCAGAAGAAATGGTCTTTTCTCCAATTAATGCTGCTTTGACTTTTATAGGGTCATTATCCAGTTCCCAAGTGTAGACATTTGCCTGACATCGGCCTCTAACTAATGTACTGAACTTGTTATACTTCAAAAACAAAAAAACCCTGGTCTCATCTTAGTCATATTCTCATGATGTGGTTATGCTAATTATAGCAACTACAAGTGAGCCTTAAATTAATCATATGATTCATGACTCAGCAGCTGTCTTTTCTTTGAATAATGAATCAGAAAATAATGCAAAATACAGGGTGGACAAAACTTAAAACAAAGCTAAGCTATATTGTTCATAGCAGAGTTTACGCAAAACTGAAAATCTCTTCTAACTAAGCACCAACAAATCAAGTAACTAACCTAAGTAAGCAAACAATATAATTCTAATTACAGCATCAATTTGGTTTAAATTTGGCAGTGAGAGATTTTACTTTCTTGGGCTCCATGATCACTGCAGATGGTGACAACAGTCACGAAATAAAAAGACGCCTGCTTCTTGGGAGAAAAGCAATGACAAACCTAGACAGCATCTTAAAAAGCAGAGACATCACCTTGCCAACAAAGGTCCATATAGTTAAAGCTATGGTTTTCTCAGTAGTGATGTATAGAAGTGAGAGCTGGGCCATAAAGAAGGCTAATCGCTGAAGAATTGATGCTTTTGAATTATGGTGCTGGAGGAGACTCTTGAGAGTCCCACAGACTGCAAGAAGATAAAACCTATCCATTCTTAAGGAAATCAGCCCTGGAAGGACAGATCGTGAAGCTGAGGCTCCAATACTTTGGCCACCTCATGAGAAGACCCCTGGAAAAGACCCTGATGTTGGGAAAGATTGGGGGTACAAGGAGAAGGGGATGACAGAGGACAAGATGGTTGGACAATGTTCTCGAAGCTATGAACATGAGTTTGACCAAACTGCGGGAGGCAGTGGAAGACAGGAGTGCCTGGCATACTCTGGTCCATGGGGTCACAAAGAGTCGGACATGACTAAACGACTAATCAACATCCTAAAACACCCATTCCACTGGATCCCTCAGAGGAGACACGGCGACTGTCCTTGCTTGGCCTCCTCCATCAGCAACCATTCTACATGGCAGTGGCGGACCTTGGCACCTTAAATTTCAGCAGCCCCTTGTCCGACACCAGAATCTGCCATCCCCCACCTCTCATCTTGCATTGAACATCATAGTTGCATTGCCTGCTGTGGTGTCCCTGAGGCTTGGCAGGCTTTGTTGTGCTCCCCTAGGAACCGCCTTTATATATGGCTACCTCAGTGGGAGAGATGCTCTTGCAAAAGTACCTTCTTCAGCCTGACTAGGACCAACTGCCCTTTAGATTTCTTAGGACTAGTCCAACTATTAGGCAGAATGAGCAGCAGAGTCCGGCACCCAAATGTCTTGCCCACACTTTCTTCCCCAGAATTGCCATAATCAACAGCCATTCTACCCTGCTGCAACAAAGGGGTAGCTGCAGTTATTTTTTTGTGAAAGAGGAATCATTTAATCTCCTTTAGAATGTTGTGGACAATTGGACTCACAGTTGTGGGTTCCTTCCTGGAAATGAAAGTTGCCAAACTGCAGACAAATGGGACCATAGCAGTGCTGGATTTACATATAAGCTAAACAAGTTATACCTTAGGGCCTCACTCTCTTGGGGGCCCCAAAAACATTAAAGGAAAAAACTGGATGTACATTTCCAAAATATAAGATAAAAAACAAATAAAATAAAATCTACACACAGCAGCAACAGTGTTTTGTGTTGTGTATTAGGTCCCTAAATTACCATGTAGCATATATTCAACACACACAAAAAAGTGACAATTTGTTGTTGTCAAAGAACAGCTGGACATATAAAGGGCCCCATTACCTTCAGTAGCTTAGGGCCTCATCAAACCTAAATCCAGCCCTGGACCATAGGCTTTTGTTCTAGGCACCTGTACAGTTGATTTTGGAATAGGAATAGCCAAAGGGCACACTAATTCCCTCTTACTGGAAGCTTGACTGGTCTATCACAAAGAAGCTTTCCCTCTCCGTCCTGGTGTCCTCCTTAAGTTTTGATTTTGCAAAGTTACTCCTTCCTGCAAAGCACTGTGATTGAAAAACACTGATAAAACCATTGCCTCACTGCAAAGCCCCACCACCCCACATTTGTGATAGTCATTATTGCAATCTTATTTTTTATTTCAGCCAGATCCTTTTTCACAGCATTTTAAAAAAAATGTCTGGGTTGCTAATGTACCATGAAGCAGCTTAGGGATATCTACTTCAACTTGTTCCATCACATAAGAACCCTGGAAGCCCCAAATAAATTTGATGCAACTTACTCTCATGTAAGTATTATAGGGTTGAACCATTAAGGATATTAGATGCTGAGATTGCTGTCATAATACAGAAGTTCGCCACTCCAGTCTGATCTAAAATCTGTATTGTGTGGCCATAAAATATGCCATTAGAAAAGAAAAAGAAAAGGCTTTTGATTCCTTGAAAAGAACTGCATTACCACAGAACTGGCACAATGAAGCAAAAATAAGGTGAAATAAATCTTTCAAGGATATTTTAATTCAATTAATATGACTAGATCTCCCCCACCCCCGAGAAATGTACATCTCATACCATTAAAACTGATGTTCTCTATTCTTCTCATTTTCTCAAAGAGCACTTATTTTTTATGTCTCAACAAGTCTTTTTTGCTTATGCCAAAAGGAATAAATAATGCATCCATGGATAATGACATTGTAAGGAAACAGAATGGACCCCATTTTTCTTCTGCCTTCCCCCTCTAATAACCTAGTGCTACTTAAATGAGATAATCTGATGTAAACATATAACCAGAGGCAAGGCGTATGATGAAGATAAACTCTGAGATCATTATTTGAAAATCTGAATATTTGTTATTTGGATTCATCCTTCCCATTTGCACTATTGGTAAAATGGAAGTGTTATATATTAATACTGCATAAGAAAGAAAGAAACGTTTCGAAAATAAGGAGAGGACAACAGAATCATATGGTGCCAATTGTAACAGGAAGACAGGCACTGAATGTGAGAAGCACATCCCTTTTCCCTTTTCATCTTCCTGAACAGCTCCAGAAATTGAACGAAACAAGCTCTGCATGGCAGGTTTGGCTAAACCTTGTTTTGGCCTGAGGACTAAATTCACAGTGGTAGGTGTGGCTAACTACATAAACTTGCATTCTCTGTCTCACACACAGGACACCCAAAGCCACCCCTCCTTAGCTTATCCATGTAGATGAGCTGAGGGGAAGGGAGTATTGCCAGTGCTTGGAAAGTTCATTCTAAAAAATTAGTTCCAATTCCAGTTCACCCACTCCAAAAAGGAATTAATTGCAGTTCCAACACAACCCTTTCCTCATAGTTCATTTAAAAGAAAACTATCTCATTTCAACATGAAATCCCTTTTATTCACAGAGTTTACAGGTAGGTCATAGAACAGCTGTTTTGTTGAGGCTCATTTCTCTCATATTTTGGGGTTGAATTGAGTCACCTGTCAGAACAATTGTATGTATATTTTTAAAAGTTAAGTGAGCCATCCCTGAAATGTCTTGACCCCGTCCTTGAACTCTATTCTAACATCTTCTGTGTACGCAAAGATTTCCTCCATTGGTGCCTGGTGTATTTCCATTTATCCGATTTTGAGATCCTTTCAAAACCTATACACCATTATTATTTCATGACCTCTCCAATGAATTTCTTTATGTAAGAGGAAGTACATTTTTGTCTTCCAACTACTGGGTTTTTATAGGTTTCTCCTATTTTTAAATATCAAATAATTTCACCTCTGCTTATGAAAGGCTTATTAACTTGAGGAGATACTCTTCTGGCAGTTCAGAAATAATTTAATGTTTTCATTTAGGTACATAACAGATTCAAAGAAAAAAATCTATTTTGCTTTTATTATCTCTTTTTATGAAGCTGAGACGCACAGGTGATCAAGTATTTGAAATACCTGGTGCAACTTTTATTGCTTTTAAGAGGAAAAAAATAAATTTAAATAATTAAATCTGTAATAATCTTAACATCTTTAGGTAATGTGCAGTTAACTGAGGAAAAACTAGCACCAGCCAAAGTGCTCATAGGGAACTCTAAGGTGCCTGAAATAGTGGCCATGAATGTAGCTCACCACCCAATGACTGAAGTTTTCCCATATCTTGATGTCATGACATGAAGCAGTTCCTTCGCTCCCTTTCCCCATCATTGGCTGTCATCACTGGTTGAGAGGATACTATGATACAAGTATATCATACCAGATAGTACAAGTTGGACTGGGCAGTTCAGCTGCTTTCCTGTTTTAAAACTGGGTAAGCTCCAGAGATTCCCACCAATGGTCCTACCAAGTATAGCTTCTATAGAGAAGGGAAAGATTTGGCAAAAAAGATTCTATCCTGTTTCAATCTCACTGGTATTCAATCACAGATCCTTCCTGTTCTATTTTGTGCAGAATTTTCTGAAAGATCTCACGAAAGCTCCATATTTAAATTGTATACATTTTGTACTCACTTTTTAAGTAGAATAATGTAAAACACACACTTTTCAATGCTTTTGATGCATTTATCTGTGAAATGTGCATTTTGTATCTGTCCTTGTGTCTATGCACTTCCCACTTGCCACACCAAACCTTGATGGCAAAAACTGGAGGGGCTTGTCACCTGACTGGGAGTTGTCTTCTGCTGTGGAAGCAAGTTCAGAAGTATCAACTCAGGTGGGTCTACTGTGAAACGTAGGCCAAACAAATCCCTTCCCCATCCCTACTGTAGAGAGGAATTTCCTCACGGTGCCCAATATTGTGATCACATTTGCTTAATGATGCCCCCAGAACTCAATGCCATACCTAATGCAATTAAAGCCTCTAATTTGGGTGCTGTTGATTATCCCTTGTGGGCAATGGAGCCATTCAGAAGCATATCCTGCCTTAACTAAAGCAAACTGCTTTCCATTTCCTGGGAAAACCAAGCTACTCACTTTCATCCAAGTGCTAAACTCACTTATTAAACATAATCTGATTGGCTAAGATGCCCATGTGTCTATTCCAGAACCCTGTGGTGGGAAATACAATGGCTGTGACCAAAGAAGTGACCTCTGAAGAGGATCTTATGGTTCAGGCATTTATCTATTTGAGAATACCACCACCACCCCTCCCTACATGCAACCAGCTAAAATCTCTTCCTTTTCCTAATTAGAAGAATATTGCTACTATTTAGCTTGTAACCTTTTGAATATCCTCTTCATTCACTGCCATCACCATATGGGCTATTCACTGTGCTTTATCAACTTCATTTGATTTCACCTGAACAAGGCTATTGTGAGTGTTGCTATGGCGTGCACTGCCTAATCCTTGAAAAGTTGAAAGATAATTCATCAACAAACTCACCCTCTAGTCAGGTCAAAGAGCTCCCTCTGTGTTGTACCTTTTAGTGAAGACAGCATGCTTGTTGTGATGGGAGAGGTGATGAAACGTCCTTTTGTTTGTGGGGGGAAAGAGACGCAGTCAGTTTGAATAAAGGCCCTGTAGATACTGACAGCTGTTTGCAGCAGGAATTCTCAGCTTCTGCCAGACTGAGCTGCTTCAGTTCAAGGGAGAGAATACATTCTTTGAGAATCCATGAATATAACGCCAACAAAGAAACCCAGTCTATTAGCAATTCCCACTTACAAGTGCTTAGGGCCTCATCTATGTATGGAAAAGAAAACACAGGAAAGGGGTTTAGAAACAAACAAACCCAGAATTTTTTTTAAAAAAAATCCTAAACCACCGAAGGAACCCCATATACCGAGAAAGCAAAAGCCCCTAAAATATAGGGATTGATCTTCCTGAGGTACAAACACGGCAATGATAAGAAGCACCCTTCAGATTTCAAACTGCAGTTAAGGGGGAAGAATTGCTTTTGAATTCTCTTCCCCTCTAAATGTTACACATTTGTGAAAGGAAATAGTGAGAAGACTGGTGTTGTGTAGTACCTCAGAAATGTGAGTCATGAGCTGGGAAATCCTCAATCCAGATGTCACCTCAGATTTGCAAGGGTAAGTGGCAAATCTCACTAGATGGCTTTGAGTCACAAGGTGGGGCCTTGAGCAACCTCTTCATTCTTTCTTTCTTCTACCTTGAAAGAAAACATATAATGGAAGGATAAAGAAAGTATTCCTTCATGCAGAATTAGCTTGTGGAGTTTGCAGTGATCGCCACTAGCCTAAAGGGATGAGACAAATCCAGAAGAACATGCCTATCCATGGCTGTTGGCCACAATAGCGATATAGGACTGCCAAGTTTAGAGGCAGTATGCCGCTGAATGCCAGCAGTTGGAGAACAGTAGCAGGCAAAGGCCTGCTACCTTCAAGCTTTACTTGTGTGATTCCCAGAGGCATCTGGTGGGCATTGAAGAGAACAAGACTAGTTGGCAAGACCTTTTGGTCTGATGTACTAGGGCTCTTCTTCTACTCTTAATAATGCTGTTCTGCCTTACATGGTACTTGTGTTAGGATTATGCAGATAATGTTTGGGAAGGATGCTCAGCTGTTTATAAATGCTAATTGCTTACCTCATTTATTTTGCTCTAGTAAGGCATCACAGTCATAGTACACACTTTGCCTTCATAATGGAGGTTAGTTATACCCTCAGGCTTCAGCTAGTACTGGGATTGTTCTTTGGAAGTTCCGGGATAAATATGTGTTTGAAAATTCATCTACAGACACTTATACATTGTGACACCAACATGGTTCAAAGAACTGCTGGACAACTAAACCACAAAAAAAGAACAGCTTTTTATTTATTTTTTGAAAACTCTCAAATGACACCATGTGGGATGCTGATGTGGATCTGACATTTGGAATTCTGTATGACCTATTCATGGTTCTGAAATGGTGCATTAGGAATATTTGGTTTGTTCTATTCCCTGTGTGTGCTTATCCATATTTTGTACAGAGTTACATAGATAAAGATAAACCAAGGGGATTTTTTTGTTTAGTATGCCACGTATTTATTTCACAAACAAATCAGAAAGAAAGGCATTATCTCCCGTCTTCGGCAGCCTTGCAAAAGTGGAAAGCATAAGAAAAAGAAAAACAATAATAACAAAATAAGGTTCTTAAAATAGGAGCTTTCTCTAAGCTGTTCCTATACCTTAATTGTTGATATTTGTTGTGAGCATGGCCTCCTAACCCCTTGTAAAAGATGACGAAGAAGAGGGAGAAGTAACAAGAGGAGAGGTATGGTTTAGGTGCAAACTTTGTAAATAAGATTATTCAGTTTTTGTACAGAGTTACATGGTCTAAACCACAGGGCCTAGGGCTTGCCGATCGGAAGGTCAGCAGTTTAAATCCCCGCAACGGGGTGAGCTCCTGTTGATCGGTCCCAGCTCTTGCCCACCTAACAGTTCGAAAGCACGTCAAGTGCAAGTAGATCAATAGGTACCGCTCTGGTGGGAAGGTAAACGGCATTTCCGTGCCCTGCTCTGGTTCACCAGAAGCGGCTTAGTCATGCTGGCCACATGACCCAGAAGCTGTATGCCGGCTCCCTTGGCCAATAGAGCGAGATGAGCGCCACAACCCCAGAGTCGTCCTCAACTGAACCTAATGGTCAGGGGTACCTTTACCTTTACATGTGTCCCCCTTATGCTGCAGGTTTCCATTTCCTTTCTTCCTCCTCCAACACTGATATGCATGTCTTATGGCTGAGCCATTTGCAGGTGGAGAATCTGGGGGCCTATGTCTATGTGTATCTGGGACAGGACTCAAAATGGCTCAAATGGATTTGAGCAAAGAGGGGAAATTTACTGCGGTAGCTTAAAAAACCCACAGGGGTGGACAAACAGAGACCCGCCGAATGTTGTTGGACTACAACTCCCATCAGTCCCACTCAGCAATGCCAACAAGTGGGTATGATGGGACTTGTAGTCCTGCAACATCCAAAGGTCCATAGGCTCTCTACCCCTGCTTTCCAAAACAATGCATCTCATAGTTGTGGTACCTTTCTTTTTTTCACTCCTGTGTCAGCTGGAACAGAGCTTCAGCAACCATTTTTCTTTACAGAATGTCACTACAATGACACAGCTGTCATGATTCTGGCAGCAGCTTTTCTTTCTTTCAATTTTGACCAAGATTATGTGGGTTGAGCTCCTTTACAGCCAAAGAGAAGCCAGTAAATTTGACCCACGTGATCTCTGCTGCTTCTCTGGCAGAGCCAATCCAGAAAACAGAGGTCTTTCCTGTTTTCAAGGAAACCCTCCACTTCCTGCTACATTGGTGAGTTCTTCCTTTATGTGGGTAGAAGGGGTTGAAGTTTCAGATACCCGAGGTAAGTGGGTTGGAAATTTGTTTAAGGATTTGTAGTCCATATAGTGTTTTAATGATTGCTCCAAGGATGCTGCTCTTGGCCCTCTTGAACTTCAAAAGCAGTTTATAGTGATACATTAAAAAAAAAAGGATTACAGGATTTACAGTTAAAGTACATAGGAACCACAGGCAGTCTAGAGCTAATTCAAAATACCCAGTTGATAAGATGTAGTGTTCCTTATGAATAATTCCTGTAGGGTGGCTAAAATCCCCAACAGACTCAATCATTTCCCACAAAAATGGGCAACACATACTTCCACAGCTAACAGATACTTCATCTTCACACCCTCTGGTAATTCCATATACTAATTTGTATCACAGATTTGATGAAATTCTTGGAAATTCTGTCATAATTTTGTATTTCACCACAGAACCTTACAGATCCTACCATTTTGTCAGAGATTTATTCCTAATGTTTCCAGCATGATCATTCACCCCAACAGAATTCTGTTGCTGTTTGAAGCGGATTGCCCACAGAGAGCCTTTCTTTTTCACTGTCTTGGAAAATGTTTCTTTGTTTTTCTTTACACTAATGGCACTGACTAATAAAAAAAGGGGGGGTTGGATTTCTGAGCATATCTCAGCCTCAACATTTCTAAAACTCTAAATGATCAGTGTAACCTTGCCTTGCTGCATTATTAGCACCTTTCCCTTTCATTAGCATCATGCTGCAGACACACAGACCCCACCGGGAATGCCATGAGATATTGTGCCGCTTATAAAGGCAAGCAGCCCTGCCCAGTTTCTATGAGCACAACTGGGACAAAAATCATAGACTACCTTGAGCAAGCTGCTACACTATTCCAGCAATGATAGAGGCAGGGACGTAGCTAGCTGCTGTGGCACCCGGAGCAGCGGAGGCAGGGCGAACCGCCCTTGAGGGCACCACGGTGATCAGCGCACGGGGCAACACGGCGATCCACCCAGGGAGGCGGTGTGGCAAGCTGCCCATGGAGTCCACCTGGCGGACGCAAACCCCACACTGCTGTTTCAGCACGGGGCCCTGAGCCACTGCTTCACTCCCAGGAGAGACACGTGGCTCAGGCACACTGCAGGCCAGGCCCGTGGTAAGTGCCGCCCCCTGCAGTCAGTGGCAGAGCTTCATGCTCCGGCACTGGGGGGCAGAGAGCAGGAGGGGACGGGGCTGGTGTGCATTCTGGGGGTGGGACGCACCACCCGCAGGGGTGTGGCACGCGTCCTGGGTGTGGGGCATGCTGCCTGCAGGGGTGAGGCACCCAGCATGGGCGGGGGGCAGCCGCAATGGCACCCTACCGGGATTGCGCTGCTGGGGGCGGTGCGCTGCCCCCACACTCCTCTTCCTCCGCCAGTGCCCGCAGTGTGCCATTTTGTCACCCGCTCAGGGATGACACCCAGGGCGGACCACACACCCCTTCCTACGCCTCTGGATAGAGGAGATGTTGCCACTTGGGTGCCATTTCAGAGATCATGATTTCACCACTGAAAGAGTTTGAGGGGTTAGAAAAGGAGTTTCTTACCATCTTAACTTTCATTGTTTTGGAGTGGTTTTGGCAACATGACAGTAGAACTGGAGTTCTAATGTCCAGGTTTAACTGTTTGCTGTAATCAAACAGAGTTTGCCAAATCCTCCCCCAAAACTCATGCATCATGAAGTGAAAATGGTGTGGGGGAAACCTCCCTAAAATCCTACTCAGCCTTGTCAGGTAACCAGATAATCCCATTCTCCAGGTAAAAAGGGGGGGGTGAGTGGTGAATGGGTGGGGCTGCTGCTCCAAAACAGACTGGGGGGGGGGGTAAGGCAGCCTGAATATTCGCCTCACTCCTTCTGGATCATCCTTCCTGCTGCATGCAAGGGGACCAGAATGCCCTTCTCTCTTCCTCTATAGATTGAGAGTCAAAACGCGAAATAGACAATGAGGGAACACCATTTAATTTGAGAGAATTTGTGCAGTAGCATGGAATTAATTACACTTAACAAATGCAAAGCCTACCCAGATCGTACTTTGACACACTTCAGAAAATGAAGATTTAGAGAAAGCCCCTAACTCCTATATCAGTTTCTTTTAACTGCTGAGCAATTTCTTTTTTTAAAAAAAAAAAAAGTTACTTCAGAGGAATTGGATCACATTCAATCACATTAATTAACCCATTTTGCTAAAGGCATTTTTAAAATCATCTAAAGCAGAAAATGAAGTTGCCTAAGATCTTTCTTGTGCATCTAACACAGCTTTGGTAATCTATTACTTAAGAAGGTTTAGTCAGTAATTTATTGCCCTTATTTGTAATAAAACTTAGATACTAGAATCATTACTGACCTAACTTGAAGCCATTTAATGATATGCATAGCATCAAATGTACACTCTTCAAAATGCTCCCATGCTTTCCTTAAAATGGACATTTGAAATGCATAGAGCTTCTCCTTCATATGCAGATAATCAGCATTGTCAACTGGGATAAACTTACCATCATAGGTCCTGCCAATGGCTATCACTTTGCTTGCTATGGTTAATGAAAGTGCCTTGCCCAACCAAGTTACTTCCTGAACTTATCAGACCAACTGGGGGCTGTTCCTTTAGTTTTATCCTGTGGTTGAGGAAAGCCTAATCCTTCCCATATGCTGAAGAAGGCAGTTTCTCACTCACTTACCGGTCCTAGTACTGGTACAAGTACACAAGGACAAGAAAGAGGTAGAAGAAGAATCCTACACCTTATTTTTCCATCTGTGAAATTTATCCTGGATCAACTCTGAAGCTTTAGCACATTTTTCTGTCTCCCCAGCCACCTTGCAGCATGCATACCTTGCTTGGTAATCCATGGGTTTTAGCGAACAAAGACGTCCTGTTAACACTAAAATTTCTGCATCTGCAATGAGACTCATTCTCCCTTTCCTCATTCTGGATGCCACAATCTGTTATTTGGGATCCTACAAGCTTCCAGAGCTGATTGGAGGTGGAGAAGATAGTGAAAAGGAATCGCCTTGTGCAGGCAGAAGTCATTGCCCTAATGGGGAGACATCATTGGATGTGTTGCTCAGACCTCTGATGCGAAGGACTCTGATGTGAAGGACTTATGTAGCAACCCTATACACACCTGAGAGGCTTACTTTTGACAAAGGGTTGAGCAGGCATGTATTGCCAGGTGTCCATGTCTGTCTGTCTGTCTATCTGACTGTGTGTGTCCATGTGTATATGCTTGTGTTCCCTGTCACACAGAGGATTACCTTTTCCAGTGTGTGTACAGAAAACAGAAGCACCATGTGAACCACAGGTTGTTGGAATGAGGCAGGGAAAAGGTTGTGGTTTTTCCCCTTGCAGCATCCTGAGGACAATACACAAAGGGAAGCCTGTTTTTTGCTGGATTACAGTGCATATTTCTCCCTTCCCACTTTTTGTTTTTTGCTAATTGCCACACACACACACACACACACACACACACACACACACCATAGACTTTGTTGAAGGAATTCAGCTCTATAAACCAGTCAAAATTTTTAAAGAGTCCAGCCTACATACTTACTGGAGGAAATGCAATATACCTAGCTGAATAAAAGCTTCAGTTGAAATTTAAGGTTTTAATACAGTGCCTGATAAAAGGATATTCATCCTGTTTCACTCAGACTAAAATGAAATACCATACAAATCTATGGTTTTCTCAAGTTGCTTTTTATCTGCTAGTAGTTTGTGAGAAACAATTATATTTCTGATCATTAATATTATATTTTTTAATTATCTTAGAAATAAAGCTTTGTTGTCTATGGTGAAACATATAAAAGCAAATTAATATGTTAAGCAAAGTAGTGTTTTAGATTTTTAATTTTTCTTTGTGTAATGATTTATCAACTTTGTGTTTTGGCCTTTGCTGTATAATTAGCAGTAATGCAGTAATGCATATATATATATATATATATATATATATATATATACACAATATTCAGTTGCCAAATGTAGTAGATTTCTTATTGTCTAATAAGCTCTATTATTAGCTCTATTATTTATGAAGTATTGGTCTGCATTTTAAGGTGCTTCTAAACCCAGGGCCAGATAGATATAGAGATATATGAACACACACACATTCTAGTTTTTAGGATGGCCATTGTTCAAGTCATCATGTCATGTAACAAGTCAAATGAAATGAACCAAAATGCTGTTTCAACACAACCATCTTAATAAGGAGCATCAGAGCGACACATGGGTAGTTGACTTTTGAAAGCAGTTTGAATACAACATTTGAATTTTTCTCTACACAATTTTACAGCTCATTGATGGACTCCAGCTATGATGATGTGCCATGTAGCTCTCAGAAAATAAATGGGAATTGTGCCACTCACTGCAGATGAAACTAGTGCTCCTTGAGCTTAGAGGATGTCTTCTATGAGAGCTGTCCTAGAGGGTATATTTTCTAAATGCAAGTCATTATCTCCCTGACTAACAATGGTCCTTCTAATCCAAACATCCCGTTTTCACAGTGGCCAACCAGATGCCTGTGGGAAACCTGTGAGCAGGACATGAGCACTAGAGCAGTTTCCCTTCCTGCAGTTTCCAGTATCTAATGCTCAGGAGCATTCCTGCCTTCAAGCATAGAGGCAGAACATAGCTATTATGGCTCACAGCTGTTGATGGCCTTCTCCTCCACAAATTTGTCTAACCCTCTTTTAAAAGCTATTCAAGTTGGTGGCCATCACTGTCTCCTGTAGGAGCAAGTTCCATAGTTTAACTATGTGCTGGGAACACTAGAGTCAGGAACATCTTGATGTCACCTTCCCTGAAGAGAAGAACTGGGACCACAGGAAGTTAATTCTTCTTGAACTAGGTTTTCTGCTGTCTTTATGGTGCCGATCGTGTGTATCTTGGTCTTGTGACTCATTCCCCCTTATCTGTCCCTAGAATTTGATACTCAGAAAAAGATTGCCTTTGAACATGAATAGATGATAAATGGAGACTTTGCTTCGCCTTATCCCACTGTGGGAGTGGCAGATTTGCCTTGGGGAGGTCACAGGTCTTCTCATATGTGAGGGTGGTGGGTAAGCTCAGTTGGTAGAGCATGAGACTCTTAATCTCAGGTTCATAGGTTCAAGTCCCATGTTGGGCAAAAGATTCCTGAACTGCAGGGGGTTGGACTGGATGACCCTTGTCGTCCCTTGCAACTCTACAGTTCTATGATTCTATTAACAGCCAGCAAAAGACTCAGCTTATTGCTTCAGATCTATGACCCATAGATAAGCCTTAGACCTTTCTCCAAAGTAAACTAATGGCTATTAGTATACTGTGTGGCAATAAATCCCATATATTAATTATTATATGAAAAAGTACACAATTATGCTTTGGCATATTTGGCAAAGCATTCAAATTACTAAAGTAGTTTGCAATGTGGGCGCCTTTCTGCTCTGTTCCTTTCCTCCTTTTGACACATAAGATTTGAATTGCTTTGGTTCAATTATTTTTCAATGAGTAATCAATCTTTATCTTGTATCAATGGGATCATATGAAGCATCCCATTGCTCAAATAAATATTCATAGAACACTCTAACTATTAATCTTAAGGGTCTTGTACTATTTCTAAAATTAATATCACTTGCATTCCCCCCCCCCAATTATAGATGTAAAAAAATGCAGCCTTGCCTTTAATATTGCTTGGTTTTACATTGCTCTAATTGCTTGAAATGATTTACTTTTCAAGTTTTCCACATCCAGTTGTCAATTATCTACAAGCAATCAACGACTTACTGTCTGAAAAATCTTTAATGTATCTTTGTGCATTCTGATGATTTCTTTCTTGAACAGTACTCTGGGCTGCAAAATTAATTGCCTCCAAATGGAGGGCTTATTCAAGATTTCAAAAGCTGGTTGTTATATTGAACTCATACAAACACTAGAATCACTGAAAACTTCATGCCAGTGCTGACTTTGGTTAATGAACTGGCCCAGTGACAAGCCTTATGTCATCACTATTCTACTGATGGGACCATTTTAGAAACACTGGCAATTATCAAAACAAAAAACAATTCCATATTTCATTTGAAATCATTCCCTTAGCACAAGGATTTCCAATAGGACTTCCTGTTTGCTCTTCACACTCTCAAAATCTGGTCTGGGGATTTCCCCAACTCTCCAGAACAGGGGCATGAAGGGCAAGGAGAAGTCTCACTGTGCAGGTAAAAGTCATTGCACCAACAAGATGACTTTGTTGGATAAATACTCTGAATGTGCAGGTGGATCCTGCTCCACCCTCTTTGTGTGAGAAGAAGCAAAACACCATGATCCCTGAACCAGGGACTGTGGTTTGTGCCACTCCAAACAACAATAATGTAAAGCTGTTCTTGGTTTAGTAGCTTTGTTTGGAATGACACAATCCTCAATCCCTGTTTTGGATTAGCACTAAACCAGGGATTGGGGTTTGCTTTCCCCATGGGCTGGAGAGAAGAGGGTGCTGTCTGAGCATTCGAGGTAAACGACTAACTGTGGTTTACCATGGTGTGCAAACTGGGCCTGTAATTGGGAATGCTGCCATATTTATGAACAAGGCCAGAATATTGTTTACTACTTGTTATGGATGGGAAGGAGACAATATGACAGAAGCATCCAATTGTTGGCATAAGCCCAATGTTTCTTCTTGCATGTAGCTCTAATTCTTCACATTTCCAGTTCCCTCAATGAGCTTTGCTTTCACTTCTCACCTGCCAGCCAAGTAGTCATTGATGGCAAATACATCTGTGATCATAGGCTACACACAAGGTTTTTCAAGATGGACAACATCCCATGTTTTTGCTTTCCATTGTTGTGGCTTCTTTCTTATTCATTGACTGGAAGAAGTTGACATAATGGGTTACATTCCAGGACCATGGAGGGGTTTTTTGTTTTTTGTTTAGCCTTAGCTAGAGGATATTCTGACAACCTTAATCAAAAATAGATGCACTATTTTTGATTAAGGTTGTCAAATGTGGGGAGGGGATGCTAAATTATCCTCCCTCTCATATTACTAAACCCAATTGTCTTTTACTCTGTAAAAGTAACTGAAGTATAAAGTGTGGGATTTATTTAACTGACAGGGTATTAAATGTTATAGCTATTATCTCCTTCTGCAGTGTAAATTATTGAATTAAACCTTCAGTTAGTTTGGCAATAGTGGCAGATGAATATTACGACAGTACAATGCAGCACACAGTATCTGCCACAAAATCTAGGTCTCCCTTATAAGTCGGATTGCAGGGAACAAAATGCTTGTGCAGTAGATTGGAAAAAGGGTTCATTATTATTTATTTGTCTTGACTGGGAACACAAAACTAATGACATTCCATTGAGAAGAATTCATGTCAGGATTACTATACATCATAAAGACACATCCCCCTAACTTGCTGGTGAAGATTTGTCTCTGTAATTAGATGTCTGCTTCAGCAATACTTTGGTGTCTGAAGGACATGGCCAAGTTCATGACATAAAACAAATCACCTGCACAAAAGAAAAGACTTTATCTTTCATGCATCTTGCACAATAGTAGTAAAGGACGGTGCAGTCAATGTAGTGATATCATGGAATTTCATTGTAGCTAGAAATATCATTTTGGGCTTTCTTATATGTGGTCTTACAAGATTTTTTAAAAAATAATAATAACAAATCCTATATTATTTCATCTTGCCTTTGCTCCATATGTACAGTTTGCATGCATGCTTGTCTGCTGAACAGATAGTCAAAACTTACTTGCAGCCACATATTAAATAATTTCCAGAGTAGTACTAGTGTTAGGGCAGATCCATACCATACATTTAAAACACATCCAAGGCACACTGAAACCACAACCCGGCCCCTGCAAAGAATCCTGGGAACTGTACTTTGTTAAGAGTGTTGAGGATTGCAACTCTGTGAAATGGAAACTGCAGTTGCCAGGATTCTTGGGGGGATGTTATATGCTTTAAATGTGCACTGGATGTGTTTTAACTATGTGGTGTGAATCTGCACTTAGCTGCAGCAGAAAGCACAAAGACCCTTGTGACTCCTTAAAGGCTAACACATTTATTATGGCATGAGCTTTCATGAACTCCACTCCACTTCATCAGATGCATGAAGTGTCCTCCTGAGTTATGTATACACAGGTCCAGAGGTAACAAAGCTTTCAGGCGCGAGGGACACATTAGCCATTTAAGAGCTTGACTTCTCCTTCCTCAGCCTACTCAGGAGAACGAGGAGGCAAACACTAGTAAGTGAGGTTCCCCTAGCAGTATAACAGACCCAGGAGATCACCACACCGCTCTTCTGGTTTGGGATTCTTTTCTTTCTAGAAGATCACGCCCTCCTGACTGAAATGAGACCCAAGTAGGCTGCATCTTCACAGACTCCTGGCTCAAACCCAGCCCTCCAGTTAACTCTTGTTTTCAAGGCACTCTCACAAGGCACTGCATACTGTCTGTCTAAGTTCAGAGACTCCTTTCTCTAGCTGTAGATATTCTCCTCAGAGTGGACAACTGAGAACTAACTCTTTCTCTTCTCTCAAAACCATCTATCTGAACCCTCTCTCAGAAACTGCTCCTTTTATTCTCCCTCCCAAAGTGCCGTCTCTAACTGGGTAGCCAATCAGAGAGAGGCTCCAGCCCTCTGGTGGAATTCTGCAGCACTGCACCACCAGATTCTGATCTATGACACCTTTTCCTTGAGGATGTGAAAAATTGATATCTTCCTGGACATGAATATCAAACACTTTTGTGAAATTCAAATGTAAGTTTTAGGCTGCAGTCCTGTGCATTTTTATCCAAGAGTTAGTCTTAGTGCACATTTCTGGCTCAACAGGCACAGGATGCACTTAGATGGGTTATATCAGAGATAGAATTCATAGACATTAAGCAATATACTTTCATAAATGTACCATATCAATGCAAGGTGGCCAAGAATGGGGGGTGTGTGCATTTCCTGATCTGGAAAAAAAAACCCCACAGGCTTCCCAGGGGCTTTAATTGAAGGGCAAGCACCTAGGAAAGCAACCAAGTACAGACTGCTGGTGAGATGATTTGTAGAATGAAAGACTTGACACAAACACTTCTTAGGCAACTCAAAGGTAAGGTAAGGTCAGCAAATACTCTGCCGATGAGAATTTCACCAACATTTTCTCTTCTCCTTTATCATTCTTAATGCTATTTCTTTTCCCATTAATCGGTGGAGGGGTGACTGGCTGGGGCAGGGGGTGGGATAGTGTGAGAATTTTTCCGCACAGCACCTAGTTTGTTCGGTAATCTTCCAGGAGATGGAGGAGAATGAGCTCTTGAAATTTCACTGCAAAGCTATATTGTCATCTTTACACTCACTTAATAAAAAAAAAATGTTCAAGCAGCATTTTCTCCCTTTATTAGATTTTATTAGTAAATGTTTACTATAGAGCAACTATTAAAAAATACAACACAATCAATTGAACAGATCATTTTCTATTTTTATTCATAATATGGGCAAAAGTTCAAAAGATAACATTGTTGGGGGGGGACAGAAACAATTATTGAGAGTGTATCAGGTATTTATTTACGTAACCTGTAGGTCATTGTGGGCAGCTGTAAAAGCTTCCGTTTCTGTTATGTTTTTACAAAGTGTATCATTATGGAACATGTTAGAAAGCTATTACTGGTGTTCTGTATCTTTCCTCAATCAGCAAACCACATTATAGGGACTAGCTTGCCTGAACTGCAAAGATGCCATTCATTAAGGCTATGTTTTGAAAAATTGTATTGTTTCCTGATATTCCCCATATAATTATGATTACACTTTGCACCTCTGCAATAGCTCCTGTTTGTACCAGGGAGCTATCAGATGATAAAAGGATTATTCTAAGTTATATTTAAACTATTTTCAAAATGTATGTTTTATTTTGATTTTTACACCACTTTTCCTCCAAGGAGCTCACGGTGACATGCGTACCAAGCTTGTAATGTTTTCTCTATTAATTCATTGTATTGTATACCACTTTGGTAACTTTTGACTGCAAAAATGGTTTATAAATGTGCAGTTAATAAACACTCCCATCATTCTTGATCATTGACCACATTACCTTGGGACTAATTGGAGTCCCACAACATCTGGCCTGCCGGAAATTTCACAGCCCTGCTGTTTACCCTAAATTTGGCTAATCCAGGGGCCACCCGCTCCACCTCAGATCCAGTTCCAGTTAGTTCAGGAAGTGGGAGCAATGTTTAATTAGGGTAAAGCCTATTTAAACATGCACCCCAGATGATCAAACCCTCTGCTCCACAGGATCAGTGCAGGGTAGGGCATCAGGCAGGCAGGAAAGTTACACAGTGATGGTTGCCAACCTTCTCCTGGGAAGATGCAGCCATCAGTGAGGGGAGTCTCAGGCTTTTGTGGGTTTTCCTCCTAATGCCTGCCTGATTCCCCATCCAACCTGACCTATAGGGATCCATTGTTGTCTGAGCCCAGCTTGACCATTGCCGAATGAGTGTACAACATACATATTCATACCAGTTAGTCATGTTTATATGAATGCCTGAATATGAGTATATTTAGCACTGCATACGTTTGCTTTTGCTGTATCGTTGGCGCCAATAATAGCAACGGAGCAGAAAACCAAAATGAACTGGAACTGATTCCCACAACTGCATACAAAAGAAAAATTTGCAGCCTATGCAAAAACAAAACAAAAAAAGGAATATAAACATAATTAAATCCTCTGACAATTTATGATTATGAAACAAAATGTGATTTTCCATATGCTAGCCTCACTCTGTTAATCTTTATATTGGTTTAAGACGGTTTCATATAACAAACAAATTCTCTACCCTATCTGTGGGCAGATTTCTCTTCATGCAGGAAAGGGGGAGAAGCTCTTTCAGTTTCTCAGGGGTGAGACCTACCCTTAGCGGTGGCAATTGCACAGCTTCTTTCTTTTTTCCTGAGGTTTCTCCCCACTGCCACTCTAACCAGCAGTAGCACCGACAGTGTTGGCAGCCTGGTAACTGTTTCGCATCCTCCACAATGTCCCAGACCTGGCATCACTCCAGGGCACTGTGTAGGGAAAATGACAGCTGCTTCTTAAAAAAACAACAGTGAGAATGCTCAGAGAAAGTTCTTTTTCTGGCTTGTCAAAGAGAGAGGTGGGACTCGGCGGGAGGGAGTCTTTCAGCTTAGCTCTAGTTTCCACGCAGGTGTTTTGTTTTGCTTTGCTTTCTTCTAAAAAAACCCCCCAACGTGTTCTTTAAAATAAATGTTTCATTTGCACAACCCATTCTATATTATACCCTAAGGAAGCTGAGAAGAAACTCTTCTTTGATGGCAAGGAAACATGGTTTGTCTGAAGTGCAATTACGATAGTTTAAGCTACTGCTAATTTGGAGTCTACCACTGTTGAAGAATGGGCAGATGTCCTCTTTTGTCCATATGCTCCTATATTTTATACACTGTTTGACGTCCATCAGGTTTCCAAATCTGTCCATTAAAAGTCCAGGAACATTATGGAGGCTGTGCTGGCAGCTGGTGTGTGTGTGTGTGTGAGAGAGAGAGAGAGAGAGAGAGAGTACTATACAGGCTGTTGCTGTATTTCCAGGACCACTTAAGTAATTATTGGGTGATTGTAATAATGAAAAATCATCAGGGAAAGTCTTGAGTGAGCAGACTCTTGAAGGCTTTTCCAAATGGTGAGGCTTTTGTTGGGTACTTGCTCTGCCTTATTCACCGAACTTTTAAGAGGAACCTGTACTTAAGCTGTGCCTGTTCTTAAAGCAAGTTCCCATTTTTTAAATGGAGGTTGTCATTGTCTCTCATTTCACAAATTAAAAGGGCAATTTTCCAAAAGGAAAAGGGGGGAGGGGTGAATCCACAGCTTAGGGACCAGGCCGTGCACCCCTTTGTCCCATCCTGCCCCCACAATATTGTTGTTGTTGGCATCCGTCTGTCTCGAGAGACAATGGAGTTCACCTCTGGGCGTGAAGTCAAACTTCTGGAGAATCACAGCGCCTGCTGTGGCTGTGACCTCTTCAGGGTACAAGCCTGGCCAGTGTGTATGGGAGGTCTTGGGTTGCCCAGATGACAATACCCCCATCTTAGCCACGCTGATGTAGTCCAAAGGAAAGCAGAGCAATACATTTGGCACCAGCTTGGCTGCACAATTTGCCAGAAGGAGGCAATATAGTCCACTGTATTGTTACAGACAGGAGGTGTGGTTGAGTGTTCCATTCTATAGTGTTTTCTATTAACTATAGTATTAAATTATAGCAATTATTTCTAAATATGCACCTATACATATAAATTAGTATATGCATTTTTATTTTTGGTGATGCATGTGGCCTGTCTACTTTGCTGAAACACACACACATACACACACACACACACACACACACAAATTAGGGTGTGTGTGTGTGTGTGTACTGCTACTTTAAAAGAAGGCAGGGAGCAGACTGGGGCTGTTTTGTTACAGGATTGAATTATTGTAGTAGTCTGTGTTTAGACCTCTGGTGAGCTGATATGAATGTTAAGTGTGATTTTCTGCATCTCCCTGGATTGGAGTACAGCAGATGAAGACCCGAAGGGAAAACCAGGCAGGTTCAAACTAGGGCTTATCCTGCTCTTGGGCGACAGAGGGAGGGAAGAAAAGTATTTCAGGTGGTTACGCATTTGTTTAAGGCCTACAAATCAATTTCCAGAATCAAGGTGGCAACCTAACTTGATTCAGTGTAGACCTAATTCATGCCCATTAGTTAAAGATAAATCAGAAAATGCTTGGGGGTTCTCATCCCAGTCAACGATAGCTTTCTGAGTCTGGTGGGCTGAAAGAGACTTTATGGAAATAGACAGCATTTTAAAAATATATATGATTTACTACATTTTATGGCCTGTTATGTCACTTACAACATGCCATCCTGTTCAGACAAGTTTAATGCTTTATCTTTACAGCCACTAGTTCATCTCAGCCTGTTACTGATCTGACACACTACATGTTGGCAGCTCTCTGTTTTTTCCTTAGATAGGTTTTTTTTATTTTATGAGTATAACAAACGTATATATGTTTTGATATTCTCTTCATAATCTCCCCACCCTTGGCCTGCAACAATTATTGCCCTTCTGGATGTAGACCTTCCTCTCATGTGCCTAGTCAGAATCCTTCCAATATCCTCTGAGATTATGAGGGAAAATACGATTGTCAGGCATCATCCCACCTTCTAGTTTCCAATATTAGTGTAAGCCCCAGGTCAAACTAAGATGATTCTAGCCAAACAGCTAATGCATGTTATCGTTCACAATGATATTCCTTAAGGCTACTCAGCCAAGTGCCACTCAGACATTTTATGAGTCTCCCGCTGCGTTTTGTTAAATGCTTCTCTTCTCAGAAACAAAGCTAGTTAGAATATCTAGATTTTGTTCATGGGCAGATTGCTACATTTAAAAGAAGATGTTAGCAAAGGAAATGAGTTCTCCGGCATTATCTATTAGAAATCTGCCATCGAGAATCTGAATATAATTTAATGCTGTCATTAGAACATGTCTAATGCCCTGTTTGGAACATGTCTTGTACCAAATCAGATCATTAGTCCATCCAGACTAGGGGAGCATGGCAGGTGAGGTGGCTGGATCAGGTGTGGCCACTAATGGAAGGGGAGGGACGCCAGATTATGATGTCACACAGGGCCCCACTGAAATTTGAGACACTAAAGTCCACCACTGTTCCATCTAGCTTAGTATTGTCTACACTGACTGACAGGGTCTTTCTATGGTTTCAGGCAGATGATGTTCTCAGCCCTACCTAAAGATGCTCAGGGTTAAACCTGGGACTTTTTGCCGGCAGAGCAGATATTCTACTATTGAGCTACACCCCACACATGATGTGAATTTTAATCTGCTTTAACATTAAACTTCTTGTATGTTTTAATGAATTGTAATTTCCCCTGGTTTTATAGTGTTATCTTTTTATAAACCGCCTTGCTGTTTCATACCATGAAGTGAGGCATAAATTATATGAAGTAAATAAAAAATAAATCCACCAAATGCATGGAAGGGGGAGCATTGCCAGGCTTAAGAGCCTGGCCCAACAATGCCATGCCCAATTAACCCACAGACCCCTGTGCATTGGAAGGAAGCTCTAAAACAGGCATAGGCAAACTCGGCCCTCCAGATGTTTTGGGACTACAACTCCCATCATCCCTGACCACTGGTCCTGTTAGCTAGGGATGGTGGGAGCTGTAGTCCCAAAACAGCAGCCTATGCCTGCTCTGAAAGAGGCACTTCTGAGTTTGCTCCTGCCAACCCTTCCAGTTACTTGGTGGGGCCAGTGAGACACATCAATCTCAGCTGGTTAAGTTGCTCCTGACTGTCATGTTTACTGCATACAAGAAGACAACTAAACAGGGCCATAGGCAACATTGCTTCCATCATATCATCCATAAAGGATATTAATCATATCTCACAATCCCAGAACGCTAGCAGTGTACACCCACTAGTGCATTAGCATTAGGCTTCTTAAATGTTAGTTTCTTATACTACACGACAAACCACTTTTAAAACTATGGGGCAGAGAATCCAAAGTAGTTTGTCACAGGGCATTATGTCTCTTGTCCAGTTTGGGAAAGGCAATCCTGTTGAAGACACCTAAGAAAACTTCTGTTGCCCTTGGATACATTTGAAGTAATTGCTGGACCATCGAGCTAGTCTCACCCAAAGTGACAGAGTCACCCACTTCCTGCTTGAAGAGGCACATACCTGTAGTTGAGGTAGCTCACAGCAAGGCAGATCCAGGTCTAAGATAGTAAGTTATTGTGGTCCCCGCTCCCTCTCCCCAGTTCAATACTTCAATAGTTAATGAAGTATTTGTTCTTAACTGGCTTCTTCTTTAAGAAGATAATACAGTAGCTCTATGGATTGTGGACATTGTTAAATAATCAGTTGCTACAGAGGGCCACTAGATAAATGAGTTTCAGAAGTATTCTGTTCTGTAGTAGCAAGATTTATACACATGGGCTTAGGTACATCAAATGATTGCTAAATTTAACAAGGATAAGAAATGTAGTATAAAAAAGACAACATTGGCAACTTTATGGCATGTAGGGCCCTTGAGGAGGGGCATAATCATTCACCTACATAAATGTGACTTTCTGAAAATATGACCAAACTAAATGCATAAGAATGAGTTCGCTATTAACATGGGTTATATTTTTTAACTATTGTATTATTAAAATGTACTTTTTCATTTCTAATTAATGATTTATGTGTACATAGAAGTAAAAATGAAAACACCTCCAATTGAAAGTAAACTCTCTTTGAAGGAACAAAAGGAATGAAAATTCAAAGATTTTCATAAAACATTCATAAAATTCACACATATTTTCTTTGACACTTCTGTTGCAAAAATAAAAATTAAATTAACTTTTCATAATCTACATCCTCCAATGCGGAACTTTTAGTCACTAAAATTTCTGAACTCATTAAATGCTCTAGAGATATAGTAGAACATAAGTAATTTTTAGCTTTTTTAAGTGTGTTGAACAATCTTTCACTGATATAAGTCTTCATTTGATATAAGTAATGTTAAAAAAAGAAAAGAATTGCCACCGTATTTGGAAATGGAGCACTCAGGCCTCCAATAATGAACTTGTTAAGTACAGTGGGGTACTAAGGCACAATGCCATTAGGATGGAGCAGATCTGTGGGCTCAACCAGCATTTAAGCCCTCTGCCATACTTTGGACCCAGCCCAAAGTAGACTTAGACTCAGACTTAGACTCAGCCCAAGTCTAAGACTCAGACTTAGACTCAGCCCAAAGTAGCCCTGCTCCTCCATGGAGTTTGGATCTGGTGTCCTTTACATTGGCATAACTTAAGCCCTCCTCCCATACTTAGGATTACTCCTTTGGTCATACCCATTAATTTCCTCAACCCTTAACTGTTTCACAATTATGAACCACAGGTGTTTCAACATCTGCTTTCTGTAATGTGGTAGTGAAAGCAGAGGACTCTCTCTCTCTCTTCCTTCCCCATTTTTGCAGAGCAATAACAGTTCACATATCAAGGTGAATTTACCTAATTTACAATTTCCAAAATAATATGTGAACTGAAACACGGGCATCTTTTGAAATTCACACTCCTCCAGATTTTGCAGTGCTGTTCTCTAGCCAAGTAATATGTGCAAAAATGCAAATACTGGGCCAAGGTGTGTGTAAAATGAATATATTGGTGGGAAATGTCGTATATTAGAGAAAATATAAATATTAGGCGAAATGTGCTTTGCAAAAATCTGTATTTTAGGCAAACTTGCATACAAAAAGTGTATAAGGAGAAATTGACACAAAAAGGCTGATTCATTTTCATGCACGCTTCTCTTTTAAAAAAAAAAACTTTGCAAAGTGATACAGAAATGTGGAGAACTGAACTTAAGAAAGGAAAAAAATGAGAAACTGGGAGAAGCCAAAGGTGGACAAGATTAAGTGGCAAGTCCTAGTTACTGCTGCAAGTCTTCCCATGGGGCAAACTGGGGATGCAGAATGTGGTTCTTAGTAGGGTAGAAAAAAAATCTTTGAGAGATGAGGAACTCTGGGTCTTTAGAATTTGTAAATAGGTGAGCACAATTGAATTCATTCCTGAATAAGCATACAATAAACACAATTGCAAGGAATTAGATTTTGACTAAGCTTTAGGAGAAGTATTTCAGCAGTGGAACTGACTGCCTCAGTATGTGGTAGGCTTTCCTTCGCTAGTGGTATTTAAGGAGAGGCTGGATTGGTATATCTCAGGGATGCTGCAACCTGCTCTGTGGATTATTCATTGAGCTTCCAAAGTCCCTTTCAGATCTACAGCTATGTGCCTATGGTCAGACTGTAGTCTTGGGCATACATTCTTAGGAGTAAGTCCTATGTAATTAGTAAGTTCTACTTTAAAGTAAACATAGAGAGAGTTAAGTTGCAAATTCCATGAAATTTGACACAGGATTTGTGAAAAACCCAGGGGAAAAACAACAACAGGTTGCTTGGTTTTTGAACATTTTAAATTATAGTGTGGATTACAGAATTCAAAATATGCATGCAGGAAACAAAATTGGATGCTTGCTAACATGGGATTTTAAGGTCATGACAATCTACGCTGGCATAATTGCCTGATTGGCTGGTTCTATCAATCTCATTTTGACAGAGCAAGCCCCTTGCCTTGCTTTCCAGGACTTGCTCAAGGATCTTTCTGCTCGAGCAAGATACGGGCAAGGTGGAGGTAAGAGCCATCTGTATGAAGCAGGGATACAAACAAGGGCCTTTCCTCGCCTTCATTATGTAAATAAGCCCCACAAATCTTCAAGAAATGAGGTGTTATTATCAATCAGACATGAAATGTTTGCTGCTGTGTGGGAAGAGGAAATTGCCGGCAGACTATCTAGGATAGGCTGGAGGCAATTTCCCCATGTAAGATTTTGAAATAAAGGGCATTGAGTGCCATATATTTATAAAACCTTGGTTATGAAAGCAGGGAGGTGATGTGGTATTAAGGGCACATGAATGTTGGATATTTGAATCGTGTTCAGACTGCTTGCTTGCTTGCTTGCTTGCTTGCTTGCCTGCCTGCCTGGACTTCTGCTCAGCTGTAAAGAGAACCTTTCCATACAGCAGGGATTGGGCACACTGGCTCTCCAGATTATGTTGGACCATCTTGCCAACCATTGACCATGCTGGGGCTGAAGGCAGCTGGGGGCAGGGGGCACAGATTTCTCATACTATCCATATAGGAGATGTAAATGTATTCCCATTCTGCCCCAAGCATACCGGCTTAAGCTTTCCTACCCCTGGTCTAGGGAACAGAGTGTGGGAAAATTCAAATGCTTTCTCAGCTGTGCACCTCACCAAATCCATGGTTTTGAAGCTAGTCTTTCAACCAGAAAAGTGCAGTCATTGAATTTAGAAGCTTGGGGGGGTATTGGTCATTGACTGTCATAAAACAACTTGTACTTAATCTTTCAACCTAACATCTCACAGGGCTGTGGTGATAATAAAATGAGGCAATTGCTTGTATGCTGTTGAAGAGTCATTTCTTTTTGTCCCAACCCAATGTGTGCATCAAAAGCAATGAGGGGAGACTTTCTGCAGAAAATATTTCCTTGGTAAAAAGTGGCCAATGGAACTCAAGGGTGTAACACAGAATCCACATTTAATTAGGCTTTAACTGGTAAAAGAATATTAATTTCCAATTGTTGTTTCATCTCACAGATGAAGAAACTTCGCATGGACCTATTTTTATTCAAGAGCCATTTGATGTCATTTACTCAGTGAGTTCTGAAGATCCAGAAGTAATTTTGAACTGTACAGCTAAAGGACATCCTTTGCCAATCTACAGGTAAGGTTTTTGTTTTTCAACTGTTACCATTTTGAATGGCTTTGAGAAGAGGTTAATGGAATATCACTCAGCTCTACAATTTTTCAAATGAAGACTCAGCAGCAAAAATGTAAGAAATGAACATTGATGTGGTGACAGACAAAAAGAAAGAAGGCTGAACCGCTTAGTTTTAATCACAATAGGCGTTTGTGATGGGAACAAGGAATTCCTGTCATAAATTCTGCATGCAAAAACTCTCTATGCATCATCCCCATTCCTTCTCTCTCATCTCTTACTCTTTAGCTTCGTTTCTCTCTCTGTAGAAAAGCATTATTTGATATGTTCATTTAACAGTAGTGAAGTGATAATGACAAGGCCCATTTACAACATCAAGCTAAATTTTCATAAGTTATTTTAAATTCCATTTTGGTGTTCCACAAAATAACAAAAACTTACTTTAAAACTTAAGTACAGGTATAATTGGCTATGAGTCAAATAAGCCAAGATGTGAAATACAGGGTTTATGGGATGTGGCTTCAGGGTTTTCCCCCCAGCAATGCAGGGTGGGGCGGAGGGAACACCTTCATGAAAAAATGAAGGGAAAGGTTTGGACTATCTTTTTAAAATCAAGTGCCAAGTCCCCGGCCCAAACCCACAACCTAGTTAGAAAGCAATTCCAAAAAGAAATGTAGGAGGTCTCAGGGACCAGGAGTCTGAAGCGGAAGAGAACGCAGACCCAGGTCCAGATGAACTGCCACAAGATGAACCTGCAGAGCCACTGGCCCACCTGCTGGGCTCAAGGATGTGGCACTGCTTTTTATGACTCCCAACACTCCACTGCAGAAGACCCAGGTAGATCTGAGCCTGCCCCACTGTTGTCACAGTAGGAGATTACCAGAAAAGGCTGGGCTTTGCTGCTGACAACAAGGCTGTACCACCTCCTGTTCCTTTCAACTTCAGAACACTGTGTTCCTAGAGCACTGCCTGAATCCTGCCTGGCACTTAGTTTGGGCTGGGCATTGATTGAGGGAGCAGGGCAGCAGTGACACCAGCCCTACAGGGTTCCTTCAGAGTCCCAAATCTGCTGTCTTTACTCCAGGGGAAAGCTGGTGAATGCCTTATTCCCTTAGCAAGGAAGCCTGGAACTTTTCTAACTATTAGGACCCCTGCCAAAAGCCAGGGAATATTAACTAAGTTAAGTTGCCCTACCACCTCAAAGCACTTTATCAAAGCTATGTGGTTTCCTCACTCCAAGCTTTGCCCAACTATTCAATCCCTCCCTACTGCCTCACACACTGCCATTATTTTATATTTTATATTATTTTATATTATTATTTTATATTATTTTATATTTTATATTCCTGCCTATCTGAATTGGTTCCCCCAGTCGATAATTCCAACCAATTAAACCATCAAACATTAAAAAACTTCCTATACAGGGCTGCCATGAGATGTCTTCTAAAGATCAGCTGGTTGTTTATTTCCTTGACTTCTGATGGGAGGGAGTTCCACAGGGCAGGCATGACTACTGAAAAGGCCCTCTGCCGTTGCTGGTGACACGGAGCTGGTGATGAAGCTTCCCTCTGGAACAATCACTGCTGCTGCTGCTGACTTTTTCTCTCAGCCTGTCTGCCTCACTATATGCTGAAGAAGTTTAGGTATCCATCAGCTTCACTCATCAGTACCTGATTCCACCTCCAACTCAGCTGTGCTCATTTCAAACTGGTACAGGAGTTGAGCAGTGCAGCCATTGGGTCTGACCATCACCAACCCCTGACACCGTAATTTTAAACTTTGGATGGGAAAGCCAAAACCTCCTAGGATTACTACTAGGTTTACATGCATGCAGTAGAATCCCTCAGAATACGCAGAAAGTGTTACCGGTATATTGGGAAGTTCCATCCCACTATGTTTTTGCAGAGTGAGGATGAAAGTTTGTTTTCTGTGGTGACACTATACATTTAAGGAAAGCCTATTGACTGCAGTAATAATTTTTTTGCAACTTCATTTCAAAAACCCATAATGCTTAACGACCTTACTACAAAAAAATATGGCACTGAAGTGAGCACAGAGAGAATGAGTAAAAATGAATCATTAAATCCTGCATTGTACAACAAACTACAGAATAAAAGGGCTGACTAGAATGAAAACAAAACAGAAGACAAACTATAAGCATAAAGTACTGTATATATTATTACATATGAGAACTCTGCAAAAAAAAATGTTCTCAGTCAAACTTGGCCTTTATGGGTGCAATCCACATCCTGTTAAGTTAATAGATTGCTATTTCACCACATACCAAAGACAGTTACAGGTCAACTTAGCTGGCTGAAGTCTTTTTTTCTATTGTACAAATGGGATTTGGGTGCAGAGAGCATTTTGAAGGGAAGAAAATTTTCCTGCCCCGGCCACAAATTATGCTGCATGAAAAAACAACAAATTTCCTTCCAATTTGGGTGTATGAATCCACATGCCCACACCACCCATGAATTGGAGAAACTATTATTGTGGTGAATTTCTTCTGTGCCACAAAACAAAAGGGCAAAAAGCAGGGATCACATAGTTGAGGTACTCAACCTGAAGTGCAACTGGCATGCTTACTCAAACAGACTTTTCAGGGATATTGACTTAATGTATGACTCCTATTCTGGCAGTACTCTCCTGCTGTATTGGGGTTTATTTTGGCACATTTTTAAATTGTTTTAATGATTTGGGTTTAATTGTATTTTACTGACCCTTGCAACCTACACATAAATAAAGTTCCCCTTCTTCTCAGTCTGGACCCGTTTCATATTGGGATTCAAAATGGCTGTTTATACGCCATACATATAAATCACACAACTCCCTCCCCCAACCAAGAATCCTGGGAACTGTTAAGCATGCTGGGAGCTTGGCATTGTGCAGGGTGAAGTATCATTCCCAGGTATCTTTGGGGAATTCATGTACTTTAAACGTATAGTGTGTGCTTAGCTTAAGTCTCCTCAACCACCTCAAGCTAGCCAGCCTTCCCTCCTTGTCCTGCCACCCCATTCCCTCAGCCCCCAACTCATCTGATGGTGGAGTGGGGCAGTAGTCATGATGGCAAGGTTGCATGGTGCAGATCCAGGCACCCTGTAAAATTATTTTGTAACCATTATTATTATCTAGTAGTGCCATGGGCACACTCCTGTTTGCAGCTTTCTAGGTGTAAATGAATTAAAGAAGCCTTGCATGAAGGCATCCAGAGATACTTTTTTTACTGCCCTTGGCCACTGTTGATCTACCACCCTCAGGTAACTGTATAAGGAAAAGGTATTAGGAAAGGGTTTGGGCAGGGAAGGAGGACCTATGGCCCTCCAGAATTTGCTGGACTATATCTCTCATCATCCCTGTCCAGTGCCCAAGTTGGCTAAGGGTTGATATGAGTGGGAATCCAGCAACAATCTGGAGGCTCACAGGTCCCCCAATTCTGATTTAAGGGTTCACTGGGAATTGGGGAAACATATAGGAGGCAATAGATGGGTGTTTTGATTCCTTCATGCACCTGGTAACATTATCAGAAAAGGGGAAGGGTTTCAAAATTTGATATTTGGCTAAAGAGAATCTGTCTATTTCCAGTTTTTTGAGATAACACCCTGCCCCCAAGTCCAATTCTGAATCTAGCAGAAGGCAATTCATCTCATCCATCACTAAAAATAATATTTTTTTGTGAGCAAACTGCATAAACTACATTTTATTCTTCAATACCAACCATCCATTCAGTTTAACAAGCTGAGCATCTCTCATCAGAGTGATTCTAAAGCTATTTCAATTTTGTGCTATGAAATGCAGCACTGAGGCCTGCACTGAGGCTTGGAAAGATTGTAGGATCTTGTTATTGGTATGCATCCTCTGCTATGTTTTCACCTGTTTTAAATTTTAGATTGCAAGCTTCTCTGGGCAAGGATGTGTCTTCTTGTACTATGTAGAGCACCATGCAGAGTATTGGTGGTATATACATTTTATATTCCATATTTAAACTTCAGGGGAAAGTCTGCCATTTTGTAGCTAAACTGGCGATAGCCATGCACAAGGGAGAGAAACTGGCATCCTCAAAAAGAAAACCCTAATGCAAGGAATTTCCTCCTTTACTGCAACCTCACCAGTCCCAATATAAGATGTTGGGGACTGAACTTTGCACCTTCAGCATGCAATGCAGATATGAGACATAGGGAGATAAAAAGGGTACAGAAATAGCCATCTCATTGTCTCAATAGGTCGTTTCCAGGTTTGCACTGAGAAGTTATTTTAAATTTCTCCTGGAATAGAAACGTGAAGACTTGTATAGATATAGAAATCAATAGAAAAATCCAAGACTTTAATGTAGCTGAGTACTCTGCACCTACCCACAATAAACAAACAAACCAAGAGGTAACAACAGTGCTTTTTTTCTTTTCTAAAAAATGTTTAGGGGTACTCTCATTTTCCTACTCATATTGAAATACTACCCCTCAATGAGGCCAAACTTAGATTCATAAAATGTTTAGGGGTATGTGTCCCCCCAGAAAAAAAGCACTGAGTAACAGCAAATTAATGAATTCTTCTTCTTTCATAGTCAGTTCTTGTTTAGTGTGAAACATTTTAGAACATATATACACACACAAAACCCACCACCAAACATATTGGCACAAATTTCACAACAATGAAGTTCATTCTTCACATTATGCATTGGAATTGCCTGTGGTCCTGAGTGAGAGCCCTGCTTTGTGGTTCACACTGAATGCTGTAGGTCAGGCTCTGAGTGGTTTATGACAAGCCTGCAGTGTTGTCAAGCAGCACTGGAATTTCAACAGAAGCTGAAAAACTACAATAGTGCAATTGTATGTTTTGATTTTACCCCACATCCCAATTGCCGCTTGGGCTGAGAGAGCAATATACAACAACCCGGCAGTGGAGTTCACTCTTACATACCTATTGCAGTTTGAATAACTGTGCTGAGAGCCAGCAGCTTACAGCTGCCCTGCAATATCAGGCAGTCGGCTGCATGCATTTCGTGCTTTCTGGTTCCAGTTACAGATAGGTAGCCGTGTTGGTCTGCCATAGTCAAAACAAAAACAAAAATTCCTTCCAGTAGCACCTTAAAGACCAACTAAGTTAGTTCTTGGTATGAGCTTTCGTGTGCATGCACACTTCTTCAGATACACTGAAACAGTGTATTTGACATGCTTTCTGGTGACACCTTTAAAAGTTCAAAAAGTAAAAAATAAAATTGGCTCATGAAGTAAGACCCAAGTTAGAGGAGGAACTTCTATCTTTGCTATTAATTTGTGTTCTATCAACCCCAATAGTCAGAAGCTCAGGTAGGAAAAAAACAACACCTATCACACCAGGGGTTCATCGTTCCATGTTGTTGTTGGGGCCCACTTGTGATAAATAATAATTTCTGGGGAAAGTAAACACTCCTCCTGGCATATCTTTTAAACATAGCCTAAACCAACCATGTATATGGATTTGAAACTGAAATTTGTGGGACTTTAGGATTCTATGACAGAAATGAGGAACACCAATAGATTCAAGATGAGTCAGAACAGTTTATTAAAAGAGAATGTAGCCATGATAATAATAGCTTTTAAAAAGGTTTAATTATAAACATAAGGTAAAGGGGCCCCTGACCATTAGGTCCAGTCGTGGCCAACTCTGGGGTTGCGGCACTCATCTCGCTTTTTGGCCGAGGGAGCCGGCGTACAGCTTCCGGGTCATGTGGCCAGCATGACTAAGCCGCTTCTGGCGAACCAGAGCAGCGCACGGAAACGTCGTTTACCTTCCCACCGGAGCAGTACCTATTTATCTACTTGCACTTTGACATGCTTTCGAACTGCTAGGTTGGCAGGAGCAGGGACCGAGCAACGGGAGCTCACCCCGTTGCGGGGATTCGAACTGCCAACCTTCTGATTGGCAAGTCCTAGGCTCTGTGGTTTAACCCACAGCGCCATCCGCGTCCCTTCAAATTATAAACATACAAAGACCAAAAATGACATATTCCATATTCCACTCTAATATTCATCAAATGTATAATTTATTTCTAAATCATCAAGCCTTAAATGCGTAACTTTAATGCAATGTATTAAAATATAAATATATCCTCTAATATATATATATTTAATATTGTTTGTATACCATAAATTATTCATCATAATAGTAATGAAAAGGTTTTTAATTATACTAGTTGATGTTCTTGTTTCATATATTTAATAATGGGAGATGATAAGGTTCTCAAATTGTTCTTTGTTTACCTTTCCTTAAGTGTACCATTTCTGTTAATTTGCTCATCGTGGCAAGATATCAAACTGCATTCTTGTTGTATTGGGACTATTGGAACACTCCATTTAGATGCTCTGAAATCGTTTTCAATTTTTTTGCTTTGCTTTTGGTAGCAGTTAATAGAACCCCAAAATAAATTTCATTGCTCTGATGTTACATTTTTTAAAGTTATCCTAGAAGAATATCATATGTATGTAGTATTCAACCATTTCTCAATGATCGGTTCTGAAAAATTCTATAACTTCTCACGTGTCCATCAAATGTCAGTTTTAAACATTTCTTTCCAATAAAACTGAACATTGTTCATTGTCTAATTTTAAATTGTATTATAAACTTGAGCAAACTGGACTTTCTACTAGATTTAGGCCAATGTCCCTCTAATTGTTCAAAGTATCCAGTTGCCTCATGTCTGGTTTATGTTCTTTCTAAAGCACAGTTTGCACAAATAAAAGTAAGAAAGCTATACATTAGCATTTAAAAATCATGTCTAAAATAATTAAACTATACTGAATTACTCTTGAGCTAAGAATTAACTGAAATCGTTTCCATTTCTTGTTTTGTTTTTAATCTTAAGTAATTCACCGGAGTATGCATGATATGATTAAACCTCACCTGGCAATCATAGGCATCCATTAATAGCTTTCCTTCATTGATTGAAACATATTAATTAAGAAAAGGCCCTAACCAGGAGCTCCTTCCCTGATCTATATGCACAGTTTAATAATAATCATACTGTGTGATTAGAATGATTATGGGGGACACTGTGAAAAATTCATTTGCCGCGAATAAGCCAACAACTTTGCATCTGTGTTGAGAAACAATTATAGACCTTAATTGGGAGCCCATGTAATGATGACAGCAGTTATTTCAGTGATTGATTCTGAAATTAAAGTGAGCTGGCAAATTAAACACCAGTACATCCAGAGCTAGAAAACTGAGAACAAGTTTTGGGTCCAGGGCATGTTAATTGCACATATATTGAAATAAATGGGGAGAGGAGTCAAAATGATCAGCAACTGCAGCCAACTATTACAATACAGTGGTACCTCTGGTTACGAACTTAATTCATTCTGGAGGTCCGTTCTTAACCTGAAACCATTCTTAACCTGAGGTACCACTTTAGCTAAAGGGGGCCTCCCACTGCCGCTGCTGCGCAATTTCTGTTCTCATCTTGAGGTAAATTTCTTAACCCCGAGGTACTACTTTCGGGTTAGCGGCGTCTGTAACCCAAAGTGTTTGTAACCTGAAGTGTTTGTAACCCAAGGTACCACTGTACTGATGTGCTGTAGATACCTTATGACTGCTTGATGCTCCAACATTCGTAAATCAGTAGGGGTTTCCAGTTTCACAGTAGATTAGAGAGTGGTGGTTTTTATGAGGTCATATATCCCAGCAATTTTGTACTCGCTGTTGACCAGCTCAGACCATTTCCTTCATGAGTGATGTTTACGGACAACAATGCATTCTAAGCTACAAAAATGGTGAGGAGCGAACATTTAATTCAGGTTTGTTTCTAGTGGAATAAATCCAGGTAAAACAGAAGTGATGGCGGAACTAATACAACCAGGCTACAGACATTCATTGACATTCCAAGGTTTCAGGAGGGGAATTCGGAAAGACTTATTTAGTGTACCTCTCCTCGTCTCTTTTTTTTGCCACTGTCAGAAAAGGAGAAACACCAGTGAGCTTCCTGCTGTAGTGGGGGCCTCTCAGTAGGTGGCCAACCATGCCCAATCCTAATACTGCTCCAACCTGCAATAGAGCAGGGCTCCAATTACATGGAAGAGCTGGAGGAGGGATCTGATCTCCCTTACATTTTGTGACAGGTCATTTAGCTACCAATACTAGAAGGCTACAGTTCTGTGTGCCTGTGAGAGTTGGTTGAGATGGGGAAGAATTTGTGTGGTTATCATTAATGGTCTATGGAAGCTAGGGATGCACCTATTCCTGGACCCTTTTTAATTATGTGTGGCCCTAATCTCTGTCTTGTATAGTGTGACAGTGGATGATGATACTAGCAGGGAGGACAGGTAGCAAGGAGTTGTGAAGATGATGCCTCAGTTTCAGAGGTGATAGACAGAGGAAATTATACTTGGAGTGGAGTGGCTGACCTCCATCTGGGGCAGAGACCTAGATATTTGATCCATATCCCCATTTCAGCCCTCCTACTCTCCCAGAAGTTTCTGGTATCTTACCTGTTGATCCCTTTGGTTTGGTGTTATTGAATGTCAGGTCAGTCCGTAATGAGATCATTCTCATCCATGACTTGGTTGTGGATGAAGGGGCTGACGTGATGTGTATTACCAAGACTTAGGTGGGTAAACTGGGTGTCCATCAGCCTGTGCCCAACTGGGTACTCTGTGCAGCACCAGACTAGAACGGGGAGTCAAGTGTGGTGGGGTGTTGCTATTGTCCATAGAAGCACTATTTCTGCTACCAGAAAAGCTTTTGATATTGGACTGGGTTTAGCAGGTCTGCACTTGATGTTGGACCAGATTAAGGAAACAGTTGTTCTATCAACCACTCTGTGGCTCAGCAGAGCACTCTCTTTCTGATGGAGCTAGCTGAAGTGGTCTCTGGTATAGTGTTGGAAGACAACAGGATGATCAGAAATAATAATACCCAGGTCAGAAGCTACACTGGCCATGCATAGTTGTTTGGAGCATTGTGTCTGTGAATGTCAGCGGTGCTAGGAATGTGGTTTTACATAAGTGATGAGAATTCTGTTTTGCTACAACAAATGGTTAATCCACAGGACATTTTTGTTCTTGTGGAAAATATGATTATCTATGAAACACAATTTATTTTGGCATTTGTAAATAGCTGTGATATGTTGCAGACACGATTCATTTTCTCTCTAACGGGCTAACAGAGACAAATCATGTTTTAAAATAACAGTGTTATCATTATTACATTATCAATCTCAAACTAGTGGTATAAAAACATTCCTTTTCTGCTTTCTTCTTGCCCTTTGAAGTATAATTTGTTCTGATTTATATCTCTGAAATCATTGCTATAAGCAAATTTATTACATCACTGGCAAAGACTGTAAAATATTTCTAGGTACCTTTTATAGTAAGAAAAGGATGTAGTTGTGCCATCCTCCTATTGCATTTGAATGTATAACTTCGTATGTATGAATAAGTTATAATTATTTTTTGTAGACATTTGGATGCTTGCCTAGGATACACCATTAAAGAGAGAGGATTTTTCAAACAGTAAAATTTACAGGGGAATTTACAAGATGGATATAAAAACCAGTCTGCTGTGAAATATGGTATGATATTCTAATATTTTAACCATGGTTTTATTGTTGCAGGTAAGCTACAGCACACTATTTAAAAAAGAAACCTGAATAGCCTCCGTAAATTATAAGTATAATTTGATTTTTTTCCCTCAAAGGTGGAAGCAAAATGGCACAGATATTGATCTCACCATGAGTTATCACTACAGGCTGCTTGGAGGCAGCTTGGCAATCAATAACCCACATAAAAAACAGGATATTGGAACATACCAGTGTTTGGTCACAAATTCGTTTGGAACAATTCTGAGCAGGAAAGCAAAACTCCAGTTTGCATGTAAGTTGCATGGATATTTTATTTCCTCATCAATTTTATTTTTGCAAACAATGTATTAGGCAATTAAAACATCAATGAAATTTGCTATGAAATGATTGAACTTGCTCATCTTTCCCTTTTCATGCTGAATTCCAATATCTTTCCCCAGTAAACAGCAATAATGAGACAGATATACTGGTCCTTGCAACACACAACAATTATCTACAATCGAGGGAAAGGTCAAGAAAGATGAACACAATTAGGTTTTGCTTAATAGAGCTGTTGCTATTCCCTCACCCCACCCCCACCCCCTGGGATGCCTTTTTTCATGGTCCAATTGCTATTTGTAAGATACCTGCTCCTCACCCCTCTCTAGGTTGGAAAATGAAGTAATCACAAAAGTATAATGATGTCCAGCAGAGTCACAGAAATGTCACACATGGTAATTACCTTACTGACATTTAGTTGCATTAACAGGAATACACACCTCCGCACATTTGCTTTGTAATTGGCGTGCCATTGTTGCCTGCACCTAAAATATGTAGCTGTCCTTTAAGCACAGGTGTATGTGTGCCCACGCATAGTGAAAGCAATAATAAAATCCAGTAGACCACACTCACGCACGCACGCAAACACAGAGAGAGATGGAAAAGATAGAAGAAATTTATGCAGCCACATTCTTCCCTACACCAGAGAAGTATAAGCATATCTAGGTATAAGTATAAGCCAGGGAAGTCAAATAGTGCTCCTGAGTTTCTGTTTCATGAACAGAACAAGGCACTGTTCACGAAAGGAGAGCTTTGCTCATGGACGAACCTGTTCTACTTAGAGGACACGTTAGTGTATGGAGCTCTTCCCTGAATAGAAGGCTATTGTGTTCATGGGGGGGGCAAACGTCTGATCCAAGCCATCAGCAGCAATCCAGCCAGAGAGCCTCATCTATCAAATTGGGCACTCCCCCCACTGTAGAAGCTTGAGACTGCAATTCTAAACACATTCAGAAGGGTGAAAGCCCCACTGAACTCAGTCGCTTATGAGAAAACAACACATTGGACCGATCTGTTAGGGTTCTCCGCCGCGTACAGCTCTAGATCACAGCCCTTGCCTTTTTATTCTTGCATCTCTTGTGAGAGCAGCTCTTCTTCAAAAAGCAGCTTGGAGAAAGTTGCACGTCCCCCACCCCCACCCCGCCGCCACCTCCCTGCCATCCTCCTTTCGTCGTCCTCCATCTGGGCTGGCTGCCGCACTAAGAGAGCAATTGTTTTTAATGCTCATTAATAAAATATACTTGGAAAGGCAGCCTCGTGGAGCTGTTTCAGACATCGGTGCTGGTATTAATTATTAATCCTTTTCTGTTCCTATTACAAATTGCCTGTCACAGAGGTCATAGAAAGGAGGCTGTAGAAACGGTGATGGTTCACAGACTTGTGCGTGTGTGCAAAGGTGGTCATTCCTGTCTCTTTTTGCCATGGTCTTAAGCCATTTTTCTTCTGACTGTTCAAAGGTAAAAGCAAACTGACTGATGGAAATGGCTATCAAAGTAGGACTGGAACCATCAGGACATGAAGTGCTCGGCAAACAGTCTGCTTTAATGCTCTCTGTGGAACCAGCACAGAATGAACTTCTCTACCCCCGACTCTGTGTTATCCCTTGTAGGGAAACGTACTGTCATAATTCACACTATGACTCGTGTTGTTCAGCATTATGGCTCGTTTGTGGAAAGCTGGTCAGGGGGACGTCAATTCCTGTGGAGACTATAATGTGTAGCCCACTTCAAAGTATTCAAGTGGTGATAAATTTGTATTCAGCCACTTACTCGAGAGTGAGTGTATTTATATGTGGTTGTTGGTGGTGGTGGTTTCAGTCATCCTGGGTTAGGAAGCAGGCTTCTTTTTAAACATGTGCCATGAGAAAAAGGAAAAACCTCAAGCTGGCAAGAAGCTGAAAGGTTTCTTATTATGAAAGAGATTTATATGCATTTTATCAATGCATTTTGAGAAATCCTTGGGTTTGTTTTGACATATGCAATATGAGACTGAATGACTTAGTCCAAATGGGAGTCCACAATGCATTGTATAAGGGGAAACTCTTGCAGCAGCATGTACATGAGTCAAAACTGCATATAAAAATGTGTTTATTAGGAGAAATTTGCATGCTGATGATTTTTTTTGTTAATTTTTTTTAAAAAAAACACACACTAGACAAACACGATTTTCTTCAAAATGTGAAGAACTGAATTTAAGATTGGAAAAATGAGAAACCTAGAGATCAAAATTGTCAGATCTTCCCATCCCTTCTCCTAGACAGAGGGTCTTTTCTGTAGCAGTACCCCAGTTGTAGATCTGTGATCTTGGAGACATTTAGCTGGCATATTTATTACTTTTAAAAATTATTATTATTATTGTTATTGTTATTATTAAACTTATACCCTGCCCATATTACTGGATTGCCCCAGCCACTTTTTGCGGCTTTCTAAAATCTTTTAAAAGTAATCAATATTGCCCCATCATAAAACTTAAACCCAAACCAAAACCTGGTACTTCTATTGCTTACCTGCACTGATTTGCTTTCAGTTCATTTATTTGTAATTATTTATTTTACTTATTTAATATATTTATATCCTGCCTTATATCCTGAGAGCCAGTGTGGTGTAGTGGTTAAGAGCAGTAGTCTCGTAATCTGGGGAACCGGGTTCGTGTCTCCGCTCCTCCACATGCAGCTGCTGGGTGACCTTGGGCTAGTCACACTTCTCTGAAGTCTCTCAGCCCCACTCACCTCACAGAGTGTTTGTTGTGGGGGAGGAAGGGAAAGGAGAATGTTAGCCGCTTTGAGACTCCTTAAAGGGAGTGAAAGGCGGGATATCAAATCCAAACTCTTCTTCTTTCTCCCAAGTCAGAATTCAAGGCAACTTCCAACATTTAAAAGCACCAATTATAGAATACAGAAGAATAAAAATAAACTCGTTATAAGCAATAATTAAAACAACAACATCACAACATAGTTGAAACCAGCAATTAAAATACAATTTGTCTTGACAGCATCATCTGTGCCTATGTTTCCAAAGCCTCTCTGAACAGGAAGTTCTTAGCCTGCTGTCAGAAAGAAAACAAAGAGGGAACCATTTTAACCACTCTGCTCATTCATTCTTGGTACTGCCATGTTGCTTTAAGGGCTCTTACAGAGCCATGGTTATAGGGATAATTATATATACTCTGAATATGGCTTACTTGGTTATAACCCATACATTCCGTGAGCAAAAAGCTTATTCACTTTTGTGGATCCAGGTTCCATCTTGAGCTAGTATGGGGAGGAGAGAAGTGACACATAAATAGAGAGGATCAATTATAAGCAAAGGAAAAACAAAATTTTATGCAGCTCTTTGTCTGTTTATCTGTCTGTCTGTCTCTGATAAGGAAAGAAGCCTTGGACTCATTGTGAAAATTTGCTGTTCATACCAGACAACATTCAATTATCTGCAGTTTGGTCCCCTCGGTTAAGGAAATCCAAGGCGATGATCCATGAAACTCTCATGTACTGTAGGCTTTAAGCCAATGGACTAGAAAGAACTGATATTAGTTTAGATAAAAGGCACAGAAGGAAGGACTTACTAATGTTTTTTGAATCATAAGAAGCCTGGTAAAAGTATAGCTTGGAGCTAATTTCAAGTACTAGTTCCTAAACTGTTGGTTAGCAAAAGCCAGGATCACAGTAACTGTCCCCTGCAGTGCAATAATGTTCAAATGCCATATAAATATATGGGCACATTGATCCCTTGCGCTGGATTAAATGATATCATCTGTGGCAGAGTCTAAGCTTTCTTAATAATCTTTATGGTCACAAGATCAAGAGAATTTATAGATGACAACTGTAGACGTTCTGCAACTAGATGTAAACTGCACCATTCAGAGCAAAATCTTCGGGTCTGCATATCTAAGAAGCTTGTGTTTTTGAAGACAGAACAACATTTCTGATGTCACATTTCCCAATTGTGTCTTTTAGTAGTGTAATTAAAAATTGTTATGTCTGCCTGAACTTCAACTTGTACATTCATTATCATGTTTGTGGGATTTGTTATTTAATATTAATTTTTATTTTTTCTGTATTGTGGTCATAAAATAGAACCACCAGAGAGCTATTTTTAAATGATATTTTAAAACAGTTAAATAATTATAATGACAGTAGTGATAATAATATTAGCATATAAGGTAAAGGTAAAGAATCCCTGGATGGTTAAGTCCAGTCAAAGGCAACTATGGGGTGCAATGCTCATCTTGCTTTTCAGGCCAAGGGAGCTGGCATTTGTCCACAGCTCCCTTGGCCTGACAGTTTTCTGGCTCATGTGGCCAGCATGACTAAACCACCTCTGGCACAATGGAACACCGTGACAGAAACCAGAGCACACGGAAATGCCATTTACCATATACCTTGGTACTCAGACAGCTTGGCTCCCGAACAAATTGGCCTCTGAACACCGCAAACCCAGAAGTGAGTGTTCCTGTTTGTGAACATTTTTTGGAAGCCGAACGTCTGATGCGGCTTCTGATTGAGTGCAGGAAGCTCCTGCAGCCAGTCGGAAGCCGCGTCTTGGTTTTCGAATGGTTTCAGGAGTCAAACGGACTCCCGGAACGGATTAAGTTTGACAGCCAAGGTACCACTGTACTATATTATATTTAGCATATACTATATTAATGGTTGAAGGGACTCGGGTGGTGCTGTGGGTTAAACCAAAGAGCCTAGGACTTGCCGATCAGAAGGTCGGTGGTTCAAATCCCCGCGATAGGGTGAGCTCCCGTTGCTCGGTCCCTGCTCCTGCCAACCTAGCAGTTCGAAAGCATGTCAAAAGTGCAAGTAGATAAATAGGTACCACTCCGGTGTGAAGGTAAATGGCATTTCTGTGCACTGCTCTGGTTCACCAGAAGCGGCTTAGTCATGCTGGCCCATGACCCGGAAGCTGTACGCCGGCTCCCTCGGCCAATAAAGCGAGATGAGCGCTGCAACCCCAGAGTCGGTCACAACTGGACCTAATGGTCAGGGGTCCTTTTACCTTTATATTAATGGTTACCATCAGCCTGACAATGACCAACATTTTGGGTCAGAACATCACCTGCATTCCACACATTAGCAATGCTCACCGCATGCTTGAGGTGGTAGACGATTTTGTTAGCCTGAGTTCCACCATAACCAGCAATCTTTCCATCCCTGCTGAATTTGACAAGCATATTGGCAAGGCAGCTAAGGCAATGGCTCGTCTCTCCAAAAGGGTATGGGAGAATGTGATGCTAACATTCAATACCAAGATGAAGGTGTACCAGGATTGTGTGTTGAGTACGTTGCTTTATGGAAGTGAGTTGTGGGCAACTTACAAACTGCAGGAATGATGCCTCAACACCTTCCACATGTGCTGCATCAGGAAGATTTCAGGTATCGCATGGCAGGACAGAATCTCAAACAAAGATGTGTTCTCCCAAGCCCACATTCCCAGCATGTTTGCACTTCTGTCTTAGGATTCCCAAGGATGTGCTTTATGGGGAACTGACTTCAGGCACCAGGCCCATTGGCAGACCAGCTTCAGATCCTTTCACAGTCCTTTAGAAGTGGTGTTATGTGGGAAGCTGCCTTCTGCTGAATCAGACAACTCATCCATGTATCTCAGTATTGATTACAGTGACTTGCAGTGCTTAGCATCTTTCAGTCAGGGGACATTTTCAACCCTACCTGGAGATGCCAGGAACTGAGCCTCAGACCTTCTGCATTCAATGCAGATGCCCTACCACTAAAGCAGATGCCATGCCACTATGTGGTATTGGCAGTATGCCTCCTCCAGTGAAAGCTGCTGTGTTCTAATATCACTTCAAGCTTCTGAACAGTCTTCAAGAATAGCTCTGTGTAAAGCTTACTTGTTACACAGTAAGCAAGTTTGAGATTGCAGAAATAAAGGTGCAATATGATGACAGCGCAGCGGAGCATATGGCAAGCTTTTCTAAACTTCGCAGAGGGAAGATTTTTTCAGTGTTATCCCAGTAGTGCATAAGACCTCCATTTCTGGTTTCAGCTAAATTCAGTCACAAGCAATGCTATTCTTCTAGAAAAAGAGATGCTGAAACTCACCATGAATGGTGAGTTCTTGTTCTTTTGTTCTTTTATAATGGCAGTGGAGAGGTGCTGGAACTGAGTTCCGGCAAGTTCCGGCTGAAGAAAAACAAACCTGGGTAATAAGCCTTTTAATTGAGTTTGTTTTCAAGTGCTGTACAGTGGTACCTCGGGTTAAGAACTTAATTCATTCTGGAGGTCCGTTCTTAACCTGAAACTGTTCTTAACCTGAATCGGCACTGCTGCCACTACACAATTTCTGTTCTCATCCTGAAGCAAAGTTCTTAACCCAAGATACTATTTCTGGGTTAGCGGAGTCTGTAACCTGAAGCGTCTGTAACCTGAAGCATCTGTAACCCAAGGCACCACTGTATTTTAGAAATGCTATGACACATACACACACACTAAAATGGATGAAATAGATAAGGGAATGTAGACTGCATAGTAAGAGCTTGAAAATACTGTTGCATGCCACCCAAATCCTTACCCAGGATCTGTGTTTTCTTTGGGAATGAGGCACAGCTGAAACTGTGGTGTCTTCATGATATTTGGTTTGTTTTCACATATATACAACCTGAGCCTGCAATGGAGGGGTTAACAGCATTAACATCCCAAAAGAGTGTTGTTTCTCCCATAGCTGCAGCCTTGGTTTCAAACAGAAATCAACCACTGCTATTTCTCTCTGGCTTTCCAGCTTGCTGCTTTGCTTCTCAGTCACACCATGGCAAAACTCAACTCTAAACTCATGCTTTGTCCTTCTAACCATCTCTGAGTTGTGGGAGAGGCCTCACCCATTTGCTGTCTTGTACAGAGCCCACTTTCCTTGCTGTCTTAATGGCCCATCACCCAGGTGATCACCTCAACACAAGGACCTAGCCTGGCTTAACACATTCTGGATCCAGGGGTTAGCGAGTGAGCAGAAGTATACAGCCTACCCCACCAAACTCATAACAACACAATTAGAATACATAAGATATGCAAGAAGAAAATTGTCCACATATAATAGCAGGGTGTCTTACTGTCAGCTGGCTACCAGAGTTATATTGTCATCAAGAACTCTTCACACAAGATGGTTTCCCACATGGACATCACTTTGATACAGCAAAACTGTGTGAAATGGCCTTTATTGCTGAAACATCTAGAAACCAAGCTTCAGGTCAGCAGCAATCTGGATTGAAATAAACTAGGATTCCTGCACAGAAAACAGACAACCTGAAGAATGAGCACCAAAACAAAGAGGCCTCCAGTGACCTTTTTGGAAACAAGAGCATAGGAAGCTGCCTTACACTTTGAGCACTGATATCTCAAGCAGTATTGTCTACTGGGATGGCTCAGTTGGTAGAACCTGAGACTCTTAATCTCAGGGTCATGGGTTTGAACCCTACCTTGGGCAAAAGATTCCTGCGGTGAAAGGGAGTCAGACTAGATGACTCTCGTGGTTCCTTCCAACTCTACAATTCTATGATTGGCAGCAGCTCTCCTAAATGGCTCAGCATTAGATATGTTGGCATTGACACTGACCAAGGCAGAACTTATCAAGACTTGCATTATGCAATCTGAAGGAGAAGGAGTAAAAGGGGGTTCTAAGGAAGACAGAGGCACTAATTTGGTACAGTTGCAGATTAAAGTATATGGATACATAGGTACATAGTTGTGTGAGTAATCCAAAACTCATATTAATGTGTAGAGTACTGAATTGCTATGCACACCTAAAGCACAATAACTATTTTTTATAGCAAAGGTGTTAGATAAAGCAATGTTGCAGGTTTTACTCGCAGGCGTTTTTTGTTTCTTGTTAGCTTCTCTCCCTGACTACGACAGTGGCATTGTCCACAGGCATCTGGTATCTAGGGGCCTGCTGTTTTCAGTATTACCTCCTTGGTAATATAGGATAATCATATTAAATATAAATGTCATAGAGGAAACAAAAAGGCACCATTTAGATTCTGTATTTAAACTGTCAGAAATAGTAGCCATGCATTCTTGACGTCAACAATGCCAAGAAAATAGAAAGGGTCTGGGAATATTTGAACTCTAAAGTAGATCCCCCCCCCTTAGTCTGAAATGCAGTTGAGAGGCACAATCTTCATGAATATTAATTTGTTGTGCGTAATGTAGGCCTATTATTATGAATGAAGCTTACATAACTCAAATTTAAATGGTGTTTTTAAACGCACAAAAATTCATTAGAATGCTAGGGAATGTTTTCATTATTGCACCACTTTTATGTAAAAGTAAGTCAATGTAAATAAATAGGTGTAAGGGAAATATCCTCATCGAGCTGAATTTTAACAGGGGCATCACAACTTCTTTTTCCACTAAATAGCCAGGCTATATGTAATTACACTGTTGTGGTTGTTGCCAATTAAAGTTAACTCAAGATTACAAAGGTTGCAAGCCTTCAAGCTAAATACAGGCCACCAGCCATTTATAGTTGCCCACAGCAGCCTGGGGTGATAAAACCAGGAAGATTGCTAAGTACTGGCAGACCAGAATGGTGGGTCACAAGTTGTGTTCATTTTTGGCACCTTTCATAAGCTTGCCTCCTGGGATGAGCAATGCATCCCATGATCACTTGCTTGTGGTAATGGTCTTTCACAACCGTGCGGTGACTTGATAGCTGAAGTTAATGTACAGTAAACATGCTTCTCCATACAGAGCCAAATCTGCACTCTGATGGGTACATAATGTTCATAAATGGGTCAGTTGTGCATTTATTTTAATGTCAAGAGTATATTGTACTTTCAAATTTCCTCCTTCATGGAAATCAAAGAACAGAAGGGCATCAGAGGCTCTGTAGTCACAAGACATTTGTATACTAGGTTGGTGGTGGAACACCCTCCCCAGTTAAGTTTTTTCCCTCCTTCCACTTATATTTTCTGCTGGCTCTGTTGTTCAGCTCTCTGTTTTTATATTGGGATATTTCTTTGGGGGTTGTGACCAATACTAGCCCTACTCAGAGCAGACCCATTGAAATGAATGATTCAAAGCCAATCATGTTCATCAGTTTTAATGGATGTATTTCTGTTCGTGTTTTACTGTTTAAATGACTGCAAGACTCCATATAGGCTGATCTGGATGAAAGGCAGGGTAAAAGTTTGTGGGCTCGAATTCTGTACTAACTTACTCTAGAGTAAGTTCAATTGAAATCAGTTGGACTTACTTTTAAGCAGACATGTGTTTTGTCTGTTTTATAGATAGCTTAAAAAACAACAACCTAGCCTTCAGTCCTCAATTTAGACATATTTTTTCATATGATAAGAAACAGAAGGGAAATGATGTTGAGGAATGGATGGAAGTGGAGAAGAGCGCAGGCATGAAACAAAAATACCACTCATAACTATTCATGGAGGGTAAGAACAGCAGACCAAATATTATTTAAAATAACCAATTTGTCTGGGATGTGAAATGAGGTTCCTTCTAATACATGCAAATCATTCTGTCTCAGGCTCCGTCACTAATCAGAGGAAGGGATGATGGTTCCTATTTAACTCAGTTCACTTCCATTGCCACGTGAAAGTCACTTGTCTGTCACCAACTGTGATTTTAGCTTGTTAATTTCAAGAGATATTGACAAGCGCTTTAATTCACATACAAGATTAATGGGCTGCATAGGGAAGCAATACCCCAGAGTCAGACAGCCCTTTCACACTTGTAAATTGTCCACATTGTAAAAAGCTTTCCCTCCTGTTGTAAACAGGGCTGGAGCTGTTAATAAAGGAGCTTTTGTTTGGCATCTCAGGGTGAGATTTCAATGGGCTAGCTTGCAGAGTAAGCAAAAACATTCCTCGCTGAGGGAGCTGCATTGAAGCCTGTTGCTAATTGCTCCTCAGGAAAGCCGATGAAGTTCCACAATAATTTCCCATCCTTTTGTCCAGGAATAAAGTGCAGTGCTGGCAAGCATGCTTGAGGAAGCTTGGATCCATACCAAGGATCAGAAGCGCTGCAAGGAACCTGGGATGCCTGAGTGCCCTGACATATTCTTTGCGGTTTAGCCACGGCAGGTGTCTCTCAGAAACCCTGTTGATAATGGTGGCTTACAGGGAAATGAGGCGCTTTCTTCTGGACTTGACTTTCCATTCTGCAAATGGGGAAATGAACTGATTGTTAATGTTGAGCGATGAAGCACTGAGAATATTTTATTTCTTTATTTGCTGCCCTTTACCCAAATGTTCCAGGGCATTAAAATAGCATAGAAAACAGTTTAAAACAAGTTACAGTCATAAAAATAAGATGGGTCCTAAAATATATACAGTTGTACCTTGGATCTCAAATGCCTTGGCTCCTGAACAAATCGGCTCCTGAACGGTCGAAACCCAGAAGTGAGTATTCTGGTTTTTGAATGATTTTTGGAAGCCGAAAGTCTGCCACGGCTTCCTGCAGCCAAACGGAAGCCACGCCTTGGTTTTGAATGGTTCTGGGAGTCGAACTCCCAGAATGCATTCAGTTCAAGAACCAAGGTACAACTGCACACCTCAAGTGTCTTCAACATACTCAGGAAGCTGTACAATGAGGTCACCAGATGCACCTCTGTGGGGAAGGAGTTCCAAAGCTTTGGGGCCACCACAGAGAATGCTCTGTTCTGGGCCACCCACCCCTTGAGTCTCTGAGGGTGGAGGGACTGCCAAAAGGGTCCTACCTTTCCTCTGAAGAGGTCAAGGTGGCATACAAGCTTCCTGCTTCCCCATTCCACCCTCACAACATCCAGAAGCCATGGACATGGAGAATGGCCCAAGTAAACTTTATGGCTGAGTGCTGATTTTAAACTTTGTCTCCCAGGTCCTAGTTCAACACTCTAACGACTCCATTGGCTTTCATTGTGGGTGCCAGTGGGCCCAGATCCTGAGTGATATTTTAATTGTTATATTTAGCCATAACCTTTGCAATTTTCTAGGCAACCAAAACTCCTATCCTTGAGTCCAGCGCACCTCCAAGTATCAGGCCTGGTTTTGTAGCAGAACAACATGCAGCCTTCAAGAGTGTAGGAGTCCCAGGTGTCTCCCGGAGTGTAGAAATAAATCACAGGAAACTGAGCAGCATAATTCTATTCCATTTCAGCTTCACTTTCCAGTCCTTGGTCTGTCCTGTCCCATTTTTCATGGATTTTTAAAAAAAGAATACACAAAAAGTACACTTAAATCATAGTTATTTTTTACACATGTTTTACTGAAATATTGACGTAAAATACACATTTTTACCATTGCTTTTTAGTGGGAGTTGCATTCCAACAGCCAAGTGAATTTGAGAGTGTAAGATCTGGTCAATCCACAGTTGGACAAGTCACTTGATAAGCTGTTGCAGTTGATGCTGAATCATAGGCCTGGCAATGTAGAAGTGCTGAATAAATGTGTATGTGCAGAGATGGAGCTTTTGAATTGTTCAGCAAACATAAAAGCTCACTTTCCCCCTGATTATTTCATCATGTTGTTTACCTTTGAGTGCACACAAATTGCATGAGCACCAGAAAGCAATACAGCATAGCTCAGAATGTCACAACCCTGGGTTTTTTTGGTGTGTTTTTTTTTAAACTTGTAGCATATGTTTGGAAGCAGAAAATGGGAAAATCAATGCAGCTAAATCAGATCAGATATTCTGAAATGTACAAAAGCTGAGGATGCATGAATTTCTTTCCTCTTGGCTTCTCTGTCTCTGGTCCAGATGGTATCCTGCTGCGTTACACACCAGTTCTGGTCTGGAATTACTGTTAGTGCTGTTATTTCATCGCAATTTAAAGATCCCATGTATGTAGGGAAGTTGTGCTATCACAGTCATGGTAAGCTAATCCTCTACAAGAGTTTGTATAGTGATCTTTACTGGTAAAGTCCCATCAGGACAATTGGATGTGGTTGGGGAATTTGGAAAGGGAAATGAAGAAGCATCCATCCATCCATTTGTTTTAATTTGCTATGTATATATCCTGATTCCAGTCCTCCTATGAAAATGTCAAGGTGTTGGATGTTGAGTAGTCAGGTTCAAATCCTTACTCTGAAACTTAATGACTGGCCAAACACTAGTCACTTTATTTCAGGGGTACTGTTCACTTTAACATCATTCTGTCTCAGGTGGCAAAATGACTTGGACCACTCCTGCTTGTTTATTTACAACCAGTCATTTGCAGAGCAGAATCAATAATTTGGGGTGTCTTTAACTCCTGTTCCTGGGTTTTCCAACAATCACATCCACTATCCAAGTGAGCCACAGTCAAGTCAGCTCACAATCTTTGAGCTACAGCGCTTCCTGGTCCGATAAATCAGATTCAGATATATATATGCCTCCTTCCATAATATCTCTCTTTAACAAACATGAATAATTTGACAACATTTTAAATTTTCATATGAAATTTTACCTCAGATTTGGAAGTGGTGCATGCAGAACATTACAACATGCAGGGGGAAACACTGAATGTAAACATGATAAATCAAAAAGAATAAAGTCTTCACCATGGACAAACTTCATCCCAATGTAATTTGGGGTGCCCTACTTAAGTTTCAGTTTTCGTTGCTGGCCCTCCCATCAAGCAGAGTGTGGGAGCCAACGCTGTGGTGCAGAAGCAGCAGTGAGGACAATGTTGGACAACAAAGCTGTTTATACCATACAGCGTGCCTTGCACCCCTTAAGTTAGCTTACTTTCCCTAGGTGCACTGGAAGTAGCTCTCCCATCTCTAGTGTTGAAATAAGATTAACCTGCCAGTCCAATTGGCTGTGATGAGGGACACCGTCTTCTCCATCACCTCAGACAGCAAGATGGCACGGGCTAGGGTTGCCATATTTCAAAAAGTCAAAAACCAGGACACCCCAAAAGTTGTTGAGCTTTCCTTAGGAATACCTCAACCTTGTTGAGCTTTTTAAAGACAATCCCTGACATTGTTGAGCATTTTTCTTTACAAAAACACTGAGAAAAATGCAATTTTTTGATTGACTTGCCTAAAATCCAGGACAAAGCACTGCCTTTTGGAAATTCCCCCAGATGTCAATTCTGCCTTTGAAATCCCAGTAATGTCTGGGAAAATCCGGACGTAAGGCAGCCCTAGCATGGACCGGCCTTGAGGCCTTTTTTGTGAGTGATATAACATGTATTCTACATGTAACATTCAAATATAATACAGTCATATACAGCCTCCAGAAAGTGCTCTTAGAAAAGCAATACGTGTTAGCTAGATATTGTTAGGAAGAAAACAGATAAAGGTCTCAAAGCAGTTAGATTTTTATTGATAAAATTTAATATTTTTGAAGGTTAAAGCCAGTCTCTTTATTTGCAGTGTTGGTAAAGTTCCCTTTACTGTCCAAGGTTCCAATAAATTATTGAATGTAATTTCCACCATATCCACCAGAGCTTTTCATTTTATTTTTGGTACAATTCAGACAAAAGATTGGAAAGGTTTGTTTAAAAAAGGAAAAATCAATAGATAGCAATAGATTTAAATATATATATATATATTTGAAAGTTAGATGTGTCTACTACTCTACAATCATATATAAATATATTTAACAGAAGGTTTCCTGTAATAACATATTTAACAGCAAGGTTTCATCAGGAACACTCCTCTTGCAAAAGTAAGCAGGAACAGCACATTTTTGTGCAGGCCATGATCCAGTGAAAGAGCCTCACACATTATTGCAGGTATTTCTTGTTGCTGCTGAGGAAGATGAAAGAGGTCATTGCATTCCCAGATCTCAATCTTCCAAAACAGCAACAGAAATCAGTGTCCAAATGCTTCTGGGGTGCAACCAGGGATGTCACAGTAATCTGCCAAGCCTGATCACCTGTGGATATGTTGCCATACAGCTGGTCTTGAGGTATCCTGCATTTTGCTCATGTCTGCCACTTTCTCATTTAGTTTCCATCAAGAGGTAGAGGAACAACTGTGTGCTGCTCTTTGTGATGACTCTAATAGGCAGGCAAGATGTACCATGTTGGTAGTCAGCTCTATGAAGGATGCAAGTTTAGCATGTCCTAGACTGAGCCTCAGATAAGGCTGCATCTTAATCTGGGTAGTTAGTTTCACTCCCAGCAGCAGAATTTCCTATAGTTAAAGGGGACTTGCCTATTTCAGTGGCTCTCAACTCTTAAAGTGTTGAGGAGGCAGTGGTTTCATTGGAGCTTCAGTGGCAATGCAATCGCCTTCTGCCAGACTGCTGCTAAAAGACTGACCTCCTGTGCTGGAGCTCTTGGTGCAGTAGGGACCATGTGGTTGAATGTGTGGACAATTCCTCCTCACTCTCTGATTCTTCCTCCAAGTTCCCCACTTTGTCCCCTCAAGAGGGGAAGTTGGACTCCAAGAACATGACAGACTATCATCAGCTGCTGGATGTGCAGGCTCTTGGCCTGTTGATTTGGATAGTGTGTGGAGAAACTCAAAGAACACAAAACCAGCAAAGAGCAGTTGTGAAACTGGCGAGCTCCTTCCTCTGCTCCCAATTTCTGCAGCACGTCTGTCTGCTATGCAACTGAAACAGGCTTGAAACCCATTTTCAGTTTTACTTCTACTATTATGGATCATTGCATAGGTGGGTGGAAAGGAACGCTAAAACATACTTTATGGTTTCTACCAAGTCCATCTAGCCCAGTGTGTACATAATCTGCCAATGAAGAGGGAAATGTGCACATTTCCCAGTTAATAGAATCCTAATAGCTCAGCTGCATGCTTGTACATTCTCAAGGCAATAGGCATGCTTTCCAATAAGCATACCCTTTGTTCCTGTCAGAGATGAGCAACCTGTTACCTACAAGCCACATGCATCCCATTGTCTAATTTCATGTGATTTATGGTGTCCCTTCCTGCTAGTCTACTGAGAAACACAGGGAGGGAGGACTGTAGGATGGGGGAAGCTTAACAAAACCTATCATGATATGCACATTTTCCAGGGCCTAGAGAATATACAAAAATGTGAGGCATGCACATTCCAAATGGCCTGCTGGACAGTATGCATAGTGACCAAAGAATATAGAAATTATTATTGAGTTATGTTGGAATGAAGGTAAATTGACCAGGAAATTTGTATTGCAGTGTTTCTTCATGGTTCCAGACATGGATATTTCTTAGGACATTCTAGGCATGTCTGATCTTGCCGATCAGAAGGTCGGTGGTTCGAATCCCCATGACGGGGTGAGCTCCCGTTGCTCAGTCCCAGCTCCTGCCTTGACCTTGACAGTGGTGTAACATGAGTTGCATGGGGGGCGGGGAGGAAGGAAAACTGGAGGAAAGAAAACAGATGGAGTATGCATGCATATTCAACTACCTAAGGTGTTCATGTTACCCAGGAGAGCATAGCCGCATAGATAAGAAAAGAAGAGTTGTTCTGTTGTCTGGAAAGGTCACTTCCTGGTTCTCATGGAAAAGCCATTTTCAACAGAGCACAGCAATGGAAGTGTGTAGCTGTATTGAGGCAGCACAGGTGTTAAAATTTTGCGCTCCTAACAAAACGTGGGACGCGGGTGGCGCTGTGGGTTAAACCACAGAGCCTAGGACTTGCCGATTAGAAGGTCGGCGGTTTGAATCCCCATGACGGGGTGAGCTCCCGTTGCTCAGCCCCAGCTCCTGCAAACCTAGCAGTTTGAAAGCACATCAAAAGTGCAAGTAGATAAATAGGTACCGCTCCAGCGGGAAGGTAAACAGCGTTTCCATGCGCTGCTCTGGTTCACCAGAAGTGGCTTAGTCATGCTGGCCACATGACCTGGAAGCTGTACGCTGGCTCCCTTGGCCAATAAAGTGAGATGAGCACCGCAACCCCAAAGTAGGTCACGACTGGACCTAATGGTCAGGGGTCCCTTTACCTTTACCTAAAATTTTTTAAAATAATAATAATAATTATTAAAATTTTCCAATCAAACAAAATTATATATTCCAAATTATACAAATTATCCAATAATCAAACAAATCCCAATGTTATGCCTAATTATAAATTATTATTACTTTTTAGCTGATTTCCCATGCTTCGAGATCCCTCCTCCTTCCCTCCGAACAATTTTTTTGTGCCCGGGACAACGGCCCCTGTGGGCCCCCACATGCTACGCCACTGCTTCTGAATGCAAAGTGTGTGCTCTTAACACTGAGCTAGTCATCCTTCAGCGTTTCTCCACTGCTCACTGCAGCCCTCGGACACAGTGAGCAAACTTGTAACATTTAGTTTCACACCAAGTGGAGCAATTTACACATGTTCCTGTAAGTAGCATTATTGTCTTGCTTGATAAGATCTCCTACCCATTACCCTATTTCCAACGCTCCACAGCTGAGGCTCCCTCAGGATTTTTTGAGACATGTCAATTGGCGAAAGCATTGAGCAACAACGGAGATTCCAGTTGATCATTCTTTGAATTTTCGTGATGATGCGTTAATTGTTGGTCTTTGAATATAACTTTCCTATCACGTGTGTATCAGTGCCATAGAAAGCATCTTATTATAGACATTGCTCAATCATTTGCGGGAGCTTGTCATTTAGGAGTAGTTTAAAGCCTCACAGAAGGAAGTTTCATAAAAGAATAAAACTATTTTGGTTTGCCCTGATTGTTCCTAACAAATCCATGTTGATTACTACTCATCACCCAGATTTTCTTTTAGTGGTTAAAAACCAAATAGTGTGTATGATTTGGTCTAATTTTGTCTCTGGTATTGAAGAACAGCTAATCAGTCTGTAATTCCTTGAGTCTTCTCCCTTTCATTTTTAAAGCCTAGATAATATATTCACTCTTCCCTAGGCTTTTCAGCTTTCACCAGCTAACACCTTCAGAATCCTTGAGTAGTTACCATTAGGCCTCACTGACTACACGGATTTTCTACATACACTGTGATATTCTTTGTTATCCTGTCATCGTAAAAAAACATGGTGCAAGGCTGGCTTTATCAGTGCAAAGCTTGACACTGAAATCCCTTGGATTTCATGGATACTGATGAAATAAGGGGCAGAGGGGGATACAGCAATTTGTTAGACTTGGACCTAAATCAATGTATTGAAGCTATGCTAATAAATCAAAGGACCTATATGGCCTACAGCTTATTAAATATTAAAGCAGGATTCAGTGGAAATACAGTGGAAATGCTCCTTGGTATGTGTCATTAATGTACATGCCAGGAATCTGCATTTAAAATAGGAGAAATTATTCCATAGCCCATTGCTTTCAACTCCAGAGGCTTAGAGTAGAGCTGAGCTAAAATTGCTCAGAATACATTTTTTTGCAAAATAAAATAAAAATGTGTTGTGCTGTTTTTGTTTCTCCTCTAGAACAAAAAGATCACTTTGTGGAATTTCCTTTCAATATTCACCACCATTTTGTATGTGGAGCCCCTTCAACATGACCTGGAACCATGGTAGTGCTGGGGCAGTGTGGAGGCAGAAAAATTGTAGTCAGGCTACTAGTATCATTTTCCAGGGACAGTTCCAGATTTATAGAAGCCGTCCCACTTTCTGATTTGATCCCGGAATGTCCTGCTTTTCCTTAGGATGTCCCTATTTTCATCAGAGAAATGTTGGAGTGTATGGAGTTGTGTGACCCTTGAGCCAAGGAGATAAGTAACTGTACAACCTTTAGCAAACATTTGAAGGCAGCTCTGTATAGCAAAGGTTGTTTTTTTAATGTTTAATGTTTTATTTTGTTTTACATAAGCTGAAAGCCACCCAGAGTGGTAGGTTGTTGTTGTTGTTGTTGTTGTTGTTGTTGTTGTTGTTGTTGTTGTTGTTGTTATGATATAACACGGTCCTTAAAGGCCTACATTGGCTCCCAGTACATTTCCAAGCACAATTCAAAGTGTTGGTGCTGACCTTTAAAACCCAAAACAGCCTCAGCCCAGCATACCTGAAGGAGTGTCTCCAACCCCATCGTCCAACCCGGACACTGAGGTCCAGCTCCAAGGGCCTTCTGGCGGTTCCCTCACTGTGAGAAGTGAAGCTACAGGGAACCAGACAGAGGGCCTTCTCGGTAGTGGCACCCGCCCTGTGGAACACCCTCCCATAAGATGTCAAGGAAATAAACAACTATCTGACTTTTAGAAGACATCTGAAGGCAGCCCTGTTTAGGGAAGTTTTTAAGGTTTTATGTTTTATCGCTTTATTATTATTAATATTCTGTTGGGAGCCACCCAGAGTGGATGGGGAAACCCAGCCAGATGGGCGGGGTATAATATATTATTATTATTATTATTATTATTATTATTATTATTCCATATTTTCATCAGAAAAATGTTGAGGGTATGCACACGCACACGCACTGCTTCAAGAAACCAAGCAAAGTCCATTACCCTGAAGCAGCAATATTGTCATTTTGCATGCTATACAACTGACAAGAAAACAAAAAAATCTCTCTTCCAGGCTTCCACAGTGGCTTATACAGATCAGTAATAAGGAAAATAATAAGCAGTGATAAAACAATGAACCTTTAAAATTAGCTGTCTTTTTTCCCTACGTACCTCTGTGGGAAATTGTCACTTTCCACAAAAATCAAACCTGAACCTGAACATCTAAAGTCTAACCCTATTCAGATCATACTTAGACAAACTATTTTATTCATTCACACAGATCACTATAAATCACTTCCTATTTCCAAAACTTCAAACTTTCATTCCATTTATTCAATTACTTTGGGTGGAGGGCAGGGAAAGAGTTTTCCAAAGCAATTAGGAAAAGTAAGTCTGCACTATATTACAAATGTACTCATTTTCCTCCTAACCAGCTGCCCCCTCCTGCTAGCTCTGGAAAAACAACAAAGATTCCCCAGACTAGAAAATGTGCTAGAAAGATCACGGAAAGAAAATAGAAAATAGCAGCTTTTTAGGACCCAGAAATTCCCAAATCCTGTTGGGTAAAATAACTCACTCATCAATCACAACTTAGGACTTCACTCATTGGCTTAAAACAGTGAAAGGCAGGAAAAGTCAGGCTGGGCCATTTCTCTGCACATTTCTCTTTCTAACTTTCTTTGTAAAAAATAAAATAAAAATAGAAATTTCAGAATCTCGGCCCCTTGCAATTGCTTCAATTGCCCACCTGTAAATCCAGGCATATTAGTAAACATAAGACAGGGAAGTAGCCTTAAGAAACAAGTCAGGAAACAAAAGAAGCATGACAGAAAAGAAGTTCTCCCTTGACTGGAAGGCATTTGTGTGTAATTAGCATCACAGGGTAATATAGGTAACAAATTGTTAATCTCCTGAACACAGACGGTGCAGTTACTTATGCAAATCTTAACAATGGGTGCACTTTGAAAACTGCTAAGTTCATAATTTCCTGTTCTATTTGCTTGGGTGAAGAACTGCATTGTGATCCATCATAACCAGTTGCATTAGTCATTGTGCTGTAATAAATCACATTGTATAAAGCAGAGCTTCTTCAAAGGAATTGATCTCCCCCATCCCAACCCCCATTCCCTTTAGGAGATGTCTCTAGCTTGAAAAGTGTCTCTGCTCCTAATGCTTCCCCCTCATTATTCAATAATGGACTATAATTACAACAGTAATATTTAAGATTATATAATGACAAAACATTTGTGGGATGGAATCAAAAGTTCAAGAAAGCATGAAATTGCATTAATTCCAAAGAACTGTTAGTAATTATGCAAGGTGATGAATTTTGCCTTCCCTTAATTATCCATAACATGTATTAAGATGTTGTTATATCTTTGTTTGGTATTTACGAAGACATGGCTATCTAATAGTCCTTCCTAAAATAAGTTAACATATTTATTTCATTAATTTTAAAACGTCAAAATGGGACGTGCATATAGCTTGGTTCTGTTGATTCTGTCATCATTTATTTGAATCAACCATTGCTATCTTTAAATGCCCCTACACCCAAGGAGCTCAGGGCAGCATAAAAAGTGGTGCCAAGGGTGGGGCGGTGGCACTGGGGTTTTTGCCTGAAGTGGAAAAGTGTCCTGAGTCAGCCCTGACCATGTATTCCCACAAATACATTTCTGTCCCACACAATATCTCCTAACCAAGTTTTCAACCAGTGAAACAATTGTTAGTCACTGATCTTAGAGAGGTGGCTCTGTTGAGGGCACCACTGAAGGTGGTGATCATCTCAAGCTCCTTTTGCATTTCTGCTGGGTTGGCACCAAGTTTGAGGAGGTCCTGGGTAAGGTACCTTATGCCAGAGACCATCTTGGCTGTGAATCCCAGAAGACCTCCTCCCTGCCTTGCAGGCCTTTTCCCACCTCACATGAAAGGCTAGGGCCCTGACTGACTCCAGCTACAAAAGTTGAGGCTGCTGAACCGTCTCTTGGGCTGGGGTATTTTTTAGCATGGTTTGTTGCCAGGAGGGAGAAGAGCTGTTCTTGCTGTTATTGAGATTAATTTTTGCACCTATATTTTAGATCTTTCTATGATTTATGTGGAAATTGTTCAATTTGTGTACTTTTACAGTTTTGTTTATGGTTTATGACTACTTTTGTTACAGCACAGTCAATGGTCATAGGTCGTGGGAATTCCAGGCCAGCAATATCTGGAGAGCCAGAGATTCCCCACCCATGTCTTAGTAGAAGAAAGTTGGTGCTAATAGGCAGTATGAAAAAATTACTCTTCCAAATTAAAAGCAAACAAACTTTGTTTTATCGTTTTAATGTCTTGTCATCCAATTAAGACTGAATGATAAACTCCTAGTGCTGAGGATGGGGAGGTAGAAAAGATATATTCTCTAGTCTGTGGCAGATTGTTATTCCCATTAACACTAATGGAACCAACACAGAGAAAAGGGAAATGTCTGTTTACGTTACATTAGAGCATTTCTTGGGATACAGTTGTTTATCACCTTAACCAAACACCTCAGCAATCACTGAGGATTTGCCCATCTTTTGATAATTGCAGTTCAAGGCAATTAGAGTGCTTCAAATTGTTGATTATTTTCTCACTTTACTACTGTTGCCATTTCTTTTATTAAAGTGTTGCTGTTTTGAATATTTAAGTTTAGCACAAGAAACGCTTTTAATGGGAGGGTTCCACTGCCAGTTTTAAACTGGCCAATGCATGTCCAACAACATGCAAAGCTCATGTGTGCTTCATTTCTCGCATATACATATGTATACAAATATTCACAAGAGTCTATATTCTCATTCTTCCTTTCAGATGCCAAATTGTAAGTGTGGCATTCGGTTTTCCACAAGGTTGTGCTGCACCTTCAAATGGTCCTTATTGCAATCACTTGAAGGGCAGTGGGGCTGAAGCAAAAATGCTTCAAAAAGGGCAAGCAGAACTTTGGGTAACCTTTTGAGGGGTCAGGATCTGTGTCGCTGCTCATCCTACTCAACAGTCCTCTGCCACTCCCCCCCCCCACTTTAATCGCAGAAAGTTTCCCCTTCCCACCCCATGCAACTACTAAGCTCATTTTTCACCTTTACAACCCCATTTCTGAAGCCACATCTCTCGTCTATTCTGCAGCAAATTGTGCCTTTCAAGAATGGCTAAAGTTTGAGTAAAGCAGAGATAGGGTAACACTGAAGTTTTTTTAAAAACAAACAAACCAATTAATAATAATAATAATAATAATAATAATAATAATAATAATATCTTTATTGTCATTGCCCCCTCTCAGGGACAACAAAATTACTTGACTGCTCCATAAAAACACTAATTAAAACAATACAGTATAGTACAGCAAGGAAGATTAGATGACTTTCAAAGTCCAGGCTTCCCATTCAGGGCCGAGATCGCTCTGGAGAAGAAGCTGTTCTTAAGACGGCTCGTTCTTGTCTTCATCGTCCTGTATCTCCGTCCCGACGGCAGGAGCTCGAAGAGACAGTGACCAGGATGCGATGGATCTTTTACTATGTCCAGTGCCTTCCTATGGCACCTTGTGGCATAAATCTGCTCTAAGGTGGAGAGTGGGCAGCCAACAATGCTCTCTGCTGCCTTAACAACTCTGCACAACCCCATCCTGTCCTGGGTAGTACAGCTTCCGTACCACACACATAAGCCATAAGTGAGCACGCTCTCAATGGCACAGTGATAGAAGGCAAGCAGCAGTTTCTGCGGAAGATGGTTTTTCCTTAACAATGGTTTTTCCTTAACAAATTTTAACAATGAAAAACAACACAACATTATTTCTCCAACTTCCTAACTCCCATTTCAGTTTAAACTCTATTCAAACCTCTGCCATTTTTTAAAAATATCACCACTTTTCCCATTTCAGTTTCCTTCCATTCCTGCTTTCTTCAAACCTGCTGTTGTTTAAAACCATAACTTCCCTCTCCGTTGGTCTCCACCACTGCTTGACTCAAAGTTCTCCCTCTTCAATTCCTCAGCTGCCTCATGTGAGAGTGATAAAGGATGTGAAGCCCTCAAATATTTCATTGTATGAAGGTACTTTACTCAAACCTCTGCTGTTGTGCAGAATCACTGTTTCCTCCCCTCAGTTTCCCCCCATCCCTGCTTTACTCAAACTTCTGCTGTTGTTTTAATCTCCCCCCCGCCCTTTCCCACTGCCAGTGTCCTTTCTTTCTCATTCTCATGCCTTGGCTGCTGTTGTTGCACAATCTTCCTCCTCTTTTGCTCCCCTCTCCTCCACCCAACTTCATGCAAATCCAGGATTGTGATGCAACACTACAGGTCCTCTAATGGGGACTTCACAATGACAGCTTGACATTTTTATGTAGATAGGGAGAAAATTGAAGGTTAAAAAAACCACACACATAATGACAAACTGTGTTCAGGTTATTGTAAATGTTATATTGGGTGATATCCAACTAAGTCATATTCAGAGTAGCCCACTGAAATGAATGCATATGACTAACATTAGGCATTTTTCAATTTTTAAGCAGCATATCCAGATATGCGCTTATCAAAAGTAATTTCTCTCCGAAGATCCCATTCTATAGAGAGACTAGATAAGGATGTCAGTCTCAATGGCAGCATTGTTCGCCATGATTTATTTTAATAAAGGGTAATTTGGAGAATGTTCTTTCTCCTTCGCACTTTGGAGTGAGAAGTGTTAGATTAAGCAAGAAGCTATAGTAACATTTCTGAAAGCTTCAACAAGTACCTTATTATAAACTGATCTTCAAAATTTTATTTGTAGTAGTCTTAGATCCATCACATCCCTCTGTAGTATCTAAGAAGTGACTCCTCAAAGCAAAGACAGAAAGGCACTCCTTGGTAACAAAAAGAAAAGGGGGGGACATAAATGGCAAGGTTTGAGAGTTACTGATTCCACTTCTAAAACATTAAATCTGGTTTGTGATTCTGTGCTTCTAAGGTATGTTTATTTGTGAGAAAAGGATGCTAGTGTTGCAGAGTTTGTTTTGAAATCCCCCCATGAGATTTATGGAGTGGGATCTGAGTGGGGGTGACGAAGCAGGCAGCAATGCAGCAATGTTAACCGATCAATATTGATGATCAATGATAATGCACCCCACCTCTCTGTGTAGAAGGCCCAGGACAATCCCCGCCCTATAAAACGGGTATGGGTCTAAAGTCCATAACTTTGCGCCAGTGGCAAATCTGACGTCTTTGTGGCAATTTTCAGGTGCCAGGAAAGAGGTTACAACCCCATCTCTAAAGCCCTGTTCAGATAAAAGTGTATGGTGCGTGGAAAGGCCAGGAGCACACATTCAAACCCCATGCCTAACTCATTGCACACTTGCCAGCTCTACTTCGGATCTTCTTGCATTGAGATGCAAGGAGTGAAGGGGTGGTGGTTCTAAAGCTGTGTAAACACTGCTGTTGGTTCTGAATCCAGTGTGCTCCCAGCTCTGGTTCAAGAAGCAGTGTGCGCACAATGTGAGACTCAATCCACACCTATCCTGCCATTTATTACAAAATACCGTATCTTTTGCTCTATAAGACTCACTTTTTCCCTCCTAAAAAGTAAGGGAAATGTGTGTGCATCTTATGGAGTGAATGCAGGCTGCGCAGCTATCCCAGAAGCCAGAACAGCAAGAGGGATTGCTGCTTTCGCTGCACAGCGATCCCTCTTGTTTTTCTGGTTTCTGAGATTCAGAATATTTTTTTTCTTGTTTTCCTCCTCCAAAAACTAGGTGCGTCTTATGGTCTGGTGCGTCTTATGGAGTGAAAAATATAGTACTTCGTTTCAGTGCATTTCCCCCCAACCCAGCTTTGATACACATTGTGTAAAACAATGAGCAGGCTACATTTTAAACTAGTAATGCATTTGCAGCCTAACTGCACTCTGTCACCACCTGTGTCTCTTCTCCTTGCTTTCTGAGGGAGGTCTGAATTGGGCTCAACTGTTGTTAGCATCCAGAACGCTGGCTTATGTTCTTTGTCAACTCTGGCTGCGCCTGTCTCTGATTGGAAACCCGTCGTATTGTTTTAAGAAAAGCAATGTTCATCATGAAAGCCCTGAGTGAAATTTCCAGAGTTGGCAAGATTCAATTACACCAGCTGAACAACTTGCCTGTTCTGTCAACTTGCTTCCCAGCCTTCTCTAGCATTGTCCCCATATGGTTCAGTGTATATCAGTAATGTTCTTGCGGTAATCTAATTTGGTTAACACAAGGAAACATATGTTTTCCCTGCCATAAGCATATCTTGTTCTTGCTGTGGTCTGCGAATGCTTTCCTCAGATGGTGATGACTTGCCGCCCTGTGCAGCTGAGCCCTGGCATCACCATGCCACACGTGGAAGGATCACATTCGCACCTGAGCATTCTGCTCAGTCTACATGATACCGTTACAGATTTGACTGATTAGCCAGCGCCCTGCCAATAGCCACATGCCAGAATGCAATGATCAAAGAGGATTGCCAGGGAAAGAGAGGAAGGGGCAATTGGAACAGAATTGCAGCCGACAGCAAAATGCAATGTGAGCAAAGTCGATGCTCACAACGTAAGACAAATGCAGGCAGAGGAAAAGGAGAATTATGGAGAGTCAGGTGATAACTTATTCATAGATTTCTGTGGAAAGCACAGTTAGCAAATATACCATCTGTGAAATAGAGCTGGCGTTCCTTAAATGTCTATTAGCAATTGCAATCCACTCCGAACACCTGATCTCTGCTCCACACTCCTTGATAACAACAACAAAATAAACCATTATGCTTTAATAGCTTATGTAATGTTATATAATAGTATCGTTTTAGGTAATGCAATAACAATATGAGATTGTAAACGATCATGTAGTTTTTTTCTTTTTTGCTTTTTCCAGAGCCCATTACATCATTAACACTTTGGCCATTAAAAAGCTGATTAATGATTTTCAATATGCTACAAATCTGGCTTTCAACTTTGTTTCCAACAAATATGTCAAAGTAAACATTTTTAGTGGGGGGGGGGAGGTAATAGGAATGCACATCTTTCAGTGTGGCTGTATTTTTGTAAAAGTCAATACTACTTAATTATTTGCTTTCTTCTGATACTCTTAACCTACAGTGGTTTTTCTATTTTAAAATATCAAGCTGCATGGAATATTTTTTCTTTTTTTGCAGGAAAATAAAAATAAAAGATCAGTCTCTGGGTGTATTTCCTGTATTAGTAAACTGAAGCCCAATTGTCCCAGCATGAGGAATACCAATGCCTGTTTCATGATGTGTGCATCCAAAGCAATCCAATAAATTAGACCCATGTTCAGCCAATGGGCATGTGATTCTGGGACTTGTGAAATTACTGTCAGTATGTAGCCTCATTAGACTTCACACATATCCATCCCCCTAAAGTTGTTTTTGAGCAACCGTACCAGTTTGCAGTCCAGAACAAAACAATGTAAGCATGTATTGTTCTACCTGTTTTGTAGAAAGTTGTTTTATATGAACACTGTTCAATTTATTCCCTTAATGGAAATTTCCTTTTAATCTTTAGACACATCCAAACATTTTGCTTTACCAGAAGAACAAGGGCATTTGAGTTCACCAGCTCAGTTGAATCATTATCTTGGTCTGACTTGAGTTTATACATTAATCCATTTTTCCTTCACTTAGTTTTCGCTTTTATTTTATTGTGGATGCAGATTGTTGATACTTATATGGAGTATGACTAAGTACTGTTGATATTAGTAGAACTAAAGTCTGGGTCCAACTCCATATACGAGTAATGTATCTTGATTTTCTTCAAGATTAAAATGGGCCATATAGTCCATTAGATCTGCTTATTTGAAATTTAGATTTATACTTACCAGTATGGCGCTGGCATACTTCAAATAAAACTTACCAAAACAGCAGGCACTTTCCAAGAGCCAAAAAGGTCTTGGGCAAATCATTTTCATACTTATTCCTCAAAAGTCCTCCCAGTATGAACAGCAAAATGGTCTCCATGGTTTGGAAATAGAAATACTGGTACCTGACAGATTTTTAATTATTTCTCTCTCCTTAAGATCTTGAAAACTTTGAAACCAAAGCAAGAAGCACCGTATCAGTCAGAGAAGGACAAGGAGTCGTTCTGCTCTGTGGACCTCCACCACACTATGGAGGTAGTATACGACATTCTTATTGCTCCCCCCCCCCCAGTATTTTTATACTGTAATTTGATGAATGTGCAACACATTATGGGGGCATGATTTATCCTCATGCAGATTCAGTATGCATAGGGTTTATGATCAGACCTAGGGAACCAGCCCATTACCATGCTGCAGAATATAAGGCTTCAGTAGTACAGTTCTGAAAGTTGAAATATACATATAGCTTGTAGGCTTTGCAGATACAGATACAGATACAGATACAGATACAGATACAGAGACAAGTATAAAGTATTTCTGTTGTTCCAGCAGTTCAAGACATAACACAGACTCTGGCTCACTTCTCAAGACAGACAGCACAAGTCCCCGGATTGATAAACTGACACGCCTTAATCACTTCTATAGTCATCACAGGGCTGTTGCAACTGGCTTTGCTGACCATCCACCTGTTGGCTTATCTCAACCTTAGAGTGATTTGTGCTCATGAAGGAAATTAACCCCTTCCTCCACGTCCAGTTCCTCCAACAACAGCTACCCCCTCACTATTTTTTTCTAAACTACAAAGCCCAACTGTTGTAATGGGGTGTGGCTCCAGCCCCTTGATCATTTTGCTTGTCCTTTTCTTCTGACCAGGGGTGGGGTAAGGGAGAAAGTGACTTACCCCAAATACCCTCTTATCACTTTTTAATCCCCCCCACCAGCCATTTTGGAGCATTCAATGGGTTTTAATGTGTCAGTTTAAATTGACAGAATGCAGAGGTCTCCATAAATTGTAATAGGCAGATTTAAAATTGCTGCAGACTCCCAGACAGGAGGAATGGGTGGAAGAACAGGCCAGAGTTGATGTGCATGCAGAACTGAGGCGTGTGTGTGTTGAGAAGGGGGGATGCAAGTTGGCTTTCCTCTGGGTTTTTATTTTCAGCTGGAACTTACCGGAACTAAGTTCCGGCACCTCTCAGGGTGGGTACCATTGCTGTTACAAGAGAACAAACAAGGCATTCATTGTGAGTTCCGACACGTCGTTTTCTAGGAAAATAGCACTGCCTTTCCTCATCTTGTTTCGGTTCTCAGACATAATGCCTCTTTGAGGACACCAGCTTCCTGTGCTAGCCCCATCCCTACTGTAACACACCTTTTCAATATTTCACATACTCCATTTACCTCTCTAGATTTTATTAACTTCCTAACTACCTTATAGGGGGAGGGATACTTTCAGAAGGGAAGCATCTTTGATAGATCCCAAGTGACATGCTGTTTCTAATTATAGTCACATAATATTATAGGAAGTCAGCATAAAGTTCCAGAGAAACCACTAGTGTTTACAGACTCATTATCATACTACGCTGATGTTGCAACTGGAACATAAATAATGTTTGTAAAATGGCATTGATGATGGCAAGGAGCTGGAATGGGGAAAGAGTCGACGTTTTGAAATGAATCAGTTGGCAGAGAGTTTCACTCGGCTCATGAATTATACATTTAATTAAGGGATGCTAAACTGCTAGATTTCAAAACTTCTGATTTACTATGTTTTATTAAAAATACAATTTCCATGCCGCTCCTGCCACTGCTGGAGCCCGATAGAAAGAGCACAGCAGTCAGCTGTCAAACTGCAGACAGCAGGAAGGAACAATTGCGACAGAAGGTGAACAGAAGCCACTGGACAGAAGAGCAGTGAGTCAGACAGATCAGAGCTGCTGGGGGATCAGAAAGGAGGTGAGCTACCAGCGCCCACTAGGAAGCAGCTACTGGGGAAAGAGGAAAAGGAAAAGTTAGCATATGAATCGTCGGTCCTCAAAGCACAGTAGTGCAAAAGAAATAAAAAGTGTAACTCCCAAAGTGGGAAGTATTTGAAGTGCAGAGGGTGTCTGTGAATGTCTACCATCACCTGTGTGGTTGTGCAGACTCTAAATGCCTATGATAGCCTTTTTTAAAAGTACTGTATAAACCCACTTAAAATGCCCATGCAGACTATCGTCTGTCAGGTCAAAGTTTTAAAAACCAATCCATAGCTCATTGGATGGAACTGGAGAAGATGGGGTTAATTTAGGCAGAGAGCCCTCTTTGGTTTTGGACTCTGAAGGGCTCTTTCTTCCTACTGGTCTGGTCAAGTGTTTTCATAACTTAATGGGGGAACGACTTGTGGTTTGCACAATGACAGCGAGAACCCTTCACGCGGAACATAATACTTGGGATTTGTTTTGCTTTTTTGAGTGTTAAGTATGTTCACTGTTTCCTGAGTCCGCACAAGTGCAATGGCTTTTATCGGCTAATTGAGGCAGCATACTGAGCTTAAACCATCCACTTTTGTTTGCCTTTGTTTTCACTTGCAAATTGGCATTGCTATTTGCATATGATGATCTAAGGCAACTGTGCTGTACAGACAAAGGTCTATCAAAAGTGGGCCCCTTTCTAAATCGAGTGCATTGGGCCTGAATTTTAAGTACTGCTATCCCTATACTTCCTGTCCCACACATATGAGCCAAGATAGGGAGTGAAAAAGTTTGCCTCCTCTAGACACACCCTTTAGTCTTGAGTTGCTTAGATGAAGTCCTTCCAAAGGAAGTAGTGAAAGAAAGGGAAGGGTGAGTTTTGCCAGACTTTATAAAGTCATTCCAAAGAAAGCAGTCGGAAGACAGAAGACTTAGAATTGGAAAACAATGTTTGGAGCTTTCTCAAGGGTAATGTAATCCACCCACTCACTGTATTTGTCTTCCTTAGAACTAATTCAAAATCAGTTGTTACATATAATTATCAGCTGTACTTGCAGATGTACGTGTGTCCAAGGACTGACAGTATTATATTAACCCGTTGAGGATACAGTTCCTCCTATCTGATAAAAATGTGTTCCCCTGCAACGTACCCAGCAACTTAGAACGAGAAAGGGAAGCTGTTAAAGTAGCCCAACACATAGGCTCCTTGCCTCCATACTGCTATCCACATTATCCCCAGGGCTGCTTCTCTCGAACCTGCTATACTTGATGACAATTCATTCTAGTGTGTGACTCATCTCCATTAAAAACTGTTCCGTTGGAGATGAAAATGGGTGATTTGTGGTGGCTCAAATCATTACTGATTTTGCATTCAACAGGTGTAGAATATGTATCTGTCAACTGGTGTTCTTCCTGCCACCTAGATCCCTGGCTGGATTTTAAAATGTTCTGCTATCCATGATTTGCTGTTGACATCACTGCATCTACATGTTTCCCTAACCCTAAGGTGCTCTCATTGCAAATGGCAAATGGCAAAGAGAGTGGTGTTATTTCAGCATTTCATTTTCATTTAAAGAGTGGGGAGAAAACCACTTGAAGAGGAAGAGGACAATGAATGAATCAGGATGAATGAAACACTGCTTTGCAGATTTACCGTTAGAGCCTTGCTTTTCTACGTTAGTTAACTTTATCAAAAACCGAAATCACAGTTTGCCTCCAATAGTGCTATCTCTCAGAGTTTTGCTAGGAAAATATGTGTAATAAGTGTTTGATGTTTTCCAGATTTATCCTATGCTTGGATTTTCAATGATAATCCCTTATATGTTCAGGAGGACAGTCGTCGATTTGTATCTCAAGAGACAGGAAATCTATACATCGCCAAAGTGGAACCTTCTGATGTGGGCAACTACACATGTGTTGTAACCAACACAGAAGCCAAACAAAGTGTGCAGGGCCCACCCACACCCCTTGTACTCCGTAGTGATGGTAAGGCTTGTTTTGCGTACAATCTCAATTAAACCCCCTTAAAAATGCAGCCTGCCGACTTGTTAAGGTCTACAGAGGACTCTCTCTTGGTGATCCCACACAGAGTGAGGTTTGCAGTTGCGGGGTCCAGAAGAGCGCTTTCTCCGTGGTAGCCAAGCAGGTTTAGAATGGCCTCCTTTCATGGGTTAATCATGACTGTATATTATTTTCATTCAGAAGACAGGTTTAGATGCACTTATTTGCTTCTCCCACTTGCGTAATTTGTGATTGTTATTAATGTTATGGTGCTTGCTTGCTTGCTTGCTTGCTTATTTATTTATTATTGTTAACTGTGATTTTAATGTTACCCTTTGCTACACTGGGACTCTTGAATGAAGAGTGACCTATAAATACTTGCATAAGATATCACCTTAATATTTTTGAAGTGCAATAGATTATCGCAACATTTGTGTTATCCATTTACATTAATCAAAGAGCTCCTTTTGAGTCTGAGTCTGCTCACCATTGCTAAAATGAAATAATTGAGCAAATAAGCAAAGGACGACAGAGTGGCTTAAATACACTGCAAAAGTTTTTTTCAAACGCCATTGATTTTTTTTAAATGAATTTTATTTTGGTGACATGCTAGGAATCCTCTGTTAGAGATTGCTAGTCCCTGGGATTTCTGGGAAGAGCAAATGACTGTTAGGCCAGTCAGTTGTAAGGAAGATATGTCAACAGGAAACCAAGCACATTGCAGGGGAAAAATAAATCCTAATCCACATGCTAATGTTATTATTCCAAGAATGCTCAGATTCAGATGTGACAGGCTTTCATTGTTTAGAGCTACAAAGCAGAACACTGGATTTAATCCAGTTTAGTCACTGAAGTGAAAGGCACTCTTTTTTTAAAAAAAAAAAGCTTTTAATTAAATGTTTGCAGTTGAAAATACATAGCTGAGAAATCTTTTGGTGAAGTGTTTTTGAAATGGGTTGACTCCTTCAAGCCATGGCCCCTCTTAAGTGTAGCTAAAAGGGCTCTCATAAAATAGCAACAACTATTGCAAGGCGTTATGTTCCATACTGTAAAGCTGTGGGACATTTTCAGCCCAAGGGCACATTCCTCTGTGGGGAAGAACAATTGGCATAACTGGGAAAAGCAATGTATGTGACTTTGTACAACTGCCTACATTTCAGGACAAATCATTTCTGTTCCTGTAGCAGGGGCATATTTGGCCCCTCGCCTTTTCCTCAAAGATGACTCAGGAGAATTGAAACCCAAAGGTAGGGGGTGGAGGAGAGAGCCATTTGAGGCAGAGTGTGCAAGATCTCACACAATTTGGGGAAAGATATCATGCAAAATCTTGACAAACTTGTCCAAAATCGGTGCCGATGCTGGTGCCACTTCTCCACCAGCAGAGGACGTGGCAGGGCATGCAGTGGTGGCAGAATAGGTGGCGGCAGGAGCAGGTATGTGGTGTAGCGAGCAGCAAAACTTGTATAAACTACCTACGTGAGTCAGAACCCCGAAATCAGACAGGAAGTCTACATGTGTAGCATTGGCTCCCTGCTGCAGAACACCAGGCCTACACATTTGGAGATCTGTCAGGCCCACTGATGTGCTCCCCCTTCAGATATATACCAGATGCTTGAGATGCCAGAGATTTTTCTTACCAGCAGTTTAAGTAATCTCCTCATTTTTAACCTGCATAAAGTATAAAAAGGTAAAGGGACCCCTGACAGTTAAGTCCAGTAGCAGAAGACTCTGGAGTTGTGGCGCTCATCTCGCTTTACTGGCCGAGGGAGCCGATGTTTGTCCGCGGACAGTTTTTCCGGGTCATGTGGCCAGCATGACTAAGCAGCTTCTGGTGAAACCAGAGTGCGCATAGAAACGCTGTTTACCTTCCTGCCGGAGCAGTATCTATTTATCTACTTGCACTATGACGTGCTTTCGAACTGCTAGGTTGGCAGCAGCAGGGACCGAGCATAGGGAGCTCCCCCCGTCGTGGGGATTCAAATCACCGACCTTCTGATTGGCAAGCCCAAGAGGCTCAGTAGTTTAGACCACAGCGCCACCCGCATCCCTTGCATAAAGTATAGGTGTTTGCTCAGCACATCTATATTACATGGTTAATGTGGTTGGTGAGTAATAAGTTGTGCAGCCTGGTGGCATACTGTTACATCTATATGAAAAAAATATTTTTAAAGCATTTGAATATGTATTTAAAAAGAGAATAAAGCAGAAAAAAATACTTTAAATTCAGTGGAAATGGGATCTATTCAGCTAGTTTTGTTGAAGAAAGGCTTAAAATGATACGTGGTGGAAGGTATGAACAAAAATGTTTTGCAATTTCATCTAATGAGGGGTTTGCCCAGTTTCTCAGATGGAAACCCATTTCTCACGAGGGTTGGAGTGTGAAAGACATCCGACTTTAGGGCTGCATTTGTACAGAAATCAAGGCGTCTTAGGAATTTGAAAAAGAATGTAATGTGCTGCATGACAACTGCCGAATGCTAGCTTCTTTTTCACAATATGGTTCAGGAGGTCAAGGGGAAGTCCCTTGTATGATTTGATTTGTAGACTTCATATTAAGCACTTGCATGGTGATGAAGTTTTCCACAGTAGCCTGCTCATGTTCTCGCTGGAAGACATTTACTAGCTTCCAAAAGAAGAAGTGAGGCCACAATTTTTAATGTCACACTGATAATCTGTTGTAGTAAGACAGGTCTGAGGCACAACTGTAGCGCTCCCTGTTTTGATGTTCAACAGGTGTGATGGGGGAGTACGAACCAAAGATTGAAGTGCGTTTTCCAGAAACAACACTGGCAGCAAAAGGCTCATCCGTTAAACTGGAATGCTTTGCCCTTGGAAAGTAAGGTTCTTCATTTTTTTTTTCTAAAATAAAAATAAAAAATCGCAATGCTTGTTTGCTGTAATAAAATAAGGACATTTCTCAAATAGTCTACCAAATGGGTATTGATTTGGATTTGAGTGATATCCCATGGTCATAGAAAGGTTTTTTAAATTACCTTACCTAGAAATCCTACAGGTCTGCCTTATAGAGGACAAATATACCATCTCACCAGAGCAGGAAGCTGCCCAAACAACCCTCCTGCTGTATCCCTGCTGTTAGGCTGTGGGAATGGGTGAATTTTCCACCAAGTCATTGGTTTTTCATTTCAACTTTTAATAGGTTGTTAGCAGTTTCCTGATAACCAAGCTCCTCCAGCTAAGCATTCATTTTCACAAAACTATAATATATCTTTCTGAAAGAATGCTGATTTTTAAGAATGTGTGTGTGTGTGTGTGTGTGTGTGTACACATTTTACCAATGGTATTAAATCCTTCAGTATGAAAAACTTATGCAAACTACTGCAAATGCTTCTGCTGTCCCAGTTTATGCTCCATTTATGCAAAACTGGTGGCTTTTAAACTTCAGAGTACACCTATGCTTCAACATATAAGGCTTAATTTCTGATAATTTGATCCAAATAACTACAATATGGACACTAGTTCTTCAGATCAAGGTAACTAAGCATGCATTTCATTCCCCCCTTAAACAGGGATACCTTAGAATCATAGAATCATAGAGTTGGAAGGGACCCAAGGATCATCTAGTCCAACCTCCTGCAATGCAGGAAACCCAGCTAAAGCATCCATGAAAAAACATCCGAGGAATGAGAGTCCACAACTTCCCAAGGGAAACTGCTCCATCTTGAATTACAGTTTTGGAGTGAAAGTCAATACCATTAAAATCACAGTCAGCTCTGTCATGAGACAAGAGGAGACAATTGCCTCGGGCAGTGGGTGAGGGGATGACAAATTTCCACTCCTTCTCTTCATCCTTGCCATGGCTCCTACATCTAATTTCCCTCACCTTCCCAGCGCTTTACTTGCTAACTGATATGCAGCAGAAGTGCCTGTGCCTTGACTTTACCTCTTTTCCTCTTCCTCACTCTGAGGAACAGCTCAGAGTTCTGGACGCTTGTGTATTTCCAAGTGGAAAGTACAATGATGTGTGTTGTCTCTGCATCACCTGCAAATATACGCTTACAAAACAAGCTGGGGAAGAGCTGTTAGCGTTGTCCAAGCACTAAGAAAGCTCCTGAGTGCCATTCTGAATTGTGCTGAATAGAGTCTGCCCACCTCTTGTGCTTTGAGCCCCAAAACCCATCCCGAATGGCAATAAAGACACAGTGGAGACAGAATTCAGCTTAAATGTTAATGGGCAAATTTTGGCCACAACTTTATTAAAATACACAAATGTGACTGGTATTGGCTTAGGCAATGGTATCAAACTACCGTAATTTTTGCTCTATAAGACTCACTTTTTCCCTCCTAAAAAGTAAGGGGAAATGTGTGTGCGTCTTATGGAGCGAATGCAGGCTGCGCAGCTATCCCAGAAGCCAGAACAGCAAGAGGGATTGCTGCTTTCACTGTGCAGCGATCCCTCTTGCTGTTCTGGCTTCTGAGATTCAGAATATTTTTTTTTCTTGTTTTCCTCCTCCAAAAACTAGGTGCGTCTTGTGGTCTGGTGCGTCTTATAGAGCGAAAAATACGGTATATCTGGCTCCTGCCCCACCCTGAAGGAAGCCTGGAAGGGTAAACAACCAGCAGGGGGATCTCTGTCAGTGTATATTGAATGGTGCTCACCCCTGGGGTTCCCGGGGGTCCTGGCACGGCCCTAGCCCCTCTCTGGGCTTCAGATGAGATCCAGACCCCCAGATTCCTTTAACGGAATACCCTATTCATTGGAGGGGCAGGTGATGGCCGCACCTCCCCTCCCCACATTCCCCTAAACCAATGCCTAACCGCCAAACCTTACAAAGTTGTGACAGTTGCTAAGAGGTAGGCAAAAAACAAGTGGCCACAGCCAATGTGCCACATTGGAAAAAATTCCTACCTGGCCCCCATTCCAAAAACAGGCGACCAACCGAAGTCCAAAGCAAGGCCAAACACAACCTAATTAACGGGTGGGTGGGTGTGGTCCACCACTGCAGTGCAGGGAGGAATGCCCGACCCAACCATCATGGCTGCCTGGTGCAAGGGAACTGGGACAGACATGTCCCTAGGCATAGGTAGCATTGTTAGCCGCAAAGGGTTGGCAGTGTGTGGTTAATGCTGTTACTTGTAGCACCCTCAGCTCATTGAAAAAGAGGAGCAGAGGACTGTGAGGAGGAGGGATCATACAGCGACTTCTCTCAGGCCAGGAACCATCAATGGGTACCCAACAAGGATGATGAGACCCATCCTTGTCATCACCATTAACAGCAGTGAAGAGGCCTTACTTATTTTACAAATGTGCTGTATTAATAAAGTTGTAGCCGTATTCACCCCTATATTGTCTCACATCTTCATTTGGGTTTAGGGGAAATGTGCCCATCTCTTATTCATTTTTAAAATTAGAAATAATTAGGGCAACCAGAAAATCAATTTGCTTTGTTTTTTTTAACACCATTGCAAATGTAGTGTCAGCTCTTCAAGTTGACCCACATTAAAGAAGAGCTTAAACTGGGGTGAGGAAACAAATTAAACTGCACATCTTTAAAATGTGAAATGCTTAGAAAATAAATAAGGAAGCATTTTCTCACCAGCTAGCTTGCTTCTTTCCAATCCTCTTGGCAAGACACCACATCTGAAATGTCAGGTTCCTGTTCCGATTCCTAGATATATTTAGGTTTACTGTGACTTCTCTAGAGTATTATGACTAAATATTTTGGTCTGATTTAAAAAAACAAAACCCCCACAATGAGCATTTTCTAGAGAGTAAAATTTCCTCATAAAAGTTTCTTCATAAGTGTTAGATGGAATATTTGGAAAGAGAGTCCAGCAGATAAATGCTATTTCAGCCCTGCCTTCTTATTCCTTGTTGAGGGAAAACACAAATTGTGTGCATTATCTCTTAGTGGAATTAGTTTCAAAAGCTGAAGGTCAAAGGATTAATTTAGCTTTTGCTGTCTTTTATATTATTTGACAGCAGAAGACACAATTATAGTGAAATACCTGACAGAACAAAGACCAATTAGGGAGCCGGTGGGGGGGGAGAGGGAGACTTACCCAAATTACAACCACAGCAGAGTTTAGGTTTTTAAAAAGAAAGCAACGATTTGTCATAATAGACCACAGAAATCACAGCTGGAGCTGAATTTGCCAAGAAAATAATGTAGCAACAGAGAATAAACTTGAAATTAACCCAATCCTAGGGTTTTGGTTCAGTCGAAAAAAGGGACAGAACAATCCTTTGGAGGTTGTGTGGAGAGTCCAGGCTGGGTAGAATGTCCTAAGTCCTGCTGGGCGCATTGGCCAGGGTGGGAGGTCAGTGACAGCTCCCTCCCCCCTTTTCTTTTACTTGGTCATTGTAGTAATTGGTAACTGTAGAGTTAAATATTGTATCCAGTTATTATGGGTTGGAGCGAAGACTCTACCTTCTAGCTTGTTTTGGTTACTTTCATTTTCCTGTGTTGTTGTGTGTTGGCCTTGCTTCTTGGGCTGGTATAAATAAAAATTATTATTATTATTATTATTATTATTATTATTATTATTATTATTCTGCATGCGGCCTTCCTGTGTCCTAGCATAGGAGCCCAGTTGCCAGGCAGGAGTATGCAGTGTGAGGAAGTCCCTTAAGTACCCTTATTCCGTTAGAGCTCTTTGCAAACATGCAATTTTGCTCAGGGCCGAGACCTAAATAATCAAGCAGGAAAACTGGAAGGCTGAACCACTTAATTATTATGCCCTTTTGGAACTTATTTTCCCCACCCCATGTCAGTGTTTGGTGCCAAAAGCCACCGGCACAGCTTTTCTCATCTCTGCTTTGTCTCATTTGTTTAACCAGGCATGGTCGTAATTATCTGAGCTGCAAATTTAATTTTATTGTGAAGTATCCTGAGAGGAGTGACATGAATGATGCAGCACAGATACTGTATGATTGACCGAGGGTTATTCTGCATGCGCCTTCATTTGAAGGGAGAGACAAGGTTTGCTTATTGGCTATTCCTGCGTTGTTCCAGTCAAACTGAAATTGATGCCCAGTGTGACTAGACTTGTCACTTCGAAGAAAATATTTTTCTTCTTCTCTGTTTTAATTTGGTAACTTATGGATTCCTGGGCCTGCTGCCTGTTCTGTAGGATATAAATAAAATAGTGACTGCAGCCAGTGTTCTTTCAATGCTTTGGAGCGTTCAGGCAAACAAATTATAGATTTATCTTCACTGCCATAGATGCACATTTCTGCACTGTGTCCACTTATTCATGCTGAAGTGTGTCGGGGGGGTGTCTTAATTATTTGTGAAGCATAACACATTTGAGATCTTGTAATTCCTTTTACACAAAGCTATGTTTGCATCAGTGACTCTCATGCCAAAAAACACCCCTTTATCTGCATCTTTTAAACGAGGAAACATGGCCTCATTAATACTATTATTAGCATAATGCAAACATCAGTACCACAGTGACATCTGCAATTATATCCAACTTGCAACCAAACCACAGATCACACTAATGCAAATGCAAAAACCAGGTCAGACTGAGGACAGAAGGCATCATGTGCTGCGTTGTCACAGGGAATAATAAAAAAGTACAATACACTAATGAAGCAAGTTATGGTAGTACAACTGCGCCACTACAAAGGAGTTGCAAAATGCCCCATATTATTCAAAAATTACCATAGAGAAAGTATGCTACCTCCAGGAAAGTAGTGAAACATGATTCTACCCATATTGACAATTTACGGACTGGACATGGCAGGACAATATTACAATTATTTTTTTTAAAAGTCTTAAGCTAATGCTTTAAGGCAAGAAGTAGGAAATAAAAATATACAGCTGTGCCACTCTTGCAGCTTGGTGTGGTTGGGAAAGATTTGACCAAACTGTTTAAGTGATAAAGTGGAATATTTCGGTGGGTAAAATGGCTGCCAAAATTGGGAAAAGGTTTTCGAGGGGTGTGTTGAATCCTTTCTGGAGCAGGAGTATGCCATTTACCATTTTAAGATTTTAGAAGTACTTGCACCAGGACTTTTGGCTATGCAACAGAATTTCCCTTCCCACTTCTCATGTGCGTCCCCTCGCTCCCAATCCCTCTCCAAATATACTACATAGGGTTCAGGGAACCCCCCCTAATGTGCTTAGGGTGGCCAAACAAGACTTCACCAGCATTGGGTACATTGCAATAAAAATTTAGTGTTTGAAAGTTGACAGCTTGTAGGAAATTCAAGTTGAAGCTGGCCTAAATCAAAGCAGTCAAGCTTCTGGCAAGAATTCCAGTTCTGAATGTCTTCAGGGTTTCTTCTTCAAAATGGGAATTGAAATTTTGCTTTGAAATTTCTCATAAAAGAAATGGCCTGGCATAATTGAAAGATCCTGTAAAGTTTGAATATTGCAAATATTAACTTCATGTCGAAAAGTATCCCATAAGTATTTCAAGCATATTTTGCCCAGTTATATGCTTTCCTTCCGAATCACTATCGCATCCAGTATCTGGGGGGAAACACACAATATACTGTTGTTAGCAAAGGTTATTTTTTCTGATTATATTATTAGACACAACGTATAAACACTAGAGTATGGAATTACTTACTAGTGGTTATTTGTAGAACTGAAGTATTAAAGTGAAATCTGCCCTTAATTCAAACACTGTATTTTTCCAGTGTCTTTAAATTATCTCATAAAACATGGACTCTTATTAAAATGAACAGTAGCAAAACCTCTCTCTTTGGATATGAAATTTTAATGTGGTCTTTTTGCAAGAGTTCTTTTTTCCCCCCTTGTTAAAATATTTCCACTTCTTAGTTGCAATGGATCACTGCTAAGCAGGCCTTTCATAATGAATTGAGAGTCATGTGTCGCCACAGCTTCAGAACCAAAATCTCATTCCAAGATGTTTACTCAGGAGTCCAATTGATTCATATAAGACATTTCCATGTAAGGGTATAAATGACTGTAACCTCTTCACATGAACCTGAGGCCAGGTGAATGCCATTATTTTCGTAGTTGTTCTTATATTGTTCTAGGAATGTGTGAACAACTCTAAGAGTAGCCTTAACAAACAATCGTTCCCAGGATTCTTTGGGGGAAGCCATGACTGTTGAAAGTAGTATGATACTGCTTTAAATGTATAGTGCAGATATGACCTGTGTGCATAATTTGGCTCCATCCCATTTTTGCATTGACCTGGGGTTTGTTTATTTTTTATTTTTTTGCAAAAATGTGTGTTTAAATAACTTTTAAATAAGTATTTTTTAATTTCAAAATAAGCATCTTTAACTGTATTTTTCTCACAAAATACATATTATGAAGTGTATTTTGATTATATATAACACTGGTCAACAACAAATTTGTTGTCTGCATTTTTTCAGTTGATTTAGGACGAATCTGGTGTGCTGAATCTAAAAATCGCATTGGTTTTGCTCAATCAGGTCAAGTTTTTGAGCTATAGCCACATGCTTTTTTTTAACGTTTTTGTTCACATGTACACTTGTGTGGAGCATTTTAGAAGAAGTTGGTGGGGGTAAAATGCCATGTCGAATAATTGTTTTGATTGGAAATGATTATTTTAATGACAAGAAGATTCAGGTCCAATAGTTCTGGGTGATTATGTCGAAAAGGGATCAGTTTGAAGTCATAAAACCTCGAAATCTTCCATAAATTGGTGCAGCTGGGATCAACAGAAAGAACCGGAGCAGCCTCAAGAATCCTGATCTTCAATCAGCACATCGTCCTGTAGCTCATTGTGATGAAATTCCAGTGCCAATCTTCGGAGAACTTCCTGACATTAGTGACGAAGATGCCTCTAGTGTTGAAGGACATGAAGAAGAAGAAGTGGTTCTTGAAGATGATGCTCCACATCCATTTTCCCAAAAGGAGTTGAATGATCTAGTTTGCGACCTCAGCTTGTCAAAGGACTCTGCCGAACTGTTGGCATCCAGATTGAAGGAAAAAAACCTCCTCTCTGACAGTGCTCGCATCAGCTTCTTCCGCAACAGGCATCAAGAATACCTCCGTTTTTTCTCGGAAGAGAAGGACTTGGTGTACTGTGCAGATATTGCGCAGCTTCTGCTCAAGCTTGGAGTGCCACAGTACGAACCGAAAGATTGGAGACTGTTCATTGACAGCAGCAAGCGATCACTGAAATGTGTTGTGCTACACAACGGCAACCAGTTTGCCTCTATACCCCTGGCTCACTCGACTACACTGAAGGAGAACTATGAAGCGGTGAAGTATGTGCTGGAGAAAATTGGTTATGATCAGCATAAGTGGTTTATTTGTGTTGACCTGAAGATGGTGAACTTTTTGTTGGGACAACAGTCTGGCTTCACCAAGTACCCATGTTTTCTGTGCATGTGGGATAGTAGGGACCGTGCTCAGCATTACACGAAGAAGGACTGGCCTGTGCGGGAGGAATTGGTGCCTTGCAAAGAAAGGAACGTCATCAACGACCCTCTGGTGGACAGAGACAGAATACTCTTCCCACCGCTGCACATCAAGCTCGGCTTAATCAAGCAGTTCACCAAGGCTCTGGACAAGGATGGTGACTGCTTCACTTACTTGTGCCAGCCTTTTCCAGGATTGACCATGGAGAAGTTGAAAGCTGGCATCTTTGACGGTCCTCAGATCCGCCAGCTCATCAGAGATCCAGAGTTCGGAAACTCAATGAACGAAGTGGAACTGGAAGTGTGGAAGGCATTTGTTCTGGTAGTGAAGAACTTTCTTGGCAACAATAAGGCCAGAAACTACGCAGAACTTGTCAGCAACATGCTGACTGCTTTCAGAAACCTGGGCTGCAACATGAGCGTTGCACTACCTATTTTCACATATGGACCGGTTTCCTGAGAACCTGGGTTCAATGAGTGATGAGCAGGGGGAGAGATTCCATCAGGACATGAAAGAGATGGAGACCAGGTATCAGTCATGATGGCTGACTACTGTTGGACTCTGAAGAGAGACCTCCCTGCCGCTGAGCATTCCAGGAGTTCCAAGAAACGGAAGTTCAAGCCCTGAAGTTTGAAAAATGGTGAAGCAACATGCAATTTACGTGTACTTACCATTATCAATGCCCACCATTCAGTTTACAGTAAACCTGACCTGATGGAGAGAAACGGATGCCATTTCCTGATTCAGCAGTGCAAAAATACCCTAAATCAGTTGTAGAAATTTAGACAACATTCAAAAAGTAAAAAATTGTTGCCCAGTGTAATCAGTCAAGAACGTCATAGAAACATCTTAGAAGTGCAGATTCAGTTCTGATCTGTACATTAGTCCAGGAAGATCAGTTCATAGATTCTGACCAGATGTCAGGAACCAGACTAAAGTGTATTGCTCTGAGGAAGAATGGTGGGAACCCCCCCTCTCCCTCTGTGCAAGGGCCTGATCCTGAAGCTCCTCTGGAGCAGGAGGATAGTATCGACCTAGAGCAACGGTTTGCGGAAGAACAGTTTAGAAACTGACAGTTGGGCTAGGCTGAGAGAAGAACAACCAAGGGGAGAGGAAGGGGAAGAGAGAGAGCTGGTTGAATCTCCCTCACTAGAAAGTGTGCAGGCCATGAGCCCCTAGAGCCCGGCATCTGGATGGGGTAGCTTCTCAGAAGGCTCAGTGGTGGAGGGATCACGTGGTGAGGAGACGGGAAGACGGAAGTAACTAGAGGGAAGTGGGAGGAACTCAATTGGGAGTACCTGCACGGTGAGAATGGACGCTGAATGTTTGTGCTGTGTTCAAGAAACCTCTCTCTTGCTGCAAAAGACTGCTTTTGCTTTGTGCTTTTATCTACAGAGAGGGGGAAGGTAAGCCTTGCCTGGCTACCTGACACCAGATCAGGTCAATTCATATCAAAATTCATAAAGATCAACTTCCTAAAGCATCCTTATTGATCCCACACAGCACTCTGTGGTAATAGTCTCTACCCAGAATTGCTGAGGATTGGCTAAGTGATGTAGTGTTGGCTTTGGGCTTTTCTTTGAACAGCACGAACAAATTCATTGCACTTTCTTTTCTTCCCCAGCTGTTTGGAACTAAAACACAGCCTTCATGTTGTCCAGGAGACACACAAGCTTTCTCAGTGTCAGCATCTTGTACATTTCCTCCACACACGAAAACATGTAAACGCTGCATTTTGGGTGTGATGTGGGGCAACAGGAAGTTTGTGGAACCTGTGGATTTGGTTTCTTTTCAGCAAGATAATATTGAAAGCTGTTCAGCAATATCCTAATATTGAAAACTGTTCAGCAATATCCTAATACTCATCAGGTAAAAGGCCCCTGAATCCATCTGTTGACCCATATATAAAGGCTTCCTGTATTTGCAGCATGCACCACAAGTTCTCATTTGCTAGCCTTTACCTGCCAAATGGGCATATCCATACACATTCAGAGAGAATCCTCTTTGTTCCTGTCTACTACAGCCTGACCTAAATATTTCTGCAGTACAAAAGATATTCTCCTCTTCATGATAAGCAGTCTACCATTTCTCTATACATTGTCATACTGGGATTATGGCTTCTGCTTGCCTCCTATTAACACAAAGGGAACACATGGAGAGTTGCAGCAAAGATGCATGAAACCGAATGCAGGCAGCAATGGGAGTTCCAGATATTATACCACAGCAAAGTGTCCTGGTTTAGTTGGGGCCGCCCTACTCTGTAGCACAATTGATAATCCACCCCTGCCTAGAATTCCTTATCACTCTCTTGATTCTTGTATCATTTCTTGCAGCTCAGCACAAAGCCATTATCCTTGGGAGAGAATAAAGCACAGCTAAGTGTTTAATGCAACAACTCATCTAAGTAAAGCAATGGTAATGCACACACTGCCTTTATGTGTCAGACAGCTTTAGTCTCATGGAAAAGAATAAAAATACACAGGCACACACAAAAGAAGGAAAGGGAGAAGGGAGAGGAGGAGGAGGAAAGGACTTGTTGGGAAAGATCCCTGAGGAAGTAATTATGAGTATTTGATATGGAAAAGGAAAACAAGAGGACAGCCTCATCGCAGGACACAGTAAACCTGAGCTGACAGCCTGACAGAAGAGGCTTCTCCTCATGGAGTGCCGCCTCTAGCTTTGGTGGTTCATTGCCAACTTTGTCTTATTCCAGAAGTTACATAAAAAAAAGACTGTGCAGTTTACAGAGCTTAGAAAAGTATGTAAATGGTTCATTTCTGGGTAAGATAAGTGTAGGTGGTGAGTTCTTAATTTCCCCCATCCTCTACTAAAATGAGTGTTTTTTAATTTAATTGTTGAAAGTTCCTGCTGTTTTTAAACAAACAAAACAAAACACCATCAAAATCGACGATGGGTTTGGAATCAAATTCTGTAACCAGCTTTAATGAAAAGAAATCATTTGCCTATGGCTAAAATATGTGACATTGGTTTAAAAGCCTGTAATACCCTCAAGAATGCCACCCATGATCTATATCAATCTACTACAAGTCTACTCCAATTACATCTCTTCTTTGACCTGATCAAAAAACGTTTCACAGTCATACAAGAGACGATAGAGGTTTGAAAAATGAGTTCCAATTAGAGCAGCGCTTCTTGGTATGGATGCCCAAGTCTACATTAAAAATGAAAAATAACAACTGACAGTGAAGGGCTGGATGGAACACAAACTTTGCATGGATCAGGTTTCAAGCCAAGTCCCCAGGATTTCTAGTTAAAGCGTTAGCTGGGGACAGATCAAACACACCCAATAGGTAGTACCAACAACGGCATGAAATGCTAGAATTCAAGAGGCACCATTTTATTCTTGAAAACTCTCACAGAGGGAAGAGTTTCCCTGGTCACAGAACCCGAGAACAGTTCCCCTGCCATTTTTTCACATACTGCAGTCTTTCCCCCCTCATTCCATTCACTTATGGATTAAGGAAGAGCCCAGTGGAGGTTCCTTGCTCCTGAAATAGACTAGTTGTCTAGCACAGTATAAAGCAGCTTTGTAGGATCACAATACTGTAGAGTTGTGGGTTTTTCAATTCTGCAGACATTGATTAGGTCTGGGCCAAGTCTACAAAGGTAGAATGAGCCCCAAGTTCTCCGGTGGAAAGGTGTTTTGGATTTCCACAAGCAAAAAGCCAGAAGGTTAAGCAATTGTATTTCTTTTATTTAGTAAAACAAGTTATACCCCATCATTCCACTATAAAATAGCATTCAGAGCAACCAGTAACACCCCCCCTAAAATATAACACAAACATAAACAATTCAAATGTTATACAGTCATACCTCGGGTTATAGCCGCTTCAGGTTGGGTTTTTTCGTGTTGCGGACCGCCAAAACCCAGAAGTACCGAAACGGGTTACTTCCGGGTTTTGGCAGTCGTGCATGCACAGAAGCGCTAAATCGCGCTTTGCGCATGTGCAGAAGAGCCGAATCACAACCCGCGCATGCGCAGACGCGGGTTGCGAACGTGCATCTCGCATGGATCACATTCGCAGTCCGAGCATCCACGGTACAAAACTGATAGGAAGATAGTGCTGCCAATAGTTTAAATATCAGAGTGCTTCAAAAGTGCAGAGTCTCAGGGAAAGATGTTGTACTTACAATGGATCACACCTGCCAAGAAGACTCATGAGACGAAACATTAGGATAATGGCCATATTTCTTAATATAACAGCTTGGAAGAACTGCAGACAGTTTAACCAATCAACCAAATTCAGAAAGTACAGACAAGTGAGAATTTTAGTTAATTCTAGTAGACCAGCACTCCTTCAGATCCTTTAGCGTGTCATACAGTTGCAGACGGTGACTCGCCAGCAAACTGGGCAGCAGCGGGGGGCTTGATTACTAGGTGAGCCTTGAATGTGAATTCCAATCTGGGTGCTATTGTCCAGCATTAACACAAAATGTGCATGTAGGGCCTTAAAGGACATCCCCATAAGTCCCACCAGTCCTACTGCCTGGCAGATCACTAAAGGGTATCCTTAACCCAATAATGCCGCGGTGAACCTGCTGTTTCTCTCCCCAACCACCTCACCTGCCCACACTCCTTATACAAAGGTTGAAGAGCTTGGGATGAAGATCCATCGGGGCCCTCACATGGTTCTCCCTTCAACCTGCTCCCTTTGGGAGTCAGACTTCCTTGAGGAAGGAGAAAAACAAATGCACACCTGCTACAAGAATAACATTACTTCTGCTTATTGGTTTCTTCTCCATATAGCAGTGGTTCCCAATTAGCTAAGTGTTAGAAGTCCTGCTCCATGATTTCAGTCATGGGATTGTTGTCTTTCACATGACGGTATATGTTTTGACTCCACAGAGTGGGAAGTGACTAAGACAGGATGTTTGTGTTATTGTGTTCCATGAAGTGGGACTATTGTCCTTTGTTCTTTTTCTCTTTGCTGTCTGATGCTAGAGAGAGGGAGCCATGTTGCAGTGCTCCGTTTGTGTTTATATGTAAATAAAGTAGATTAGCCAAAATGCTGAGTTGCTGAGGTCTGTCACGCAAGATGCGCAAACTCTGTGGATTCCTAAGTGTGCTGGTGTCTGTTGGCATCGGTCGCTGTGATGTTCGGGCTGAAGAAAGTTTTTGAAGCTCCCGAATGATCGACCAGGAGGGAGAGAACATGCCTACTTGAGTGTAGGCTGACCCCCCCCCCCCCCGTTTTTCAAAAGCAAAGCCATGGACCTTCTGCTTTTGAAAATTTTGTTATCTCTATGGTGGTTTTTGTTATGTGAATGGTGCCACAGACCCCCTTGGGTGGGTTACAAGGCCCTCCTGTGGTCCATGAATCACCAGTTGGGAACCACTTCTTCTATACAATATTATTCAGGATTCAAACACTGGTAAAACCTGCAGCTGATTCCATGCAGTGGGACACAGGCCGATGTGCCTACTTCCTACTGCACATTGGAAGTGGATTGTGCAAACTCAAAGCCCCAAGTTGCTCAATAAAAGATGGAGAGCCAGACAATGGCCACCATCTACCCAACCAACACTTTGTATTGCTATTATTTACATGAATCAGAACAGTTTGTGTCGGATAGATTTGCATCGCATCAGAAACTTTGCATATCTCTTTCTGTGGCAGCGGCGGTGGCAACAGCGTTATTGCCAACACTGCCTCAAAGTCTCTGTTAAAAGCTGTTCTGAAGGCATTTTTCAGTCTTTCTGCTGCAGCAAAGCAGCTTATTTTCCTTTGCAGGAGCATGAAAGGCTGCCGTGAAATGCAAGACTATTAATATTTCAAAGTGTTCTGGTGACATAATAAATCAAGAAAGTGAGCCTTGTGTGTTTTCTGATGTTGCCAGAAACTCTAGAAGTATTTATAGCCATGTTCACACTTGAGTGTTTTATCATATAAAGAACATTGATCTAAATATAAATTAAAATGATAAAAAGCTATAAAAATGCAAAACAAAGCATTGCTCTCCCTAGTCGATAAAAGTTCTCCTTATTCCAGTCTCTCTAGTCCCCTCCTTCTGCTCATCACTCCTTTGCCTTTTGCTTGTAATTTATAATTCTCAGCTTCCTCTTTTAGTGCCATGTCTAATGTTCCATAGGTTTGATTTGTAGTTTGATCCACTCAAACAGAGTAAAGCTTTTGTTTGTTGTAAAATGCAACCAGTTTGAGGCGAGTTTGCGTGTGGCTTCCTTCTCTGCGCTATTCTCTCTGCAGATTCACATTTCTTGTTCCTGCCTGAGGGGATGGATTTGAGTTAGATTATCTTTAAGGCACCTTCAACGCTGTGCTTTGCTTCCTCTTAGACATTTCAAGTGCATCTCAGCAACAGTAGCAAGGCTTCTAGGATCTCTACTCCTAGATCTTGTCGTTAAGCAGGCTTATTGTGAAAATAAAACATCATGCTTCATGTGATGTTTGCAAGCATGTGTGTGTGTGTGTGTATATTTGTGGAAATCCATGTATTGCAGTTTACACCTGACAAAGTAAGCTGTATCCTATCAAATCTCATGCCTGGATAACGTCAGCAGTCTTTACAGTTTACAGTCTTTACAATGTTAGAACCTTTTGGCAATTTACAATTGCAACGTTAGAGCTTTTTGGAAATTCTACCATACGGGTAAAAGTATATTTCTGGATTCCTTCTCAAGTCTGTTTTGTGCAATGACTGCAAACAGCTGCTCTCCCTTTTCAATTTCCCTACAAATTATTTACTTATTGCATTCACATCCCACCTTTTTCTCTGAGGAGCTCAAGATGAGGCACATGGTTCTCCCCATCGTCATGTAATCTCCACAACAAACACTGTGAGGTCGGTTAAGCTGAGAAGCAGTGATTGGCCCAAGGTCACACAGTGAGCTTCATGGCCAAGGGGGAGATTTGAAACCTGTATCTCCCAGATCTTAGGCCAAGACTTTAACCACTGCACCTCACAGGCTCTCAGTAGCACCAAACATTTGGAAAATGGAGCCTTGACAGATTCGAAGACTAGTTGTGTATTTCAGTTTGAAATGGAACCTCCCCCCCCACCTTATACTGTATATAACATCAAAGTCTCACATCAAATATGACTGATCTGTAGAAAGGACTTTATGATCTTTAAAAATCATATATATAGAGAGAGAGAGAGAGAGTGTGTTAATCCCACAATTATCTAAAAGGCTAAAACTCACAGAAAAGTTTGGGATCATTTCAGAACAATAACTTCTTAAGTTTTTTGGTGGTTGCTGATAATTTCAAAAGTTCAAAGATTTACTTTCTCCCTTCATATAAAAAGGATTATGTAGGCTCTTACATTGTCTAATGACTTATATTCATTTAGTCCAGTTCCCAGTATCATCTGGAGGAAACCTGATGGTAGCCCATTGGCTAGAAAAATCCACACATCCAAAGGAATCCTTGAAATCCCAGACTTTCAGCAAGAAGATGAAGGCTCCTACGAATGCATCGCAGGAAACATTCGGGGAAGGAATGCTGCAAAAGGCCAGCTGCTTATATATGGTGAGAAAATTGAATTATTTCCAGATAGAATACCAGCACTATTGAGAAATACTACTTACACCCTTTGTTTAGTCCTCACAGGAAGAAATCAAGGACAAAAATAATAAAATGACTGGTGAGCTGAAATGTAGTTCAGAATTCAGTGAATATGAAATATTATGCATCAGTGGTAGACTAAAAATGTAGCTCATAGCATCCTAGGGCTACAAAGGTAAATACAAAGAAAAATGGAGGGGAAAAGTGGTTTCATACATACAAAATATTAAGTGCCAGAGAGAAATTTGGTCAGCCCCTCTTCTCCCTGTTTATCCGTGGCAGAGCTCCCTAAATTTGTTTCCAGCAGATTTTCAGACTATAATTCCCATGACTCCTGATCATGGGCCATGCCGTTTGGGGGTTATGGAAGTTGAGTTCCCAGACAGATAGAGGGCAACAGGTTGGGAAAGACAGGACTAAACAAGAAAGAAGATCCCAGTGGTTTGTGGTGATGGTGGTGGGCTTTTTGGAAAAGGCACTGCCAACACGTCCTTCTAGAAGCGGGGAAGGTAAGCAAAGAATTAGGCAAAAAGCTGAAATATTTAGGGATATGGCTGACTGCAAGGAATCTTAATCTATTTCAAGATACAGGTAGGTTGCCGTGTTGGTCTTACACAGTCAATATGTATATATATATATTTATATATTAAAGTTTGTCCAGTAGCAGCTTAGAGACCAACTAAGTTTGTTCTTGGTATAAGCTTTCGTGTATCTGAAGAAGTGTGCATGCAAATGGAAGCTTATACCAAGAACAAACTTAGTTGATCTCTAAGGTGCTACTGGACAATTTTTTAATTTCTTTATGTATTTTATTTCAAGATCATTATATAAAGATTTGAAAAGGTCAAGCGAAACTGGTACAAAATGGAAATAGAAACCTTGTGGCAGTGGACCTTTTATTGGTACCTGAGAAAATACCCACATTTGCCACCATTCAGAGCCACCCATGCTTAAAACAGTTCAGTGTTCAAAGCAAGGGAAAGAAGTGGATGGATTGATGATCGGGCTGGGAGAAGAAGCTGGGAAATTATTGCAGGGGGCAGGGGATTCAGAAGAGCATTCATTTTTGTGTTTTCTGATTTTCTATTTCCACCCCACCCACCCCCAGCTTTATCTCAAGCCCCATGCCAAAGTTTTTGTCTACAGTCTATGGGTCCGGCTTATATTTCCATAAAGCTCCATTACTGAACATAATAGCTCAGTTCATAGAGCACGAGACTCTTATTCTCAGAGTCATGTGTTCGGGCCCCAAGTTGGGCAAAAGATTCCTGCATTACAATTCTATGATTCTATGTAACCAATAAAAGTCAATTGATGTACAGGAAATCACTTTGTATTCAAACCTTTAAAATTATGCTCTTTCCTTATACTCCAAAATTATGTTGCATATGCCAGAAAGCAAAGCTAAGGTCAAATGCTTACAAAGAAGATACTCTCCAACTGTGTTTTTCCACGGAAAGGAGGATCTTTCAGTAGAGGGGCAATGAGACAAAAAAATGTAGGCGTAGGATGTAATTTTCATGAATCTCCCCTTTCCTTCTCAGTTATTAGACTATTCCTACCTATCATGCTGTTTAAAAGATTCCCCCAGCCTTATGGAGCAGATTTTGGAGGGCAGGGGGACTGCAGAGTGAAGGGAGATGAGCAAAAATCATACCCCTGCCTCATTCTGCTAACAGAAACCTCTGCTTGATCAAGGAACACATTATATCACAGGTGTCATAATGGGATACAACCCAGGGTAGCACACATTACAGCCTTAAAATACATTGAGATTGGTTTTTGTTTTTTTTACCTTGCCGCATTTCATTTTGATTTTACAAATCCTACTACACACGTCACATATGATGTGTTTCCACTCCATCTGGTGTTGGCTCTTTCAATAATCAAAATGAGTGAGTGAGACAGATTCCCCCTATTCTTGTTTGCGGAGATTAGCCTGCATCTCTTGCCCACCCCCTTCACTGCCTCCTCTTGTTTTAAAATGAATGAGATCCTAACCCACTTACAAGGGGCTGAATTTGAATTTAATGGGGCTGAATTCTAAGAAAACATGAAGGGGATTGTAGTGGGCAGGCTGCAAGTGGTAGCTGGGTGGGAAGTGGGATGCTCCTCCATGATACATCCCAGAGGACTGTGGGTAATTGTGGGTGACATTGTGTACATGGATTCAAAGACCAGGGTGAAAATGCACTGAAGTCAGAGTGAAGGGTAATGTGTGCATATGTCTTAGCATAGATTTCCTGGTTGCTGCCATTCCGAATGGGGTTTTAGGTTTTATTATGCTGTATAAGGTAAAGGTCCATTAGGTCCAGTCGTGACCGACTCTGGGGTTGCGGCGCTCATCTCACTTTATTGGCCAAGGGAGCTGGCGTACAACTTCCGGGTCATGTGACTAAGCCACTTCTGGCAAACCAGAGCAGCGCACGGAAACGCCGTTTACCTTCCCGCTGGAGCGGTACCTATTTATCTATTTGCACTTTGACGTGCTTTCGAACTGCTAAGTTGGCAGGAGCAGGGACCGAGCAATGGGAGCTCACCCCATCACGGGGATTTGAACCGCCGACCTTCTGATCGGCAAGTCCTAGGCTCTGTGGTTTAACCCACAGTGCCACCCGTGTCTTTATTATACATTTAACAGTGGATTATGCTGTATATCCACTGTTAAATGTATATTTCTGTACTAATTCCTCATATAATACATAAATGTCACAGACAAAGAAAGTCAACAACAGAGAAATAACACACAACATTTCTCCTGAAGAAGTAAACAGTAGGCTGTTCTAATAAGCTTATTTATTTGAATTTATGTTTTTAATTTGTCTCTTGTTCCAAGGCTTTAGGGTAAAGACACCTACAATAAAGTTACAATAATTTCGTGGTTTTTTCCCATTGATAACAGCACCCCCTGAATGGAATAAAAGCATTGAGAATGCCTCTCTCTCTCTTTATGACACATTGGTTTGGGAATGTGAAGCAACTGGGAAGCCAAGCCCCTCATATAGCTGGTTTAAAAATGGCCAGCCCCTTGCATCAGAGGTAAGATCTGGGGTTCATTTTGGCTTCAGCTCAAAATTTGTAACCAATTCTGCTTTTTGTGAAGCTTTCCTGCTTTTCTTTTGTCGCTTTGAAAATCTAACTCTCTTTTGAATCAATCAGCAACTGGTTTCATTGAGTGATTCCAAATTTTAGCATGACATAAAAAGGTGAACAATATCTCACCATCCACCATTTCCACTCCATGGTTTGAAGGAGAATGCCTAGTAGCACTGCAACAAAATATATTTATCAAGCCAGACTGCAACGTCCATTCATTTGTCCATTGCTTTTTTTACTTGTGGGTGATTATTTATCAGATTGGTTATATGACTCAAAAGAAAAGCAGCTGAAAAGGATTGGGAATTAGAGCTTCCATTTGAAATAAAATGCCTATGTTGATGTGTTTCACATTCATATGATTTTGTGGGTCGGTGGGTGGAAAATGGAGAGAGAGAGAGTAAGATTCACTCTGAGGACAGCAACAGCCTGCAGGTTGAACTAAGTATGCAGAAGATATTTGCAGCAAGCTTTGTGGAAGTAAAAAGTGGAGAAGTAATGGAATGTTGTTAATTAGATTGCTGTGTACCATCCATACAACCTGAGGCTGTGTCCTCATCAAATTTTTAAGCTAAGCAAGGTTGGGATGGGTCAATACTTGAGGGAGAATCCTCTAAGGGAAAACCAGAGTGCTGAAGAATCAGTTTAAAAAAGATCAGTAGGAGTCACCCTTTCTTCAGCTACCCTACTTACACTCTCTCTCTCTCTCTCTCTCTCTCTCTCTCTCTCTCTCTCTCTTATGATTGGCATCATCTTAAACTATCAAAAAACCCTGCAGTTATGCGCATTTGATTCTTAACACATATGCCCAGAACCAGAGCTACACACATCATGATGATCACACAGACATCTTGTGCATTCAGTCCTTTCTATTCATTTCAACAGAAGGGCATGTTAGAAGTCTTTACTCAAACCCCTCCACAAATCTGACACATGGAAGAGACAGTGGGACTGACCCAGCCAACGTTATTATCATATTTCTTTATATCCCACCTTTTTCCCTGAAAGGGACTCAAGTTGGCTTCCAGATAAAATAAAAACAGCTTGAAAACATGGGGGGGGGGGCAGGACCAATAGTTAGAAAACAAATGTGTGTGAGAGAGAGAAAAGAGGAGAGAGAGAGAGAGAGAGAGAGAGAGAGAGAGAGAGACGCTGGCCTTGACCCCAATGCCTGCATATTTGGTGAATACAATCTCCACAAGTAAAGAGACAGGACTGTAACTCAGCGATAGAGCATCTGCTTTGCATGCAGAAGGTCCCAGGATCAATCCCTACCATCTCTAGGTAGTGTTGTGTGGGACTCCTGCCTGGAATCCTGCAGAACCACTGCCTATCAGTGTAGTCCACTGCTTCCCAAACTTGGATCTCCAGCTGTTTTTGGACTACAGTTCCCATCATCCCTGACCACTGGTCTTGCTAGCTAGGGGTGATGGGAGTTGTAGTCCAAAAACAACTGGAGACCCAAGTTTGGGAAACCCTGGTATAGACAGTAATGAGCTAGATGGGCCCAATGATCTGACTCAATATAAGACAATTCCCTACATTCCTATATTTGGAGCCTGTATACACAGGCATATGCTCTTTCTTCACTCTAGCAGAGGCAACTTCTCTTTCTCCTTAAACTAAATAAAATAAAACATTTTAAACATGGTTTTCATGGTATTAATATTGGCTTCCTTTCTTCCTTCTTTTTTTAGGAAAGATTTCAAATCGAAAATGGAACTCTTACTATAACTATGCTGAACATTTCAGATTCTGGCTTCTATCAGTGCGTTGCAGAAAACCAATACGATTCCATCTATTCCAATGCCGAGTTAAGAGTATTAGGTAAGTTAACCATTCCTTCAAATGGGAAGACTGGAATGATGTAAACAACTAAGTTCTGAGAATGAAAGTCATATCAGTCATGGAGAAGACAAGTCAAGAGGAAAGGCCCATGCATTTCAAAGCTAAAGAATGAAAACTCATTAGTTCATTTTCTTTGAACTGCTTTGCCACATATTTCTACACCCACTTTTCAATTTAACTTATTTCTAGTTTCAGCCCCTGACTTTTCCAAACATCCTGTGAAAAAAACGTCAGTTGTCCAAGTGGGAGGCCAAGTTGCGATTGGATGCAAGCCAGAGGCCTCTCCCAAGGCCGTCATTAGCTGGAAGAAAGGCACTGAAACGCTACGGCAAAGCAAAAGGTAACCCCTTTTTTGTTTATTTCTAAGTGATTAATGCTGGAACACTGTCTATCAAATCTCGGCAGGATCCAAGAAGCTACTGGGGCACCTGGAAGGAGCTTTCACTATTTCATTGATTTTTTTTTACTCTTTTTAAAAAAACAAACGGCTGAAATCCATGTCATGTCACAAACCCCTCAAGTATCAAGAGCAGTGCCATGTGCAATAGTGGGCTGCTTTTAATTAATAGAAAAAAAAGTCTAAAGATCATTGGGTGTATCCGATGGTTGTTATTTTCTCATGCAGGAGAAGCCTGGGAAGTAGAAGCAAAATCATTTCAAAAATGGTGAGATGATTGAAGAAACATACCAAAATAAAGTAGAGCTGCTGGATTACAAAGGGGGGGGGGGGAGGTTGAGTCAGTTTTTAAACTTACTACACAGAAACCCATTCCTTCAGGATCAGATAAATTAAATGATACAAAATGATAATCTGATGGAAGTTGACTCTAGGTAATCTGGCTGTTGCATGTACAAGAGCATTCTAACTTTTATGTTTTTATTTATTAATCTATACACCGCTTTTATGCCAAAATGGCACAAATATTTTCTAAGTTGTACGTTTGTCAGTCTTACAGGGAAACTTAAGCCTATTATTTTCACCTTTTAATATATTAGGTTAAATAAATCAGGTCATTGTTTCTTCAACCTGAATCCCACTCTTTAACTGGACAATGATAATTTTACCTAATGGTCCATCTTTTGGTATCTGAGGAGAAATATATCCCCTTTACCTACAGGGGCCAGATATGTGTTGGAAATACAGATTTGGAAAACTTCTGAATTCAGAGTTTGATGGCTACTAAACACAAATAGGAGCTCCAGTATCATCAGCAGAAAAGTACATCTCCCATGAGGATGTGGAGGAGAAAATTGCATGTGTCACCTCTTTTATTTCTCTTCCATGGTACATTGTCAAACAAGACAAACAGTAGAAGCTCTTTACCTAAACCTAAGTGACTGAACTGGTATTGTAACTGCTGCATTACACAACACTAACAAATAAAGACTATACACTGATTGCTAACAGATGACCTATATGGGATGTTAAAAGTGGTGCATAATGTTAAGCCAAAATATTTATTATCCAAAAAGTTTCACGTGCATTTGAAATGTTCTACCAGTGTATTCAGCAGATAATTCTTCTGTTGTTTGGTTCATTTAGTTTGATGATATGCATTGTTTGCAGCAAAAAATATTGAATCCTAATTTTGAACCACAGGGGACTTTCATTCATAACTTCTGTATCACCAAATGACCCCATGTTTTAAATAGTTCAGAAAGCTGGTGGTAGTCTCCTAACCATACCTCAACCCAGGGCTTTTTTCCAGCCATTGCTCATAGGAGCTCAGGTGGGTGCCATTGCCATTCTAACAGAACAAGGGAGAAGTTCATGGCACCTTTTTTGCTGGAAAAACAGCAGTGTTTAAAGCCTATTTTATAGGGGGATTAGTTTTGATGCCTCTCAAGCCTTTCCTTCCCTCTCTTTGAAAACTTCTTGAAGAAGTTCCACATTTGATATTAATGATATTAATGAGGCGTAACTAGGGGCTGGATGCTCTAATTTTGAAGGGAGGTTTTGGTTCTGGTTCTGTAATTAATTTTAATCTGGTGAGAATGTGCTTGATTGACAGACTTCTCAGAGGTGAGTTTTTCTATCTCAAAATAGGCAAGAGAGTTTGCAGCAATCCAAGCTGGTGTTGTGCATACTAAGAAATGAGTGTGACCTTAGGGAGAAACTCTAATCATACAGTTGTGGTAAAACTCATGTGGGAAGGTTCTCATGGCAGTACAGTGTCATGCGCAACTGTTTCCCTCTGTCGTTGCCTTTCAGTGGTGCTAGGTGGAACCTCAGGTAGAAAATTAAATACTCCTACGCAGTAAAGTCATGCTCTCTATTATAGAATTGAATATAATAAAGACAAAGGCCATATATGTCTTGGGGAGATGTACAAAAGTCCACAGAGCAGGCTTTAAACAAGAAGTGTTTTCTCATTCCCAGTTCATTAGCCTATTCCAGTGCTTCAGTTTGTCTTATGCTTTCTGTTTAGACAGATAAGAATGGTGTAGAATTGGAGGCGGAATGTAAATTTGGCAATACTTTGAAATATTTTAAATCATTTTGCAATAATAATTTTTAAACTGGCGCTTTAGCAATCTAGGTGAATAATAGTTTTGTTGTTGTAGTTCTGCATTTTGAAGCACCAGATTTCAACAGTGAAGTGGTTCGTACCACGGAGTATACCAAACTATGACTTATCAAGACAGCATTAATGTGCAGACTCCTGGACAGTTGCTTGCTGCTGCTTCCCAGCCTTTTTTACTCTTGCACAATGCTGAGCTAAGCCAACATTTGGCTTAGCATGTCATCTGAATCTGGGCTGCTGGTTAAGCTCTTCCCTCGCTAACTACAAATTCTATCGTATCCAAGAACACACCTTAAGATTGTTCTTCAGCTTACAGTGTCATGCAAACCAGACCATAGTTATTACAACCTTCTTTAAATAGTATCTGATACTGGTCATTCAGATCCTAGTTTTCTCTTATGTGAAACATTAAACTGCCTTCTGTTCTGAATCTCAGTTGGAATCTTCACCCCCTTTTTTTCCTCCTCACCCCCAGCACCCAAGTCATCCTCCTACCTAAACATTGTATTACGTCCTCATCAACCAGAAAGTTCATGTTCATTTTCATTTTATTAAATAGACCTCTGTGGGCTTTGGCTTTTAGAGCCGAGACAATGCAAGACAATCAGGACAGCACAAGCTTTCGAAGACAGTTTCACCATAAAAGCAAAATAAATAAAAATTGATCTCTTCTCTTGATGACGTACTTGTATTACTTAGTGGACCAATGAGATTGATTCCTTAGCTGCTAACTTTAATTAATCACTTCAGCTCTATTTCTGGCTAATGGGTGAAGTGACAGAAATCAAAGGCATAGATTTCCCTTCATGCTTCCAGTCATCACATTTTGCAGTATCTATTGAGATATGAAAATGCATGCAAAATTTCAGACCACTCAGCAGAATTGCTTGGATATCTTTTTCTTGTTGCTTCTCACTTCAGCTGAAACCACATTAACACTATGTAGAACTAACAGGCAGCATCACTTTTGCTCTATCAGTTCCTTCTCCACTTCTCAAGATTGTGAGTTTAAAAATTTCAAGGCTGTGAAAAATTTATTTGAGTAATTCCAATGTTTCTATTGACTTCTTTTGCTTCTGTTAAATTCCAGTTTTGCCCATATTATTCTACTTGAAGTGAAATGCAGTAGCATTTTTTTAATATGATCTATATTAAAATAGCAGACCTGTGTACAAATACTTGTATTAATGTATAGTGCCATGTGAGGTACCCTATCATTACACACATAGTTATTTACAGCTGTAGCTATTAGCCTGGTCACATAGTGATTATTCTTGATTAAATCCAGATCATTTATAGACAAGTTAAAAAGCACAAGTCCTAATACTGTTCCTTAGGGAACTTCACTTCTTACATCCTGTCATTGTAAGAACTGTTAATGTATTGCTACTTACTCACTGTTTCCCAGTCTTTAACAAGTTACTGCTCCCATGAGTGCTAAGATTACTCTTGAGTCTTTGGTGACACAGATTATTGAAAGTATTTGAAAGTCAAAATGCACAGTGTCTACTAGATCCTCCCTATCCATATGCTTAGTAAGACCCTCAAAGATCTCCAAAGGTTTAGCTAGACTAGCCATTGCAGCAACCATGCTGGTTCTTCTTCAGCAAGACTTGTTCTTCTACATGCTTGATAATTCTGTCTTTAACAATGGCTTCTACAAATTTCCCCAAAACAGATATTAAGCTAAGTGACCTGTAATTTCTAATATCCCCCCTTTTTATATAAAAATTGTGTTATTTGGATCACTTTCGAGTCCACTGGTATGGAGGCCAATCTTAAGGGAAAGTTCCATATTTTTTGTCTGAATATCAAAATGTGAGAAGGTGGAGAAGAACATTAACAGAGAAATTCTGATAGGAGAGGAACAAAACATTTCTTTCTTCAAGGTAACAATAAGAAAGGTGAAGGTCTGCACTTCTCCCTTTCCTATCATTCTTAGTTCTCATTTCTTCCTTTGTTGTAACTTTTCAGCTGAAAGTGACAATTTGCTGGCCTCAATTTATCAAAACTTTCATAGTTTTCCTTTGTTGGATGTGAAAGTGTACGAAACTTTTTTAATGAGTGCCCTTGCACCTTCTCGGAGCTGTGACTTCTGCGTGGTCCATTGGCACCTCTGGAAAGTTCAGCACAGATTTTGCTCAAACATTAGGCTCCATCAGCCAGCAAGTAACAGTAGCAAGCTAAATTATTAAAGAAAATGTTAAATTTCCCCATACATAACTTCTATATATTGTTTAAAAAAAACCACTTTTTTGATAACCACTACAACAAAACTAACCTGAATTCTTTCCCTTGTTCTTTACCCACTAAAGGTTTTTGCTGAGTCCACACAGCACAGAATTCTTTTAAATGTAATTATGTGTTCATAAGTTCATGTTCATAGATATGCAGAGATAGTCTTTATGGAACTTAGATTACAGCAACAGTGATTGGGTTGCAATCATAGAGAAAGTAGGCAGTGTGGCTGACCAGGAAGGAAAAGCAATCAGAAGACACAGACAAATTATTCAAGGGAGTTAAAGATGTTGCCAGAAAAAGGATGTTGGAGGACAGAAATCAGATAGACCAAGATGCAAAAAAGAAGATGTAAATATATACATATAAACGTACATTAACTGTGATATAATAATAATAATAATAATAATAATAATAATAATTTTATTTATATCCCACCCTCCCCAGCCGAAGCTGGGCTCAGGGCGGCTAACAACAATCAAAATAATCCAACATTCTAAAAACATTCATTATAAAATTAATTAAAATCAAATTGATGGCAACCATTAAGCAAAATTCTGTGCAGATTGCCAGAGGAGGGAGTCAGGCTGCGCCCTGACCAAAGGCCTGGTGGAACAGCTCTGTCTTGCAGGCCCTGCGGAAAGATGTCAGGTCCCGCAGGGCCCTAGTCTCTTGTGACAGAGCGTTCCACCAGATTGGAGCCACGGCCGAGAGAGCCCTGCCTCTAGTTGAGGCCAGCCTAACCTCTCTGTGGCCTGGGATCTTCAGGATGTTTTTATTTGCAGACCGTAAATTTCTCTGTGGGACATACCAGGAGAGGCGGTCCCGTAGGTACGAGGGTCCTAGGCCGTATAGGGCTTTAAAGGTTAAAACCAGCACCTTAAACCTGATCCTGTACTCCACCGGGAGCCAGTGCAGCTGGTATAGTACCGGATGAATATGATCTCGCAGCGAAGACCCCATAAGGAGTCTCACCGCGGCATTCTGCACCCGCTGGAGTTTCTGGGTCAGTCTCAAGGGCAGCCCCACGTAGAGCGAGTTACAATAATCCAGTCTGGAGGTGACCGTCGCGTGGATCACAGTGGCTAGGTCAGGGCGAGAGAGATAAGGAGTCAACTGCTTAGCTTGGCGGAGATGAAAAAATGCCGCCTTTGTTATAGCTGTAATCTGCGCCTCCATAGAGAGGGAGGTATCGAAGATTACACCCAAACTCTTAACGGACGGTGCTGGCACTAATTGCACCCCCGCAAGAGATGGGAGTTGCCCCCTCAATCCCATATCGCTCCGTCCTAGCCAGAGGACCTCTGTCTTCGAAGGATTTAACTTCAACCGGCTCCCACGTAACCATCCAGCCACAGCTTCCAGACATCTGGTCAGTGTGTCTGGGGCCGAGTCAGGATGGCCATCCATCAACAGATAGAGTTGGGTGTCATTGGCATACTGATGGCAACCCAGCCCAAAACTCCAGACAAGCTGGGCGAGGGGGCGCATAAAGATGTTAAAAAGCATCGGGGAGAGAATCGCACCCTGAGGCACTCCACACACCAAGGAGTGGCGCGATGACAATTCCCCCCCAAGCGCCACCCTCTGTCCCCGATCAGAGAGAAACGAGCGCAGCCATTGGAGGACTGTGCCCTGGATCCCCACGTCGGCAAGGCGGTGGTCTAGGAGTTCGTGATCGACCATGTCGAAGGCTGCTGACAGGTCTAGAAGAATCAGCAGCCCCGACCCGCCTCGATCCAGCTGCCTGCGGAGATCATCTGTTAGGGCGACCAGAGCCGTCTCGGTCCCATGACCAGCGCGGAAGCCGGATTGGAATGGATCGAGAGCATCATATAATCCTGTTATTGAAATAATTTAACTGCCCAATACATGGAGAATGTGGAATGAGATTTAACTTGACAACTGTGAAACACTTATCAAACAGGAAAAATGGGTGTGTCCATGTCTAGTACCTACACACAGAGAAAGCAGCTCATAGGACTTAAGAGAGCCATATACAATATCACGTATCCCCAGCGGGCCAATGTGCAAGGTGAACAAGACTGCCCACCTCTCAGTCACTTGACATCATCATGAAGTCAGATGAAACATTTCCCTTTACAGACTGGATTGAATTCAAACTGACCTGCAAAGGAAAAATGTGGGGAGTGGAGCCATGTTCCTGGGGCCCTGGCCCAACTGTTGGGCATGTTGCTACATGTCCATGCATTAGAATGACTGGCTGATTTGAAGATGCCTGCACTGCTTGCACATGGGCTTCTTCAACTGCAGATGACCACACAAACTTGTGGCTTCTGAGGTGGGGCCAGGACCATGGATGGGGCCAAGAGTGCAGCCCCACACCCCAGTAATTGCTTGATGCCTCTTTCACATGAAGTCATGGTGCTTAAGTAACATGGCTCTGAGGTGGGAATGGATTGAACTATAGGACGTGAGTGTACAATATGGGCACAGTTCTTTATGTTTCCGTGATGTGCTCATGGCAGTAACTTCTTACATACAAGGTTTCTTCACAAAAAAAATATGAAATTTATGAGCCAGAAAGGTGGGTTGTTTGTTGTTGTTTTTTACCCCACCGCCTTGTTGAGGATACTGTTATAGAAGAGTTAAAGCTCAGTACTGAAGCACATGCTATTTATGCTGGATGTGAAAGGTTCCCTTCTCAGCATCTTCAGGGAGGCTGGGAAATACCTCTGTCTGGATCCCATGGCTCATAGGCGTAGACAATATGGAGCTAAATATATCAATGTTCTGACTTGGTGTGCATCTGCTTCCTATATTCCTAAATATAGATTGGGAGTGATTCACTCTAGGCAGAAGGGTCATCAAAATCCCTTTGAATTCTCTTTAAACCTCTTAATTGTTTCATTGAAGACTTGAGTCTTTTACCATGGCTCACAATTAATGGTATTTCAGTTCACCAGCACCAATATTAGACTTGGAAACTAATGATGTTGTGACTGAGATTAGTGGATTTTTTTTATTTTGTACAATAAAATATACAGGTAAACTTAGATTTAAAACCTAAAAGAAATGTACCTGAGCTCCAGACTCCTAATATTTCACTGCACATTACTAAGTGGGTGGTTTTATTCATATCTTGAAGCTGGGCATCATGATTGGGATTCAAAGAGATTAATTTAGGAGTGCCTAAGAATTTGAGTACAGCCAGTGACATTCCTGCCCCCCTTGAACAGTAGTCTCCCATAATAAACCCCTTTTAAAAGGCTTCCTGGGTTCAATTCTGAGTTGTTATGTGGCATGAGGTTGCTGCTGTTTGAACACAAACCCAAAGCTTCCCTAGTTGTGTGGTTCTTTGAATGCTGCTCCGTGAATCTAAATCAGGGTCTTAATAGCTGGATATAGGAAGTCATTGCCTTCAACTTTTAAACTTCAGGATTTATGTTTTGTTGTGTGCTTTTATTTTTTATTTTTAAGACAACACCATCTGCATGGTGTGCTTTCCGTTTCTGTCTTCCTCCCTCTTTCCACGCTTCCCCTCCTCTCTCTCACACACACAGTTTGATCTTCTCAATGAATTGCAAAGGAGATAATCACAAAGGACGACACATTTCATATCTACACAGTGTTTCCCAATGACAAATATTTGTATTTTTAGTTTATACACCCCAAGGTGTGCTTAGAAAAAAAACACACAAATGGAATATAATTGCCTCTTTAATTAGTAGGAATATTTTTTCTCTCACTTATTGTTGCTAATAATTTTATTTACTCAAACGTCTTTAATAAGCCTGTTCAACTGGAATTTGGAATCCTGTTTTGATCCAAATTAACCTCAGGTTTAATAGTATACATTTTATTTGCAGTGAAATTGTGGCAACTGATTTCAAAGCTCATTAAAATCTGCTCTGAGATAGGGAGAAGACTCTTTCACACATAGTTAAATGGAGTTTTATTAAACTGTGGTATTATTGCCATACAAATTACACACAGATAAGTAGAAAGATCATTAACATATTGTTACAGGCCACACCAATATCTGCTGTGTGATGCAAGATTCCAGGGGTCTTGGCATTAACCAGGGTTTCTGTTTCCTTTGGGGGAAACGAGGGGAGATGAGATGGAGAGAGTTTATAGCATTTACATCAAGGGGGGCTTGTCCTTCATCAGCATCCTAGCACCATCCCCATGTTTCTCTTTAACAGCCTGCTGCAGCCGGCAAGCATGGCTATTGCCCGTCAGTCCCCACATGGAGTCCTCCCCGCTTCTTCCTTCTCCTTCCCAGCAGCACTTGCCAAAAACAGCTCCGCCCTTTACACTTCCAGCATCCCCCTGCCACCTCTGGTCGCTGTAGCAACCTCTGTAACTCAAGCACATTGCAAAAGACTGTGTCCCCTGTTGCTTGCATCAGGCATCCTACCACAAAAGCTACTGGGCAGAGGGTCTTGTGTTTTTCTGATGGCTTACTATTATCAAACAAACCAGGCCGTTATCAGCCTTTTGTTTCTTGAACCACACAGCCGCCAGAGAGCCATTGTCCGGCTGGCCTCATGAGGAAGCTTGCCAGGATTATTCCCAGCCCCTGCTAAACAATTTAGGATGAATTTAGGAGTTTGCTCAAATTTCAACGCTTCGCTGAATGTAGATACTACAGGGGGGTCTTTCCCCTCCCCCAACTCAACAATATAATGAAAATCATAAGAGTCTAAGATGTATTCTAGTGGCACTATTGACAAATACGTCATTAGGCAGACCTAATTCACTTGACCTAATTATGCTGTCAGTTCAGAAGCACACAAATAAATTAATTTAATGGTTTTAATATTCCTCTAAAGAAAACTGGAGGGACTGAGTACAATGAAATCTGGCCTTGTATTTGCTTTCTTCTCTTTATTTTTTTCCCCATAGTTGGCCTATAGGCTGAAGCTATAATTCGGTTAAACTCTCCTTTTCACTTTTTTCTGTAAGAGTAGATGCTTTTGTGTGAATTGTTTGTAGACTTTTCTTTTATGAGATGTACTGAATGGGGTATGAGCAGAAGAATGACCGAGATAAGAGAGGTGAATGAAAGCTGTGTATAGTCTTTGGCCTCTGTTCAGAGAAGTATACACTGCAGTTTGATTCAGGGAAAAAAGCATACTATTGTATCTAAAGACCAGTTTTTCCATCTAAGGGCAGCTCCACATACTACAAATGGCTTCGGAAAATACCAGTGTATGTTGCAGCAGACAAATTACTTGTTTGTTTATTTATTTATTTAACTTATTTGTAACCTACCTGCTTAATAAATGTTTATCTTCTCAGAACAGCTAACATGGGTATCAATGTGGATATCACAGATGAGCATACATATATGTACCGGTATTTGACACCAGAATCTACTAGTCTGAAAAACCAGGTCCCAGAATGTGATGTCTAATCATTGACATGGTTTCTGTAGGAAACACTGGAGCAGCATTGGGGTTTCCTATTGTACTCATGTCTGGATGAGCTCTGAGCTGCCCCTGAGCCAAGACTAGGTTGCCTAACGGCAGGGGACTTTTATTCACTGGAGTATTTTTCTATATAGCAGGGATCTTTTGAATATTGTTGAACTACAAATCCTATCATCCCTGACCATGTTGGCTGGGCCTGTGGAGAGCTGCACGTGTTCTTCATTCTTGCTATTAAAGAATTAATTTTGTACCAGGAGTTCTATAGGTTTTAAAAAAAAATAAATACAGACTACATTAAACTTGTATCACTGCTTAGAACAGAGTAGAAGAAGCATAACACCAGCTAACTTCTTTGTTTAAAATCTATTAGCACATGCTGATTAGTTTCTATTTTTTGAATTTCCCATTAGCCTTACTAAACAGATCTAATGCTTTCATTTTCTGCAGATCAAGGGAATCGGTCATTAACAATATTTTGTTCAGATGAGATGCTTGGCCCATTTTTAATTAAAATGTGAACATATGATCACAGCTTGATTTCCTTCACACTTCCATTTAAATGTGTGTGTGACTCTTCCAAATGAACACAGTTGTTCTTTTTCAGAGGTGTGTTTCTGCATAGTACGAGCAAAGGTATCTTATGTCAAAGACAGCAAAAGAGTGTGTCTCTTGAAACACAAACACATATACAGGTGACTATAGGAAAGGGAAGTGGGAAATGTCATGCTACATTTCTTCCTTGTGGTAATGCAATGTCTAAAGAGAAATGTTTCTAAAATAAATACATTTATGCACAGTACTGTCAATGATAGTATATTTTTATTTTCAAAATATTAAATAGGTTTTTTTGTTTTATAAAAACCTGTTTAAACATGCATTATCGTACTAAGCTCATGTGGTAAATTCATAATGGAAGTAGGCCCTGAACCCAGTTGTCCAAAGTACAGTGGTACCTCGGTTTTCGAACGTAATCCGTTCCAGAAGACCCTTCAAGTTCTGAAACATTCGAAAACCGAAAACTTAATAGCCGACAGCTAGGCCTCAGGTTCTTGCACTCAGCGGACACTGCGCGGCATGTTTGACTTCCAAGTCGTGTTTGAAAACCAAAGCATTTACGGTACTTCCGGGTTTACAGCATTCGAAAACCAAAATGTTGGTCAACCTAGCATGATATAGTATTGCATAGTCCATATTGCATTACTAAACTAGCAGCAATGTCTGAAAGAGTAAAGGTTATTTAATTCAATGGCTCCAATGGCTCCAGTGGAAGAAAGTGCATCCATATAACATAAACAAGAACACAGATTCAAAATTAATATTTGCCCCTAAATGAATTAAACCTCAAATGCAAAAGCCTAAGCCTGTTTCTTTTTAGGTGTTTCATTTTTTTTGGGGGGGGGGGTGTAATGTCCAGTTATAAGGATAGTCATGAAAATATTCTTCTCTACCACATTCTTGCCTTCCAAACATGGATTGCATATAAACTGTTTGTGACATTTATATTTTTACCTTCCCCTCAGGGAATTCAGAATTGCATACAGCGTTCTTCCCCCTGTTCTTTTTATCTTCACAACGACAGTATGAGATAGGCTTGGTCAAGCGATTGTTACAGATCCAAGCTTTAAAAATAAGGTCTATTTGCACAGTTCCCCTATTTGAGTAAGGTTCCCCCCCCCCCCGCCCCTGCATTTGGACTGTAGCATGGAGGGAGATTTAACCTCATGGACCAAAAACCTCAACCTTTCTCAGCAGCCCCATTGGAGCTGCTATTAAAATAGCATACTGTCTGGGTCTAGTTTGGAATTAAGCAAATATCTGCATGAATATAAATGGCAGAAGCAGACAGAACAATAGTGTACAGTGGTACCTCAGGTTACCGACGCTTCAGGTTACAGACACTTCAGGTTACAGACTCCGCTAACCCAGAAATAGTACCTCGGGTTAAGAACGTTGCTTCAGGATGAGAACAGAAATCGCGTGGTGGCGGCGGGGCGGCAGCAGGAGGCCCCATTAGCTAAAGTGGTACCTCAGGTTAAGAACAGTTTCAGGTTAAGAACGGACCTCCGGAACGAATTAAGTTCTTAACCTGGGGTACCACTGTATCAGTATGCAGGGCTCACCAAAAACTCAGTAGGTCTACAAGAACACATTTGGTCAAATACAAAATCGATAGAAAGCCTTTTCCATGCAAGAGCCTGAGTGTTCAATAGTGCTGTATTTTGCATCCACAGAAGAATGTGAATCATCAGCAAGTGTAGCCTACTGCAGAGTTCATGGTGGTTAATTATGGCAGCATGCAACACAGGATTTCCATTCTCGGGTTTACTGTCAATGTTTACATTTTAAAAAGAGAAAGCTCCTTATTCAGGAGTAATTTTAGAACTCCTTCTGACTGCTTCCACGGTGTTTTTTTTATTTATTAAACATTTATTTCAGGAGCAAAGATAATAGATCTACCTCTAATTGGACCAGTTGATTTTAAACATAGCAAGACACTTATCTTCTCAACCTCTCAAAGGGTGCAGGGTAACCTAAAACATGAGTGCCCACTGTATGCCTGAATGCACGAGTCATTATAATCCACTGAGCCATGGCTTTGTAGAAGTGAGCATAGTTAAAAACAAAATCTAAGCTAAAGTTCAGGGAATAAATCAGCATCAGTAATCCATCTCTAAGTGGGACTGACTTCCTAAATTAAGAAAAATTTTCATTAGGGTGACTTTTCAACTCTATTAAATTTGTCAGAATGGAGTGGAATGTCTTGATAATGAAATCTTGCACCTTTGACTTTAACATAGAACTTCCCATGTAGTGTTCCAAAATGAATTTATGTTAGAAAAGCTGTGGTGAAAATGCCGTTCTGACATCCTTTTCGTGAGCAACATGTTTGTCTTGTATGGATATATATTTTGCAAAATAAGAACTATTGATATTTTAATTTTTTGTCAAATACTTGTCCCCAGCTAGAGTTGACTGACACCTGATCAAAGTGACAGTGGAATACACCTGGCTATAACCAACCCACCAAGGCTTTCCTTGAAAATGCTCCCCTCCATCCCAGAAAAACATTGGCAGGTCAGATGTGGCCCATACACCTAAATAATGCAACCATAAGGAAAGTTCATGACAACAATACCTAAAGGACTGCCTCTGTCCCATATGAACCAACCTGGACCCTGTGATCATCATCTGAGGCCCTTCTTCTTGTGCCCCCTCCAAAAGAGGTCCGAAGGGTGGCAACACGAAATGACCCTTTTCTGTAGTGGCTCCCCATTTGTGGATGCTCTCCCCACGGAGGCTCGCCTGGTGCCATCATTATGTATCTGTGGGTGCCAAGCAAAAAGTTTCCTCTATAACCAGGCTGTTGGCCTTTAACTATCTGTGGCCTTTTAGAAGTGGGTAGGATATGTATTACTTTTTCCTCTTTGTTTTAATGTATCTATGTGTGATTGTTTGCTTTGGGTTGTCTAGGGCAAGATAAAGTGGCTGACAAAACAAACAAGCAAACAAACAAACAAACAAACAAACAAATACACACGCTCTACTGAGCTTAGTGGGCCTCATTCCCATTTTACTGTATGTAGGATTGTGGCTTATCCCTAGTATAAATAAATTTGTGAGAAAAGTAATCTAAGAAACAGGTCAGAAGATCAGGATCATTATTATTATTTCATAGAAATTGAACACAATGTGCAATAATAAACATTAAGAAGAAGTATAGAAACAAAAATCACTTTTGTTGGTGCAATTACTTAAGATATCTATGCATGCTGGAGCATTCATAAGGTTGCTTCACCTTGAAAATATTCAGTCAGACTTGACCTACAAAGTTGACCCAGGCTGAATATGAGCCCCAAGTTCTGCATTGATTTGCAAACAAGAACTGCTCTTCTAACTTACTTATTTGCTCTTTTATCCTCTCACATACCATTATCCTTCCCAGGATCAGGGCCCACCCCAATTTCCTGCTCAGCAGGCTCTTCACATCGGCCACTTTTTGTTCTTCTATCAAGCAGTCTATTCTGTGACTTTTGGCCTTTCTATAAACTCCATAGTATGAACTCGTCACATACTCTGCTGATGGAGATAGAAGATGGACAGAATGGCTGATTGTCCTTACTTTTATCTCTCGTACACTTTTTCAGCACTGGCAGTTTTGTCAGGCAGCTCACACTGTTGGTTTTAAGTGTCTTAGTGCTTCTCTGTCTTTGTATTTATAGGAAAAGTTCCCCCAGGAAGGGACTTCTTCTTCCTCTCCTCCCCCCACCCCGCATCCCCCTGTGCTCCCCCTACTCTGCTCCAGAGGGTCCCCCATCCCTCCTGAGCAATTCTGGGGACACACACAGGGGGCTTGGGGGATGGAGGAGAAAAAAGGGAAGCCCCACTTGTTAGAAAAGATGTCTGTTGCACAAACAGGATGTCATCACTGGGTACCACGCCCTCTCTTTAAAACTGATATAGCAAATGCCATGCAGTATGCATTAGAAAAGGCAGTATATAAATGTTGTAACTAAAAAAAAAGATGGGAAACAAGCTGATTATTTTGTATTCTAACAACAATTCAAATGTTTTAATGTTTCATGCATATCCGCACGAATATTTGTATGTTGCTTTCTTGATCTGTTTCACTTCTTTGGCATATTTCATCCACTTCTATACAGCACTGAAGTGGACTAAACTTCCTTATTTTCTAAACACCAGGTGTCATTTCTAAGTTGAGGGACATTTGTTGTTTCCACCTCACAAATGGACCTTATTTATTTATTTACACCCCACCTTTTCCCAGGGTGGTGTCCATGGTTCTCTCACTCCCCACTTTAGCCTCACAACTGTGTGTGTTAGGTTAGGCTGACAGTGGATGACTGGCCCAGGGCTTCATAGCTGAGTGAGGATTTGAACTCTGGACTCCTGAACCCTTCCACAAAACTCTTAACTACTACACAATATTTCAATCTTTTTTCATTCTTGGGACCCCAAGGCTCATCTATTTCAAACCTCTGCAATTCAAGAATATTAACTAAAGCATCCATGACAGATGGCTATCCAACCTCTTCTTAAAAACCTCCAAGGAAGGAGAGTCCACCACCTTCTGAGGGAGTCCATTCTACTGCTGAACAGCTCTTTCTGTCAGAAAGTTCTTCCTGATGTTTAGTCTGAATCTCCTTTCTCATAACTTAAAGCCATTGGTTCAGGCCCTACCCTCTGGAGCAGGAGAAAACAAGCTTGCTCCATCCTCCATGTGACAGCCTTTTGAAGATGGCTATTGTATCTCCTCTCAGTCCCCTCTTTTCCAGGTGACACATACCCAACTCCCTCCACCATTCCTCGTAAGGCTTGGTCTTCCATCTTGGTAGCCCTCCTCTACACACATTCCCCCTTGTCAACATCCTTCTTAAATTGTTGTACCCCATATTATATCAGTGCAGCTGATTCTTCATGTCTAAGTATTGAATCTTACATTTGTCCCTATTGAAATTCATTTTGTTAGATTTGGCCCAGTTTTAGTTACTTGTACTCAGTTTAGTTCCTCCTTTTATCTATGTCATCTTGCCACTCACACATTACCTATCATTGTTATTAAAATGCCTTTTCTCTACTGTTTTCTCTAAGGGCCGCAGAGTCTAAACTCTATCCATAACAGATTCACTCAATATGCACATTCACTGAGCTTTTAGTTTGCTCTCAGTGTGTAGCAGTTTGTAGAATATTAATAATTCTGTCCCTCCCCCTTGTTCAACCCTTATATATTATGGCATCCCAAACAGGGCATCTTCAGAGGGGAAAAGAGAAAGAATCTGTGATTCTTTCCAACGATAATGTATCATTTATCTTCTTTTAATTCAAGCATTTAAGCACTAGACAACTCCACAAGGGTAACCATACAAGATTTTCAGACAATGTGAAGTGTTTGAAAAGCTCCTTTCTTTATCTATTTTAGTCACTGGATGTCACCAAAAAAAAAAAAACTTGGGGGAAAAGAAACCTTTATCTTGGTGGCTTGATGCAGAGCTCAGTGATGCCAATTAAAAAGTATTACTTTACTTTGAAGAGCATAGACATTCTTATCTAGAAATGCCAGCATGCTGATAGCATTGTGAAGTCTACCTTTCCAGCTTCTCATACAATTTGTCACTAATCTCCCATCTGATATGCTGATACTTGGTCCTGCTTCATGGAAGACATTCCTCTATCCAAAGGCATCCTCTTTTTCAAGTGTTGTCCGGTCCAAACCTTGTTTAATGACTAAGAATTCTAAGGAGGGAGAGCAGCAGCCTCCTCAAAGTTGCCCCATCAATAGCTAGCACATGGAAAGCAAACTGAGCAGGCACAGAGTCTTCTCCACAATGCATTTCTGTGTATTGGATTTATACCTAACTCACAGTAATTCTTTCTAAATCTGCACCTGCATATATAAAGCGCTTTCAGGGTTGGTTGTTGTTGCGTCTCGAGGCCCCAAGACCCACCCCCAAAATAAATACACACGGACACTTATATTAGTTTAAGTTTTGTGGCAATTTTTTTGGCCACAACTTTATTGAAATACAGTCACATGAGCGGTATTGGCTTAGGCATTGACTCCCCATTATAACTGATTCCACCTCTCAGGGTGATCATCAAATGGGGTAAATCTGGAGGGGCAGGTGATGGCCGCACCTCCCCTCCCCACAATCCAACTGAGCCAATGCCTAACCGCTACCTTACAAGTTGTGACAATTTGCTAAGAGGTAGGCGAAAACCAAATGGCTAAAGCCAATCTGCCAAATGGAAAAAATTCCTACCCAGCTCCTGTTCCAAAACAGGCGACCAAAACCAAAGAAAGGCCAAGCGACTTTACCTAAACTAGGGAGGGTGGACAGGTATTCAACAGTGCGAAGCAAGTGCCCCCCCTTGTGTCACACTGCCGTTTGTAAAGCCCCTGGGATCACGCCACCCACTGGCTATTGGCTAAAATCGCCTGGTGTGATCCCAGGGGAATGGCCAGGACTTCTTGCTCCCCCCCCATTTTAACCCTATCAGGTGAGCTTTTGGGTCCCGCGTGCAACCAGGACCCTCTGTTATGAGGATCCCATTTGTTGTTTTCCAATCAAATGTCATAAAAATTCTATGATTTTTTTTTAAAATCCCATAGTTATAGAATTGGAAGGAACCGTGAGAGTCATCTAGTCCAAGTCCCTTTCAATGAAGGAATCTCAACTAAAGTAGCCCTGTGGCCTGTTCTGCCCTCTGGCTTAGGGATGTATTCTCTGTTCTGGTGTGGTGTGTTTGTGTCCACCCTAATCAAAACAAAAAAAAATTTTCCTTCCAGTAGCACCTTAAAGACCAACTAAGTTAGTTCTTGGTATGAGCTTTCGTGTGCATGCACACTTCTTCAGATACACTGAAACAGAAGTTGCCAGATCCTTCTATATAGTGAGAAGGTGGGGAGGGGTATTACTCAGAAGGGTGGTGGGAATGGGTGATTGGCAGATAGCTGTGATGAGCCTGTTGACGACTCTTAACGACTGCAATAGGTCTTACAGGAAAAAGCAAGGGGTGAGAAGGTGAAAAATGGCTTTGTCATGTATAATGAGATAAGAATCCAATGTCTTTGTTCAGACCAGGTCTCTCCATGGTTTTAAGTTTGGTAATAAGTGCATGCACACGAAAGCTCATACCAAGAACTAACTTAGTTGGTCTTTAAGGTGCTACTGGAAGGAAAAAAAAATTTTGTTTTGACTATGGCAGACCAACACGGCTACCTATCTGTAACTGTCCACCCTAAGTAATGGTTCTGAGGGTCCCATTTATTTATTTATGAAATATAACCATATGGTAATACAGATCTTTACCACTTGTGATTCCACTAGGCCAAAAGCAGCCCATCAGCCATACACAGTGCTCCACCAGGGCCTTAGTAAACCTGTTTGCTGCCTGCCGGGAACTACACCTAGAAGACCACTGTACAAGGCTTAGTGGGTTTTGCTCACTATGGTAGGCCACAAACTGAAGTGAGTTGGGCCTGCGTGAGTAGGTGACTGCTGTGAACAGCCAGGGCTGCTTCTTCACCCAGCAGAGAAATACACATTCCTGAAAGAGGGTTCCCCTATTATCCAGAGATCTTTGATCTTTAACCAACTTTCATTACAGTACCCAAGTAACACATACATGCAGGCTAGAACCACTGGTGGAGGAAGAGGAGTGCGGGGGAGCGCACCGCCCCCGGCAATGCGATCCTGCTGGGGTGCCATCGTGGCTCTCCCACCCCGCCCACGCTGGGTGCCATGCCCCCAGGATGCACGCCAGCCCCACCCCTGCCTGCACTCCACCCCCCGGTGCCGGAGCATGAAGCTCCACCGCTGGCTGGAACTAGACTTCCATCCTTTGGAAAGAGATAAAATGGTATTCTTCTTAGAGAGCTCTGCACAACTGATCACATGCCAAGTCAAATGATAGGTTGGGCACTGGCACCTAGTCTACCATGGTTGGAGTTCTTGGAAGGTATTACAGCCATAGCTGACATTGGGTCTCTAGCACCCACTTTAAAAAAGCAAACATACAAACAAACTTCCCCAGCACTGATGCAAGAACTGGGTCTGCGTGGCTGGACTCACCAGCGCAGTCACGACTTTTAATTTCCCTGCAATACACTTCCCCATTGAACAGACTGGAAGCAAAGCACATTTAGTGTTTAGTGCTGCACATTAGTTATAGGGCTTGGAATATCTTTCCTGCATTCATTGAAGCACAGACATTATTGTTATTATTTATTAATTTTATATCCCACTCTTCACCCAAAGTTCACAGGTTGCTTTACAACATAAAAATACATGCTGGAAAATAAAACTCCTAGGTGGTTATCGCCTATGGAGGCAAAGGCTGTGAAAAAACTTAATATGGGGCCGAAATGGCCGAAATATTCGGAAATTGTGGAACAGGAGGGGGACAAATGGAAATTGCAGAGTTTTGAGAAACTAAAAGATAAAGTGCGGGACTGGCTTCATTATTACCAAATAATGGAGGTCTTTAAGACAGACAGGAAAATTGGCTTCCAGGTGGAAAAATCAAAACTTGAGACAGAATTGCTAGAGCCCAAAACTAAAAACTTGTCAAGAATGTATAACTTGCTGCTGAAATGGAATACACAGGATGAAACAGTTAAATCAGCTATGATTAAGTGGGCACAAGACATTGGTCATAACATTATGTTTGAAGACTGGGAATGGTTGTGGACCACCGGCATAAAGTTCACGGCGTGTAACGCCTTAAAAGAAAATATTATGAAAATGATTTACAGGTGGTACATGACCCCAGTCAAACTTGCTAAGATTTACCACTTGTCTGATAATAAGTGCTGGAAATGTAAAGAGAATGAAGGTACATTCTTTCACCTCTGGTGGACGTGCCCAAGGATAAAGGCTTTCTGGGAGAAGATCTATAATGAATTAAAAAAAGTATTTAAATATACATTCCTGAAGAAACCAGAGGCCTTTCTCCTGGGGATGGTCGGCCAGTGGGTGCCAAAGAAGGACAGGACATTCTTTATGTACGCCACAACAGCAGCAAGAATACTTATTGCAAAGTATTGGAAGACAGAAGAACTACCCACCGTGGAAGAATGGCAGATGAAAGTTATAGACTACATGAGACTGGCAGAGATGACCGGCAGAATCCGGGACCAGGGAAAAGAGACATCGGAAGAAGAATCGAAGAAATTTAAAGACTATCTTAAGAAGCATTGTAAAATTATGGAATGTTGAGACGTTTGTGGATTTGAAAATATAAGGTTGAACGCTGTAACTATTATGTTATATGAAAAGAAAGGTTAAAATTTACTTATCAGAAAATAGGGAAGGATTTGTTGAGCATAACTAATTAAGGATTGGAATGCAGTAAGGGGAGGTATGAGGAGGTCGGGAAAATCTTGTATGAAAAAGGGGTTTGAAATTATACATGTGGTGTCTTTTATGTTTTGTGTGTGTCTATGTTCTTGTTTTGTTGTGATTTGTGTTTTTAAAATTTGTGAAAAATTAATAAATATTTACAACATAAAAATACAAAATACATAGCATCATAGCAGAAGACATGTGCCAAACCAGTTCTTTTTACCATTTTGATCAATTCTCTACCTATATAAATGTATTAAAACTTAACTGAGGACCGTATAGATTTTTAAGTTGAATCTAGGCAGAGAAACAAAGCGGAGGTACTAAAGCAACTTACTGATTCAGCAATGGGACCAAATAGAGGAGGGGATGCCATCATGAAAAGCAAATCCCAGGGAGTTAGCTTTTTAAAATAAAAATTAAAAAAATCTGACACCTGATCACTTCAAACACTAAGCACAGGTGTGAGAATTCTCTTGTGTTTGACAGTTGGTTGAACACAGCCTGTGATAATTAACTCCAAATTAGTTTCTCTGGCTCTGCTCACGTTATAGTTTGCTCTTGCATTTTGCAGCTGGCACAACAATGTTATACAATGGATAGTAGTAATAATTTTCTCTCTCTCTCTTCAGAAAAATGTGGCTTGGATTATTTTCTTTGGGTCACTTGACTCTGCCCTCTCCCACTTTAGGGTTGCAGTCAAATAAGGGGAAGGGATGGCGATTGGGTCCTCTGTGGATGAATACAAAAAAACAACAACAACCCACAAGTATTTGGGTTTGAGTTAGAATGAGATAGCACTGTGATGGGGTGTTTTCCATTATAATGCACTCTGATGTGGTACAATAATAAGTGGGGACTGTAGTGCATGAGCACTCTTACAAATTTACACCAAACCTAACAACTCCCAGTGTGGTTTTTGATTATGGCTATGATGATTAGGGTGGAAAATTAATTTGGTTCTCATTTAAAAATGAACTTACAGTGGTACCTCGGGTTACAAACACCTTGGGTTACAAACACTTCGGTTTACAGACTCCGCTAACCCAGAAGTAGTACCTCAGGCAAAGAATTTTACCCCAGGATGAGAACAGAAATTGTGTGGCGGCGGCACAGCAGCAGCGGGAGGCCCCACTAGCTAAAGTGGTGCTTCAGGTTAAGAACAGTTTCAGGTTAAGAACAGACCTCTGGAATGAATTCAGTTTGTAACCAGAGGTACCACTGTAGTTAATTTACACTTCCTGAAACAATACAGGAACTGAAAAGCAGCCATCTTTCAAAATCCACACTTCTCTGAATTTTGCAGTGCAGTTCTCCAACCCTGGAATGTATAACTGCACACACTAGGGCAAAGGTTAGACAAATGGATAGAGGAGAGCCTACTAGCCATGATGGCTATGTTCTGCCTCCACAGTTGGAAGCAGTAATGCTTCTGAATACCAGTTGCAGGAAACTGCAGGAGGGGAGAGTGCTCTTGTGTTCAAATTCTACTTGCAGGTTGGCCACTTGGAGAAGTGGATGCTGGACTAAATGGACCACTGGCCTGATCCAGTGGGCTCTTCTTATATTCTTAAGTAATATGTGCTTAAAAATGCACATATTAGTGAAAATAACATACAAAAATAAATTAGGAGATATTGCTTGCAAAATGTGTATATTAGGCACAACTGGACTCAATAATGTACTTGTTAGGAGAATGTCACAGTAAAAGGCTATTGAATTTGCACGAGGATTTACAAAGCAATAGTTCACAAACTGATGTGGGACCGTGAAGAACTGAACTAGGGTAGGAAAAACGTGAAGCTGAAATTCACAAATTGGCTCATAGTGATGTACCAAAGTTATGGCAATCTTTTTGTGCTGTTTTCGTTATTTAACTGGTCAGAATATAAGCAATGCCAGATGACTAATAACTTTCTCTAATATTGTGAAAATTACATAGGTCACATACTTCATATTGTAAATAGTTCATTATCTGAGATCAGGAGTATTCTTCACCTGAGGAAACGCAACATAATTAGACTTCTTGTTGTGGATTTATTCCTTCCTCAGAAGAATCTGATGCTGAGCAGAGAAGAATTCAGGCTACTGGTGTTGATAGATTATTAGTCAATTTTGGTATGCCTAATCTGTTGTGTCTAGTAGAGTGATGAATGATACACTGAGATGAAAATCTATCTGGATTGTGCTCAGTTTGCTGTAGACAACATCAACTATGATTAATGTCCAAATATTAAAAGTAACGTTACATCATTGTTACGGCTTTAATGCTCAGAACAATATCCTGTTAATAACTGGTTTGTGTGGTTCTTTTCTTTCCCCCTTCTCTTCAGAATCTTTATCCTAGAGGATGGCAGCCTGAAGATATATAATGTTACCAAATCAGATGCAGGTGTATACACGTGCATAGCAATGAATCAATTTGGAGTTGCTAGGAACTCAGGGAACCTGATTGTGAAAGGTACTTTATTGTCTTCATCTGCGCTTTATGCATATTGAAAATGCACATGCATATTTGATTAACCATGCTGAGATGTCAGAGAATATAATAGTACTGTCAGAGGCACGGTTTGAACCAAATCTCCTGTCTGGAACAGGGCTGCTGAGATGCCTTTGGCAAACCGGAGGGTGCCTGGCCAAGCTGCAGGTGGTGCCAATGCTTTGATATCATTCTTAGATGGTGATACTGACAACAAATACACAATCAGTTCTCAGGCTCCAGTCTGGATATTGGTGCATTTCAAATAGGTTGCTTCTCTTCCAAACATGCGATAAAGTATAAAGAGATAGTACAGTGAAATACAACTCAGATTCAGATTCAGAATTTTAACACCCAGCCCTACGTAGGTATTTGTAATGGGGTTTAAATAAAGACACAAGGAGGAAAGGGTGTGCATGAGTGCATTATCTCTGTCCTCATCCCAGTTCCCAGTGTCCCTCCATACTCCCAAGAGATAGTCCTGCAGTGGAGAAGCCTCTTGAACTCACTGAGGCTTTTGTGCAGTGCAAAACCCTGGGGGGAAAATATTTGAGTTCTATAATATGTGGGATCCTCCATGGTGAGTTTAGGAAGGTTCCCTGATCCATACGGTCACACTTGGACATGCAGAGGGCATGAAGGAACTGGTATGAGGAGCACACACAGCCCACCCTCACATATTGAAAGTTGGTGCCTGAATAAAGCATATGTCTCTCATGTAACTGCATACAATCATACCTTGGAAGTCAAATGGAATCCGTTCCGGAAGTCCATTCAACTTCCAAAACATTTGAAAACCAAAACACGGCTTCCAATTGGCTGCAGGAAGCTCCAATCGGAAGCCACGGAAGCCCCGTCAAATGTTCAGCTTCCAAAAATAATTCTCAAACTGGAGCACTCACTTCCGGGTTTGCGATGTTCAGGAGCCAAAACTATCGGGAATTAAGCTGTTCGACTTCCAAGGTACGACTGTATTTCTGAATTGTCTGGTAAGGGATTTGTTCTACTCAATAACATATCAGGGAGATACAATGAGCATCTGGCATCAAGAGCAGAGACCCTATGAGGACAACATAATGAGAAGTTACATTGTGATTCCTGAGCCTACCTTGTACCAGATCAGGCATCTTCTCCATGTGACCAATATATCCCGTTCTGAGTGGCTGCAGCTCTCTAGGTTCTCAGATGGAGGTCTTTCATGTTTTGATGAGAGATGTCTGGTACTGAACCTGGTCCATTTTGTCTGCAGCGCATGTACACCACTGAGCTATGCCGCTTCCTGAACAAATCACGCTGCCGGGGGGCGGGGGGAATAAGCCAGGGATGCCTATTTTCTGATGAATAGCTCCTAAACATGAGGGGTGAATCCCAGAATATACAACCACCACAAATCTGCCTGCCATGGCTTTCCCGTTCATTTCAATGAAGGGAACGTTTCTGCTAGAGGTGCATTCCCATGCACGGTCGGAGGCTTTTTTCACTAATTCTCCATTCAGCCTGTTCCCCACTCTCACACTATTCTCAAGGATGTCCCAGCCATTTGGAGCAGCTCTTTAATGGGCACAGGGACTGCAAGGAGAAGGGTAAACAGGAGCCCCACCCCCAGGGCAGAGTTCTGCACACAGGTAGTCAATATCCAACCCATACCAATGAAGGTTTGGGCCAACATGAGCTTTTCATCAGCTGATGTGACAAGTATCCGTGTAGCAAAATATGGAGTGCCTGTGGACAGCCTTCTGTACAATAGCTTGTACTGTGCAGATAGGAAGCGTAGCCATACAAGAACTCTGCAGCTCTTTAGCTATGGGTGAACTCTGGCTGCAGACGGGCTTAAAATACATCCTGTCATCTTTGTAATGGCTGCTGTGCCTGAAGATAGGAGAGTGGGGGCAGTTCATGGCTGCCAGCTAATAGAGATTTTCCTACAGCTCAAAAGATACAGAAGCATTCTTAAGGGCTTGGGTTAAGCCCCCAGTGATAAACCCATGAAGAGGTTGTTTAAGTGCCAAGAAACAGCAGCTGTAGAGGGGCAACTTAAGTATTTGTGTGTGGTTTTTCCTCAATCTGATCTTGTTTGGCATTTTAAAATAATTGGTTTTCTCTACAGAAAGCTCTGCATTCTGACATTAAATTGTGACTATAACTGATGAGGAATGGGTTTTAGGGGCAAATTGCTTTAAATGTAATTATCAGCCCTCTGCAAAAAAAGGGTGACACTAGATAACATTAACAATGATGGTATTTTGAAGAAAAATGGAGTGGCCATTATAGCTTGTGATAACATAGTTGCGTGTCTCTCCCCGCCCACCCGCCAATATACACACTGATTAGTTTTATTTTTATAACGTCAAAATACTTTTACCTTGCCAGCAGCCATGTTACTGTAACACCAGTAGTCAAGTGAATTACATTTCACTTGGTTGTTATGAAAGTGGTAACAGTTCAGGTTGGATATCTTTTATAGCCTGGCTAGCATAGAGCAAAACTGCCCGCATTTAAGCTGTAGCTGTGATACAGGGAATGCTGCAGCTAAGTCCATTGACCAAGTAATTTTGTTGTTTCTTCTTATCAAAAAAAACCCAGCCTCATTTTACTACTCTTCTACCCTGCATGTGTCCCAGTGCTGGATTGCAGGCTCATACACAATGCATAAAAAGATAACACACAAAATGACACTAATGAGGGGAATTCCCACTCCCCATACAGCTCAAACTAGAGTCAGGGCCAAAGGCCACATTCACATGGCAGTTTATTTTGCTTTCATGACTTTCCCTTGATAGGTTCTACATTATATTTGAGCTTTCACACAACATAAAAACCACTTCTGGAATGATAGTGGAATATAGTGCAGTTCTAGTGCTCATTTCCATGTTATTTGCTTCCGGGGGGAGGGGGGAATCTATTCGCAAATAATATGAAAATGAGTACCAAACTTATACTGGAAACAGTATTCTTCAGCCACTAAATGCCTGGGGAAACAGGAATCCTGAAAGTTAATAATGATGGAGACAGGAGCACCTCTCTAGGTATTCCACAACTACTTGGCTTTGGCCCTTGTTTCATACAATATGTGGTACTCATTGCTTAACATTTTCAAAAGAGTTGTCTCCCCTTCGTCCAGCAAACATAAGCAGTCTTTGTTGTTCCAAAAGTCAGAATATTTATTGGCATTATTTGACATGCCCTTCTTTGGCTACAAACCCAAGTCCCACCCAGCAGGAGGCCATCACCTCATTCACAGCCATGCTATGCATGGTGGTTGGGGCAGAGAGTAGGTGCCACCTCCAATGTGGGGCTTTCTGTGGGCTGCTGCTAGCAGGAAGCTCACCAGCAGCAATCTCACCCACCTACCCATTCAGCAGCAGATGGAAGAGTGATCTGCCTGGCCTCATTGCCAATAGTTGGCAAGACTGGCAGAGGGAAACATCTCAGTCCAATCCAAACCCCTCCCAGTTCCTCTCACATGCAAGGAGGAGGAGGGAGGGAGGGAGGGACAGTGGGATTGCTCTGTTACTCATTCCTTTTGAGATGGCTATGCCTGTTTCTTCAAGCACCGTAAATATGTTCAGCAATATACTGTATATATTTGCTGAAGTTGGAAAACTATCATCCAAACTTTAGTTTCCCTTTTTTCCCCCATCCAAACTTTAGTTTCCCTTTTTTGTTAAATGTCTGTTATTCCCTAAGAAAACTGTTTGGGGCTTATAAAATCAGCTAAGGAACAGATAATGTCTTGGATTGTGTATATAACATCTTACCAGGAATTGTTTAAATATATGTATGCATTTATGCTTAGAATCTTTGTCTTATCCATTGGTGGCTCTAGCAACTTAATGTAGCAAACACTTTAATTTTAAATAGCACATAAAAACCAGTGAGAGATTTGCCATTGCAACAGTGTGCACACATGTATATTTTTGTTCAATAAAAAAAATCCAGCCCCAGGTTATATGTGCAAGCAATTCTCTGCGCCCAAAGTTACTTAGATGCCTCCCAGCATTTAAAGATTCTGAAGTGTTTTTTCATATAGCGGACATGTATCCTAATTGTGAATGATGTGACAATTAAATTTTTCAAACGTAAAGAAAAGCCTTAATTTGACAATTGCAACATTTATTAAAAATCAAAATAACAACATGCTATCATAATGGTAGTGTTTGCAGGGAACATTTGTTTTGGTTCCCCTCTGGATAAGTTTTGGCTGTTCAATTATAGGCCTCATTGCTTCAGCATTATATTCAACTGAAATGTCAGAATTCCGAAAAGCATATCTAATGGGCAAATTAAGTTTATTGCTGCTTATTGAGTTGTTTATTCCTTATGATAAGAAGTCTTTATTATACCTCAAGTGCGCTGAGTGCATTGTCTATTTTTCTCTTTGGAAACGGGGCATGCTCCATAATGCATGTCTGCAGTTAGTAAGCAAGACAGATAGATAATGGGAACGTGGGAGCTTTTAAGAGGCATTTAGAAAAATTTGAGATGGAAATCTTAAGGAAAACCTCATAAAGACAACAGCTTGCATCAAGAGAAACAAACATCTTAGCATCACTCATAGCACTTGATGTGATCTGGCTAGACTGATAGACCCAGAGAGACCGAGCATCAGTCTTCTATAAAATATGCTTTTTTGTTTTGCTAAGACTGCAAGAATGCACACGTAGACTCTGGATAATGCATGGCTGAACTGCTTAACAAAGCAGAACAATAGAACAAAATGGAACGATGGAGCTCAATGCACACATTGCAAGGCAGCGAGGAGTAAATGTGAGAGGCTCAGTAGGGATGAGCATGATAGCTGTGCTACCTCTGTTGTTGCTTCTGTTGCCCACAACTCATGGAGGGCATCTATGTAAAGTGGGGAGTTCTCCTGTACCCATGGACCCATCATTTTCCAATTCCAGAGGGCTATGGGAACGATGATGGGGGGTGAGCTACTGAACACACACCCCCACACATATTTACTCTTTTCTGAATTCCAACACCTGCATGGGGCTTAGGCTTCAGCATTTTGTGGGTCCTCTTATTTCCTTTTTTAAAAATTGTTTTTATTAGCAATTTCAACGTAACAAAATATCAAAACATATCATATTCATTTTTTCCCCTTTCCCCACCCCCCATCAAACCCTCCCTCCCCCCCGAGACTCCCCCTCAGCTCCCCTCTCTGATTTCTCAGCACATGTTACTCTCTGCATGTTCTAAAATTATACATATCCTTACATTATCTATCTACCATGTTATCAACCAATAAATTTGTGTATGTTTATTCAAAACCTGCCAAGGAGTCTAGTTCATTTTGTTGTCTTTTTAGATAATTTGTAAAAAGGTCCCATTCTTCCTTAAAGTCACAGTTGTCCTTGTACCGCAGTTTGTATGTCAGTTTAGCCAGTGGGTCCTCATATTTCCATGTTGAGGTGTACTCAGGGTGTTGGAGCCAGGTATTAAGTGGGTACGTTGTGGCAAATGATATGTTGTGTTTCCGAATATGCTTAGATGCTTAAGAAGCTCTGCACCAAAAGTACAGTTACATAAAGGAAGGAAGGAAAGGCCAAGTCCACGAGTACTGTGTTTGGAATCAGGGTTGACAGAAGGGTACAATTCATGTTCATGCATTTACATGGAGCTTTCGTTGCAGTTTTTAGGTTCAGGCTGTCTTGACCAGTTCATTCAAGATCCATCCTGATTTCTTTGCGCAAAGCTTATATGTGGTGATAAAGAACCCCTGACCATTAGGTCCAGTCGTGGCCGACTCTGAGGTTGCGGCGCTCATCTCGCTTTACTGGCCGAGGGAGCCGGCGTACAGCTTCCGGGTCATGTGGCCAGCATGACTAAGATGCTTCTGGTGAACCAGAGCAGCGCACGGAAATGCCGTTTACCTTCCCGCCAGAGTGGTACCTATTTATCTACTTGCACTTTGATGTGCTTTCGAACTGCTAGGTTGGCAGGAGCAGGGACCGAGCAACGGGAGCTCACCCCATCGCGGGGATTCGAACCGCCAACCTTCTGATTGGCAAGTCCTAGGCTCTGTGGTTTAACCCACAGCACCACCCGCGTCCCATTATATGGTGATAGGGATGGGCTAATTTGTCAATATTGGTTCCTTCTGTCATATAACAACAAGCACTCATTCATTTGCTTGTGGAGTGTTAATCATTCATCCCTCCTATACTTTTCTATATGTTGCCCCACCCCTTTCCTACCCTGTGTGTGTGTGTGGATGTGGATGTTTTGCACTAAGGTATCAGAGCCCTTTCATCCATTTGAAAGGCACTAACCTAAAATTTCACTAGGTGCTTCAGTCCTTCCTACAAAATACCAATGCAGGTACCCAGAATGACAGATTTGGAGAGAAAAGCATTGCACTTTCTAGCCTGTCCCCCAAAACATGCAGGATATATTATATCTCGATATTTTCTGACAAATCATTTCATACTTTCTACAAGTTAGGAACAGTGGAGTCTGCTGTTTACTTTTTCCATTTTTCTAAAGACCTTAACGTTATTTTTAATCATAAAAAATACATCCCTTATATCTTCATTTCACACCTCTTTCTCCCTCCTAGCTACCCATACTTAATTCATACAGTATTTATCATCTTGACTAAGCTTGATGTTGCTGCTTTTTTTTTTTGTATGCATATGATCCTCATGATTGTATAATGCTTTCATCAACAAAAGCTGTTTTTGCCTAAACTGCTTATAACAGGGAAGTTGTTATCTCTAATTTATCTGACAATCATGCCAATGAGAATGGAGGGGTTCGGGAATCAAAGCTCTAGCTCATTCCCTTGTCCCTTAAGCAAACTATAATTTTCGTTAATTAAGTGGCTGGGAGTGTAATCTAAATTACTTGAAAGGGTTTTTTTTTCTTCTTTCAACCGATGCTTTTGGGGGTAAACACAAGTCCTTTGGGATCCTGGTAGTTCTTTCTAAAGTAACTGATTTTTTGTAAACTACTGATGCAACCAAGAATGACTTGTTCTGCCTTCAACAGAGAGGACTATCATTACTACTCCACCTTCCAATATGGATGTTACAGTTGGAGAAAGTGTAGTCCTGCCTTGTCAGGTATCCAAAGATCCATCTATCAAGGTTGCGTTTTCATGGTCATTCAATGGAGATGTTATAGATTTTAAAAGAAGAATGAGTCATTTTGAAAGAGCCGGAGGAGTAAGTTTTACAGACACTTCTTCATATAATCAGTGTGTGTGTGTGTGTGTGTGTGTGTGTGTGTGTGTAACCATTCATAAATCACATGGGTCCCCTTGCCCTAAATGACCTATTTTTGTAATATGCATTGGGAAATCATAAAGCTATGTTTGTTTAATTTGTGGTTAGTGCTGTCGTTTTGTTTTTGTCTCTGTGTTTAAAAAGATGATAATTCTAAATCTGCATTACCATTTATGTCCATTGCTGAATAGTTGGTGATAAATGTGCAGTGTGTCAGCACCAACTTGTGCTGTGCTGTTCCTGCAATGGCTATGGATGCTTGTCCCTCAGTCCCTTGGTCCCTATTGGGCATGATTTGTCAGGGTAAAGCTCCTCAAAGTCTACAGTTAAGGCCAAATATTAAAACAGTAAGAAATAGCCACTAGGATGTACATCAAAATCAGAAGGCTCCCAGCATGGTAGCTCTAACTAACAACAATCCCTAAAAGGGTTAGCAACCTGGGTATCTGGAAATGCCTTTCCTACAACTGAGGATGAGTCCAAACTATATTTCTCAACCCACCAGAAGAAATGGAACATGTTCTTTCAAGTACGAGTGATAAAGACTTGTTCTACTGGAAAGCTTCATAAAAAAGCACCTTACATATTTCTATGGGCATGCAGCTTCCTATGGCCTTTTTTTCTGATGGTTAAAAGACTTGAGTTTAAGTCTTAGGTGACCAAAAAGAAGCTGCTGTCTGGGGCAAAAGACAAGGATACACACACACACACACACACTCTCCAGCAATTTCATGTGCAGATGGCAATTGAACATGGAGTTGAATATTCAACACTAGTGATCTGACAACTGTCCACACCACACCTGAGAAAAGCAGGGTAGTTAATAGGGCATAGGGCAGGCTTGGTGGCACACAAATTTTATATTCCAGTGCCTCATTGTCACTCACTACCACAGCATCAACTGCCCGGGGTGGCTGCCTCACTCTGAATAATAATAATAATAATAATAATAATAATAATAATAATAATAATAATAATTTGTTTCTACCCTGCCCATCTGGACGGGTTTCCCAAGCCACTCTGGGCGGCTTCCAACAGAAGGTTAAAAATACATTAAAATATCAGTCATTAAAAACTTCCCTAAACAGGGCTGCCTTCAGATGTCTTCTAAATGTCATATAGTTGTTTATTTCTTTGACATCTGATAGTAGCGCTCATGAAGTCTCCCAGTTCTGGTATCCTCCCACCAGAAGTGTTATTGCTTTATATTTTTGCTTTCAATGCTTGCTTTATTTGTGGAGGTGCATTAAAGGCATGTAAATGAAATAAACAGATGATAGCAGTATATGCTCGGACTTTAAAACGACGTATTTTATTAATGCTTCGCAAATTACAGAAATATCCACTATAGAAAATGCATTAGGTGTCTATTTCTCCTCTTCTTATCTCAAGGAATCAGTAGGGGACCTTATGATAAGAAACATTCAGTTAAATCATTCTGGGAAATACAGATGCACAGTACAAACAGCTATGGACAACCTATCTGAAACAGCAGAAATTATTGTAAGGGGTAAGTCTATTATCTATAAAACGCCAGCTAACTGTAACACAGGGAATGATATTATATGCATCAGCATCAGAGAAGAGGTTGAATGAAATGTAAATAACTCATGATCTACAGCTCAGATATGTTTCTTACCACCATATATTCCCATCAGAGTAAAATTTGCCCAGTGGGCATCTAAGCAACTCAAATCCAAACGCCGGCAGACATTATTTCTTCCTCACACTTTTTTCACACTCTAAAAATCTAGGATATATATGTCTATAGCATATCATAGCTGTTAAACCGAATCCATTATTTGCTCAATAATCTTGTTAGAGGAGAATGCTTAGTTTGTGCATCCTATATCATAAACAAATATATACCTCTAAGGTATGTTTGGATCTCAAACTTTCTTCATTTCAGTGCCCGCTTAAAAAATGTATTAGTTTTTCCAGGCATCTGTAGAATACTCAATTTTAGTTAATCTTATTATTATTAGGAGTGTGAAAACCACACTGTGTTTTTAAAGCTTGGTGGTTGTGATTCGAATATTTTCCTGCTCTTTTCATTTCTTATAATTGGATTCAGGTGTGTTTTTTTTAATTTTGCAGGAACTGGCACATAGTCTTGTGTGCATCCTGAGATCGGGTGATGAAGGGCAGGTTAGAAATACAGGGTGGTATTCGACAAAGTTTTACTCAGAGTAGACCCATTCATATTAATGGATATGATGAACTTAGGCCCATTAATTCCAGTAGATCTGCTCTGAGAATAACATTGTAAGGGGTGGTGCTTGCACAGTATATGTGCTTTATAGGTTGACGTCAGACTTCTCAAGAGTTCCTCTCACAGGACACTCCTACTAGAGGGAGGAGCTAAGTAAAATAGGAAAATAAGTTTGGTGGCCTTTGGGGCCAGAGATGGCAGAGAACTATTCTGGATTATTAAGAAAGTGAAGAGAGAAGTATTTTGTATAGTTTAGGTTGTAATCTAGGAGGAATGGCTAAACAGACATCTGTGTTATGCTTTAAGCCATATGGCCTTACAGCAGGGGGTTAAACCAGCGGGTTACTTCACTTCTGATTTCTAAAAATATCTCTAATCAATCTAGTTACAGATAGGTAGCCGTGTTGGTCTGCCATAGTCAAAACAAAAAAATTTTTTTTCTTTCCAGTAGCACCTTAAAGACCAACTAAGTTAGTTCTTGGTATGAGCTTTCGTGTGCATGCACACTTCGTCAGATACACTGAAACAGAAGTTGCCAGATCCTTCTATATAGTGAGAAGGTGGGGAGGGGTATTACTCAGAAGGGTGGTGGGAATGGGTGGTTGGCAGATAGCTGTGATGAGCCTGTTGACGGCTCTTAACGACTGCAATAGGTCTTACAGGAAAAGATCTCAAAGTAGCTGTATTACTACAAAGGAATTTCAGAAATAGACTGGAAAGAGAAGCTGCTGAATTGCAACTCATTACCAAACTTAAAACCATGGAGAGACCTGGTCTGAACAAAGACATTGGATTCTTATCTCATTATACATGACAAAGCCATTTTTCACCTTCTCACCCCTTGCTTTTTCCTGTAAGACCTATTGCAGTTGTTAAGAGTTGTCAACAGGCTCATCACAGCTATCTGCCAACCACCCATTCCCACCACCCTTCTGAGTAATACCCCTCCCCACCTTCTCACTATATAGAAGGATCTGGCAACTTCTGTTTCAGTGTATCTGACGAAGTGTGCATGCACACGAAAGCTCATACCAAGAACTAACTTAGTTGGTCTTTAAGGTGCTACTGGAAAGAAAAAATTTTTTTTTGTTTTGTCTAATCAATCTAGTAGTAGATATCAAATGCACAACAGAGCCCTAAAGAGCCGCACCATTTCAAAGTATTCTGCTAAAGTAAATGTGCATTTTCTTCCTTTTTAAATAAGGCACTCCAGGTCCTCCCAAAGATGTTAACATTGAACATGTTTCCAGTACAACGGCAGTGCTAAACTGGAGACAAGGAACAGATAATAATAGTCCAATCCAAATATACACTATTCAGATAAGGACCCCTTTTTCAGTTGGGTGGCAAGCAGCTTCAACAGGTATGCAGCCACATTTCTGACTTACATTCTATGCTATAGTTTCACATTCTTCCATCGCTAATCATTTTTTGCTTTCATGTTTTAGTTCCTGAAGTTATTAATGGAAGGACCCACACGGCAACAGTGGTTGATCTGAACCCTTGGGTTGAATATGAATTTCGTGTTGTGGCTGGCAATAGTATTGGGATTGGAGAGCCAAGCACACCATCTGAGCTACTAAGAACTAAAGCATCCAGTAGGTTTCCTGAAATTGTCTTGATGGGTTGAGAAACTCCTTAAAAAATGTAACACTGTTCATTTCAAAAGTACAGTGGTACCTCGTGTTACATACGCCTCAGGTTACATACGCTTCAGGTTACAGACTCCGCTAACCCAGAAATAGTGCTTCAGGTTAAGAACTTTGCTTCAGGATGAGAGCAGAAATCGTGCTCCGGTGGCGCGGCAGCAGCAGGAGGCCCCATTAGCTAAAGTGGTGCTTCAGGTTAAGAACAGTTTCAGGTTAAGAACGGACCTCCGGAACGAATTAAGTACTTAACCTGAGGTACCACTGTAAGCCATAATGGCTCACCTCTACTGCTCAGTGATGTTGGCTTTGGAGATCGTTATTCAAATGTTACGTTCTTCTGTATTTTTGTATCCCTGTTATAAGCTAAAAATTGGCTTGCAATTCAAAATATTGTGAGTGGGGGTTTTTTGTTTGTTTGTTTCTTTTTGCGGGAGGGTGGTGTCCAGGAACAATGGAAGGGTGTTTGACAGTAGCCTCTCCTCCCCCTGATCTCTTATTCTGAAGGGGTTCCCAATTGATTCCCAAGAGTCCAAGTGTGAAGGAAGAATGGCTGGATGCATCACCCCCTTCCGGCCGATTAGCTTTTACTTCCTTAGGCATCAGTCCTGGGAGTAAGCCCAATTAAATGCAGAAGTCAGAAGGCAGTTCATCCCTGTTTTAATGATGCACAGAGCTTTTTATTGCTAAGTACTGGGAAAGCATAATTCTATCACTGTACGATGAATGGATAAGGAAAGTATGTTTCTTATTATGCTGCACAGACTATTTTATACACTGTAGAATTCAAAACGATAGGGTTTACAAAGTTCCTTTAAACTCTGACCTTTCGTAGACAGCTTCATGTGGCTTCGATATCCCCTCATTAGGACTGCCAAAATCTGTAGAGTAGACGATACAGAAATAGAACAGAGGCACTGGTGTTGTGTACAGGTTAAAGTATTGAACCAAAGAGTCCTGCAGATTTGGATAAACTCTACTCACTTCACTACTCAGATGCCCCATAGGCAAAAGGGAAACATTTCTGTTGTGCAGCTGGCTGCTAAGATTCTAGATTACTAATTAAAATCATCCTCAGAGTAACAGGTGTGGCAAATAAAGAGCAATGAAAGGGTGAATGAGAAAGTCTGTCTTATAAGGTCTACATTGCCAGCTAAAACTCGATCGAGCATTTGTAGATTCCTGGAGGCAAATGAGCCACTGCTCATTTCATTAAAATGGAGCTGAGAATTAATTGCGCTTCTGCCGATGCAGTTAACCGTAAATTTTCATCTGCTTCTCAACTATGACCCAGTTGAGGCTTTGTTGAGCAGTAGTATAAATTTCTTTCCCATGCAAATACAGTAAATACTGAACTCATTTAACACAAGCACTAATTGAGCATTAACTGGTTCATGGAACAGTGGAATGTTAGTTGAGCTTGGCTTGAAAGTCTCCTTTTAATTCTTCATTTAGTTAACCACCCCATTTCCCTTTCCTTCTTAAACTTTTGCAGATCTAACACAAATCAATTGAAGTGAACGGCAGCAATGAAAAAGGATAATGGCTGCCCCCGCATTCCCAAAATAATGTGTTATTTTCATGAATATGGCATATCTGAAAATAAAATAACTCAACAAAACAAGAAGTCAACGACCCTGTGTAGATTTCTAGTTGAGTCTATTATGATCAGCCTACTACTAATTTAAAGTACTTAGTGGCTTACCACATAGATTGTTCCTGTGGCATTGCACATATCTAAGCCACTGCCAGCTTATCTCAAGATCCACTATAATGAGATGATCTATACAGGCACATTAGTTTTATCCCTATAGAATCCACTCCCCAAGTGTTGAGGGAACCCATAGCCCAGTTGAGAACTTATCTGTAGTTCAGCCATGGTCAGTTTTGGAACTTATCTGCATTGGTCCAGAGAGCAATGGAACCATTGCCAACCAGGATGCTAAACCTCGCTATTGACTTTGGATCTCATGTATTGATTTCTCTTTTCATATGGTCATTCAAAGAAGGATTTACAAAATTACGAATGCCTTTTTAATTTTGCAAATTTGTGATGTTTTGGTTTTTGCTTTACCCTCCTAGTTCCTACAGCGGCACCAGCAAATGTGAGTGGAGGTGGAGGAAGCCGGTCTGAGCTCGTCATAACATGGGAGGTAATTTGTAAATCAGCTTCAGCTCTTCAATATAATGAAGGGAGATTACAATACAGGTGTAGCAAAAGCAGGTTTGTTGCACCACTGGTAGCAATTTAGAGAAGTAAACTGTGAGCAGCATGTTATAAAGATGTTTAGAAGTCATCTGTAGTCCTCTTATCATCATTATGCAGAAGGCAGCTTAACACTCTAATCTGTTTGGGTATTTTGCACATTAAACATTCCACACAGTTTTGTTTGCATGTCTCTTGCTGTTGTTTTCTCCCATTTGGAATATTATGCTGCCAAGGCATACCCTGTCATGCATAAAAGGAGACATGGCCTTTCAGTATCAAATACCACTCAGTGTATGTTTAGAAGGCAAAATCAAATACCCAAAGGATAATTCATGCTGAAGGAAATAAGTTCAGTTGAAATCACTGAGACGTAGTTCCAACTAAGAGTGGCTTTGGAGGTAACTGGAGAAGTTCCCAAACCAAATGCACAATCACTTTTGCAGTCCAGAGGTGGATCTCCTTTTAATGTTCAAATGGGAATTGTCACAGACTATACCTAGGATGTGAGTACGTCCCTTGAGCAAGTTTCACTTAAAACATTACAAGGTACATGAATTACTGTTCACTTGGCCCAAAGCTGGTCTGACTATATGCATGCATGTCTTTTATTTATTTATTTATAGGATTTCTCACCTGCCCTTTCTTACCCAGGGTGGGTTACGACAACGTAATACACAATTATACAAAATAAGATAAAGTGGTTGCCATTATACAGTGAGTAACGCCATTCCATATTGAGCAGAATAGTGTTCCTTGAACAAAACAGGTTTATAAAATTATGTGTGGCGTAGGGAAATGGATAAGGTTAAGTTTTTACCGAGAACCCAGGGTTGTGTGTGAAGACCCCCAAGACCTCCCAAAGAAAGACACAGTTGACACCAATATTAGTTTAAGGTTATTGGCATAGTTTTGTCCACAACTTTATGGATTACAGAATGTGAGTGGTTTGCTTAGGCCTTGGTTTAACTAGCTGCACCTGCACCTTCACCTCCAGCAGGGCATCACTGACAACTGGACACTGGCAGAATTCAGTAAGGGTAAACAGACTGGGGGAGCATTGGTCTTACCACAGAGGCAACCTCACCCCAAAAGCTCCCTGGTGCTCCGGCGTGGCCCTAACCCCTGCAAGGGGATCAGACAAAAGCATGGTGAGCACCTGGATTCCTTTAACGGAATACGCTATCACACAACAACCTCCCCTCAACTCCACATTGAACCACATTGACAATCTCCCCTCAACTCCACATTGAACCAATGCCTAACCGCCAAACCTTACAAAGTTGTGATGATTTGTTACGTGGCAGGCGAAACCCAAGTGGCACCAGCCAATCAGCCAAATGGAAAAATTCCTACCGGGCCCCTGTCCCAAAAACAGATGACCCACGACAGCATAGCAAGGTCATAATGAACCCTAAATATAGGGTGGGAGGGCGGGTGATCCGATGCATGAGGAGAAAAGAAGAAGCTCAACGCAACATGCAGCGGTACATATAGGTCCCTCGGTTGATGCATGAAACGATCCCATTGGCCAGAATTACCCCAGCAACCGAGGGACCACCAATCGGGTTGTTGTGGCTATCCAATCACTCCCACCCACAACAGCAGTGAGGTCAGTCTGATGATCTCACCACAACGCGTGCTGTCTGAGAGGAGGACACGATTTATCACGTAAGTTTGAATGGTGGGAGATTTTCCATATAGACAAATGAAAGTACTTCTTCAAACGGCACATAACTAAACTATAGATTTAAAAACGGCAAGATGATCAACATGGATGGCTTTAAAAGGGGATTTAACCAAATTAACTGAGGCGAGGATCACCAGTGGCTACTAGTCATGTTCATGGTTTGTGTGTGAATACCAGTTGCTGGGGAACACAAGACAGGAGAGTCCTGTAGCCATCATGTTCTGGCTATGGGAACATCATAAGCCTCTGGTTGCTTCTGAAATAGGATGGTGGCCTAGGCATACCTCTGGGGTGATTCAGTAGGGCTCTCCTTATGTCAAGTTTTTTAAGCCAGAAAATTGACTACACTAAATATAGTAAAAGGAGATGATAAATATTTGAGTTTCCAACCTAAGAGGTTCTTTCTGCAAGTATTTTCCCCCAAAGTTAAAGAAAAAGAACACTCTTCATTGCAAAATGTGTAAGTTGGCACAAATAAAGTGACAAACTTTTTCTGTTCGTAGTTCACTTATGCTGCCCTCACTCTCGGAATTTACTTTACAAAGATGGGTATGGCAAGAGTCCAGTGCATCATTTAAGCTATGTTCTTTTAACAAACAGCTGCATTACACCCCACTTTCTGAGAGAAAATGTTTCTCTGTCAGCATGTGACAGGGAACATGTAAAATGTGCTAGTCCTTTATTCCCATTGACTTGACAACTGACAGTTGCTTTCTGTGCATCACTCCAGAAAAAGAGACCAGGAACAAAGAGAGTATTTTGACTTATTAGGGAGAGAAAGGAAAAGAGCTTAGGCAGGAAGATGGACTTTTGGGGTTTCAGAAAGATTTCCAGAAATGACAAAAAAGACCTCTCTCTTTAGCATTCAATAACTTTGTACCTTTCGGTTTAAAGGAATATGAATACCGAAAAATTGTGCCACATTATAAATTATGGGTTTTTTAAAAAATATATTTCCCAGAGTACATTGCAGCATTTCTTTTATCATATTTCTCTAACTGCTTTATGCTAGAAAAGTGACTCAGATGCAAGTTTCAAAAATGCTGCACATTGGATTTTAACACTTGAGTTTTTATTTTGCAAAACAGAACACCATAATTCTGCTTTACTGAGATTAATTGATCAACCAGCCAGGATAAATTCAGTATTACAGGAGCATCTCCCCAAAATTAAATAATCCAGCAAGTAGTATGAGACATTAGGTAGATGGACAGATGATAGATATGCAGATTTCCTGTCTCTCTAATATCAATCACAGCTATATATTGCAAGTCTGAACAAAGAACAGCAGCAAAAAACCAGAAAGGCGTGATTACTTTTCTGGTATGTCCAGTAAATAAATCAGTATTACTGCTGTATACCCACTTCTTGTCACAAGGGTAAGCAGTGAATGCTAAAAGCAATTAAAAACAAAACAAAACATTCTATCTATGCATTTAGGTACTTCCATCCATATCCAATTCTCAATGGCATAGTACTGTATTGGTACTTTTTTACTGTGATAATCCAATCTCAGTGCTTTATTGTATCATTGTATATTGATCCCCATGAACATACCTTCGTATTCCGCAGTGTCTATATGAACCCTAAAGATGATTAGTTCCTCTAATTTATTTCAGGATTCACCAACTTAGTTGGCTTTTAATGTTCTTCCTCTACCTTTGAAGCAGTGGTTCCTTTGACGTGATTATGGGTATGATAGAATCATAGAATCATAGAGTTGGAAGAGACCACAAGGGCCATCGAGTCCAACCCCCTGCCAAGCAGGAAACACCATCAGAGCACTCCTGACATATGGTTGTCAAGCCTCTGCTTAAAGACCTCCAAAGAAGGAGACTCCACCACACTCCTTGACAGCAAATTCCACTGTCGAACAGCTCTTACTGTCAGGAAGTTCTTCTGATGTTTTACTAAAGAGCACAGATGAAGCCTTAATGGCTCCAATATTCCACCACTATTTCTTTTTCCATAAAGTATGTATAAGGAAAAGGACGCCCTCATGAAAATAATATCAACATAGTCACCAGTGCATATTTTGTCCATTTGGTTTATTAAGAGAAATGTTGCTTTGGCCATACTTACAGATGAAAACATGGCAATGTTGAAATTATAGAATGTTGAAACTACAAAAAAAAAAATACTGGTTATATTCTTATGACACACACTAAACTTACATGTACATCTTGGGGCACTATGATCTGGGAAATGGCAATGGGAAAATGATTAACCCTTTTCCCAGATCTGCCAATTTGGACCGCATTCCCATGTGAGCTTTTAGTAAAATAGAAATACTAGGAGGTCCATTCATGAATCTAGTGTGCCTCATGTAGCATGGCCCAAAGTTGCATTCACCAAGTTGGTATACACTTATATAGCAATAGTCACTTCCATTCTGCTGTAATTCTTTAAAAATTAGCAATTCAGCACTCCAAAGTGTGTGTAGGATGGTGGAAAATCAAAAGCAAACTAAGATGATAATGAAATGAGTCTAATTTTTAAAATGTAGTGCATGCTTTTAATGCTGCTGATTAGGTCTTTTGTTTCTAAATTGATTGCCTCAATTGATTTATTTTTATTGTTATTTTCAATATTACGTTGACTGATGGAGCAAACATTATTATCTTCTTGGAAGCACAGTCAACCAAATCAATACAACTAAAATATACTGATAGAGAGAAGATTCAATTAAAACAGCATATACAGTGCTTGCAAGTGGTTATTGATTGATTTTTATGCCTCTTGCAGTCAGTTCCTGAGGAACTACAATACGGGGAAGGTTTTGGCTACATTATTATGTTCCGGCCTCTGGGCTCTGCAAGCTGGACAAAGGCAGTGGTTGCCTCAGTGGAGGCATCCAAATACATCTATAGAAATGAAAGCATCACACCCTTATTCCCTTTTGAAGTGAAAGTGGGAGTCTTCAATCATGAAGGAGTAGGCACAATGAGCCCAATATATATTGTGTACTCTGGAGAAGACGGTAAGCAAAATCATCCATGTCTTACCATTTATGACATTGTTGGGTCTTCTTACTTTGGTGTAACTGATCTCTGAACCAAATTGTGAAGCGTTTGACATCACACCCTAGACCATGGCATGGATGCATTGCTGTGCAATAATGTCATGGTGGTTCAACAGCTAAATTCACTACATCATAAGAAGTTGGTTGCCACAGGAAGTCTTTAGTTGTGAGAGATCAGTCTTTTCATGATTTCTGCAGATTTATAACCCCTTCTGTTTATTTTTCATTATAACAACTTGGTATTACATTGTGGTCTCTAAAATGTGTGTTTTCTGTGCCACTATTGCTCTCCCAGAGCCACAGATAGCACCAACTGGAACCATTGTACAAAGTTTCTCAGCCTCAGAAATAGAAGTCTCTTGGAATCCTGTTGTGTGGAACAGACATACTGGAAGGGTTCTTGGCTATGAGGTGGGACACTTCATATTAGATTTTTGTAGTCAAATATAGCTGGTTCATTCATCTATAGATATATACTACCTTACCCTTCTGTTCCTTTTTATTTTTGCCCCACAGTTCCCTAGGTTCTACTGAAACCTTTTCTGTTCACTTGCTGTATGCCAACATTTCACGTCCATTCTTTCTTGTCCCTCTCTGATCAAGCTCCACTTTTAACTGTCATTTTCCAGATTTTCAAGATTGTTTCATCCCATTATTTGACTCCTCCTTTCCAACACACCATCTTCTCTGCTATTTCATTAATAGCCTTTCTGGTTTCCTGCCTCCTGAGCATCAGCATTCTTGCAACACAACTTTTCAACCTCAACCTCTCCTGCTTTTGTGTACATATCCTCTAGTCCAATGCCTTGCATGTGGTTATTTGCAGACAGACTGATCTCCTTTCAGCTTTGAATAAGATTCTGGGGTTGTTGTTTTTTAGACAAACTCACCCTGTGCAATTAGAATCTCTGTAAATATTCCATGGGGACGCGGGTGGTGCAGTGGGTTAAACTACAGAGCCTAGGACTTGCCAATCAGAAGGTCGGTGGTTCGAATCCCCGCGACAGGGTGAGCCCCTGTTGCTTGGTCCCTGCCCCTGCCAACCTAGCAGTTCAAAAGCATGTCAAAGTGCAAGTAGATAAATAGGTACCACTCCAGCGGGAAGGTAAACGGCGTTTCCGTGTGCTGCTCTGGTTTTGCCAGACCAGAAGCAGCTTAGTCATGCTGGCCACATGACCCGGAAGATGTACGCCAGCTCCCTCGGCCAATAAAGCGAGATGAGCACCGCAACCCCAGAGTCAGCCATGACTGGACCAAATGGTCAGGGGTCCCTTTACCTTTACCTTTAAATATTCCATGATTCACTGGAGGGCAGCTTACAGATTGGCAATGGGAGGTAGCAAATTGCACTGTCTGTGCATTCTATTATCTCAAACCAGATAAACAATTTTCTTTCTTAGATTCCTTCCTTTAATAGCTTTTAATAGCTATGGGTTGCACCCAATGTTGTCATAGCACTCATGGAATTATTACCCTCTCTCTTGTATCCCCATTTCCCCCATCCCAAGGCGGGGGGAGCTGTTCTGCAGGGTTTGTGGAAAGATAGTTTGCAGTTTTGCAAACCTTGACTTCGCACACAAAAAGGGCCCAAAAGGTCCAATTTCTGTTCTTATCCTGAAGCAAAGTTCTTAACCTGAGGCACTATTTCTGGGTTTGCAGAGTCTGTAACTGGAAGCATATGTAACCCGAGGTACCACTGTAATAGTGAATGGGCTCTCCATGCAGGAGGTCCCAAGTTCAATCCCTGGCATCTCCAGGTAGGATTGGGAGGTATTCTTGTCTAAAGTCCTAGAGAGGTGCTGTCAGGGTCTCCCTCAGTATAAGGCAGCTTCATATGTTCCCAAGCCTGCTGAAACCTCCTCTTGTATGAGGATGGTGCCACTGTAACTACATTTGCTGCTGAACCTCAGAGTGGATGGTCTAGTTCAGAAAGCACATGCTCTTCCACATCAAACAACTGTTAGAGCTCAAAGGGAGGCCTAAGTCAATAGTTATTGAATTGTAACTACATGGGCAAGAAACATAATAATTAAGATCTCTCTAGGAATCCTCTTTCATTTCATTTCTTTTTTCTTTTTTCTTCATGGTTTAATTATAGATCGACAAGCTCTTAAGCATTACTCACCTTATCAAAGTTTCCCCTTTGGATAGCTATAAAAGCAAAGGAGTCCTAATTTGTTTATGTGTAGGTTTTTTTCCCCCTGGTTTGTATTCAGGATGCAAGAAATGCTATAAATATTCATGCCTGCTTTTATATCCTGACAGCTTCAATTACAAAATCAGCTGTCCCTCTTGAAGCATTACTTGTCTACTTGTCTTCTTTCCAATCAAGGTTGTAATTGGAGAAAAAGCAATGAACCCTTGCTCTTAAACTTTAGGTCTTGTACTGGACGGACGACTCAAAGGATTCTGCAACTGGCAAAGTCAGAGTCAACGGCAACATCACAGCCAAAAATATCACCAGCCTCAGGGCCAATACGATGTATTTTGCCACAGTGAGGGCTTTCAACACAGCTGGGACTGGACCATCCAGTGTCCCAGTTAACGTCACTACAAAAAAAGCACGTGAGTATCTTAAACAGCCAATGACTTTTTTAAAAAAGCACAAGTGCACTTGACTCACAGTAACCTGCTGCAGCACAACTTTGCCTAGTAGAAAAGCATCATAAAGTTCCACAACTAGTATGTCTGTCCTATATTTCAAAAGGAAGTGATGACATTGGATGCTGAACTACAATAACTGATAAAGTTGCCACCTTTTTTTAAAAAAATGCAGTGCTTAAGTACTGCATGGGTATTGGAAATATGTCTGTGTGTTACTAAATGAAAAGTCCTCCCCTTCATTCAGAGACTGATTGGGCACCCAGCTTTCCCAACACGATTAAAGCAATAATTGCAAGCAGTACACAAGTCAGTTCACTTCACCACATGAAGTAAACCATGCAATTCACAAAATTTCAAAGGTATTAATGTGGGTCACCATGAAGTGCCCAGCCCACCATATTTCTTTGCTGTCCAAGTGCTACCCTTCCTTCCTGGTAGTACAGGCAGCTGTGCAAGGCAGACCCCTAAGAAAGCAACATCTTGGATTAGGAGACAACCAACTCAGATGGAAATGGCAGGCACCTCTGTCTGTTTCGAATCTTGGACTAATTTTCAACAGCTCCTGTCTAGGAAATGAGTTGCCACAGGTCTGCAGTTTCTCTACAGGAATTATTGCAAAAGCTCTCTACAGATGCACCTCTGGGTAGGTGGGGGACTGATTGTATCATGAGCTGTACTTTTCGAAAGCATGGGCCAGAATACTCTTCCATTCTTCTCTTGCAGAACTCTCATTGAGGGCTACCTCATGTTACAAAATTCCTGCATGGAAGATATGTGCACTTAATAGCAGCAGCAGACTAGGAGGTCTCATAATACAACACCAACATTTGGCACACACACCCTGCTTCTCATGCTCCATTCTCAATAATAATTGCAGCATCCTCTGTGGTGCCCCCCAATGCTCAGCACCCAGTGTGACCAAACTGGTCGTGCTCCTCTAAATCCACCTCTGCTAACAGTAAGCAGTTCTAAATCAATGAATTAAGTCCAATCCTTTTAATAGAATCTAGTATAGGGGTCAGCAACCTTTTTCAGCCATGGGCCTGTCCAACGTCCCTCAGACCATGTGGTGGGCTGGACTATATTTTGAAAAAAAAATATGAACGAATTCCTATGCCCCACAAATAACCCAGAGATGCATTTTAAATAAAAGCACACATTCTGCTCATGTAAAAACACCAGGCAGGCCCCACAAATAACCTAGAGATGCATTTTAAATAAAAGGACACATTCTACTCCTGTAAAAACACGCTGATTCCCGGGCCGTCCATGGGCCGGATTGAGAAGGTGATTGGGCCCACAGGTGGCCAGCCCACAGGCCTTAAGTTGCCTACCCATGATCTAGTATGTGTATCATTTGATGGATTTTGTTACTTGTTTGGGAAATACTCCTTTTGTCATTTTGAAGGCTTGATCACATTTACAGCTGGAATTTCTACTAACCTTCAGTTGAACAAGGTGCATGTAACATTAGAAATTTCAGCACCTTAAGAATAGCAGGAAAAAGAAAAGGGTAAAGATATGAGATGGTCCTTTTGTTTGTTCTTCCTTTCCATTGTTAAAAATGGAGGAAAATAACATTTTGGCTCAACAAGCGTGGCTGCTTCATTATAGCACTACTGCAGAAATTCTACAGTTCATCAAAGGGTTAGAAGTGTTCCACACTCATTCATTTCAATAGGCCTTTGTGCACCTGAATGCTGGATTGTTTTTATGGGGTTTAATGAGTATATATCTGTTTTCAGTTTCTCCCAGTAGTGCCAGACAAAAGCCTGGTACAACCTGTAACTTCAAAATAGTGTGGAAAGAGAATATCCTAGCAGCCAAGAAGAATCACATCACATTTGAACTGTGATGTATTGTGAGGAGTCTAAACTGACATACCTTAAAATTCCAGAGGAAATTAGAATATGGTGTAAATATTCCCTCAGTTTCCCTCTTTGATTAAGCATCATTGGAAATGCATGAGAGCTGGAATGGTGTTCATAGTCCTCTGTGAAAATATCTCAATGTTCTCCACCTATCTTCCATTGATTTGATGAGCCTACTATTCATCCTTCTCATTCAAAATCACCTTGGGCTTACGAGAAATAGTGAGTCCCCAGTAATACCTTTTAATTAACTGGAACATCACCTTGCCCTTTTTCGTTTAACTCTTTCTCCTTTTTAGGTTACGTATGGAGAGGTGGCCACTAATGCACAGGTAAAGGGTGTTTTGTGGTTATTCATTTTTAATGCATGCAGAATCCTTATAAACACTCTTCTGCATAGTGCACATCAAAGAGGGAGTGGACGGGATGAGGACTTCAAACACTTTCCATATCTTACACTCAGTGATAGAAGAGAATATAGAATTTGGGTGGAGGAAGTATCATTAAAATGGGGGGAAACAACAAATCCATAAAATGGGTGGGATTCAGAGTCCCCATGAGCAAATGCTGCTTCTGGGGTGCTTCAACAGAGGAAAGTAGGGGGTATAAGTGATTTTTCATTGATTCTTTCTTCCCCCTGCAGCCCCCTGTATGTCCAGAAAAACTGTTCTGTGGGGTTGGAGGATACTCTGGAACAGTGTGGGAGGTGATACCCTCCTCCCTGGCCCAGCCCTATCATTGGGCAGAATGAGATGGCCACCTCAGGAAACTGAATTTGACATCAGGAAAGGGCAAGAAATTGTGATTTTTACATTTATTATTATTATATTCTCACTCCCAGATGCAACCCATTGCATTTTAGTAAGGCCATGGAAGTGAGAATCAGACCAAAAAACATCAAACTATTAACAACAACTATTAACAACAACCAACACAACTAATGGATTTTACTTGTGGACTAACTTGCATAGTAAAGTGAACTATGGATTGTTTCAATTTCACCTTTTCTAGCTTTATATTTTTAAACTGCATCCTAAACACACTTGCTAGTAAATCAGCCTACTGAACACAGCAGGACTTGCTTTTTAGGAAGCATGCATAGGATTGTGCTGTTAGTCTTTCACAGGTATATGAAGTGTACCTCTTATACAAGATGGTACCTGAAATTGCAGAAGACTCATTAACAAGGTCATCTGTTGCATCACAATCCTTCTATTGGATAGTTAAGTTCAGTATAACATAGTAGAATGTAATATAGTCCTCTCCAGAAAGAACTATATCCTCACATGTTCATGGATGCATTGATGGGAGAGTTGTGTGGGAATGGGACAATGTGGACCATCTGCTAATCTCCATGCAGTCTGATCTTCTTCCTGTTTTTTGAATTGCATATTCAGCAGGGAGAACCTACACACCTCTAGCTGAATACACAATTAAGGTTCATCTGCACAATTTGGATTCCAAATTACATGGAGAACACCTGAATGCATATAGGTGGACAGGCCCTCCACCAAATGCAAGGAAGTTGGGAGGGTGGAGCTGGAATGGATGGAGGGAAATTTCTGAAGAGGACTTAATGAAATAAAATCAGGCATCTTGAGGGAAGCTTGTCATTGGCTTAAATGCCAGCTATAGAAGGCTCAAATAAGTATCCTTCCACACAGTTCTATCTTCCTACTTCACAGAACTATGATGTGTGGGAATGTGCACCATATAACTTTGGAGATAGTAAGAAATCTGGTTATACTTTGTATATTTTTTTCCAGCTGTGAACTTGTGGTCAGTCTTTATATGAACAAAAAGAAACTGTTTCAATTACCTTTAATCATTTGCTTAGTTGTTTCTCATCAAAACTCTTCTGTGTCTTTTTAAATAAAATCAGATCAGAGCTAAGAAATATGTCTAGAATTTTCCAACTATCTTTGTGAAATAAATATTTATGGAGTAAGATATATTTATGCCTTTCCACTTACGCAGGCATGTACTGTAGATAATATAATTCACTAGTTGGCAGTGGCTACCCAGTAAGAATCTAGTCTCGGTACCTCTTGAACCAAGACCCCAAGAAATGGCACACACAGGGCATTCAAAGCTTGAGGGATTTTTTTTTTTTACCAGAATCAGGCCTGGAAATGAGCAACGGGTGCTCAAAGGACTAAACAAGCCCCTCTCCATCTCTGTTGAAGTCTGACCTGAAGAAGAGTTCCTGGCTTCAAATCATCTGTTCCAGATGCCTCCACTGTCCATACCACCCTACTAGTTTTCCCTGAAAACCAACAACCCTGCCCTGCACCCACCCACAACAGCCACTTCTGTTCACTAGAGATGGGAGAAGATTTTGGTTTCCTCCACAATTTGTAGCAAGCCTGCATGGTTTATAGCCCACCAATCATGCTCAGATTGAAACATGGACACACAGTTTAGATCACATGTGTACAACCTTTCCAGGCATGATTTGTTCCAGCTTGCTTTCTCTCCCCCCCCTTTTTATTTTTTAAGTGAGGTGGTTTACTTGACTCCTCTTATCTGTTCTTTCTAAAAGACATTCCTTGAGAAAAAGATGACAACCTCCATATACCTATGGGGGTGGCCACCTTCCCTCCCTCCACATACGGCACCCCTGAAAATCAACCAGGGACACTGTACAGAAAAAGAAAGGGTACCCATATAGCATAGCTGTCAACTTTTCCCTTTTCTTGCGAGGAATCCTATTTGGAATAAGGGAAGAGAGCCAGTGTGGTGTAGTGGTTAAGAGCGGTAGACTCGTAATCTGGGGAACCGGGTTCGCGTCTCCGCTCCTCCACATGCAGCTGCTGGGTGACCTTGGGTTAGTCACACTTCTCTGAAGTCTCTCAGCCCGACTCACCTCACAGAGTGTTTGTTGTGGGGGAGGAAGGGAAAGGAGAATGTTAGCCGCTTTGAGACTCCTTCAGGTAGTGATAAAGCGGGATATCAAATCCAGACTCCTCCTCCTTAAAAAAAAGGGAAACGTTGACAGCTATGCTACATAGGTATATGAGGGTTGGCATTTATTTCACTATACAATTCCCAGGACGGGGAAGCACATCATAACATATTGCCACTTGCGGGGTTTTATGAGTCAAATGTTTTTGGTGAGTGTGGCAAGCATCACATTCCCTAGCTGGTTTGAGCTACATGGTACGTTCCAGGCCAATGATTGTGGAATAACTGTGGCACTTTTAATGAAATATCTTCCCAGCATCTGGGTGCAAAAGCATACAGCTAACCAGATTGTGGGCTCTATTAATAATGTAATTTGTTAATACAGTTTTTTGCTCAGTTGGTTCTGTTCTTCCCCGCCTGTTATGAATAGAATTTGCTTCACATAGGAAAGGCGATTGCAATAAGAGTCTTTAAATAGTTACTTTGAGTTTGAATCAGTCATATCTGAGTACTTTTCATGTTAACAGTTTGTGCAGCTTCTGTCTGGAAATGATGCATATTGTCCTTATCTTTTATTAAAGCCCCAAGTCAACGCCCAGCCAACATTGCCTGGAAACTGACAAATTCGAAGATATGCTTGAACTGGGAGCATGTGAAAACTATGGAAAATGAGTCTGAAGTACTAGGCTACAAAGTAAGTATGTTAAACATAGGAACTCCTGTGAGTGGCTGTATTTTAAGTAAAATATTGCTATTTTTTATTTGGATCTAAAAAGCAATTATATTCCTTCATCAGCTTATTAAGTGAAATGTATTCAAGTACAGAGCATGTGCCATGTTTGATGGGCACTCAGATAATAAAAGTGGACTATCCTGAGATCCCAGAGAATCTAGATAAGTGACTCTGTAGTCAGTGCAGAAAACTGTTTTCACATGAGACATAAGTGGTGAACGCAAATACAAAATGTCAGTGAGTCTTACGCAAACCATGCTGCCACAAATGTTGTTATTTTTGAAATGCAAAATATCATTCCAAAGACTATGGTATATGCAGAGGCTTTCACCACAAAGGAGATCACAATTTAAATTAAGAACCAAAAGGCTGTTCTTCATCATCACATCTATACATCGAAGATCAGATAGATATCCTATGTCATCAGTCACATCAGTCGAAGACATAGGTTTCATTGCGGTGAATCTATGAGGCTGTACCAGTTCTCCAGATTGCGGGTTTAATCCACCACTGCTCCATGTAGAAAACTAGAATAGTAAAGGTAAGCTAGAACCCTTTCCCCTGAGAATCTAGTTCTCTACATATATACCGGTAGGTTTTTTGGGGTTTTGGTTTTTGTTTGTTTGTTTGTATGAAGAAAATACATATGCACCCCACTCTGCCATCTAAGGTTGCAATGAGAACTTGGCAACATCATCATCATCATCATTATTTATACCCCACCCATCTGGATGGGTTTCCCAAGGAAACACAAGAGGAGTTGTAAATTCCTGATTTTAACTAAAGTTTGGTAGTCCGTGGTTTTATGGATGGTATTTTATATTATTGCATTATTGCATTATGTATTGTATTATGAACCTACATTATGCTATGATTATGCTATGATCCTAAATGGATTAAGGGCAGTCTATAAGAGAATCAGATAAGAAAATCAGTTCAAAATAACAGGATCTTTATCACGTGACTCTTTATCTTGTTAGTCATGTTAGTCAAACTGGGTTGAGAGCCATCAAATATAAGAAGGGAAGAGATCCCTTTATTCTTGTTATCCCTATGCATGATCTGAGCAGAGTGTGCTGAGGAAACATCTGACCAATTTCTCTGTCTCTGATACATGACTATCACCTGCAGTTGCCATGTGGAGATGTACTATGGAAAGGGAGGGAATAAGGAAGGGTATAGTTTCTATCTCTGCCTCCTCTCTTGAACTAGATGGACTGGTTATAGGCTCGCTTTGCACATCAGGTTCAACCATGCCTAAGACATGGTCTAATGATCACCTGCAGATTATCAAAGTAACTCCCTCCATGCCACCTACTTCATACCTCCAGCTGTTTCTCCATCCAACATGGCTTAAGCCTTTGTGGTAGCATCTGCTAGCATTGCCTAACCCAATAGAATCATAGAATTGTAGAGTTCGAAGGGACCCTGAGAGTCATGTAATCAAAGCCCTACAATGCAAGAATCTCAACTAAAGCATCCATGGCACATGACCATCCAACCTCTACTTAAAAACCTCTAAGGAAAGAGAGTCCACAGCCTCACAAAAGAGTCTATTCCACTGTTATTACTGTCAGAAAGTTCATCCTGATGTCTAGTCTTCTTTCTTGTAACTTGAAACCATTGGTTCAGGTCCTACCCTCTGGAGCAGAAGAAACAAGCTTGCTCCATCTTCCATGTGACAGCCCTTTAGGTTTTTGAAGATGGCTATCATATCTCCTCTTTCCCAGACAAAAGATACCCAACTTCCTTAACAATTTCTCCTAAGTTTGGTTTTCAGATGCTTGATCATCTTGATTGCCCTCCTCTACACATGTTCCAGCTTGTCCATATTCTTAAATTGTAGCACCCCAAATTGGACACACTACTCCATATGTGCTTTGACCATGGCAGAATAGAGTGGTATTATTACTTCCCTTGATACAAAAACTATACTTCTGTTGATGCAACCTATAATAGCATTAGCTTTTTTTGCTGCATCACACTGTCTACTCTTTTAAGTTAATTGTCTACTAAGACCCCTAGATCCTTTTCAGTAAGTCAGGTGTCTCTCATCTTGTATTTGTGCAGCTGGTTCTTCCTGCCTAAGTTTAGAATCTTGCATTTTTCCCTACTGAAATTAATTTTGTTAGCTTGAGCCCAGTTCTCCCATATGTTAAGTTCATATTGAATTCCAATTCTGTATTCTGTGGCATTAACTACCCTGCCCCCTCTGGTTTGGTGTCATCTGGAAATTCATTTAAAGTAGCTACGTGTTCCCTTACTACCTCTTTTCAAATCTTGGGCTGCAGCTTCCTCCTTGCACCGTATATTCTGTTATCACCAGGTTGGGCATTGCTTTCCTTTTGGAAGAAGAGGCAAAGTAGGTGTTGAGCAGTTCCACCTTCTCTCTGTCACCCATTAACATTTCTCCATCTTCTCCATGCAGGGGACCTACTACTTGCTTGTTGTTCCGTCTTGTTTCAAACATAGCTGGATAACCTTTTAATATTATTTTTAACCTCTCTTGCAACACTGAGCACATTCTGAGTTTTGGCCCACCTGACCTTCTCCCTGCAACTGTTGGCTACTCGTGTATACTATTCCTTCATGATTCCCCTTTCTTCCATCTCTTATACATGTCCTTCTTAAATCTCAGTTTATCTGTAAACTCCTTATGCAGACACAGATGCCTCCCGTTTTTCTTGTTGGAATTGCCTGCATTCTGCTCTCAATAGTTCAGCTTTAAGAAACACTCATCATTTTGGACTTTCTTCTCTTTCAGTATTTCTGACCAAGAAATCTCACCCAGTAGTTCCATTAAGATTTTTGAAATCAGCCTTCTTAAAGTCCAGAATGCATGTCCGACTTCACTCAGCTTTCCCTTGCCTCTGTATAATGCAGTGGTTTTCAAAGGGTGTAGTGTGTCAGGAGAGAATGGCAAGTGCGGTTGGAAGATTCAAGATAATCAAAGAAACATTTAAACATTTCAGTCTAGTATAGTATAAATTTGTTTTTATTTGTAGAATATGGATAGAAACCTTTTCAAAATGAGAGCAAGAGCATCAAGTGATACTACAAGCTCACATCTCTCATTGAGTTTGTATACATACTTAAGGTACATATGTAAGAGATTTGGTTATAATTCTATTTTGGGAATGATTCATGTTTTATACTTTCTGGATGTCCAATTATATTACAAAGTAGTGATGTTCTGTGTTATAAATCAAGCACTGTTGGAGTTGTTTCTTTTGGTTTTCCAATATATTTCTTATCCATAAAAAAAATGGTGTGTCCCAAACAAATTTTTATTCTGAAAGTGTGGCCCACAGGAAAGAAGTTTGAGAACCACAGGTATAATGAAACCCAAGAAGACATGATCACTTCCTCCAAAAGTTTCAAAGTAGTTCCACTTTGTCGATCAGTTTCTCCCTGTTGGTGAGGACCAGGTCCAAGAGAGATCACCCCCTTGTTGTTTATTCCACCTTCCATAAAATGGAATTGTCAGCTAGGCAACTGAGAAATGGTCTGTCACCACATCCCTCTCTACAGGTCAGCTGTGAGATCGTGAGATCAATAGATAGGTTGACTTTGTGCCTGCCTTCTTTAATTCTTAATCACAACATAAAAATGGTGCCATTATCAAAGAACTGGTTCCCCCATTCTTTCTGACATGGGGCAATAACAAATCTCTACTACTTTGCAAATAGTATTCATGTATCTGGCCCCTTGAAATATATGTATTTAGCTGAGCTGGTGCCAGCTTGAATGAAATATTATTTGGGGGGAAGGTAAACCCTACCCCACATAATTGATCACAAGATGATCACACACACCATTGATCACACACACCATTTGAATGACAATGGCCATTAACTTTGGGGGAGGGGTGCCCCCTGAAACATTTTATGGGTGGGTTCAAAGGGACCTTGGCCCCTAGGAGTTGGCTCCAATGGAAGGCACTTACAAGGAGGCAAGGAATTCCTGTGACAAGGGCTTGAGCAGCGCACTTAACCCAGTAGCAAATGGTGCAGGCAAAGCTGCATTGCTTACCTGACTTCTCAACACTGCAGTCCACTGCCAGTTACTAAGAGGGATGAAGTGGCGGAGAGCATCAGATTGGTGTAGCACTGGCAAACCAGGTAAGCAGATTTGCTCTGCCCGCACAGCCCATCTGGCTGCTACTGATTTAGCCATTGGAAAGCTCTGAGCAGGAAGGAAATAAGTGCATTTAACTCTCATGGCTACAGCTCAATGGAAATCACACATTATGCAAATGTGTCCACAACGGCAACTTTTTACACTGTTGAACCCCTTGGGCTGCTTTAAGGAACCCCAGAAGCTCCAAGGAACACAGCGAGAAGTGCTGGATTATAAGGTTGAAGATGTGCCGCTGCATGAAAGACAGGGAGGCATTGTGAACATATCCGTGCACCTCTTCAGATTCCACATGGGGAATCTCCATAGGGATTTCTTGTAAGCAACTGGAGCGGTCTGTGTTTTTGCTGAATGTGCCCACAGGGTGCTTGAAAATACGCTGCAGAAATGTTTGAGAACACAACCCACCATGCGGAGAAGCCTTAACAAAAGCAAGCGGCAATAATATGACAGGTCCTGCCCTTCTCTTGTTTTATATTTAGATTCTGTATAGGCAAAACCGACAAAGCACCACTCATATATTGGAGACAAACAGTACATCCGCTGAGCTGCTGGTACCTTTCGAAGAAGATTACCTCGTAGAAATAAGAACTGTGAGCGATGGAGGGGAAGGGAGCAGCAGTGAGGAAATTAGGATTCCAACCATGTCCAGTGAGTTACCTCACCCCCCCTTCCCCAACACTGTTGCTGTGGTCCCTTGACTGCTGGGAAGAACTAAAGCTGGATAGACCTTTGACACTAACTTGATATTATGGTACCAGGTAAACCTGGGAACAGTCTCTTACGTGCCTGGTTGGGAAAAAGGAAAACCAATTAACATGAGGGGGGAAATGCAGCAGAATTTTCAGGGGGCTGCGGATCTGCGGCTTGCTGATTTAAGTGGAGGCTGCAGCTGTGTGGAAATCAGTTACTGGGTCGGGTTGAAATTAAACTCTTCAGCATAATAATCCTCGTTATTTACTATTTTAAAGGTTCCTAAAATATACTGAGGACTGTGTATAGGTTTAAACAGCCAGTGTCTCTGCCCACAGGCTCCCAGCTATTTATTTTAACTGAAGGGGAGGGGAGATGGAAGGACGAAGAAATAGTTTGCCTGTTCCTATGCAAAACAAGGGGTTGGTTTCCTCACACACAATTATAGGCACCTGCACCTGTGAACTAACTGTACTGAAAAAATCTCATGACCTATTCATACCTGCGGCCAGTGCTTTTTTTCTTTAAAAAATGTTTAGGGGGTACTCTCATTTTTCTACTCATATCGAGGCCAAACTTAGATTCACAAAATGTTTAGGGGTATGTGTCCCGTTCCCCCCCCCCCCAAAAAAAGCACTGCTTGCGGCCATCAATTTATCAACAGGCATGGGTGAACTGTGGGAACAGGGAGTCGTTCAACTGGAAACGAAACAAAAGGGAGGTGAAAGGAGAAACAATGAGAGGGTATTGCAAAAGATCAAGATGAAATAACATGAACATGGAGACTAGGGGGCAATTCTGTGCAAAAGGGGCAAGAGACAAGAGATAGCAAATGGATGACTTCAAGATTGATAATAGAAAGATAAAAAGCAGAAGAAATGGAAAGAGTGTACAGAAGTGAGATGAGAGCTTAGTTCGTTGAGGAAGGAACACCCTTACACAGAGCTTTAGGTAGGGTACATTGCTGTACTAATCAGTACATGTTTCAACCAAAAGCTACTGAAGAGGGCCTTAAGGGGATCTGGGGCAGGGGCAGGATATGGTGCAAAGCATGGGGGCAAATCCAGATGTCCTCTCCACGTCCTCCCTGCCCTCCAATGATTCTTATATAGTTGTTATTTTAAACCAGCTCTAGTATTCTGGTACTGATGGCTGGTTCTGCCTCCGCATAGGGAATCAGAATGCACAGAGTGCTGGAATAAGGAGATAATACGTTACCAGGGCTGGGAGCTTAGCCGTCATTCTCCACTGCACATCAATGTCATGTCATGCCAAAGTTTATTTCTAGGTGGCATTTCAGCCAAAGAACCACCAAAGTGGCTCACTAAAGTTAAAATGCAGGTATAAAATGTAAGTAAAGGAACGAGAGGCACATTACAAAATGCAAATTCAAAGCAGCGATCTCACTTTGTATGGATTTCTGCTACTTGCCGCATTAAAATATTTGGATGAAGGGCAGATGCAAATGGTCTAATTAAATAAATAATAGAGCATTAAAAGGTTTTTTTTAAAAAAATACACAGCATCAGGGGCTCTGAAAACCAACTCCACTATCATAGAAGGCCTAGGGGGGGGGGGGAATGGCCATCCACTAGGAAGAGTAAATAGAAGTTATGAAATGTGCATCTTGAGAAAGTCAGTTGCAAGGGCTAGTTCCCCCCAGGCAGGAGGGATGATGACACATTTCAAGTAACCTGACCACAGACCCTCCAAAGACTTTGGTGGGTGAGCAGTTTCATATGGATAGAGTAAGGTTGCAAAGCTGGTGTTGTTCCATCAGGACAAGACTTTGGGGCAGAAATCCAGGTACCTACACAGCTGAATAAACATGAGGGCCCCAAATACTTCAACACCTGGCAAGCATGCTGTAAGCAAAGTGATATACATTTCCAGCTTAAGGGGGGGGCTTCCCTTGTAATATAATTAAGTCAAGAATTCAGAATAATCGAATTGCCCCACTGCTTTCCTTGACTGAAATCCAAACACAAAATATTAACTGGTTTGTGGGTTGAATGTCCTAGGTCAGGCACAGGCAAACTCAGCCCTCCAGATGTTTTGGGACTACAACTCCCATGATCCCTAGCTAACAGGACCGTGGTCAGGGATGATGGGAACTGTAGTCCCAAAACAGCTGGAGGGCCGAGTTTGCCGATGCCTGTCCTAGGTACTTTATACTTTATGCATTGTACTGTACAGTTGCAAGTCTTTCACCAATGGTGGAATGAAACAGAGCAACGAAACAGTGCTTCTCAAAGTGCCGTCATAGTCAACTAATAGTATTAGGCCTCATCCTCCTGAAGAAAAAAAATAATCAAAATGATGGGTGGAGGGAAACATGCAAAGTAAAGCATGGTGATTATTAAGCACATTAAAACCAGCTCTTATCAATAATGCCTCGAGCATGTGAATTTGAGTGTACTTTTCTATCTCTGTTTCTTTTTGCAGGTTTAAGCTCCAGAGGGATGTATACCTGCGGCTCTGAAGATTACATAATGACAACTAAGATTATGATTCTGGTTTATATACTCAGCTCGTGAGTATTTTGTTGAACAGAGCCAACAAGCAGCCATTGGACTTTTGAAAACAAAGCAGCCATTGATGGTCAGAGACTTTCCTCCCTTTCACATATTGGCACCTGTCATATCTGAAAATGGATTCTATTGAGAAAGATAATGAATTGCCCTTTAAAATGTAAATATAATTGATTTCTTTCTCTTTTTTTAAAGCATATTTGCGTTTAAGATGTCCCCAAAATGAACAGAAGAGAGCCAAAATTGTAAAAAAGAAAGAAAGAAAAAGAAAGGTAGTTTGTATTGCAGGGATCTGTTGTGGAAATCCAGTATATCTGTATGAGTTGCAAACGTACAAGATATCTACAACAACAAAACCCAGTGATCAATATGAAAAAGGCTTGCAGTTGTTTGTGATGTATAACATTACCTGATCTGTATTTCTCACTTTGGTCTGTAATGAAACACTGTTTACTGCGTTTTCAGATTTAATAAAAAATATTTCTTTACAATTTTCCCTGTTTTTATCAGTATCTTGGACTAACTGAAGACTTCATTCGTAGCACGTGTATATTCTGATTTAAAATTTAAAATGAAGAAGCCATGCCAAATGAATTAACAAGGATGTTGTTTTCAATGAAATCAGAATATTAAGGATACTGAAGTCCCATAGACATATTCACATAAGGATGGGCTTGTTTTGTTTCTCTAGATTCTACCCGTAGCCTACATTTTGAAAATACAGTTTGAAAACTAGTCATAGTATAGTTGTGAAAGGTGGTCATACAAGATTTTCATCAGATATTTCCATGGATGAGAGGCTAACTGTACTATGTTTGAAGAAGTCCTTCCTTTTGTCTGTGCTGACTCTTCCAATGTTCACTTTCATTGGATGACCTCAAGTTCCAGTATTATGCAAAAGGGATCAATTTTATTTCCAAAATCCCAAACATGAGATTCTCCTTTATCACAGCTAGGTCAATATTTTCATTAAGCCCAAGATCTCTTTCCTGGTCTGTCCGTGCCTGTTCAAACCCATTAACATAGAAGTGACAGTAGGATTTTTTGCTCCAAAGTGCATCATTTCATAATCACTTGCAGTGAACTGCATCTGCCATTTTGCTGCCTTTTCACTCAGTTTGGAAATATCTTTTGGGGGTTCTTTGAAATCACTTTTTGTTTTTTACTAGCCTGAATAATTGTGTGTCACCAACCAACATGGCCATGTCACTGATTATCCCTGACTCCAAATCATTTATGAACATATTAAAAAGCACTGGTCCCGAAGCAGATCATTGGGAGATCCCATTTGTTACATCCATCTATTGTGCAAAGTCTCCAGTTATTCCTACTCTCTGCTACTTCTTGTTCTGTGAGTTACTTATCCATAAGGGTCTCTTTCCTCTTACCCAGTCCTTTGGTGAGAGACTTTATCAGAAGCTTTTTAAAAATCCAAGAATGCAATATCTAGTGGACCGTCCACTCATGCTAGAAATTAAACCTTGTACTTCCTGCATGCCAAACATGTGCTCTACAATTGAGCTACATCGTTTCCCCTAATACTTCCCATTAGTATATCAGGAAGCCAAAAACAACAGATCTGTTCATCTTCTCAAGAGCAAATGTGGTAAGTGAGGCAGTAATATACAGAGTCCAGCTGACTGTTCTAAGCTGCAGCCTCCATGGAATAACCTTTTCTTTCTTTCTTTTTCTGGTAGGAAAGAAAAATGAGCTTTTCATTTCCATCTTCATCTTGGCATGTGCAAATCTGATTAAACCTCTTGACCTACTGAGTTTGTAATTCAGACCTTGAATAAGTGGATATATAAAATTCCTCAGAAATAAGTCTAGATTGACAAACGGCTCATTTTTCTGTCATTCACTGGAATATATCATCTCAAGCACATCACCTCAAGCATTGACTATAAGCTGTCAAATGAATTAGCAGAAATGTGCAAATAGTAAAGGACATGATTAAAAGCAATCCCAGGTGAACTCAAGGCAGGGTGGAAGCGCTCTTTCTGACCACTGCCTCACAGCTCACATGTTAGCCTGGGGCTTGTCGATGGTGAGCCATTTGCTGAAAATTAAGAGCTAGCAAACTTCTCATAATACAATGAGGAAAGCCTGGAATAAATTGAAACTGGCATTCAAGTGAAATAAATATAATAGCAACACTACCATCACAGTCTGATACAAAATGAGATATTTTCTTCAGGAAATTTCTAATAGGCGCTGTGCAAACTTGACATTCCAATTCAAATAACAGATCACAAAATTTGTATTTCACGTTTCTGAAAATCAGAGGGAACATGAATGCACACAAGTGTCCACTGATACCCCATCACTGACTTTGTCAAACCCTTTGTCATACTAGAGCACTGTCTAAGAACCCCAGATTTGGATCTAGGCTCTAGGTTACACAAAGAACAATCCCAAACTTGGGGGGGGGCAGGTGTTAAGTGGAACAACCTAGAATCCTGTCTGTTTGCATTTTCCCTTAATGCACCCTTCCTTCAGTTTCAGAGCTGCCTACAGCTAGGACATGTATGTTAACTAATACTTTAGCAATCAAGGCTATCATGTGCTACAAAAGTGCATTCATTATGTTATGTTATTTTATTTATTTAAACAATTTAAGTTTTGTAAAGTTGTTTACAAAAACGCAGTACCAAAAATAGAGCTATAAAATCAAGCTTCAATTAAAAATCTATTGGAATAATAAAAAAGTATTCAGTAGGCATTGGAAGTTTATAGGGAGGGGCTTGTCTGACCGCAATGGAAGGGTGTTCCATAAAATTGACCACATAATACTAAACATGCTGCTCAAGGTGTATAGGAGCTGTGCATCCCATTCATGGGGGATCACTAACAGTGACTCCTCCAAAGACTTCAGTGATCAGGCAGGGATATAAGGGCAAGGAGATAATCAGGTAGGTTAAACAACGTTCTGCATGCTTCCCCCTTCATTTCTATGCTCCATGCAGTAGCTGCTAGTTCTCCCCACTCCCTCAAATAGTGCCCCAGAGTGGCAGAATCAAAAGAAAGTGGTGAGAAGGCTTGTTAGCAAGAATTGTCATTTGAAGAAGTTGTTTTTCTGCAGGAAGTGACTGAAGTCAGATTTACAATTAAATTCAAGCCAAACATATGAGCATTAAGCATAGAAATGTCTAATGACATGTTCTAGGAAGTGAGTTGTAGAGCAGGTGTGCACTGCTTGGCCAAAATGGGCTGGGGGGAGGGGCCAAATGAAGAGCCCAAATCAGGCCCATGGGCCAGAGGTTCCCCATCCCTTTATTGGTATAATAAAAGCAATTCCGTGCATCTGAATCTGATGCAATGAAATGACTGCATCTGAATGCAGACACTAAGCTCGAAGAGCCTTGAGAACGCTGTTTAGCATTGGTTAATATTTCATGATAGTTGACATTTGAAAAATGAAGATATGCGAAATTAGTTTCATCAAATTTGAATAGTCAGTGTTGGTGCTATGCCTGGCAATTTATCGACACAGCAGGCAGGTTACAATTCACACCATAGCTTCCCATGCTAATAACAATTTCAGGTTTTTCTAATCTCAATGTGTCACAAACTTTTAGAAAAACATATATGGGGGGGGTGTTAAGTTGAAAATCTGTACACCCAGTTGTTAGATTTTCTTTTAAGATAGCATTCTCAAGTCATCTAAACCTAGAATCAGAAATATTGTTCTCTAGTGCAACATTATTGACTTTATTTTATTTTATTTTACATTTTTCCATTTGAAGAGGTTTTTGGTCTTTCTATAATTGCAGCAAAATAAGGAAAGATCATGAGGCAAAGGGGCTATTTATAATAAAAACTGGACTATACAAACAGGAGGCTGCATGATTACATTGTTCATAGACTATACCACTTGAACAACAAGTTTGGGGGACTGAACTTTGAATTGCTTGCCTGTGGAAGGCAGGGGGAAATCCTTCGCTGCGCAAAGAATTCAAAATTCAAAATTCAAAAGAGTTAACTGTAAAGTCCAGCATTCAGGGACCAAGAATGAAAAGCAGCAAGCATAGGATGGGGGCGACCTGGCTTGGTTGCAGCAGGTATGAAAAGGATCTAGATCGCAAGATGAACCTGAGTCAACAGTCGTGGTGCTAAAAAAAATAGCAAATGGTGGTGACATGGTGTCATTTTTACTGCCCTGGTGGGGAAAACTGTTGGGATACTGCCAGGGAGACAAAGGCATCAGGCAGCCTACATGTCATCTCCAGACGATCTCTCGGTCTCCCGTAGAACAGCATCAGTCAATTAGCGACACGAGCCTCAGACACATTCCGAGACTCATGCACGCCCTTTCTGCAGAGTTTCCACAATGGAAGATTCACCCAGAAGAGCATTTTTAAAGCTTTATTCAACGTTGGTCAGAACAAAGGAAAAACATGACTGCTTGCATCCATGTCAAGGAAACAGCCAGGAAAAAAAGCTATATACAAAACGGAAACTCCCTGTGAGCAGGAAGTACGCAGGCTTGTGACACACAACAGCCTGTTCCCTTTTTAAGGAGGAACGGAAATAGCCTAACAAAAACAAGCCCAATAATAAAAAGGAACAGTTTAACTGCTAAAGAAATACAATAATGAGCATTTCCTACAAGCACTGCCCTGCCATGAGTCCCTTAACTCTGCATTAGCACATAAGTAAGTAGCAGGGACTGACACCTTTAGAAAATTTGAATCACACCAGCGGCGTGTCATGGCCAAAGTCTGCAGAGCTGTGAACCAAGGCAGCCTGGAGACAACGACTTGACCCAGCAGCACACCAGGAGTATCTGGAGGCTGGCAGGTCTGTGCATCCTTCCTACATTCCCATCCAGCCATTAAACATAGCTCTAGCAAGATTGACAGTGGCATATTTCCATCAACCACTTGAATGCCTTTATTTAGCCACTTTTTGATACTGTGTACTTGTTATTAAATGGATGTATCTCTGTGTTTGTGTCTGTGTCTACACACAACTTACTCTTAATTTTCTCAATTTAGAAGTGTATTTTGATTAATTGTCAACGCTAGGGTGGGTACCTCTTAAAACAGTTCTTGAAAATTGACTCCCTCCTACTCAAAATAATGCGCATCCATCTATCCATCCATTCATAAATAAGCTATAATGAGTATGTCATAGATACCTTTGTTATTTTGCCCTGAGGTGTCCCAGGCACAGTAAAAATAAGACTGGGCTGAGAAGGGAGAAAGGGGTAAATAAACAGAATGTAATCCAAAGTGTCCCACTGATTTCACCTGTTGCCAAGAAAGCAATGGTGGGAGGAGGAGGGAACCCCACTGAACAAGTGGAAGCCCCTGGGAAGGGCTTCTGATGATGGGGTTCATTAGGTGAATCCTACCTTGGGTGTTGTTGTCTTGGGTGTTGCCTGTTGTCTTGAGGATGCTTTAAATTGTTCTCTATACATTTACCGGTACTTTTATTGCACTATGGTGTGGTTCAATTCATCTGGAAACCACCTGGAACCAATGATGTGGGAAGGCGGAAGAGGAGGAGCAGCATATAAATATTGCAACTAAATAAGCATGCAAATCCTGAAGGTTTGTTTCCTAAAGTGGCTGAGAAAAAACTTAAGTATGGAAGGAACTTTATCCACTCTTCAGGCTCCATCTGCACTGCATGTTCTCTGCTGTCAACGGTATGTATGAGATGCATCTCCAGAAATAAAGCTGAAGGAATCTTACCACACAACTTGGCTGCCCTCCCCAACATATGTCCCTTTCCTCAGTGCCTATCTGCCACAGGCTTTCTCCTGGCACATTTTGACATTTATAACTAAGCATGTGCTGCACACTCAGCTTTCCTAAGGGTCTGGGTTGCTCAAGGCTGTCTTACCAAGCTGCCAGGCCTCCAGCTATCACCTCTCATTGCCGTTTCAGGCATAATATGCTGCCAGAATCAGCTTTCCATACCAACAAAAGGCTTGTTGATGATTCTGTCGCATACCTGGTGCCCTGTGGTTTAAATATGAAATATGAAAGCTGGATAGATCTGATTCCCACTGCCTGCCTCCACAATACCATTGAGTATTTAGAGAGTGTAACTTTTTTAAAAACAACTATTTAGTTGGGTTTTATAAACAGTGATCATTAGAATAATAAATGATACAAATAAATAGACCAAGTCTTCTATGTCAACTGTACATCACAAAAATAACATAACAGAATTGCAGTAATATCTCAACATATGGCTCATTATTAGTGGACAATGTACAAGTTATTCACTCATGGAGCAGTTGTCGATTTTTTTTTTGTTCTTGTTTTTATCATGGATTTGGTGTTTTTAGATTGTATTTTTATGTTGTGAACTGCCCTAAGATCTTCAGATAAAATAAGGTATATAAATTTAATAAATAATAAGGAGGATGAGGAGGAGGAACCATTGGTGAGTGAGATCAGTCAACCAGCTACAAATCCACCTAACAGTAACCTCACCCAGCCCATATTTTAACAGCTTCTCCACAAGAATATCATGGGGGACTTTGTCAAAAGCCTTGCTGAAATCAAGATACACAACATCCACAGCATTCTCCTGATCCACCAAGCTTGTAACTTTATCAAAGAAAAAGAAATGAAATGAGATTTGTCTGGCATGACTTGCTTTTGATAAACCCATGATGAGTTGCATTGTTACTGTGTCAAGAACATGTTGCTGAATACACCTACAATAAAATTCCAGTCTGGAGGGGATGCGCGCACACACACACACACACACACACACACACACACACACTACTGAAATATGAAATTAAGTATTGTTGCATGCCACCTCATTCTCCAAGCAATGCAGGTTTCTAGGAGCACTTCCCCTACCAGGACCTGTGATTGACAAGGGCTCTACCCACTTACTCTCTGGCACAGAGTCCCCTTTCCTCTGTTCTCCTAGTAGCCTATTACCCAGCCTGGCCTGGCTATTCCAGGAATTGAATCTGTGCTGGATCCAGGAATTAGAAGGGTTTTGCATACAACCTACTTCCTCCACCCCAAACTGGTACCCACAAACTCATAACATTAGAAACGATTAATTTTTTACTTCCAGACTTTGAAGTGACAGTCTGTCCTTTTTCTTTCCAAGTAGACCCTTTTTGGTTACATTACTCTCTATTAGAATATGAGGATGATGCTGTCTGGGTCTGATCGGAGTTGCAGTCCAAAGCTTTTGGAGGGCAGTAGGTTAGCAAAAGCTTAGTACCTGTGTATGAGCTTTATAGTCCTTAATTTCCATCCCTCTTTGAAATGCCTCATGTGGCTTCCAGATTATGCTCATTTCTGATGCAACTTTTTACCATATCTTAAAATTCATGTCAATGTCACATCAGAATGGTTTGGTGCCAGTTAATTGCATGTCACGTTCCCCCTGGACATTAGCGTTTGGCAGACTGGCTTCCAATTGCTTCTCTGCACACTCGTCTATGGAATTAAAATGACATGCATCTAATCAGTCCAGAATGACCTTGCCACAGATCTCCAGACATGTTCAGGGCAATGAACTTATACAAGAGTTAGTGAGACAGAGGATGCAACCGAGATATCCGTAGAGTAGGGATGAAGTTTTCAAAGGTAAAGAGACTGTGGACAGCAGACACAAAGAATGAAAATAGATTTTCATTCTGCTGGGTGGTGACATTTTAGTAGGAATAATAAGAAGTATTATGGTTGTGGAATGACACCAGTCTGACATATATGGTATATACATACTCATGTCTATGAACACACTGATTCTTTCAGAGAAATAATGTAAGCCTAGACTTCTGCAGTGTGTGACAGGTAAGAGAAGGCTTAGGAAGTTGGAACAGGAAGGGACTGGTCCTGACTGGATAACAACAACAACAACAACAACAACAATTTATTATTTATACCCCGCCCATCTGGCTGGGTTTCCCCAGCCACTCTGGGCAGCTTCCAACCGAATATTAAAAACACAATTTAAAGATAATCTAAAGAAGGTTTGCATCCATGTGACAGCAGGTGGAATTGTTGCCCAAAGCATGATGGATTTTCCTGCTGAGATTTTACATATCACAGCATTCCCATGTCACCCACATTACCTTTAATGTGAGATCAGACAAGTGTTTAAGGACTCATTTGTGCTAAGCCTTCAACATTAGGTTCAGATATCAGGGTCAGATCTTGTAAGCTGTATTTTGGATGGGTGGCCAGGGGACTGCCTTTGGACCAGCAAGACTTCTAAGCCACCAGAGTGCTTTCTTGCCTTTATCCGGGATAGCAGGATCCCATTCAGGAGCCTGCTCTTTAACAAAAGTTAAAGATGCACTGGCAATGCTCATTTTTGAAGGATTTGCTCTGCCATGGTAAAGGCAATATCCAAGTCACCCCTACCTGAGTCAACCACCTGAGTTAACTACTACTACTACTACTAATCCAATGAATACTAGGATTTACCACTCTTCAAGGTGCCTGCCAGGGTGCATCAATTGCATCTCCTGGCATTTCATGTAGGCAAGGACTTCATCGTCAGTGCTCTGCCCTAAGTAAATAGGACACCAATGATCAGTGAATTATTTGAAGACATGTTTTAATCCTTCACAATTTATCCACCGAAATCAGCATTTTACAACCTATTGATTAGTGAGGATATTGAGCCACACTCTGAGTGTGCTGGCCAGCTGCGTACAGCTATGCCGGAAGAGGCTTCGTTCCAATAGTGATTGACTTCTTTTTTTATTGACAAAAATGAGCTGATACAGATTGGCTTTCTGAGTGAGCAAGTGCCACCGTTTCGTATTCCAAGTTTTTACCGCAAAGATTGCAAGAGGAAAACAGACTCAGAAGGAAACAGAAAACGAGATCCAAAATACTGTATAATGTAGCAGCCTTTCTTTCACCATTTTTGCAGCCAAACTGTTTATACATACATACATATATATATATATATATATATATATATATATATATATAGTCGCCAGTAGCAACTGAATGTCCAGTCTGCATATATTATTCTGGAAAAGATGGAATATAATTTGAATGGTCTCCCACTTCCCAGTTTCTAGCCCCTTATGTTTCACATAAATGTATTAAACCTATGAAGAACTGTGTGAACTTAATGAGTTTAGACTAATAATGATGATGATGATTTATTCTTATATTATTGACATTTTAATTCCACTCATTGTCACAACAACCCCTTGGGATAGGTTGGCAATATTTCCATATCAGACCTGGGGAACTGAAACAGAGAGTGCAGCTTTTCTGAATCTGATGCTTTCTGTACGATTTGGACTACAACTCCCATGAATCACACAACACACACATAATCTTGGATAATATTATCAGTGTAGTGATGCATATCAGTAGAATAATCATGAATTTTCAGCTCAGATTTCGAGACAAAATTTAATCAGGCAATTTTTTTTTCTTTTTTGTCAAAATGATGTGATTTCTAAAATGTTTCTGGCATTGTGCAGGCCCGTGCAAAGGGAGGAGGGCAGCTGGTTACACTTGCCACAGGCCTCAGAGGGCTAAGTTGGATAAGGGACCCCACCAGGGACTGGCTACTTTTTTGTTTGAGTTTATAAATATATTCTCTGCATGGGCATGCTCACCAGTACTGTGCATCATATCTCCACCAAAATAGAAAAATGTGGATAAGACTTGAAAATCATCTGAATTTCACTGAAAGTAAAATGTTAAGGGAAATCCACACTGGTTCCTGCTTAGATGAGAGTTATAATGAATTTTGCAGACACACACAAAATCAACGAATTTTGCAACGTAGAATTTGGTAAAGAATAGAAAAACAGGGTGATAGTAATATTTTGGGATGTGTGAAATCACACTGCTTTTTCCCTGGTTGGATGAAAACCTCTTTTCCTCCACCCCTTCTTTCTTAATACCACTTTGGCTATTGCGTGTGAAGACTTCTAAAATCACCCCCAAATGAAGACAATAACACAGATTTGAGTTTAAGGTTTTTTGGCATTAAATTTTGGGCACAACTTTATTGATTACAGCATGTGAGTTGTTGCCTAGGTATTGGTTCCAGACTACCTGAACCTGCACAATGGCAGGAACAGGACTGACACTGGGCACCACCATGTCGGTAAGGGAAAGCATCCTGGGGGAGCGAGAACTCCTTCGATCTCACAGCTCACCCCAAATGCTCCTAGGGGCTCTGGCATGGCCCTAGCCCCTTGACAGGGTTTGGACAAAAGCAAGATGAGCCCCTGGATTCCTTTAACGGAATTCCCTAGCAGCAGCAATGGAGGGGCAGGCACAGCCAACCACGTCTCCTCCCCAAAACATTGAACCAAATGCTTAACTGCCAACCTTACAAAGTTGTGACGATTTGCTACATGGTAGGCAAAAACTGTTACGAAAAAGGAGCAATGCTGCTGAGTGCTCCAGATGGCTGGAAAGCCAAACAGGATGTTGATGTTTTGGGACTGTACCGTGGGAAGCAGGGACAGTCTATTATGTGCTCTGAGCACCGGATGTTAGCTCAGAGTGGCACATGACCCTGTACTGGAAGTACATGGGTGGAGTTATTCCCTCTCTGCTGTGGCTGTAAAGAGGGTGCAGACATGTTGTTCTCTGCACTGAGGAAAGACAGAAATAAAGGCATGTAAATACATTTCTGTCTGTCTCTTTCCCCTCCCTGGGGATGGCAGGGAGTGAGGAAGGAGGAGTGGCTGTGTTCTTCTCACGTTTGAAGAAGGATCGGCCGATAAAGACCTCGCCTTGTCTTGCCGGGAGTCGCTGACGGGGGAGGCCAACAAGGAATCAAGCCGGGCACCTGGAAAGTGCCAAATTCCTCTGACTGACAAGGCTTGAATCAACACCAGCCAATCAGCCAAATGGCAAAATTCCTACCGGGCCCCTGCTCCAAAACAGATGACCCCTAGACAGGCATAGCAAGGTCAAAAGAATAACCCTAAATATAGGGAGAGGAGGGCGGGTGATCTGGTGCACATCACAAGAAAGTGAAACTCTCCAGCGACGTGCAGCAGCTTAAGTAGCCCCTCAGCAGCCAATAGCCAACCCAACTGACCGAATTTCTGCCCCAGCAACAGAGGGGCAACCAATGGGGTATTGTGGCCATCCAAACGGTCCCGCTCCACAACAGGCAGGCAGTTTTTGGTGATCTCACCACAACACGTGCCCTCCATGATGGAGGACCCGACTTCTCAGAAAAATTTTACAAGAACAAACCTTCAAATTCCCTCTAGAAATAAAATTTAGTGCCAATTTAAATGACATACCTTGACAGACACAGTGCAGCTAAGGTAGTAAACAGCAAATCTTATTTGTTTTATTTCGCATATTTTCTTCCTCACCTTTTCTCATAGGGCCTCAGGGTTGTTTTGACTGCCCTACAACAATCCTGTGATGTGGGTTGCACTGAGAGATACTGAATGGCACACAGTCACTCAATACATTCCATAACTGAGTGGGGATTTGAACCCAGGTTTCCCTATCCCTGTTGACTCCGACAGTCTTTGCCATCAGTGGCCTGGCCCTCAATCAGCACAGATCAAGTCCTTGACAGCATTTAGAAATTAGCTGCTCAGGTTTGGGGGGGGACATATGAAAGTTGTCCCTACAGTTCATTTTGAGAAGTGAAAAGCGGTTACCATGAAAGCCAAATATGCTGCAGATATCCATGAAATATTAGACCAGCCATCGCAAGTGTTGTGTGGATTGCTGAAGTCTTTGGACAAGGAAAACATTGCAACTTAGGGTAAATGTGTTTCAGTAAAAAAATGTAACTTCAAAAATTTGCCCATTTTATGGCATGGGGAGGGTGGAATAAGAAAAAAAGAACATTGCTAAGCCTCGGGATCTATAGATGTGTCAATTTTAACTGTCTTAAAACTGCCAAAAGAAACATATTGGGACTTCATAAAAATAGCTCAAGGTCAAGAGGGGTGCAAGGGAACAACAGGTGCTAGTCTATGGTTAACAAGAAGATCCCTTCCAGCCAAATGTCTGTCTTAATGAGTGCTATTTCCATATACAGTAGCAGAATCAGCAACGAGAGAGAGAACTATTTGACACTAAAGAATAAAAAGTGCACTTCATATTTGGGATCTGGATGTGAGTTTAAGATAGCCTGGGCCAGCATAATTATGAAGTTACAATGCTGGAAGGAATTTGAGGGTCATCTGGTCATAGTCCTCTGTGCCGCCCAACCGCCCACTGCAAGCATCTTCATTCATTACTACAAGCTCATATCTTACATACCCTTATTTCAAACAGTTCGTGGAGCTTCTAGACTACAGCCTTGCTTTGGCAGGGATAAATATTAATTTCGGTTTACCCTGAAGGTCCTACTCACACCGAAGAAGAACCTCTGCAAAATGTACTCTTACTGGGATACTTGTGTATGCGCAGCAGCCAGACCGAAGCGAGGATGCACATAGATTTTGTCGTGGTTTGATTGTTTGGCTTCTTCTTGCCTTGCTTTGCAGTATGCAACTTGCTTTACTTGTTTAGGTCATCTTGGGGGCATTTGCTCTGCAAATGCCATTCTGGGGTTCATCCACCCTCTGTGCACAGCACTCTGGGAAGGGGGTCCTTCCTTATAGCAAGGGAATGAAGAAGGTTGCATTTTTGACCCTTTCAAATGCAGCAGTTGTCTATATTAGGATCTGATCAATAGTCCATTTAGTCCTGCACGCTTTCTCCAGCAGAAACTGTTGGAAAACTCACTGGCAGAGCAAGAGGGAAATAAGCATCCCTCATTTGTTTCCCAGCCCTGTTATTCTGCAAAATTATCCAAATGTATAATGGAATATGGGAAACAAACCCTATACTTGGCCATCTAGTGCAGTGCTGTGAACTCTGACTGCTCTTGAGGGTCTCTTACAGATTGTTTTTCTGAGACTTCCCTGGACATGCCAGGGATCAGCAAAGATCCAGAGATGCCAAGGATTGATCCTTTGACTTCATGCATGCACACTGTGTATTCTGCCATGAAACAAATATCCTCGCCATGTCTCAGTGAGCTCTGGCACCTCCTATGATCAACTTTAGGAAGGTGATTATTTTGTATGCAATGCAATTAGAAAGAGAACCAGATACATCTACGTCTGCATCTAAATCTACACAATGCATCTATACAATGGTTTATAGCATAAATATGCAACAATTTCCTTTCCAGTCTAGAAAAGAATAACAGCAGAGTAAAGAATAACAGCAAATAAACAGTGGTTCAAAGTACAGCTGTGCAGCAGGAATTGCTGGAACGAGGCATAGATGGTGTCATCCAACGTCTTTGGGACTCCACTCTCAATTTCTGCAGGGTTTACTCCTTAGCTTTTTTTCTCCCAAACATATTCCACAAGGCAGCGGAGGTTTAGGATCAATGTTTTCCTTCTCCTGGGTAGGCTACCTTCCCAGGTTGACGAGCCCCTTCTGCCCCTCACTTCCCTCTACAGCACTTGCAGAAACTGCCTTCTTGGCCATTGGGCCTACTATTCGTCTTGTCTGCTCAATCCGCCAGAATTTGTCTTTCCATGCAGAGGCAGTCCCTTAGTCATCGAAGGTTTGAAACCCATCAACTACCATCACCTGGTTTAGCTGGCCGGTCAAAGCCGTGTGGCTGCTGTCTCATGCTGACAGCTTCTAGAAGTTACAGGTGACAGCTGAGTGCAGGGTGGGCACCAAAGGTGAACAAACTACCCAGAAGGAGCATGACTGGTGTCCTCCACCAGAGGGGCTACAACCTCCCTGAACACCCCTCCCTGGGGGTGGGGAAAGCCAGTAAGTAAAAAAGAAAAGAAAAGCATATTTTGGAAGCTGAGTATACAGATGCACAGAGTCAAGAGATGAATAAATTATTCATTATTCCTCTCTCCCTGTGAAGGAAAATCAAAGAAACTGAGTTGAATTATTAGACAGTGCATAGCAGCAGACATTTGTATCTAATACCCAGCGTAATAATTTATCTAATTTATCTCTGGCATGACACTCATGAGTATGGACTCCCAATCATTTCCAAGCATTATTCTCTCTCTCCTTCTCTGTCTCTCTCTGTGTGTCTTTCCACACCCCTAGCGCTTAGAAAATCTCTTCTATAAATACAGCAGTGACTTTTCGAGTCACTGGAAGGAAACATTTTAAAAATGACAATGTGTCCTGCACTTTAATAACTGTTTGGAAAACATTTTAATAAAACTTCTAAGAGATAATATGATATTAAATCAGGGGCTATTGCTTACTATTATGCCAGCCAAATATTTTTTGGGTTAGTTTTGTTTTACTCTAAATTAAAGACATTAACCATGATTTGGTCACTTTGAGGCAGTTCGTTCCTTTAAACCAAATAAAGCTGCCAAGACTTATTGATTCATAGGCTCTACAAACTGTGCTGGTACATAGCCTGGCATTTAATAACATTAAGTATCCCAGACCAAATTTGTGCTGTCTGTTTTAAATCAAATCTCGAACATGGTGCATAATGTTTAAAAAGGTTTCCTTTATTATTCACAGTGAACAAGATGCTCCTTTCAGCATCTCACCCTGAGAAGGATCTTGATGCTGACATCTGAACGGTATGTGTTCCTTTTATAAATTAAAGCCATATGACACATCTATTCCAATATACAAAGGTCTTCAGATAGTTGCTGTAACAAAACGTGCTCTTTACTACTAACTAGTGAAACCTCATTATCCTATCAGTACTTTTACATAAGAAAACAAGGAGAGCTTTGCTGGATCAGGCCGGTGGCCAATCTAGTGCAGCAATCTCAAAGTGGCCAACCAGATGCCTGTGTGAAACCGCAAGCAGGATTTGAGTAGAAGGGCTGTCTCCCCTCATGCGGGTGTTCCAGCAACTAATGTTGCTGAACTGCATTCTGCTAACAGTCCCCAGGGATCGTTCTGTTTATTTACTAGATGTTTTATATGCCACCCTTCACAGTACAGTGGTACCTCGGTTCTTGAAGGCCTTTGAAGTCGAAAGTTTCAGAACTTGAACGCCAAAAACCTGGAAGTATATGCCTTGATTTTCGAAAGCGCCTCAGAACTCGAACAGGAAACACGGCTTCTGTTTTGAGTTTTCCATATTGAGGCTTGCATTTTGAGGCTTCCGCTTTCGGCTTTCAAAAGTTTCAGAACTCGAACAGACTTCTGGAATGGATTATGTTCAAAAACCGAGGCACCACTATACTTAGTTCCAAGGCAGCTTGCACAATTAAACTTTGATATCACCATTATCATCATTATCATCATTACCCCACCCATCTGACTGGGTTGTCCCAGCCACTCTGGGCCACTCTATCATCTATCTATCTATCTATCTATCTATCATCCATCTATCTATCATCTATCTATCACTAATTTCAGAGAGAGGGAGTAATAATAGACTTGACCACAGACTGGGATTGGTACTCAATTTTAGTCACAGTAGATTCACTGATATTAAGAAACCTACCCCTGTCATACTTATTAAAGTCAATGGGTCTACTCTGAGTAAAAAATAGTTTTATTAGTTCTTATATTTGTTGGAAGCTGTCCAGAGTGGCTGGGGCAGCCCAATCAGATGGGCAGGATACAAATAGTAAAATTATTGTGATGATTATAAGTTGCCTAGCACTCTTAATTTATGATGCGCTATTAAGGCTACCCCAATTGTAAAATATGGACAAAGTCATGTAGAAATGGAAAACAATGTTTGGAGCCGATGTAATCTTATAAGGACTATGTCACGACTGAGCCAGCCCAGCCAGCTTTCAGTGGAGGAAGTAGGCAGGAAGAGATAGAGTCAACTACCAGAAGAGAGGAGCCTAGCGGAGGCCAACTTCCCCGCCCTTAGGAATGCAGGTTGCCAAGGGAACTATCTTGAAGGAGCAGGATCTCCGCCAGGTCTCTCAGGAGGAGAGAAAAGGTGAGGAAGAGAAGATTGACTGTCTTCTCAGGAAGAAGTTGGAGGGGATCCAATGGGCCCACGGAGTCGCCGCTGGGGGAGGGTGTGTGATAGGAAGCGGAAGCAGAAACATAAGGGGCAGAAATCCCATTTAAGTTGGAGGAAGGGGAGGGACTCGGCAGAAGAGCCATCGTAATTCATGAGGGCTGCAGCTGGGTTAATGCCGTCCGGTGTTATCTGTGTACTTGGTCAATAAATCATTCTGTCTACTTAACTACACTCCCTGTGTTGTCGAGCTGGAGGAGGGATTCCTGACAGACTATTTCAGAATCCAGGTCAGGCTGCCACCATCATCTACGAACAGGTGTTTAGAGTCATTTCAGACCCAATCATTTCCAATTTCCATTTCCTGAATTCAGATCCTTGGTTTCCTTTGAAGGTAAGTAACTCCAGCTATGAGTCCAGAAGCATGACATTTCTGGATATGAGATGCTGGAGACAAACAGCAGGAGGGTGTTCTTGCCTTCCCATCAAGCTTGCCAAGAAGCATTAAGCTGCTCACAGCAGAAAACAGAAAGATGGACTGAATGACCCTTTGGTCTGATCCAGTAGGGCTCTTCTTTAGGCTCTTGTGACATATTCCCATCCCCACTCAATCACTAAGAGCCATGTGGTGACCACTTCAAACGGCCTCTTCATAATGGACGCACCACATGGCAGCACTAATGCAGAGGGAAGCTTGCCATGTGGATCACTACATCATATAAAGATCTACCATTTCACTGTCAGATATTTCTGAAATTAGCAGAAATTGCAGTGTGTGTGAAGTACAGAAGACAACTATTACACACTGCGAAGAAATTGGGCTTTCACCTATTTTGTGTAGATTTGCCACAAGTTAAAATGCTTTCGCCACCCATCATTTTGTTTCTCAGAGAGTTTGAAATATATATAAATATATATTGGGGGGTTGGGGACACCTCTGTTTTGCACCTCGTGTCAAGTTCCTCTCTCTCTCTCTCTCTCTCTCTCTCTCTCTCACACACACACACACACACACACACCACCTAAAATCAGATTATAGATTAATGTTATCATTTAAGAACTGGAACTTGGGCTAAACTCCAAATATCAATGTTATTAAAAATTGACAGGTATTATTCTCACATCAAAGGTATGGGGGGAAATGGTTCAATCAGTCTTCATTGTATTCTTGAGTTTTTAAAACTGAGTAACACCAGGGATTATGCTGAAATGAGTTTAATTTTGCAAAGCAGTTTTGTAGCTTTTTCACTGCTTGGCCATATCAAAGTTTACATATTTTCAGTTCATTCATGAAAAATGACATTGAACATAGCTTTCCTTCAGTAGGAAATAGTTGAGCCTTAGTTAATCTTATGAATAAAAGCACAATCAATAAAAAGATTAACTATTCTGAGGAGCCAAATCCAGTTATTTATTTGACAAGTTTTATATACTGCTTAATCAACACCAACACCAACAAAAACCTCTAGGCAGCGTCTGTAAAACAACGCAAATATTTATTTTAAACATCAATAAAATCAAACATTTGATTTAACTGCTCCTATATAGTTTCTAAACCCCTTACTCTCCTCTTTGCCTCTCCTTCTGAACCCATCTTTTTCTGTTTGTTTCAGCCCACTATGCATTACTTAATTATTCAGGAATATAGGGTTGCCATATTTCAAACAGTGAAAATCTGGACAGGAAAGTTGTTGACCGTTTTTGACCTATTTTTTATCGAAAATCAGCAAAAATGGCAGTGCTGGCATGGGATGCCATAGGTCTGGAATTTCCTACACATTTGACCGAATTCTGCCCGGACGCTACTGCCAACCATGGTATGTGTCTGGGAAATTCCTTATGTGTCCGGGAAATTTCGTACGTATGGCAACCCTATGAATAGCTTTCATATTGTCTCTCTAACAACATACAGCCTGCTCCAGTGTAAGAATTTCCTGCAGCACCTCTCACATAACATTTGCTTAGAATGGGATAAATGATATCTGTGTTTGCATCTGTATAAATGTAACTCCTTTGTCATATGGACCTATTATCTGTACTCCTAGTTGTCAGTTTCTCCCACTAGAATTGCAAAATGAAATGTGCACTTAATTTTCTGATAGCTCTGATATCCTGCCAGATAGCCTTAAACATGTCTTTCTCTCTCTGGAAGAATCGTGATCAATCCTTCCTTACATCCCATATAGGATTGGGGGTGCATTAATGCTTTTGAATTATGGTGCTGGAGGAGACTCTTGAGAGTCCCATGGACTGCAAGAAGATCAAACCTATCCATTCTTAAGGAAATCAGCCCTGAGTGCTCACTGGAAGGACAGATCCTGAAGCTGAGGCTCCAATACTTTGGCCACCTCATAAGAAGACTCCCTGGAAAAGACCCTGATGTTGGGAAAGATGGAGGGCACAAGGAGAAGGGGACGACAGAGGACGAGATGGTTGGACAGTGTTCTCAAAGCTACCAGCATGAGTTTGACCAAACTGCGGGAGGCAGTGGAAGACAGAAGTGCCTGGCGTGCTCTGGTCCATGGGGTCACGAAGAGTCGGACACGACTAAATGACTAAACAACAACAACCCCTCAGGAGTTTGCTCACAAATAGGAATCTGAAAGTCTGATCGGGATAGGCTACAACATCTTATCTTTGGATAGGATTTGTAAATCACTTTTTTTGCAACCAAGTGATATAGACATTTTGTAAAATAAAAATAATAATAATGTGATAAACACTTGGGACAGACTTCTACATATTTTTCTTTTTAAAAAGAAATCTAGGTTCCATCATTCCACCTGTGCACATCCCTTCATTTACCTGGGCTTTCTTCCAGATAATCTGTTTCTACAAAATAGAGCCTGCCCTCAGGTTGCCTTCAGTTTGTCACACTCCTGCCATGAGCTGAACCTCTGTTAGAGAGGGGGAAAGGGGAATTCATTTCTTACATCAGGAACAAACTACCATATGTCTGTATATGAGGTCATGGGTCCTTTGTAACAGACATAAGATTCTCAATTGTTTAAATGCCATTTTAATAACAACAACAACAACAACAACAACAACAACAACAACAACAACAACAACAAAACAACAACAACAACAACAACAACAATAATAATAATAATAATAATAATTTATTTATACCCCAACCATCTGGCTGAGTTTCCCCAGCCAACCTGGGCAGCTTCCAATCGAATGTTTAAAAGCAATACAGCATTAAATATTAAAAACTTCCCTAAACATTTTAGGCAAGTAACTCGCTTAAAGTTGATGTTTTATTTTTAGTTTCTTAGCTAATCGATGTATTTTTTACTGTATTTTTAATGAAGTTTATTAAATTGTTGTAAGCTACCCCGAGAGCTCTGTGTTTAAAATAAATTGATATTACACCAAGTATGACAAATAGGATTGCACCTCAAAGACAAACAGAAGGGTACCCCATCATGATATTTATTAGAAAGAAATAAGAAGCAAAAGCTAGAGTTCAAATTATCCAGCTGGGAGTTTTCCTCAGTTAGAACACACAGAGACACACAAACACAGAGGCATCTGATCAAGTGTGCTATAGGCCATGAAAGTTTATTCCACTATAAATGTGTCTTTAAGGTGCCACAAAGCACTTTGGTTATTGTTATAAAAAGAGAGAGAGAATTATTAGAAAGCTAATGAGAAGATAAGGCTAAAACATTAAGTCCTGGCCAATTACTTAAAATCACGCAAGGAGATGCAGCAAAAAGACAACATTAAGGAGCTGCTAAACTGGGGGAAAGGGGTGGTGCTGTGGTCTAAACCACTAAGCCTCCTGGGCTTGCTGATCAGAAGATCGGCGGCTCAAATCCCCGCGGTGGGGTGAGCTCCCGTTGCTCAGTCCCAGCTCCTGCCAACCTAGCAGTTTGAAAGCACACTAAAATGCAAGTAGGTACCGCTCCAGTGGGAAAGTAAATGGCGTCTCCATGCACTGGTCTGGTGTCAGTGTTCTGCTGCGCCAGAAGCGGCTTAGTCATGCTGGCCACATGACCCGGAAAAACTGTCTGCAGACAAACGCCGGCTCCCTTGGCCTCTAAAGCGAAATGAGCGCCACAACCCCAGATTCGTCTGTGACTGGACTTAACTGTCAGGGGTCCTTTACCTTTTTAAAATGGGGAAAATGTGGGGTGGGGTTAATTTTAAAAGTTTAGGGACTTACGTTTGTGACACTAAATTTCATTTATAGCATTGGGTGTGGTGGGATACAGTGGATGTAACTGAACAGATCACTGCCCCTTTATTCAAGCCATGAAAATGGCTGAAAAGAACTGTATGCCAAAAAACTGCCCAACGTTTCACCACATGGTGTGATCCATGAAAACAGTTGAAAAATTACAGCCTAAAACCCCCACGATTTTCCACTGGGTTGCAAATGATTGCCATGGGATGTACTGGCTGAGCTACCAGTAGATGAATAATCAGTGGTTGCCAGTAGTTAAAGAAAATGTTTTAACCATGGGTTATTTTTCCACTGAATATTCCTGATGCAGTAAGTCCTGCCCATCCAATCCTGGTGTCTTCAGTCATCAAAGGAATTGTATTGCAAATGAATCAAAGTTGTCCAAAGGAATGCTGGAACATTGTTCTACAAAGATGGACTCCTGTGAAGATGGGCAGGGAAGAACATGCATTCCTTTACTACAGTATTTCTTTCATATGGTGAATAACATATGATGGTTATTAATGTTATGAGCATGTTCTATTATAACCAATTTTTAATGTGCTATAATAGCACTGTTAATTCACATTTTCATCTAAAGCAGAAAGGAACAGATTGCGTTAGAAAATAAATGTCTCTATTACATTCCAAAATCACCTTACTGGGAGAACCAGACAAGAGAGGTAAAAATGTGTTTGCTGCGTGCATATTGTGAAAATATCAAAGACTCTTAAGTAATGTTTTCAATTTTTCATTGGCTAAAAGGCATTTTCTCTTAACTCACTTTTATCTGTTTAGCAGCTATGTCTTTAAAGTTTCCCTCGTAGCACAAGTACATAACTGAGAAATTAGATAAGAAAGCCGCCACAGCAGAAGAGGAAAGTTGTTTACAGCGGTAATTTGTAAAATACATTGTCCTCAGAACGGCATACAAATGAGAGCTGCAGTAATGCACACTATGCGGTGGCAAGATTAAGAAAGCACACTCCCATTGCACCTTCCCAGACTAATCAAAACACACCAAATGAAACTTCCAAGTCTGGCATCTTACATAGTTGTAAGCAAAAGAGCTGGGTGAATCTGAGAATTTCTCATCTGTGTCACTAGCTCAGGTGTTTGCTCATTCCATCCCAGCACTGGATCTGTTCCTTTTTAAAAAATCAGTACCAAAGAAGTTAATTAAAAAACATATTTAGCTACTTATTCCCATTGGAGCCTGGTCCATTAAGGCAAATGAGCCAATGCCTGCCTTCCTACTTGCATCTAGCGCAGGGGGTGGCCGTGGTTCTCAGCTTCCTCTCCTTGTAGTACTGTACTTGGGAAGATGAGGGCAACACTAGAATAGGGCAAGACTGTCATTGGCTCTAGCGCCACCTACTGTTGAACTCCCTGTCTTCCGCCCAATCAGTCTCAAAGGCCATCCCTGAATTTCTGTATGTATTTTCACACACAGTATATTTATTATTTACTTATTTTATTTAACAAGATCTCTATACCACTTAATTTAAAAAAAAATCTAAACAGTTTATGTAACATACTATAAAATATTAATTTACAGGAATTGGGCCTTGTTGCTTTGTTAAAACATACTTTATAAATATATTTCGATTGTTTCATGAGGCAGCACATGCTGAAAATGTGAGGGCCCGTGGACAAATGGAGTTATAATCTTCACATTAGTCTCGGGCTTGTAAATCAGGTCAGGTCAGTCCATATTGGCATTCCCCAAAATCTAATTTGTTAAGCGTCTGTAGTAACAAATCATTTCATTATTAGTATTTTTTGGAAATCTGAAGGGAGTTTGGGTATATTGTTAAGCACTTTGCCAATTATCGCCTCCTTGAAGGCTGAATAGTAAGCAGTTACCCAGATTGTGAACTCAGATAATTTAAACTTGGACATCAGTCCAGTGCAGTCTCTGCTGCTTCAAACAGATTTGTGAGGCTATTCAACTAAAAGAACTTTCAGACACACCAGCCATGACTATCTATTTATAAAATCATTTGTGCACCACCTTTCTGGGCATAGCTCACTTGCAGAGTCATAAAACAGCACAAATTTCAAAAACAACATAGAAGTGCAGATACGGTGTTAAAAATATTCCAAAAACCCTAGGACACTAAAAATAATTTTCAAACATCCATCTAACTCAATGAAATCTGTCACCCAAGCAACAACAACATTTGTAGTAAAATAATAAGTTAAGAGAGAACCATCCGAAATTGGTCCCAATGCATTGATGGCTGCATTAATGTGGCAAGGAAGCTCCACAGTCTTTGGGCCACCACTGAAAAAACCTGAATTGACTTGGCAGGCAGGATATAAGCAGAATCTCCAAAGTAGATCAAATGCTTCCATGTCAGTTCTTCAGGTATCATGGTCCCTGTTGAAAATATCTGCTGTTCCAGAACCAGGGCGGAAGTACATCTACTTATCAGTAATAGTATTAATAAAAATAGTTATTATTCTTATTTAGATAGTTTAGCCTCAGGAAGGACACCCTAGAGAAGTTAGACTAGCTCCCTCCTTTCTGTTCTTCTGCCAGCCAGTGAAGACTTTCTTATTCCAACTGGCTTTTGGGAAATGACTGTTTTTAAGGAAAGGGCTGCTCCTGTGGTGTTTTAATTGTAATTACCTATATGTTTTAATACAATTTTCTAAGAATTCAACATGTAAAACTCTCTCTCTGTATATATATATATATATATATATATATATATATATATATATTAGTATTTAATTGCTTTTTAATGATGTTTCCCTGTTTTTTTATCTGTTTCTATTTTATCTATAAGCCTCCTTGAATCCCTGTTTGAGGGGAAAAGATGGAATATAAATAAATATAATAATAGTAAGGATGTTTTAGAATTCCACCTCAACATTAATAACGACTTAAAATGACTTCAGATGAGCACCTTCCTTCCCCTTCCAGTTTTCAGGAGTGCTACAAGAAACAGAGGTTTAATTTTCCACAGTATGTTGTTAAGTTCAGATCAAGAGGGGGGAAATTAAACTAAGTGTTTCAGAAAATAGGTGACATACCCTGCTGTGGCAGATATGTATGATTTCATGCAGGAAAGAATTTCAGTTTCCCACCTACAGTTTAGTCCCTGCTGTAGGAGCACTCCATATAATTGTCCTAAAGACTTTCCTTTTCAATTCACAGCCATGAGGTACTTGCCATATATTACTCAGGAAAGGACACTAAATCACTTCTATTGTTTCTTCAGAGTATAAATCAGTCCTATTGTTTCTTTAAAGTATTAAATGTGTTTCTGTACTGTATATTAAAAGGCATCTCAGCAATTGTAATTCTGTTACTGTTGATGCGCAATGGGAGCAAGCAATGAGGAAAAGCAAGGCAGAGGTAAGCAAAGAATGAAAAGTTCCTCTTACTATGGATCAGGTAGGCACTTACTACCTGTTATATTTAAAGGGTTACCTGTGATTTAAAAACAACAACAACCCGGAAAAGAAGTTCCCATTACAAAATCTACAGCCTGCTTCTGAAGTTACACTAGTAACAAGGAAACTGCTGCTCTTGCACTCCTTTCTTCATTGCTGGAGAAAAACCTTAGTCATATTGGGGGTGGGAGTTACACTCTTGGCATGGGGATTTCTTTCAGTTTCTTATTTTGATTTCTTTCAATTGTTTTTTTCCCTGCTCTTCAGTTCAATTCTCCACATTTTCACAACACTTCGTGATTATTATTATTATTGTAAAAGTCCTCGTTGACATTTTAGTGTGGATTTCTCACAATAGACACATTTTTGTATGCCATTTTGCCTAATGGACACATTTTGCCGAGCCGTTTTCCCATATATAATGCATTTACACATGTTATTTACAGTAATCTATCTGTTTTATGCACCCTTCACCCTAGTATACTCTTAAAAATGTTTACTTGACTGGAGACTTCCACTGTAAAATTCAGAGAATTCAGTGAATTCTGGAGGAAAGCTGTGAGAGCAATGTTATGGAAAGTACAATTAGGAAAGTTCATTTGTAAATGCAAAGTGAATCTAATTTACAGTATGTGCTGTTCCTAGTGGTTGAGCTACAGTGTGTCCTCATCTGAAGTTTCCTGGAGCTTCTCATATTACCTATTGGTGTGGAAAGGAACAGAACTATAGCAGTCACCACAGCTCCAGCAAAATTTGGAAAGGTGTCCTTAGACAGCCATAAGCCCCTCTTTTGTACTTCCTCTCTGTGCCTTTCCCCCCTTTTGTATTCAGTATGACAGGTTCTTATTTAGCGGGTGCCCCAAGTGTCAGCATTCCTAAATTATAGTTTTTTCTAACTGACATATGCTTTTTAAGGATTAATTCATCTCCCCAATACACCTTTTGGGTGATAGCACACCCAATTATCTCCAGATACCTTGTCGTTTGGGAATACCTATTAATTCATTAGCTTTCTGAATACTTTCCCTTTCTTTCTTTCTTTCTTTCTTTCTTTCTTTCTGTCTGTCTGTCTTTCTTTCTTTCTTTGATTGAATGCAGTTGCATTTGTGTGTGTGTTCGTGTCTTGAACTTACAATTTGTAATACGTAAAAGAAGATGTGAGATACCTGTTTATTTTGCTCTATAGAAAGGTTTTGATCTAAAATCTATACTTCAGCAGCAGTGTTCAACATTAATAAGAGTGGGTGTTTTTAGCAGTACTAGGTTTATTCATTTGGTATTGAATCAAATATCCTTTTCAGCCACGCTTTCCTTCCAAATATTCAAAACAAAAAAATTTTTTTTTCTTTCCAGTAGCACCTTAAAGACCAACTAAGTTAGTTCTTGGTATGAGCTTTCGTGTGCATGCACACTTCGTCAGATACACTGAAACAGAAGTTGCCAGATCCTTCTATATAGTGAGAAGGTGGGGAGGGGTATTACTCAGAAGGGTGGTGGGAATGGGTGGTTGGCAGATAGCTGAGATGAGCCTGTTGACGGCTCTTAACGACTGCAATAGGTCTTACAGGAAAAAGCAAGGGGTGAGAAGGTGAAAAATGGCTTTGTCATGTATAATGAGATAAGAATCCAATGTCTTTGTTCAGACCAGGTCTCTCCATGGTTTTAAGTTTGGTAATGAGTTGCAATTCAGCAGCTTCTCTTTCCAGTCTATTTCTGAAATTCCTTTGTAGTAATACAGCTACTTTGAGATCTTGTATAGAATGTCCTGGGAGATTGAAGTGTTCTCCTACTGGTTTCTCTGTCTTGTGATTCTTGATGTCCGATTTATGTCCGTTTATTCTTTGGCGTAAGGTTTGGCCTGTTTGTCCAATATAGAGAGCTGAGGGACACTGTTGGCATTTGATGGCATATACAATGTTAGACGATGAGCAATTAAATAGTCCCGAGATGGTATGTGTGATGTTGTTGGGGCCAGTAATGGTGTTGTCCGGGTGTATGTGGCAGCAAAGTTGGCATCTGGGTTTATTGCAGGCTCTGGTGCCAGTGTCCGTGTTACGTCTGGTTGTTCTCATTGTTCTCTTTCTCAAGCTCTGGGAGGAAGACCTTTCATTGCCTACAGACAGCCACCCAATCTTAAACAACTCCTAACCCACAATAATACTACAACCAGACGTAACACGGACACTGGCACCAGAGCCTGCAATAAACCCAGATGCCAACTTTGCTGCCACATACACCCGGACAACACCATTACTGGCCCCAACAACATCACACATACCATCTCGGGACTATTTAATTGCTCATCGTCTAACATTGTATATGCCATCAAATGCCAACAGTGTCCCTCAGCTCTCTATATTGGACAAACAGGCCAAACCTTACGCCAAAGAATAAACGGACATAAATCGGACATCAAGAATCACAAGACAGAGAAACCAGTAGGAGAACACTTCAATCTCCCAGGACATTCTATACAAGATCTCAAAGTAGCTGTATTACTACAAAGGAATTTCAGAAATAGACTGGAAAGAGAAGCTGCTGAATTGCAACTCATTACCAAACTTAAAACCATGGAGAGACCTGGTCTGAACAAAGACATTGGATTCTTATCTCATTATACATGACAAAGCCATTTTTCACCTTCTCACCCCTTGCTTTTTCCTGTAAGACCTATTGCAGTCGTTAAGAGCCGTCAACAGGCTCATCTCAGCTATCTGCCAACCACCCATTCCCACCACCCTTCTGAGTAATACCCCTCCCCACCTTCTCACTATATAGAAGGATCTGGCAACTTCTGTTTCAGTGTATCTGACGAAGTGTGCATGCACACGAAAGCTCATACCAAGAACTAACTTAGTTGGTCTTTAAGGTGCTACTGGAAAGAAAAAATTTTTTTTTTTGTTTTGACTATGGCAGACCAACACGGCTACCTATCTGTAACTTCCAAATATTGAGAGTCTATCAGCCAATGCTAAAGCACAGCCTAGTTCTCGATTCATGAATCATACTCTGTATGAAGAGAGTAACAATAAGAGAGCATCAAATACTAAAAATGGCAGGGGTAGAGATGCATTTCCTTCCAATTTGGAAAATATCGTGAATTACACCTAAATAATTTTTCAGGCATCTGTTTATGTTGTTAAGCGATATTGTGTGAATCCTGGAGGCTTCACAGAGCCAGCATGTAGAGGGGACAGTGCTGAATTTGATGGAGAACTGGGTTCAAAGGACCAAATAGAAAGACCATATTTGAGCCTCCTGGCCTGACATTTTCCACCCCTGAGCTATACTGGCTCAAAATGTCTCCGCAGGGTTATCCTTCGTCCTTCCTGGAGATACTGGGGATTGAACCTGCGACCTTCTGCATAAGCATGTGTTGTGTCAGTGAGCTACACCCCTCCCCCATTGGGGGAACCATTTTCCTGGCAAGCTGGTAAAAAGGAATAAGCCATTGACTTCAGTCTCAGCTACAGTGGTACCTCGGGTTACATACGCTTCAGGTTACAGACTCCGCTAACCCAGAAATAGTGCTTCAGGTTAAGAACTCTGCTTCAGGATGAGAACAGAAATCGTGCTCCGGCGGCGCGGCGGCAGCAGGAGGCCCCATTAGCTAAAGTGGTGCTTCAGGTTAAAAACAGTTTCAGGTTAAGTACAGACCTCTGGAACGAATTAAGTACTTAACCCGAGGTACCACCGTACTGTTAAAACCTTTCTTTCTCCCCACCCCCATTCACAACTTGTTTTGTGAAAGCGTGGGAAATGATAGGGGGACTACAGAAAACTGCTGTTGTGCCAAACATTACAACCAAGGAAAATTGGAGGGGGGGGCACTGGACTTGGACCATAGTGCCTGGGGATTGTAGAACTGGAGGAATTTGTTTCAACCCCTTATTCCCTTTTTGAAAATGATTCTTCAAATTTAATATGAGTCTCTACCTTACAGAGATCGTGTTAGACTGTCTTATTTGGGGGTCCTCCTATCTCTCTCCAGTTTAAAGAAACACAAGAAAAAGATAAATCCTCTTTAAAAAGTTTCCAGAGTAAGTTCTTTTCCCGTGCCTAGCAGGCAGAGAAGGCTAATGTCTCCCTGCTGAAAGCATTAACTGATTGCATTGTCGCCAGAGCACAGCAGCTGTCCTTACACATTTAGACTCCCAGTGACAACAAAATTAAGGCAGCCTTCCCTCCTGTTAGGCAATAAAATTATTTTCTTAACTTCTCAGAGAACTAAGGACTCTTTAGAGTTTCGGGGAAGCACAGGTGTAGAAGAGGACAGTCTCTCAGTGAGCACATCTTTGCCACCGCAAGGAATTAGCTGCCTGGAAGGCAGGAAGGAACAGAAGAAAAGAAAGTCACTCAACTTTCCTATGGACAGAAGGCCACAGGATTTGTCCCTGTAGTTTTGTTTTGTTTTTTTAGCTTTTTTATCAATTTGTTTGTTTTATGATTTTCTCTCTTGCACTCCCACCCACCCACCCAAAGGAACTCAGGGTGGGAAACAACAAGGTAGTAAAATAGTACAATTAAAATAAAATATAAATGTATTTTAAAAATTATAAAATTAAAAACATCCACACTTTAAAATAAAAATTTAAAAACCAGTCATGTGCCCTCACAGTTTACAGTTTATGCTAGGGTTGCTATACGTCCGGAATTTCCTCCACATAGCTGGAATATGACAGGCAGGTCCTGGAAAATCCGGACTTAGGGCGACCCATGTCGGAAGTCTAGTTTTTGGTGAATTTCCATAGAAATAGCTGAAATATTGGGAGGTTTTCAATGCTTGATGTTTTTGTTTTGGTTTTAGATATACTGTAAGCAACCCAGAGTGGCTGGGGAATAAATATAATAATAATAATAAAATTTATTATTATTATTATTATTATTATTATTATTATTATTATTATTGACAACCCTAGCTTATGGGGAAAAAGACATTAAGACACTAAATCAGGCATAGGCAAACTCGGCTCTCCAGATGTTTTGGGACTACAACTCCCATCATCCCTAGCTAACAGGACCAGTGGTTAGGGATGATGGGAGTTGTAGTCCCAAAACATTTGGAGTGCAGAGTTTGCCTATGCCTGCACTAAATCTATTATAAAGGCTTGTTTTCTCTCTGCTGGGCTTTGGCCTGTCGGGCCAGCAGTAGCCCCACTCCTGAATGGATTTTGGAACCAGCATGATTTACATCTACATTCTATAGGATCACTATACAGACAATGGACAATTTATGCTCATCCAACTGATGCACAACCATGCTTGTATGCATTGTGGCAACTCAGAAGTGGCTGGCAAAGGGGGCATAACCAGGTGGAGCGGGCATTGACAGGCATTGACAGAGGCGCCTTCAGTAACATGGAACATCCTTTCCTGATAAGAAGTGCACTAGGACTGTAATTGTTTTAACTTATTTTAATATTGTATTTTTACATTTTGCATTGCTGTAACCCACTGTAATAATGATAACAATGGCAATAATATATAATGATTTCTGCAAGTCCACAATCTCCCTCTAGGTCTGTGTTCAGTACACGGCAAATGATCTACAGAAAATTGTGTCAAATCTGGTTTGGGGGTGAGAAACTAGCCCTATCAGCACTCCCTTTGATATGCAGGTCAAGAAAAGCACACAGGAGATGGTTTAATTTAACATCGGGGGTTGTGATAAATGTTTAATTAGCTGGAATTTACTACCTCCAGAGTATAATAGGCATGCATAGTCATCCGTGATAGAACAGAGAAGTGGGCCAGAACAGAAGCAGCACCCTTTCAACATTTATTTGAGAAACAGAAAGTTAGGACACAAACCCTATACTTTCCATTACACATAGAGCACAACCTTGCAGATTGCAACAGAGAGCAGGGAATATAATGGTAAATACAGATATTACACAGAAGACACACAAGGAGTCTAATATTTTGACTTTTTGAAAAAAGAAACCTGAAAAACAGCCTTGGGCTGTGATTCATAATAAAGAGTAATGATGGGAGAGACTGCTTGATTCTTTCCATTTTTGCTGCTTAACCCTTGCCTTCCCCTACTGCTTTATTACTTACCATGTAAAACGTAGGGTGATCTCATAACTTCTAGCTTCTGGGGATTGGGGGGGAATAGGTTGGCGAAGACAACTTGAGCTAAACAACTTTAACAGGAAATGAAGGGTTAAGAAGTCCCACTAACTTGCATCATTTCTCTGCTCGTGGCAGCAGCTTCATGCAATTGCTTTTCAGATTTTAAAAAAAGTTGGCAGATTGTCAGGTGTCTTCTTTGTAACATGTATTTTGTCCCCAAAGTGTTTATACAATGTATAAGCTACAGTCCTAAGCACAACCGTTTAAAAGAAAACTCCATTGAAAAATAATGCTACCTACTCAATAGAACGAAGGTGGCATTCAACCAAGTTTTTCTCAGTAGACCTGTTGAAATTAATGTCATGTTCATTAATTTCAATTTATGAATAAACATAGCTGAATGCTGCCCAGAGTACTTGGGATCGTGACATTTAATAGCATAAAATATTGTCATCAACATGTACTTTCCTGAATAACTGGTCTGATATTCCTCTGAAATGGAGGCATAAAGTAATAATGGCACTGTGAGGAAAATTATGAAGTGTCACTATATTAAAAATGCATGTAAAAGATATGAGGTTCTGCAAGAATGTATGAAATGTTGCATTGTATAATTCAGCTCCAAATCTGAAAAAGCTAAATCACATTTTGGGATATATAATAACACTTTTACCCATCCCTTTTCTTGGAAGGTTAACATTCATTTTTGGATATTTCCATGGAAGGCAGTAGTCCTCAGGAAAACTTGTATTGGTTTTAGTTTGGCTACTCAAGAGTATATATATTTTGGACCATGATCATTTTCCTGTAAATGTAGTCCTTCCTGAGCACCTGGGGGCTAAATTTAATATCGAATGCGCCATAAATTATGAAATACAAGTACCAGCTAGGAAACAGAACCCAAGTGAGATTCAAAATTTCATAAAAGTTCAAATTAAACAATCCCCCTAAAATTAAACTGAGGCAGTTTGTGGTCAGAGTCTGGTGTTCAAACTTAAATCTACACCAGGAATAAAAATACTAAGCTCTTCTTAGTCACTAGGGCATTTCTGTCCTCCTTCTCTCTCTTTCTAAGACAACTCTAACTGGCCCTCAGGTCTCTTCCCAGGCCCTGCTCTGGATCCTCTAAGAGTGCTCTTGCTTGGCTGAAATCTTTCCTTGAACTGCAATAATGCTTGCCTAGATGTGACAACTGGAGAGATAGGCATGTGGAGTGTGTTTGCAGAAACACCATAACTTTTGCATGGTGGAAATATAGCCACTGTCCAAAGGCATCAATTAACAGATGTTCTGCCCAGTTTTGCCTCTTGCCACCGCTTGCATGTACCCCATGGAAGGTTACCAATAAGGGAATACATCCCAACTCTTGTCTTATATGCCTAGCTTGAACATTGCAATCACATTTGAATGGGAAGGCTTATAGTTCTAAATCACATGGTTTCCATACTACTACTACTAACAAACAAACAAATAAATAAACCACCCTTCATCTGAAGATCTCAGGGCAGTTCACAAGATAAAATACAGGATAAAAGCACAAAATAGATATTTAAAACAAAAACAAAATAATATCCCCCTCTCGCACAGAAAGACTTAAGGCTCAGTCCCTAGAATTTCTGGTTTAAAACAGAATTTGAGGTAGCAAGGATGGCCAAGAGGTGTTCTTGAGGTTTTGGAGAACTTCCACCAGCCAGAATAGACAATAGTTGGTTAGATTGACCTATACTAAGGGCTGGTCCTGCCATGCAGCACCATGAAGTGATGTGTGTCAAGTGGCCCCATGAGAGGAAGATAAAGGTAGGTGTGATGTCCGAACAGTACAAGACGCCTTCTGAAAGTGCTGGCGCTAGTGGAAGACTGAAGCAGAAAGGCTTTGGCTAGCACAAAGGCTGGTGCCAAGGATTTGTATCCTTGGGCACCTGCTGATGTGTGGCACATCTCAGTGCAGTGCCCATTGCCAAGTCCAAGTTCCTGCTGCCCCAACCCCTTGTTTCTGTTTTCCTTTGTATTATGTTATAAGCTAACAACAATTGTTTTATTGAGCTTTAAAGCAAGAGACCTTCATTGTGATTTAACCTTCCAGCCTGTACTATTCCATTGCCTCTCTGAAGCTAGTCGTACCTCTTCATTTCTTGTTTCTTCTAGTCCAACTCTAAAAGGTGCCTCACTCTCATAGCTTTCACTGTTCATTTGCCCCAAAGGAGGAAGCCTCAACAGGAGCAAAGAGGAGCAGCAGTGTGACCACTGTCATATAGTTATAGCATTATATATTGTTCAGTCACTAGGTAGCCCAGGACTTGATAGCTTCTTTTCTAGCTTACTGGCTACTGTATCCTCTAAGCCTTCATCTGTTCATAGGCTCAGTTCCTCTTTCACAGCAGCAGCACATTGCCCAATGTTTAGGTTATTATTTCTCCAAGCTCTTGTTTATTTTGGTTCTTATCCCTCTTTGTAGTTCTTCAGTGCTAGTCTAGGGAACATTTTAATTTTGTGTATTCGCCTGTTCTTCTGCCAACAGAATATTTTTGGAGGGACAAAGATACCTGCCTTACTTATCAAAATAATCGGATCATCCCCACAGATCCATGGCTTCACCACTCAGAACAAAAGTGGGTTTAAGCAGGGACAAAAGCAGTCCCTAAGCAATTGACAAATTTCAAGTATTTTCTCTTACGAAATTATAAACCTTGACGTTCATACTGTATGCTTTGGCAGTGGAAAAACTCAGCCTTCTTTCTCCAACAACCATTAGCGGGTGGTGGGTGGGGGTTAGCAGTTGCTTGTCCATTGTCCCTTCCTGCTCAGGACTCCAGTATTTAGAATTTCACAACAGGATAGTTTACCACAGACTTACCAGCATTTCAATACCAGGCTATGCGTATATATAGGAAAGTAGAAGATCAAAGGATTAAAAATTCTGGCGCCCTCTCTCCCACACCACAGGCCAACAACTTTTGGGCAAGTTTTTGGACTGGTCCATTTTTAAATGTCAGTTCACACATGGGACTCACTGCAGGTGGGAGGCCTTGGCTCAAAGCTGTCAGCGTTGGCTTAATCACAAATAGCATTGAAAACAAATTGTCTGGTAGATTTGTTATGAGGATGAATGAGATGACAGGAAAGTCTCTTTTCATCAAAAGTATGATATAAGTGACAAATAGGAGGAACATATTCTAAAAACCCAGTGATTAAAAATGATGGCTTAAATATCCTTTAGAACTATTAGCCCATCAGTGGCTACAATGGAAACACATTTCCTTGCACACTTTATGCTCCAGTATTAATCTTCTTCATCATTATTAAATGTTGGAAGTTTAAATTTTTAATGCAGATGAGATGAGATGAAAAGATTTAAAAGACAACGGAAGCCTTTGCAAGTGCAGCTCGGTAATCTTCAAACGCTGAGGGAATCAGCAAAAAAGACCAAACCAACAAGGAGGAGGGAGGAGGAAAACCCTGAAGACTAAAATAAATTGTTAGTTTAATCCCTTATTTGTAACATTTGTCTTAATTCCAAAGATCTGTTGAAAAGAAGATTTAAAGAAGATGAATCAGCACTAGAACTTCTTAGGAAATGACAAAATAAGACTTTATATGAGCCCTCTGTGGAAAGACAGGTTATATGAAAGTACCTGGAAAATAACAATCAAAAAGCATTAATATTGATATATAGTCATTTTGGACAGATTCAATAGTGTAAGTTATATGCACATTAATTTTTTTAGAGGGGAAAAATATTTCCAAATAAGATTTGCTTGGCCTTGGAAAGTGATAGAGCAGTCAAAGCCTCAGTGGATTGCTCTATCTTCATCTTCTCTAACTTGTTTCCTTCCACATCATTTGGACCACAGCTCCCATCAGTCTGAGCTAGTATGACCAACAGTTAGGGATGATGGGACTTGTAGTCCAAAGCATCTGAAGGGGACCAGGTTGGTGAAAGCTGCATGTCAGCAGAGCATGTTGAAATCCTGTGTTACTAAAGCTTTGATGCCCTCTCCTTTCCTGTCTCAGGTGTGTTGACAAGGAGATGCAAAGGAGGAAGAAAGAGAAAGGAGAAGGAATTAGGTGCTCCAAGTGAACAGCAGGTTGTGAGAAACCCCAGTTTCCACAATATTCACTTCTTTTCTGGGATGGGGAGAAAGTGGTCCCACACCCTCTTGGAGAGTAAGTTTCAAAGGATGGTCCAGGCATCAATGGGCTTTGCTTAAGCCATGCTCATTGGTTTGCAATATCTGGCAGGTTTCAGTCTTGCCCCCTTTAATACATGAAAAACGTATCATTCAGAAATGTGGCATTCAGTAACAGCAGCATGTGGTCTCTTCCTTCAGCAATAGTTCTGTTCCGCCTTCCCATCCGATGACAGGGTGGTTATGCAATTTCTAAAGCAGTGCCTGAAAACAGTGAAGGACTGGATATGGGCTATTAATAGTAATAATAATAATAATAATAATAATAATAATAATAATAATAATAAAAAAGTTGAATCCACATGAGGCAAGCGTGGCCCTGGTAGACATGTGGGAAACTAGATGACAGCCTGTTTAGAATGGGGTGCACTGTCCCTGAAGAATCAGGCATGCTGTATGGGCATGCTCCTTGGCCCAGCTTTGGTGCAGGAGGCATACAGATGGCGAGAGTGTCCAGGAGAGCTTTTGTCCAACTGCATCTGTTCCTTGAGAAGCTCATACTTTAGTTACCTCAAAAGTGGATACTGCAGCACAATTTACATGGGGTTTGAAAGCACGTCAAAGTGCAAGTAAATAAATAAATAGGTACCACTCCGGTGGGAAGGTAAATGGCATTTCCGTGCGCTGCTCTGGTTTCGCCAGAAGCAGCTTAGTCATGCTGGCCACATGACCCAGAAAAACTGTCTGCGGAGCGGACAAATGCCAGCTCCCTCAGCCAGTAAAGTGAGATGAGCACCACAACCCCAGAGTCGTCCGCAACTGTACTTAACGGTCAGGGGTCCTTTACTTTTACCTTTTTTATGTTTTAGAAGCAAACGGAAAGTTGAATTAGTGCATATTGCTGCAGTAAAGAATTCTGAGCAGACCAGTCACTTGGAACATATTTCCTTTGCAGCTTTAATTTCACTTCTCAGAAGTGGCTTGCTGAACAAGTCAAAGCTGCTATGCCAGCTTTCCAGGACTGGAGGCTGGGGCGGGGGCAGGGATTGCTATTGCTTACTGAGAGGAGTGAGAAGGCAAGGAGGCCAGTGTGGTGCAGACACAGCAGCAGGAACACTGGATTGGCTTCACTGGTGTATTTGCTGAGCTACTTACCTCCCACTAAGCAACAGCAACCTTGACAGAAAGTAGGACCACCTGACCTGGAAAGCTCTTTCTGCTCGCTCCTGATTAACTTCTGTGGTAAATTCCAAGTGCTCATTGTCACCTTTAGCACACTAATAGTCTGTTTTCTGAGGTAAGCGGGAGAGACTCACCTGCATTCCCCATTCCTTTATCTAAAGTATGTCTGGTGGGAATATGTGAAGGGACCTTCTTTGTGGTGGACTCGTAATCTGGTGAACCGGGTTCGCCTCTCCTCTCCTCCACATGCAGCTGCTGGGTGATCTTGAGCTAGTCACACTTCTTTGAAGTCTCTCAACCTCACTCACCTCACAGAGTGTGGTGGCACCTAAGTGGTAGAATTCCTCTCCCAGGAAATCCATCTTCCTCAGCAACCATCTTAAAATGCTAGCTGATTCTTCTTTTTAAAACCTTAATTTTAGCTCTGTCTGTTTTCTTAGGCAACATAATATTATGTAAATTAATGACTGATGTCAGTTGTTTTAATATGTACTGAACCATTTAGGGCACAGTATGAGAGAAAGGTAGGATACATCAGAACCTAAGAGGTGCTCTGGTGGATCAGACCAAAGGCCTGTCTAAGGGCTGAATAACCATTAAGCAAAATAAGAACATCCTAAGGGCATCAAGGGAAGGGGAGCTACAGAAATGTTCCATTACCAGAATGTTAACATTAATGGTAAATTGCTCAGCTGAACATTCCTTTTCTCAGTTGACGTATACTAAAACAAAAATATCCCAACAAAACAACTGTGCAACAAGACAGGCCAGGTGCCTTATCTCTACTAAGTATAGAAGTAGCTGTGTTATGTAAGATTAATTTTGAGGATCTGATCAAAGACTTGCAATTAGAAAAAATAGGAGATTTGTTTTTTCAAATATAAAGTGAAAGTATACAAAAATATACATTACAGTGGTACCTCGGGTTACATACGCTTCAGGTTACAGACTCCGTTAACCCAGAAATAGTACCTCGGGTTAAGAACTTTGCTTCATGATGAGAACAGAAATCGTGCTCTGGCAGCGCGGCAGCAGCGGGAGGCCCCATTAGCTATTACTATAAATGGTGTGTCTGGCAAGAGGAGTGAGACTGTCCCTTAGAATCATATTACAGTGGTACCTCGGGTTACAGACGCTTCAGGTTACAAACGCTTCAGGTTGCAGACTCCGCTAACCAGAAATAGTACCTCGGGTTAAGAACTTTGCTTCAGGATAAGAACAGAAATCGTGTGGCTGCAGCAGGAGGCCCCATTAGCTAAAGTGGTGCTTCAGGTTAAGAACAGTTTCAGGTTAAGAATGGACCTCCGGAACGAATTAAGTACTGTCAGGGAATCAGGAGCAGGAGCACTGGGGAGAGAGGAATTGGAGAGCGAAGGGGAAGAATCCGAGGGAAGCGTAGGGGAGTATGACAGTGGCCCGAGAGATTCCATGAGCTTCTCCAGCGAATCAGAAGATTCCCAGAAGGGGGCGCCGATGGTCAGAGCAAGGGGGGTCCCAGGGGGGACGCACCAGAAACAAGGAGCCAGAGGGGAACCCCAAAGCAGCAGTGGGGGATCGGGACCAGTTTCCCCACCAGAGCGTAGTGGGGGGGAAGAGTCACATGTGTCAGGGCCAGCGTCCCCTCCAGCGGGAAGAGGAGGTGAGTCAGGGCTGACCACGCCTCCATCGGAGAGTGGGGGAATGGAGGGGAGGTCAGTTGCAGCTAGCCCCCCCGAAGGGGGAAGCAGTGACAGCAGCAGTGAAACGGTCAGGAGGAAAGCTGCTGGCTGGGCGCGCGCGCCAAGTTCAAATGTGCAGGCGCGGGGGACAGCAGGAGACCCGGATGGGGAACCAGCTCCTAAAGCCCGCCGGAGGGAGGGAGAAGGCTCAGGGGAATCAGCGTCAGAAGAGGCTAGAAAGGGAGAGACCCCGGCGGGCAGGCGGACCCAGAGGAGGAAAGAGCAGCGGAAAAGGTGGAGCAAGGCGAGGGTCTTAAACTGGTGTACGGGGGGAGGAGATTCAGAGGGATCATCAGCGGTCTGAGAGTTGAGACGTAGAGCTGCGCGCTGCGGCTCTGGAAGTGAAACTGAACTTCAATAAAGACTTTTGTACTTAACAACGAAGCAGCGTTGGTCCTTTGTGAGCTGGGACCTTGGGCAGCTCTGACAAGTACGTAACCAGAGGTACCACTGTATTTTCCATCTTGCTGCAGGTTTTGTTTCATTTTGAAAAATAGAATTTTATTTTATGGTTTATTATTGTTTATATTTTGAATTTGATATATACAGGACACCCAAATCTTTTAAGTGCTTAGGGCCTCTAAGGGTCTTAATCTGGCCCTGGTCTACCTTGTCTCGCATTCTGTTCCCACAGCATCCAGCCAGGTGTCATTTGGAAGCCCACAAGCAGAAGACAAATACAAGAAAGGAGATTCCAACTAAACATTAAGAAATACTTTCTGACTGTAAGAGCTGATCAACACTGGAACAGGCTTCCTTCGAAGGTGATGGACTCGCCTTCATTGGAGGTTTTTAAACAGGTTGGATGGCCATCTGTCAGGGATTCATTTGCTGTGATTACTGCATTGCAGGGGGTTGGACTACACTACATGACCCTCTGGGTTTCTTCCAAATCTACATTTCTATGATTCTTTGATAAGTCAAATACCCAGCAAGTGGCAGAGGCATATGGCTTCATTTCCTAAAGATAGCATGCAGCCATCACGACTAGTAGCCATTCTCAGCCTTATCCTCCATGAATTGTTCTACTTCCCTTTTAAATCTGTCCAGGTTGGTTCTAAAACGCTTCAGTAAGGAAATAAATCAGTAAGTAAACAAATAAGGAGCTGATTGAAGGGGGATCATAAGCACCATTCAATGACATAAATCATTGTATAAATGCACTCTAAGGCCAGATTTGTTGGGAGACAAACAACACTTGCAATAACCTGAACTGATGGGGAGGGGAGCAATAGACAAAAGGGAAAACTATTCTTCCTTCTTGAGTAAATTACTTGTAGATCATTTGTTTCTCGGGCTTTTTCTCCCTTCTTCTCCAAGTAAGTTAGGGTTAGACCTTGCTTGCATTAAACTCATGACTCCATGTCGGCTGCATGGAAGGTTGTACTAAAATAGCTCTGTTTTCCAGGAATGATAAATCTTAAGTTTCTTTTCTTTTCTTTTTTGCAACCAGCCGTCTTACCAGGTATTTATGTCCGCAGCCTGCTGCAATATATATATACCAAACTCCAACAAGATTTCTACATGTGCTGTGGTGTGGTTGCTTCTTTGTAGTATGGTTTCCATTTTGCAGTTTTAATGTCTGCAGCTGGGAGTATCAGAAGAAATGAGCTGGTCATGTGGCAATTTTAGCATACTGAGACAGCTACAGCCGGAATAGGGGATTCCAGTGTGGGTCACCTATCCCAAAGTATTGCAGATGATATCTCTATAGTGTGGGGAACAAATTGCCCCAAAGTGAATAAAAAGCCACATGTTGGAGGTAATTCATTACTATTAAATAACTATAAAACAGGTTCACTGTTGATTCTAAGCAATACTGAAAACAACTATTGAAGAGTTTGATCTAGTGCCCCTCAAAAAAATTTAACGCCTGCATGTATATCAAAGCTACTTTGATGAGGACTTAACATCACTATGCTGGAAAATGGAAGCAAATTCTTTCAGATACTCTTCTTGGACCAAATCATGGTTGTTGTTTATTTGCTTGTGGGTTTTGCCATCTTTGCAACGACATATTCAAATGTAAATTTTTGTAGACATTGGAAGTTGTCGTTAGCAGTAGTCCTTTGAAATACGATGCTTTGAAATAGTTCCTCATTTAATTTTTCTCTTGGAAAAAAAAGGTGACTTTAAACAGCTCTTAGAACTTTAGCGGAGGCTGTGAAAAGTTTCTTTTCAAGGCAATCAAAGGCAAGAATAATGGGTGTGGGAGAAATAATATATGTATGATATACTCTTTCTATAATTCGTATATATGCTACTTCACCAATCTATGGATATACAGGTGCAGAAGCAACTATCAATAGAATGAATCATATGTTTGAAAGAAGGGAAGAGAGGACTGAATTCAGTTCCTCTTACTTTCCACTTGTCATACACACAGATGGCTGACCTGACCCTGATACAGTGGTACCTTGGGTTAAGAACTTAATTCATTCCAGAGATCCATTCTTAACCTGAAACTGTTCTTAACCTGAGGTACCACTTTAGCTAATGGGGCCTCCTGCTGCAGCCACGTGATTTCTGTTCTCATCCTGAAGCAAAGTTCTTAACCCGAGGTACTATTTCTGGGTTAGCGGAGTCTGTAACCTGAAGCGTTTGTAACCTGAAGCGTCTGTAACCCGAGGTACCACAGTAATATGATTCTAGGGGACAGTCTCACTCCTCTTGCCAGACACACCATTTATAGTAATAGCCAGCACAGAGAAAACCGGGTCACACAGGTACAAAATGCAGGGATGTAAAAGTTCCTCCCTCGCTCTGACCCATAGTCCCCTTCATTCTTCCCAATGCTCTGTCTTGCTCCTTGGCAGCACTGCAGACACCCTATTCCATCCCACCCACTGCCAGCTTTCTTCTCCTTAGTTCCTCATCCTTTCCAGCTGTCACACCCAACCACCTCTCCCTCCTTCCCACATTCCCTCTTAGTCCTTCAGATGTCCTCTTTACTCCCAATCCATTCCATGTGCCCCTATTTCTCCTGTGAGTCACCACTTGATTTAACTCGTCATATTAACTTGCCCTTGCTCGCTTTCCTCCCTGCTCCCCTAACATTGTTCTCAGAGAAACCTTGCCCCACCCCTGCCCTTATACACTTGGGAAACAGTCAATGAGAACAGTGGTGATAGTCTTACATTCTTATTATATGTAAGAAAATATCTACATTGACACAGTTAACATTCAAAAATGACTCGCATCCCAAGAAGCAGCAACTAGGATCAGGTTGTGAGCCAAGTTTGGGAAGGTGGGGAGCAGTGAAGAGGATTCACATTTGGATCCAAAAACATCTCATTTGGAGGTGTCCCATATGGGACAGAATGGATGGATGTAGGATTGCTCCTTTGGTGTTCTTGAATACCAGCCTAGGACTATTCTTCCTTTAGTTGCTCACTCTCTCACTCACTCACTCACTCAAGGAGTACCAAAATGGTTTAGGTACTTGATAGCTCTAATTTTATACACATTATCCGAAGCATTCTAATTTCTAGAAAAGTATGGAACACTTTTATACTGGCACATACAAATCCCTCCTGAGATTCTGTACATTATGGAGCTAATACATTCGGGAAATTGATGAAGTGTCTTTTTATCAAAACACCATGTGAAACCTCCTTAGTTTCCCAATCTTGAAAAAAGATATGCTCCTTCAACTTGAATAGATATTTTATTTTTAAAGAGAGGGGGGTGTTGGGGCTCCAGAGACAACTTTGGGTAACCTGTAACTTGCAGCCCCTTATTCTTATATAGGTTGACAAGGAATTTCTCTCATGGAAGAAGGAGTCCCAAATAGATCATCTAACAGGGACTGGCTCAGGGATGATGTTAAGATCTTAAAGTGAAAGTTACTGAGACCATATTTTATATGCCACCTCTGAGAATGCAGCTAAGGATAAAACATGGATTTAAAACAAACAAATCAAACTGTATCTGTGTCTGCAGGACCATATGTAGGAAAAGCTTCAGTGAAGTTTCCCCGTGCAGGCAAATTTCAAATGGGTGCCTAAATAGTTTCATTTAATAACACTCATGATTTTTAATAGATTTTTAAATTGCTTAGTGTCTCCACCAATCTGGATCTTTTGAATACTTGCCCCCTTTAGCAGAAGAGCTGCCAAAATTATTTAAAAGTTTGAATGTGCATTTTCAAATCCCAATCCCTTTACAGTTATGCTATAAAAAAAATCCATGTGCAAAAGTACAGCCTCCTTAGAATGGGCAGAATGAAAAACAATGCTATCAAACTATGCTTTCTGAGTCTAGCACAGAATGTGTATCTGAATTTGTTTACTCCTGCATCTATTACCATATTAAGTCGGTTAACTCTCAGCTGTAGTAACACAACACAGTCAAGTATAAAGTTCCTACAGTTTAGTTACATTGATTTGCATTTTGTTTCGCAAAGTAAATTAAATTTATGGTAATACATTGCACATATTCTTCCTTAAAATATACCACTTAAAAATGTGAGTACACAGCACAATATCTTGCATAATTACAGTTGTCTCTTCAAATTAGCTAAACTTTTCCAGAATTCTGAAAACTAGCTTTGAAATATCTGCATTCAAATGGTATTGCATAATTCACATTTACATTGGTCTATCTAACAGATAGCAGTTTAAGAATCAACAGGTGTGTTGTGTGGCATAAAGCTCATAGACTAGAGACCTTAAGGTTACTAGATTTTTTCAATGAATCCGGGGACACTTTTCAACTTCCTACTAAATAGATGGATTTTGTCAGGGGACTGATTTATAAATCTGGGGACTGTTCCAGGGAAACGGGGACGTCTTGTAACCTTTCCTCAAGTCTTTAAGGTGACACAGGACTCCTTTATGTGTTGGCTGTAACAGTCTATTATGGTTAGATTTAAGGGTATGGTCAGAGAGCACCTGATTTGGAAACTTTGCTAAAACTAAGCAGGTCTGGTGAGGTTAGTGCCTAGATGGGAGACCAACAAGGAGGACAGCACCATATACCTGGCCTCCTGACAGCAGCATCCCTGGGGTGACAAGGGGTCTGTAGGGGCAGGGCATGTCAGCAGTTCAGGCTCATGATTCATTGGCATAGAGTTGGAAATTTAGGCATGCAATAGCCAAACCCTAAGACTATGTTTGCTCTGTTTAGCACTTGCACACAAACAAATTATCCACCATGGCTAAGAGAAACCCATAGAACCATAGAGTTATAGCATTGGAAGGTACAGCGAGGGTCATCTAGTCCTATCCCCTGCGATGCAGGAATCTCAACTAGATCATGCATGACAAACAGCAGTCTAACCTCTGCTTGAAAACCTCCACTGAAGGAGTGTCCACCCTCAGCCATGCATCCTAAGGCTTTGTTTCCAGAGCCTTGATCATCTTGGTTGCCCTCCTCCATTTTGTCAATATCCTTCTTAAATTGTGGTGCCCAGAACTGGACACAGTGCTCCAAGTATATCCCAACACTTTATCTTCTCTTATTATTACACGGGTGGCACTGTGGTGTAAACCACTGAGCCTTGGGCTTGCTGATTGGAAGGTCAGAGGTTCGAATCCCTGCGACAGGGTGAGCTCCCATTGTTCAGTCCCAGCTCCTGCCAACCTAGCAGTTCAAAAGCACGTCAAAGGGCAAGTAGATAAATGGGTATTGCTCTGGCGGAAAGGTAAACGGCGTTTCTGTGCGCTGCTCTTGTTTCGCCAGAAGCAGCTTAGTCATGCTGGCTACATGACCCGGAAAAACTGTCTGCGGACAAACGTCAGCTCCCTCGGCCAATAAAGCGAGATGAGTGCCGCAACCCCAGAGTCGTTTGCAACTGGACTTAACTGTCAGGGGTCCTTTACCTTTATCTTTATTATTATGTATATTTGTAGCTTCAAATATGCAGATACAATTATCATGTTATGAATAGGCTTATAATAAAAGTAAACAGCTGTCTTCTCTATTTTCTAAACACAATGTAATATATTTTCAACATATTTGTATCAGTGGACCAAAAAAACAAAAAAATCTAAATAATGGCATGAAGGTGTTGATCAAACCACAACGGGGGGGGGGGGGGGGATTCTCAATTTGCAGGTCAAGGATTTGCATTGGTTTTAAAATACTATATGTCAGGATTCCACCCAGTGAACCAAACAGATCAAGGATCAGTGTTCTAATTATGGCTTGTATCTGTATTGGCCATCTGTCAGGTGGCAGTTCAGGTGTTGCTGAAAAGGGCTAAGTCAACTTCAAGGACAAAAAAGAGGTGTAGTGAAAGATAATAGTTGAATTTGCTATTGGGTCACAGCCAAGATGTGAATGGTTTGAACAGAGGATTAAGCAAATTGAAAGGTCTGGTTTGCTTGGACCAGGCACTCTTTGGAAGCATAATACCATTGACTCTGTGCTGCCAATCTTTTCTTCAGTCTTCCTAAATAGACGGAATGCTGATTTTTTTAAAGTCTTCAATTAACAAGACTATATATTAGTGCATGACCTAGTTGTGCATTCAGTGTTGGGTGTGATTTTTGCAGGGTAGCAATGTTAGCCTCAAGTCTGACATGATTTAAAGCATGTCCTGTAAGCATTGCCATCTAAACATTTTTGCATGTCACTTCACCAAATTGCATCTAAATCTTTTGTTCTGTGACATTTAGCATCATTCCATTCTAGTAAAGGTTGTTGCTTTTCTTCTCTATGACTTTTTGACCTGTCTTTAAAGTCAACACTCCAATCAGCCTTCATACTGACATACAGAAAATAGTGACATATTGACTTTTACAAGAAGACACACAACATGAATAGATGAAAACCCAGTGCTGGAGTTTCCATATGAGTGGAGCTTTTGGCAAAATAAAGTAAAGGTTGCTCCTTATAAGCAATGTTTATCTTTGTTTCTAAATATATATGATTCCTGTGTATTACTATCTTCTAAGTCCAGGTTAAGGATCTTTAGTCTGTAAATACAAATAGATTTGATGAACAAAACATAACAGTGCATTTATTTTTCCACTGATACATTTTTCCTCCTTAAAAAAAATCAGGTATTTGCTTCCACGGAAGGGTGAAGTGGTTTCTACTCCATTTTCTACACACGTTTTTTTGAGAATTCAGAAAGTTGGTTTAACAAATGAATACTAAAATTATGTTTGCTAAAATGGAGCTGCATTTCAATCACAGCACTCAGAACAAGCCCATTCATATTTATAAATGAATATTTTGACAGCTGAAGAAATATACGAGTGCAATCTGGATTCTTCAGGTACTTTTATAAGTTGAGGTGGCAAACGGTTGTTAGCAGAAATGCCAGCAGAAGTATTTTTTCTCCCCATGCATTTTCAGCAATTTAATCAATGAAGCATTTAAGAGGCATAATTTTAAATCATTTAATAAATGTAAATCAAAGCATATACATTTTAAAAATATTTTTAAAGTCTAAATGAAAATGACACATTTTCCTCCCTTATGAAAATAAAATTACTCTTGTACTCACACAGTGCATACGGAATGAACGAGGCATGAACATACTGCACAAATTGCACAGATACCACAACAAACAAATGTCTGTCAATAAGTAGCCTTGAGTCCTGCCATGCTCATGTCTGGGCAATCCCTGTTCCCCCATGCCACGATTGTCAGCATGACCTTGCACTGCACCTCACACTAATAATCTCTCTGTGCCTTACTTCTTTTAGGAAAGAAGTACATTATTTTTCAATTTCTGCTTCTTATGTAGACACTGCACATAGCATATTAAGTACGGCACTGAGATAATGTAAATAGAGATACGAATTTTCTTTGGGCTAGGATTCTATAGAGGTGGCCCTTTTTCGTGAAAAGGTTATAACTGCATAGACATTGGGAAATAGATGGTATCTCGCAGAACTAAGGGTTAGGACTGAGCCTTGCATTCTAATTTACCAAGCTAATAGCCTAGGAATGAAGCCTTTCCAAATAGTACTCTTTTTTTGTTAACCTTGTTGCTGACTTCTTGTGTGTCACTGTCAGAGAACAAGGCGATGGTTCTAACACTCCCCAGCTTTTGCCCAATTAAAAGATCAAACTGGTTGTTTTTCTTCTAACTGGGTCATGGCAACAGATCAACAGACCAAACTATTGTAGGGGAGCAAAATTAGTCTCCTTAGTCTTGTCTTGGACAATAAACTGAGCTCACCTTGGAGAATACCCTCTCAGTCACTTCTATGCAAATCTTAGGACCTAACTACCCATAACATTAAATGTGTAGCATTCAATGACATCAATAGTTCATTTTATTTACTTGCAAGCATGGAAGGCATTTGGGATTGGGACCCCAATGTATGGGCAGAGGAAGTGTAATGCTCCTTTCCCAGCTGTGATCCCAATGAAAATCCCCCCCAGCAAGGATTGCCATATTTCAAGAAGTTGTTGAGCCACTGCCTTCTCTAGTGCTCCCAGCCCTGCTGCTACTCACAGACTTCGGACTCTGGGCGGCCAGAATGATGCAGGAAGGGGAAGCAGCGATGGCGGCTTCCTTAGTGGCTGCTGCCAACCTGAGCCAGGAAAGAGGCGCACGGGCCTGGTGGCAAACTGGTAGCGTGAGGGCCTTGTGAACTCTCACCTCCGGCAGGGTATCCCTATTTTCATTAGAGAAATGTTGGAGGGTATGATATGGTTTGCAAATAAAGACTTTAGGTTGAAGGGAGGAGAGTCTATTTATTTTCGGGAAATTCCCTGCACCGCCTCTAATAGTTACCCAAAGGTAATGCTGAAATTATGAAGGGTATTTAATGAAACTCAAAAGCTCTATCCCACACATCTTTCAATTGCAGCATCTTATGCCCCTCTCAGCCATAATATAATATAATTATAATATAATATAATATAATATAATATAATATAATATAATATAATATAATATAATATAATATATAGGATTGTCTTGCTTTCTCTTGCTTTTGACTCCTGTTTTCCCTTTCCAATACATTTTTCTCTTGCTTTTGACTCCCACTGTCTGCAGCTTGCCATTTCCTATAGACTTATTTCCTAATTACTAAATCTAGTCTACACCTAGATTTACACCTGGCCATAAAATCACTTCACATCAGAAATGAGCCTAGTCAAGGTGTCAACAACACCCTGAGAGGTTACTGACTTCTTGACATGAAGTGGGGCATGAAGAATAGTCCTCTCTGTCTGCCCCACATTCTACTGCTTCAAAATGCTTTTTGCAAAGCTGATCTGATTAGCTTATAGCTCTGACTGGGGTGGTGGTGGTCAGAATTGCATTTAGCCTCAAGAAAGCATCATTAAAAACATATTTTGTCATTTATCTACTTTTCAGTTTTCTAATGAATCACATTTGTTAAAAGTGGGAGGGAATAATAATAAAAACAACTATCTGTCCATTTTTCTTTTGATCAATCTGCCCCGTTAGGCTCATTGGCATAGATTTCCCCCTCCTAACAGATCAATATGAAAGTCGCAGAGTCTGAAAGTGAGCTCGGTTTGCTAGTCCCAACACTCATTTTCAGCAAATCTTTCTGATGAGAATTGCTTTCTGCTCATATATATCAGTGTAAGCCTATGCAGGTCCACTCAAAAGTAAGTCCCTTTACCACCGAGGAGGAACCATTGTTTTGAAAAGGGAGCAAGGTGAGAGGAATATTACCATCACTTGCACTCCTGCCCCAGCTCCCAATAGTCCTCATCTATCTGTGAAGCTCTTCATCTGTAGCAAATCCACCTAGAGGCATTACTGCAGTTGAGCCCTACCTGGAGAGGCCAGGGATTGAACTTGGGACCCTCTGCAAGCAAAGCAGATGCTCTAGCACTGAGCTATGGCCTTTCCCCTAATACTGAATAACAAATTGAATCACAATGACACAGGGCAGACAAAGAAAGAGATCGGGCTACTGCCAAATGCTGCAGATGCAGAATGCCAGAACGCATAAAACAGAACAAGCACGAATGCTTGGAAATTGTTGCCTATTTTTGTTTGTTGTGCTTATGAGCACATGATTTTTTTCCTTACGATACTTAAAAAAGTCAATAAAAAGGATTTTTTTTAAAAAAAGTAGTAATTAAAGTAGCATCATTCCCTGTGTTTTAGAAAACAGAATCCATCTTAAATATATTAAATCCATATCCTTATTAAACAGAATCCTTCTAGATTTAGGGTGAGTGCATATATATTAACATATTTAAGTTTGCAATGTGGAGGATTTTATCTAGATTAACTGAAAACTTTTACAACTTTTTAGAAATCTCTCTTTCCCTGGCAGGGTGATCAGGTGGCCACAAACCAACTGCAGACTCTCTTGGACAAGTTTGATTTTCTAGATTGAGTTCCAGACTCTACAGCGCGTTCATCAAAGGACCTTCTCTAAGTACTTCATCCAAGATCCAGTGTTGGATCCCCCTCTGTGGAAAGCTCTCCCTGGGAAAATACGCTTGGCACTATTGTTGTGAAAGCTAGCAGGGCTTCATAAAAAAACTGGTCAGAAACTTTTTTAATGAAATTTTTGAGGGTTGGTTTTTTTTTGGCATGGTTTTCAGATACCTACAAAAATGTAGTTAAGGTGTGAAGAGCAGTTAACACATTTTCACTTGAGAAGAAAATGTGCTGTCAACTGAATTATGGAGACTTTCCTTTCCCCCTTTTTTCTGGATGAGGCTTCCTGCTGTGAAACGTGGAGCACTAATTGGTTTACGGGTGGCAGATTGGGTGGATTAATCACCATTTGTGGGGTTTCGGTTACCTTTTGTTGCCTCCATATGGTTCCGATTAGTTATTATATCAGCAGCCGAGCAAGGTACTCAAACAATTTGATTAAACCTTATGATCACTCATTGGAAAAGGATGTCGGCATGCATCACTTCAGAATTTCAGTGCATAAGAAAACAAGGACCAATGCATTGGCGAAAGGTATGTCACCCCCTGGCTTCCCTCTCAACCCAAAGTGCATGCACAAGATCAGGCTTCCTCAACCTCAGCCCTACAGATGTTTTGAGACTACAGTTCCCAACATCCCTGACCACTGGTCCTGCTAGCTAGGGATCATGGGAGCTGTAGACCAAAAACATCTGGAGATCTGGAGGGCCGAGGTTGAGGAAGCCTGCACAAGATCAACCATTTTTTTGTCACTGTGGAAGTTGGGTTTCAGAGGCTGTCTAGAGAAATTATTTTGGATTAGCCTGTTTCCAAGAAACACAAGACAACAGAAGACACAAGTATAGCATTCTCTTTCAACTAGACTTGTTGGCTTTGGAATCATTCCTTCTACTGCTGAAGTTTCAGCTGTGATTGCCATCGCAGTGGCACTACCAATTAGAGATGCAGGGAAAATAGGATTGTTTGCATTGAAAGGCAAACTTCCATAATTTGCACTTAATTTGCAAAATAATATCTGGAACAAAGAAAATCAAAAGGACAAAAAGGTAAGGTAAGAAAAAAGAACAAGAAAATTTGCACTTTCTGAAACAATGTGCAACTTGAAACTGAGTAATCCTATGAAATGCACACCTCTTCAAATTTTGCAATGCAGTTATCCAACCAATATGTACAAAAATGCATAGATACTCACACATGCACAGATGCACAGGCACATACACACACCTACATATATTGGTGGAGATTCACTCCTAGTAAGTCTGGATACAACCAAGCATTATATAATGAGTGGAAATTTGCTAACTGGATGCTTTCACTGGACAAAGTCAGGGAGCAATTTTCACCATTTTCTCCTACAGACATTTATACTACTGAAATATACACTTGAGGTTTAGGAGACCATGCAGAACAGTGCAGTAATTTGTGTGGGAGGCTGCAGGAGGAAAGGGACTTGTTAAATTCCCCCCTCCCTTCCCTATTGAAAGCCTCAACTGGCTTAAAGTCCATTCTGTGAGTGGAATGAACTCTTCCATTTGCAGAAGGGGATGTCTTGATCCAACCCAAAATCTTCTCTATTCTTAGTATACTGTTACTGTTCTTATTTGGATTTTTTTTCCTAATAGGAAAAGACAGCTTATTATAAGTACAGTTTTGTGGGGTGAAGGGTTGTTGGTTTGCATTAGCAATTCCACCTTGAGGATATCCATCGGCAGCCTTGGGGGCTTCGTTGAATTCTACATCCCACCAGCTCTCTTTGGCCTTCTTTACTAAAATCTGAAATGTTGCCTCTGGCAAAAATTTACACCTCATTAAAGAGGAGTAATTCCTCCTATTGTTAATCTGGGCAGAGGTCTTGCACATGTTCGCTTTACAAACAAGCCCACCTTTATTTTATTTTTGACTGCAACATTTGGAAAATCTTAACTAGGCTTCAGGCAACGGATTATGCTTCAAAATATATTGTTATGAGTTGTGGGTGCCAAGGTTTGTGGGTGGATTCCCCTAAATTTCTGGGTCTGATTTGTGATAGAATGTAATGGATGCTTGTAGTTTTAAAATTGGCTGCCAGGCACTGGATTTAGTAACATGTTAAAATACAAGCCCACCAAGCTTCCCGTGTTCAGGAAATTGCCCAGAAGCTCAGCCATGAACCAAAGACAAAGGGGAGGTAACAGGCCATTAGAAAAGCCAAAGAGAGGGGACTCTGTGCCAGATGGAAAATGGGAGGGGTATCTCCCTGAGCTTTGAGATAGTTAGCAGAGATGAAGCACAGTAGAGTTTAGGATTGCAATTGGCTGTGATGTGAGCTGAAGGAAAAAGTTGCAGTTTGTAAAAGTCAGCCAGATGCAGAGAGAGAGCCATGGCCAATTTCTGTTTGAATCCAGAACTATGCCTATGGAGAATGCAAGACTCTCTTGGAGTGTAATGCTGGAAACCACTCCATCATAGGCTCAGGTTGTACGTATGTGTAAATAAACCATATATCATAAAGACACAACAGCCTCCACTGTGCCTCATTTCCCAAAGGAAACCCTGGGTAAGCGCCTGGAATCCCTGGAATCTCAGACCACTCAGAAAACGGAATGGGATGCAGCAACATGTACAAAGAACAAGAAATAAAAAACAGAATGCACATGCTTCTGAGATAGATTAAGAGAAACGAAACACAGAAAAGATTCATTTCATTTCTGGCTTTGTCTCAACATTTTTGCCATTTCTCTCTACAGGTATTTCATATTGCTGCCACAGGAAGCTACACAATTGGGAAGAATTCACTTGGGATATGTACAGGGGAGAGATTCAGCTTGGTTCACAATTTAACGAGAAGCTCCCTAATTCCTATTTCCCAAAGCAATACATGACCTGAACTGTTGTGGTCTTTCTTTGAATTTTGTGCTGTCATCCTCCAACCAAAAGTTGTGGACAAAAATAGATATATTAGGGCAGGGGTTTTCAACCAGTGTGCTATGGCACCCTGGTGTGCCTTGAATGATGGTCAGGGGTGCCTTTCCTCCGTCATTGGATGCTCTCTGCATCTCTGCCTCCCCAAAGGTTGTGTGGCTGTTCGTTGCAGCAGCCCTGACTACAAGATCCCCAGGCGAATGCTGCCTCTGGGGCTAGCCAGAGGTTGCTGGTTGCCAGGAGCTGAGTTGGCCTCAGGGTGGGCAAGCAAATGGGTAAGGGAGCCGAGCCAGTCCACCAGCTCTTGCTGTTGGGAAATAACCAACAAGTGGGAGGCCAGGCAGGCGGGTAGGCACTGGGCTGGGCTTTCTTGTGCTTGCTGTGTGTAATGCCTGCTTGGGAGCTGAGTGCCTGGCTCCAAAGGGGAATCTTTCCACCATGGAGGCCCAGTGGCAATTGCTGCTTGCCACTGCTGCCTCCTAAGGTGAGGTGATGGTCTCACATTCACCTTTGGCCAGTCTCGTTGGGCCGCTAAGACTGGGGGCTTCTTCTTCCCAGGCCCCTGGGGGGCGGTGTGAGGAGGCACCTCTCTTTGGGGAGGGGTGTGTGGCTCAGAGACTGGGGCAGTGGTGGCTGCTGCCCAGAGGACTGCCATGGAGAGGGGAGAGGAGTCTGAGAGAACACTCCACAAGAGAAGGTATTCAAAAAGAGCTGGGGGCCTGCCGGCTCTGCAGGCAAGGGGTAACATGACTGGGCTTTCGAGGCTCGGAACGCATTTCTCCACAGGGGAGACGCAGAAAGAATGTAGCTAGCCAAGGGAGCCGTAGACTCAAAAAGGTTGAAAACCTCTGTATTAGGGGCATAGATGTTTATAAATGAAAATATGCATTGTCTTAGGGGAAAACAGCATAAAACTATGTATATTAGGCCTATATAGTTTTGGTAGACATGCTGGTGAATGCATTGTGCTGTATTTAAAGAATTTAAATTCATTTAGATTCATATTGATCCAAGAATGCAGTGGATTGAAATTAAGATTGTGCAAGTGAGTAACAGAGAAAGATTGAAATGGACAGGTGCATCTATCCCTTGCTGTGCTAAGCATTCCTGTCAGGGAACTGCCATCGGTTCAGGAGCGAGAGGGGAAAAGCCGGATGGATTACAGAGAGCCCCCAAAGAAGCAGCACTTCCTCAGTGGAGGAAGGTAGCCACGCCTCTAGTGGAGAGGAGATGCAGGGAGCGGAGGAGGCAAGTCGGTGCCAGGACACCTTGCCGGAGCAAAGCGGGGAGGAGGGAGGTCCCCCATTACCAAAGCCTTCCTTGCGCAGAAAGCTTGGGGCATCAAGAAACTACTCTGCTGGGGAAGGTTTAAGGACCGCCCACTCTCAGATTCTGCCAGTGAATGAGCAAGACACGGAATACAGGCGCTCTGCATTCTAAAGGTTTTTATCACTAATAAGAAAGCTTTAGAACACACTTCTGAGGCATATTGACTGATTGCTCTCGAGCAACCAACCGATACCTCTAACAATTCCCCAACACCAAAGGGAACTTGAGAAACCTGTCCTCACCAAAGTTGATGGAATGGTGCTGCACTCCTACTGCTGATTTGATGGCGTGGAGAGAAAGAAAGAAAATAAAAATCAAAGCAAGAAAAGGTGTTTTGGCAGATGGGAACCATAGGTAAAAAATATCAACACATTGAAATGCTCTGGTTCAGCTGCCTCTGCTCTTGACATCTAGAGCACAGATGAAGCAAACAAGGCAGAAACTACAATACACCTTGGGACCAACCTTCAATTACGCTTCATAGCAAAACAAAAAACAAAACAAAATCATTTGCCCATCTCCCTAGCAGCACAATTGCTAATCGCATCAAGCAATTAATTGTGTAATTGTTCAACAATCATAAAATGTTCTGCTCGGGTTGGGACCACCAAGGCAAGAAAATAATTCCTCCTAAAAGCTGCTTACAATGCTAAATATAATTAAAGAGAGATATTAAAAAGCACAACATGACCTAAATGGTACATGGAGTAAACTGTTGGGATATGACATTTACTTCACTCTGGAGTGCCAAGATCTTTCCCATTAGCCTTTCAGTCAGATATACAACTGTATTGTTATTCCACTTACGCTCTCTTGTCAAAGAAATTCCTGACCTTATCTAATAAAGTTTTAACCTGAGCAATGGCAGCAAAATTGTATCTCTTGTGTCAAAATATTTGTTCAGTGTGGGAGGGGGAAGTGAGCTTCTATGGAAGCTAAAATTAAGCAGTCATACAATTGCCATGCTATCATGCACCCCATGAGGAAAAATATCCCTGTGCCCTCTGCTCCATTTGCTCCCCTTGACAAGCCAGCATCAAGCACATTCCTATTTTTCTCATGTTATTGGAGCAAGCACTTTCAAAAGAGAGAGTTAGATGACAATTTTAGCATGCACACACCCCAGAACAAACAGGATCGCCACCTCATTTGCAGGACTGATTCCTGCACCAGCCTAAGGCTGATGCAGCAATCCAGCCTGGTATTGGGCCAAATGCTGTTACAACAACAGGCCTGGCTCAGGATCCAAAGAGACTCCACACTGGCTTATTCCCCACCACTAGAAAAGCTAGCTGGTGTGGTATTTCTACCTTCCCACATATTTCTGGGCACAGGGAGGCCAAAGGAGGTTGGCAGGGCTGGGTGGACCCAATCCACCACCACTTCCAGCCCAACACAATAGGAGTTTGGATTGCTCTGCCCCTTCTTAGAAGAAATGCAGTTCAGCAATTGCCGTCAAAAGGGCTGCACAGTGATCTGTGCAATTTCCATAGAGAACACTTTCTGTGTGGAAACTCTACACAGCCAGGGACGAACAACAAAATGGCAGCTCCCATCCCCGCTAGAGAAGAAGGGGTGCGTAAAGAGCTACATAGCAACAAGGATGGGTTTAAGATCTTTGACTGATTAATATTCTACAGCCTTTTAGATGTATTGGGGGGTATTGTTTTGTTGTTTCCGCTTTAACTACTTATTTGTGCTTTTCTCTTGTGTGCTTATCTTGTGAACCGCCATGAGATCTTTTGACGAAGGGCAGTATAGAAATCAAATCAAATAAATAAATAGTCTACATCAGGATATGCTGCACCTGTGGATCCTGCTGCCTGAGGCAGCCGCCTCACCTTGCCTCACGGGTGAGTTGGCCATGCACAAAGCTGACAAAGATATTTTGGGCTTTCTACATCCCGCAAAACGCAGATATCTGTGCAAGACTTGAACAGGCTCTAGGCTTTGTTCCAATAATTATCATGGTTTATCGCTACATACAAAAACAGTCAATCTATGCTTGCACCCTTGTAGTACACATGAAACGAGCAAAGGATTACAAGGGCTGCCTGATTCTGAAAATATGGAAAAGCCAAGTAACCTGGCAGTACCAATTATCAGTTGAAAGATGAAAAACCATATGTGTTGAAACATTAATCCACATGGTTCATGTGTGTTGAAACATTAATCTACCTTGCCAAAAGTGCTCTAGTTTTGTCTGACATATACAACTGATATGAACACATTGTGACAAAATCATCTCTGGTCCAAATTGTTTCTTCTATAATGAAACATACCCCATTCTGTGCAGCATTCATTCCAGACTTGAATTATTGATCTTATAACAATAACAATGAACATCTTTAGCAGTATTATGTCACTGTGGACAAAAATCAGTTCAAAAGCTTTAATTAAACTGTAGTCCCCCCCCCAAAAAAAATGTTTAATTTGACTTTTTTTTTCAGACACGAAGTCAGAAATATAGCCTAAAGTCCCTTGAAAGGGTTGAATTCTATTCCTGGTGTTCCTAGATCCTAGACGTAATTGCTCAACTATTCACAGCAGTTATCACCCATTGAAGATCTGTTTTCAGCATGCAGAAAATGGCAAAGGACCCCTGACAGTTAAGTCCAGTCACGAACGACTCTGGGATTGCGGCGCTCATCTTGCTTTACTGGCCGAAGGAGCCGACGTTTGTCCACAGGCAGTTTTTGGCGGGTCATGTGACCAGCATGACTAAGCCGCTTCTGGCAAAACCAGAGCAGTGCACGGAAACGCTGTTTACTTTCCCACCAGAGCAGTGCCTATTTATTTACTTGCACTTTGACGTGCTTTCAAACTGCTAGGTTGGCAGGAGCAGGGACTGAGCAATGGGAGCTCACCCCGTCGTGGGGATTCGAACCTCCGACCTTCCGATCGACAAGCCCTAGGCTCAGTGGTTTAGACTACAGCGCCGCCCGCGTCCCTAAAAGTTAGTTGAGGGGGCACATAGATGACAGGGGAAAATGCACTAATGAAGCACTTTGCATGTATGTGCACAGCAAGAATCCACACTAAGAAATAAATATTGGGGGGGGGGGCTGTTTAAGAAAAGGAGAGCCATTATGGACTAAACTTCATTTCAGTTCCTATTGGGAAGGCTTGAGCGCTTTTCATCTTATGGAAGCTCACCATGACACAGCTTGGGGAACTCTGCTTTAAATTAATACCTCTCCGTGATGAAGCTAAACCCCTGGGAAAGCCACAGTGCTGTTTATACAATAAATGGGATTCTCAGTTTGGATGCTGTTGAAGACCAGTCATTAAATTTAATTTTCTTCATCCCTCCCCCCGTCCAAAGTATTATTCCCAGCACACTCTGTTTGAAAGCATATTAACATTATGAGAAAGAATGAAAGCCAGGAAATGCATAGTGAGTCTCAACAGGGTATCGCCTTAACTAGGTCTTGAAGAAATCACATTCTGTCATCATGTGCTTGGAAGCATACATTCTTTGTTTTCATTACTTTCTATCACAATGGTAGTTCTTTTTTATTGTTTGACTCCTACCTTCCCTTATGTGGGAATTCTCCTTTTGGAGTTGTTTTTGTTTCCCTGCTTAGCAACTCCACCTCAAGTTTGATTAAAACTGTGAAGTTATTTTCATATTTTATTTTAATGCTGAAATAGAAAATATACAAAGTGAGGAGGGGGGATGTAAACTGCCTCAAAGGTGGGTAAGCACCAGTTTAGACGCTAGCTGTTCTGTGATCTATCAAATAAACTGAGGCCTGCATGTGCCTGTAGACATGACCAGCCAAGACACAGATTCATCGGCTATAACAGTCAAGACCCCAGTGGATGAAAGCGGTTTTGTCCTCAAAAAGCTTTCCAAACAAGTCACAGCAAGCTCCTGTCAGTTCTTTGCGTTTGCTTCTGAGGAAAGAATTCTTGTTCAGATCTGCTACTGTCCACTCATTATCACGGTGCTACACTTGCTTTCACCCGCATTTAGATGGTTCATCTTTTGTTTGTTGAAACTACTGAGAAATGGTAAGCCTGCTAAGAGAACACATTTATTTATTTCACATATTTATGTATTTCTTAATACCATAGAAGCCAACTCCCAGGGGCTGAGGTCCCCTTGCTCCCCCCCCATGAAATATTTTAGACCCCCAAGTTGAGAGGTGTGTGCGTGTGCCAGGTCTTGTGATGGATTATGTGGGGTCAAACTTACCGGTGTCCCCCCCCCCATGTTTTATTCAAGATGGCTTAATATTAAGACAGTCCGTAAGTGGTTTTCAAAAGAGCAATGTGCATGTATGTGTTGTGTAAAACAGAGAATGAAACTGAAAAAGCGAACCATACAATACAATGCAGTACACTACCCTCCACCCAAAAAAGCAATAAACTTCCCTCTACAGCCTTCCTCTTGCAAAAATACATCCTGACACCAAGGTAGGGGAGAGCAATAGCCTTTTTTTGGCTCTCCAGTCCAAATTTGAAAGGTGGGCAGGGCGGCCCAGGTGTCCTGACATGACAATGATGTCAGGTGACTGGGCACACCCAATCAGCTGGTGAGCGGTAGAGTCAAAGACTGCACCCCCTAGCCAAGGTGTAATCAGGAGTTTTTAATCACAGTTACTTATTTTCTGAGGGCCCTTCAATCATAGGAATTGGAGGGAGGGATGGTGAAGGAAACCTGTGGATCATTCTCAGTGTTTTGACAATAAGAGCACTGCACCAAGCGGTGGAGTCAGACTGTTGGAGTGGCTTTCTTCTTTCCCAAACATTCCTTCCCTTAATTAAACAATTCAAAAATAATAGTTCTCTCTCTCTCTTCTTAATGGAGGGTGATTCCAGAAAGTAGTGGCAATGGTAGTGAGAAAAAGTAACGTGTGTGGTTTTTTTTAAAAAAAGACAAAATTACATAGCACAATAGCCTCTGGATCCATTTATCCAGGTACAGGCAAACTCGGCCCTCCAGATGTTTTGGGACTACAACTCCCATCATCCCTGACCACTGGTCCTGTTAGCTAGGGATCATGGGAGTCATAGTCCCAAAACATCTGGAGGGCTGAGTTCGCCTGTGCCTGCATTTATCTAACATTTGTCAGGTTTTTGACCCGGGGAACCTCTGCCATAACCCAATTTTCAACCTGATCACCCCAAAAAAATAAACCAGGGGAGGGAACATGTTTTCTGCTCTCTCATCCTCAAACAGCAAGGCCTTCCTTGTGGAAGAACTGCTGCACCCATCTTTCTGAAATGTGCCCACTGGAAGGGGCACCCATGCCTGGATTTGCAATTGATTCTGGTAAAAAATAAAAATTGCTAGAGACTTTCCTTAGAAAAAAACAAAAATACTTTTCAACATTCTCTGCTTGGATACTCCTGAATGGATCAGATTTTGACAGGCTTAATCCCTTCTGGAGAGGTATATATTGAAACAATTGCATGTTGCAGTTGTTAAAATCAGGGACGTTGATTTTCTGCATGCAACTAGATCCTCAATACGGCTGGCAAGCCCTCTGAGAAGCACCAGGTTGTGATACGCCTAATTTATGCATTTGGCATTGCCTTTGTATTCTGTACAGCATCTAGCACACCATTGTGCTATATAAATATTAAATGTGCTATATAAATATTAAATCAGATGTCGTGGCACAAACAGCAGCAGTATCTCCCACTGAATTTCAACAGCTGGGTGGGCAATGGAAATTTCATGGGTTGCTGCTGCTTCTGTTAATGCAATTCATGCGTACTCTAGAGAGATCTATGTCTGAAGCTTTTAGATTGCACCACTATTACTTCCAGGATGATACAATTAATATACTAACCTTCTAAAAAGATGTGATCACCACAATGTCCAATAGATGTCCAATGTCAATTTTAACTGCACTTTAAATAAATTTAATGAAATTACTCCACCCAAACCTTTCCAGGACCCAGTTTTAACACAAACATGCATTTGATGACCCATTTCTTTTTCCCCCTTTCTTTTTTACCACATATTTGCATGGTGGTGGTGCTCCAGTTGCATCTTGCTTTGGATCAGGCCCCCAACTCACCAATTGAAGACAGTTGGCTTAAAGTGACTCACCATTAAGAATTATTTTAATTTGCATCTATGGCATTTTATGTTTTACTGTTGTTGTTTTGTTGTTGTTGTTTAGTCGTTTAGTCGTGTACGACTCTTCGTGACCCCATGGACCAGAGCACACCAGGCACTCCTGTCTTCTACTGCCTCCCGCAGTACTCATGTTTGTAGCTTCGAGAACACTGTCCAGCCATCTCGTCCTCTGTCGTCCCCTTCTCCTTGTGCCCTCCATCTTTCCCAGCATCAGGGTCTTTTCCAGGGAGTCTTCTCTTCTCATGAGGTGGCCAAAGTATTGGAGCCTCAGCTTCATGATCTGTCCTTCCAGTGAGCACTCAGGGCTGATTTCCTTCAGAATGGATGCGTTTGATCTTCTTGCAGTCCATGGGACTCTCAAGAGTCTCCTCCAGCACCATTTTGAATTTGAATTATGTTTTACTGTACTTTTCATATTTATTGTATTCCACCTTGATATTTTATATGATGGGATATAGCCCATAATATTCTGTGACTGCATTCCCATTCCGATTGATTGGCACAAGCGCCCTCTTGCAGCACATCTGTGAGTTACAAGAATGTGGGTCAAAAGTCCAGCACAACACCATAAAAGGCAGATACATGTTTCCTAGCACCCAAAGAAAGAGATAAGTTGTTCCCCTACACTAACTCTGTGCCAGATCATGTGCCCTCCAAAAATGGGACACCACAGCGTAGGGCTTGACATGGCAGGGCATCCTTTTGCTTTAGGACCTATAACAGAAAGACAGCCGTTCCATAAAATGAAATCTAAACTAATGCTTATCGGTAGTATTGATGTGTTGCATGACTTTTAAAATGGGCTTGTTTCATACAAGGACAACCCATTTGAAATTACCAAAAAGATCGAGAAACGTGCTATAGCATACTTTGCTGCTCCCATTGAACGTGTAATTGCTTTTATTGATGACCTCTCCTCCAACTTCCCCAGAGCTGTGATGTTATTAAGGAAATCTGTCTTTTTGTGTGTGCAAAGTGATAATTTACCTGATTAGAACAGTTTCACTGTCAATATGCTTTTCTATAAGGCTCTCAAGCGCCGTGCCAATTTGGGATGGCATTTCTTTATGTACGGTGACCTTAGATTGTACAGCAACATACTGTGGGGTTTCTTTGAGCTCGCAGTGTTTCTAATGATAGCGAAGTTGCCTTGACTAATGAGCAGTATCTATGCTTGTCCTTTGGGAAGCACTGGTGCCCTCTCAGTTGTTCTTCTTGCATCGCAGTAGCTTGTGAAGATTTCAGTGCACCGAATTGGGGGAAATTTTCATCAGTGGCAAAGAGCTCCCAAATGTATTTCAGTCCTGCTGAAAGGTTCACCCCCCCCCCACACACACATCCCTTGCTTTTATGATTTTGTGGCTCTCTAGAAATAATTAATTAATTTTGTATTTACATTTAAATTGTTTTACTCCATTTGTATACAGGCCTGGGAATATATCGAAGGGCCGTATATAAAAGTAAAAATAATGTAACTATATGGAATAAACACACTGTAAAGCCATCTGTGGCGTTATTGGAGAAATTATGAACATTATAGCTTGAAAACTGAAATGTGTGAGAGAAGGGCTGCGCAATGGAAGGGTGGATGCTATTGATTATTATTATTATTATTATTATTATTATTATTATTATTATTGTTATTATTATTAAGTTTTAGAGTATCAGATTTTGTGGGTGCTTGGATTTAGTCAGTGCTAGAATTTAATCAATGCTTGGCTGAATTTAGCAGTGTCAAAATAGCAAGGCCAGCCTGAGAATGGTCGAGTTGTTAAGCAAACAAAGACAGGGTGAAGACCCATCAATAAAACCATCAACAAGGCAAAGAGTTGGGAGGGGGGAGTTCCAGAAGTGCAGTTGCCCAAGAGGTAAGATGAAGGGACGATAGGTGCAGTTTGCAAGCCGTTTGCAAGCTGGGGAAAGTGGCGCAGAGCAGAATAGGGACTGGAAGTTTGGATCCAAGGAGCCAGTCGTGGGAGAAACCGGACCCGCTTGGAGTGCAATGCTAGAACACGCCCCCATCATAGTATACATGTGTAAATAAACCATATAAAGACACCACACTTTCCACTGCACCTCATTCCCAAAGGAAACATGAAGCCTGGGTAGGTGCTTGGAACCCCTGGAATTTTGAACTGTTTTAGAGATAGGGGTGGCATGTAACATTATCATTATTTATTAAATTTCTATACTGCTCTTCATCAGATGATCACAGTGCAGTTTACTCTCTCTCTCTCTCTACACATATATATATACACACACACACATATATACACAGTATATAAAACAAAAATACGTAACACAGTAACAAACAAAACAAGGGAGTAGATTGTTTAATTAGCCAAGGGGCTAGGAGAAGAGGAAAGTTTTTGCCTAGCGCCTAAAGATATGTAATGAAGGCACCCATTGAGCCTCCCTGGGGACAGCATTCCACAAGCGGGGAGCCACCCTGGAAAAGGCCCGTTCTCCCATTGTGTTTGCAAGAGAACAACGAGAGAAGGACAGAAGGACACATGCTCATGAGCTATAACCATTGAGAACAAAGGAGGGAGGGAAAGCTAAGAAGTTGTTGTGCCTTGTGATCAAGCTAGTACAAGGACTGCCATATATGGACATAACTGCCCCTTTGCTCCCATTTGCTTGTAAGTCTATAAATCAGGCATAGGCAAACTCGTCCCTCCAGATGTTTTGGGACTACAACTCCCATCACCCCTAGCTAACAGAACCAGTGGTCAGGGATGATGGGTGTTGTCGTCCCAAAACATCTGGAGGGACGAGTTTGCCTATGACTGGTATAAATGCTTGTGCTGCTTTCATATTCGGTGTGCCAGCCCTCGACTACTTGCTGGCTGAGGTTGTGTCACAATGGCCTAAATGAAAGTCCTGTTTGACTGACAATTGGTGTGTGGATCCCTACCGTCTGTTCCAGGCAGCCCAGACTTGAACCCCAATATTTTCCCCACAGTGTTTTAAAGGCAAACCAGACCAAAAGACGGATAAATGCATGTTCAGATGAGCAATCCATCTACAGGGGGTCCCCAGATAATGTGGTGATTAGGTTAGGAACAGGGGTCCCTCTACCCATCTTCTCCAGGTGAGCTGGCTTTCTGCTGCCACCAGATGTCTAGGTCATGGGAGAGCTGTCTGCTAGCCCAGATTGATTGAATCCCTATCCAGTCTCAGCACTGGGCTTAATCTTCCCCTGGTTTCGGTGCCTCTAACTAGTGCAGCAATCAGGTTTAAAATAAAACCAGATTGTTCCTACTTTCCACCATGGCCAATGTAAGTGGACTGCAGTACTTTTTGTTTTTGTTTTTTAGCCTAAAATCCTATGCATGCTTATCTTTACTGTTTAATGCTTTCAACAGAGAGGCATTTACTTCTGAGTAAACATTCACAAAATTGCAAGGCAGGGCACTGGGAGATCCATGACTGGATCTTGCTACTATTTTGTTTTATTTTTTAAGTTTAATAGGAGTTGCAGAGAGCCCCAAAGGAAATGAACTCTTCCCATGCTCAACTGAATCTTCCCCCTTAGGAAGCTACAGTTTGTCCCACAGGAACAGACATACTGGTTCCATATGGGTACTCGTCTGTTTTACCATTTAGTGAAAATAGCAGCTTTGGCAGGCTCTGTGTACAATTTTAATCAAAAAAACAGCACAGTGGAAAAGCGTGAACTTGTTCCCCTTTCAAATGTTCTGGTGCTAATTAGATCCATCCCAACACCTGCAGTTCCTATGAGACTTTTAGTGTGGCTCTTAAGGAATATGATCTCTTTCCCCCACTCTTCATACCTAGCTCAATAGACAGTTTTTCAAGATTGGGGCAATGGAAACCTTCCTCCATTGGTTACCTACTGCCAGGCCTCAAGAAGATCTACAGGGCTGAAGATGATATTTTGTATTTTGCAGGCACATTTTGAACACCTCTATCTAGAAAAAAGACAAATAAAATCTAGAAGGGCAGGGATGTGACACACTCTAGTAACAATGTCTCAACTTTTAAAAGTTACTTAGGAAACAGATGTGTGTGGGGAAATCGATGAGAATGTTTGTCAAACTTCTGTACCACCTTGGGCTATTGCAAGCTATAAAAAGTGGGTAATGTAATTGGCCTGAGACTTCTCCCCACCCCCACCTGACATGTTTTAGCTATCTCCCAGATACCAGAAGCAACAATAATGTATTAGGAAAGTAATTGGATCTTTATATACAGTAATTTCAAATCTTGTTAAATAAAATTTTGAAAATAATTATGTAGACTTTGTCATACAATAATTAAAATGGAGAATAGGATGGGTCTGGTGTTCATTGAATATGGAGATGGTATGAGGAACTAATAATTGGTTTCCATGGTGATTCACAGCTTTTTACACAGAACAGCAGGGCAATTTGACAAAAAACCCTCCAGACAAATTTAAATATGTATGTTCAGCGTTGGACGTTTTTCCCCCTCATGCTTTTGTGTTCTTCAAATCAGAAACACTAACCTTCCTACATTTTTAGTCATATTTTATTAATATTATAAAATTAGGATAGTCAACAGTTCATCATATTCAATCTCATTGGGGTTCTTTTAGTTCAGAACAAACTATCAAATTGAGCATTCATCAGTCGATTTAAATTATACAAAGACAATTAGAAAATATTTACATTTGTTTGCATGGATTTATAGAATGTGTTACTCATTGTATTAAGGTATTTTGGAGCAAGCAAGTAACATTGATTGGTGGAATTAATACAGTGGACTCTCTTTCAGGGGTCAGTGTGCCATATATCTCTAAGCCCAAATACTCAGGCGACTCAATAAGGAGGTAAATAACTGGGCACAGAGGAGAACTGAACTGTACCCCAACAACCCGCCCCCACTGTCTACTATACCCACAAAGTAAGACAAGAGGAACATAATCAGTGCTGCAAATCCTATCCACCCACCGGCTAGTTGCCAAAGTAACAAAAGGAATGTACAAGCCTACCCCCTATATATCTCTCAGCAACAGATGTACTGTATGAAGAAGAAGTATGGGAGGCAGATGTACAAACAAAGCTGCTAGCTTCACCCATTCACCCATCCTTTCTCTCATCCAGGATCTTTTCCCCACAGTTATCCATGGCACAAGCAGCAAACCTCAACAACACTGGGGTAGACGGATAACAGATTAGACAGCATTTCGAATAGCATGACAGGAGATGGTGGCCAAATCATCCATGCCTCAAGCCAGAGGTTACTTCTATGGCCTTTCTATCCAGACTGTGTTTCCATGGAAATGAATGGCTCAGCATAGAGAAGGCCAGTGGCAGATACTGTTGCCAGGCAGATTTAGATATAGGAAATGTGAGGAATTAAATGGGCCTAAATAACAATAATTTAAAAATCAACCCAAATTTGGTGGTTCTATTCAGAAAAAGAATACCTGAGGTTTTTGCTTGGTTGGTTGGTTTTAGTTTGGGAGTGGGGAGTTTCATACAAAATTGGATTTCATCTGAAGCAAAACTGAAGGCAGGTATGAAGTTCATTTTCTGGTTAAAAAAAAATGTTTAGTGAGTTTCTGCACAACCCTAACGGTGGGTTCAAAAGTATGTTAAATGGCTGCTCTGTTTAATTTCCACAAAAATGGACCCCTTTAGCTTAATCATACTCTTACGTCCTGTTTTTAAAAGCATTTTTTTCTTTTTTGTCAGTTCCCCTTTTGCACTTGTGTTCCACTTGTAATAGTCTATCATATTCATTAAATAGTGGATGCCATCTGTCAAGGCTGTGTCTGAGCTTGGGAAAAAAATTATGTGTATATGAAATTTATAAAAGGTAGAACAGACACTCTCCCCTCAAACTAATAGCTGTGATTTTTGAGGAAGAATAAAGTTAATCATACAGTTTGTAGATACAGTCTTTTGATGCTGCACCTTGTTTCAAGAAAGAAGAAATGTAGATTAATTAAAAGAAAGCATTTCCTCTGTCTCTAAAGAATATTTATGAATCTCATCTCAAATCAGGATTAATTTCCATCTGAATGTTATGTGAAAGTCAACTCTATCACCATCTGGCCATGATACTTTAGTAAGTAATATCCTATGTAGGGCACTTTTACTTTCTTATCTCTACTAAACATTATCTCACTCTTGTCTGGATAATGCTGATAGTCCTGATTCATCATATCTCTTTCTGAACTCTGATACTCAGGGCTAAGTTACAGATTACTTTTTCCAGGTTTTGCAGATGCAGGAATGAATATGAAAAAGCAGGAGGTGCAAAAAATGTATTTCTATATCTCTACCGTATTTTTGTAAGAAAAAAACAAATGTTATCATGCTGCAGTTTGTGTGGCTGCCAGTAGGCGGCCATGGGAACTGCAGAATGACAGAAGAACAGGCAGGTGAATGAGCAAGCAGAACTGGGGGCAGGTACTAAGTAGTGGGTGGCAGGCCCAGACGAGCTGCAGGTGAACATCTAGGATGGGCCAGGGCAGCTCCCCAGCAACTACTCTGCATCTGCCCACCTTTTGGACCTCAGCAACACCAGAGGCCAAGGAGAAAGTAAATGGCAACAAAGCAGGACCATTGCTGGAGAACTGCCCTGGCAAGTAAGCATCCTCAGGGATAAGGAGGAGGTAACTGAAGGCAGAGAGGCAGGTGGATCAGTGCAGGGTAGGATTTGCAAGTTGCTCCACTGTCTGCCAGTGGCTGGTGGTTTTTCGGGGGGGGGGGGGGTAAGAGACTAGGCCACTGGATACACACACTCCATCTCTACCATGTTCCTAACTTCCATTGCCTTTCATGTGTGGGAAAGGAAGCAACTACAGCAAGATGCCTGCTATACTTGTGGCTTTTAGTAGTGTATTGAAACATGATCTTCCAGGGACCTGAACTGCATGAGGAGTCTGCATCAGCTGAGAAGGTTCCTCGCTATAGAAGTTCCCTTCCCAACACACAGAAGGTGATGGCACTGGTAACCTAGGAGCAGAGGAAGCTGCCTTATACTGAGACCATTCATCTGCCTAGCTTAGTATTGTCAACACTGACTGGCCGGGGCTCTCTGGGGTTTCAGACTGGGGTTTTTGCTGGGCCTACCTGGAGATGCTTGGGATTGAACCTGAGTTTTCACCCAAAGCAGATGCTCTGTCTCAGAGCTGTGGCTCTTCCTCAAATTGGAAAGGGAATATTAAGTATCTGTTCAGGAATGTGATGGAGGGAGGCAGGCCCATCCTCACATTCATTTCATGAGCTCAGAAAGTATAATATCCTCCAGATGTTGCTGAATGACCATTGGCCTTGAAGGCTGAAGCTGATGGAACTGGAGCTTTAAAACATCTGGAGAGCCACAGGTTCTCTGTTCCTGAGTTAAGCATTTTACCTGTTTCTCATGTCCGTAGTCCCCACCTGTGAGGAGGAGATGCAGAGGGATTGTTTTGGTGATACAGAAAAAGATGACGATGGCTGCTGTTCCGCTATCTCCCTCACCAACATCTCTGCATCCCGTCACTTTCAAAACTAGTCTCTTATCAGTCTAGTACAGTCTAGGTAGCTGATGTCACAGCACTGGATTCAAGACGCAGAGAACTGAAAACAGATTTCAGTGTAACAGGGTGAAAAGCCTACGGTTAGTGGGTGTTGTTCCCACAGAGAGGGACGATAGGCAACAATTATGATTCCAGGGAACACATTTATGCCATTATAATGGCAGGCATCTACTTTAAAGGTTACTTTTCTGCAAAGACAGAAAGACAGCTAAACTCAAGTCTGAACAGTTGTGTTTATTCGCACAAACCATTAATTATGCACAAAGTCGAAGGAGCATCTTTCATAAACATCTTTGAATAGTAACCTTTTATTTTATCTTTTAAAAAGAAGTTTCATTAACACATTAGTCCTAGGAGAAATAGCTCAGAGCGATGATCGGATCTGCAGTTTTACAACATCCCACATAGCATGTTATGCACAACTGTCCTGATCTACTAGGGCCAGCCATGGTTTTCGGAGCCCTGTCCCTGGAAAACCACCCCCTTCATTCTTCCTTTTAAAGAAACAGCCACATCTTTCCCCCTGTCTATCACTATCCATGCATTCAAAATAATGTGTGAGGGCTTAAAAGTAGGGTGAAGAAGCAAGCTTGCTTCACCCCCTGACCTCCCTACACTGAGTGGGAAAGCCTGAAGGGGTCTTGTAAATGTGTTTGATAAACACACTTTTAAACTGTCCTGCTGTTGAGAATCCTGCATTACTGGGGTTGCTGACTGCAAGCAGTCAAATGTGCTTAAAAGCCCTCTTCTGACCTTTCCACTCAATGCAAGAAGGCTGGGGGAAAGCAGGCACCCAGTTTAGAGGAGGGCATTGCCTCTTCCCAGGCATGGCCACTGCCTATACCTCAGGGCTCTGGAACCTCATACCACTGGAACTCTCTGCACACCACATCCCCTTCCAAATCATGCATCCTTTCCCCCCAAGCCATTCTCCTCTGTTGCTCTTCTTGGTACTTTCCTTGAGTGAAATGGGCCCTTGAATTCTGATAATGTATTTTGTTCCCAGGATAAGAATAGAGAGGAGTGTACAAGTGTCTGTAGAAAGAGCCCTAACATACAAGGGCCATTTTTACATTCATTGCTCTGTCCGCTTTTGCCTCTGGTCACTGGCCTCAGGCTGAAAAAGGTTTCCCACCCCAGGTTTAAGCCTTCACACATTATTTTGAATTCATTATTAGGACTCAAGCTGCCTAATGACTCCTTTTGTGTCAGTACTTTGACATATAACTATGGAAAAAGAGGGCTGTGTATTCCCCACCAGATCCTCTGACATACAAACAGCTTTCGTGGACAAACCACCTTCACCCCAAGCACTATCCCATGTGAACTTAATATAAATATTACACTTAACACGTGGGTAGGCCAGCCTGCCAAATTATGACAGAATTTCTGAGGAGACTTCTAGTGTTGGGGAGTAAGAGACTCAGTATGCCAACTGCATATTATACACATCACAAATGACCAAAGACATTGTTTGACAACTTCAAGCACCACCAGATGAGCATGTCTAGACCTGGCCTACACCCCACTGATTTCAACATTTCTTGTGTCCTAGTAATTATTATGCACAAGACATTATCTAGCCTCACAGCTTAATCCCCTGCTCATTGAAAGAGACTAAAAAGAAAACAGGCAAACAAAAAGATGAGGTCCATTTCCCCAGTGCCCAGCTCCAGAAAGGGCTTCTCAAATCACTCTCCATTTACTGGCTGTGATAACCAAGAGACTTTTACTGGTTTTCCCCATATCCTCAAATTTCTGTTGTTTTAACCACTGTCATAAATTGAAACATTTGCATTACAGTGCTTAATTTCTGTTTTTCCACTGATACACACATTTTGCACTGTATTGTTCAGCCTTTTTCAAGCTTACTGGTTGGTGGAGAAGGTATCATTCTGCTTAATAATATACTACAGGTTTTCATCACTTGTCCATATACAATCTTCTTTTTTTGCCAGCACTTTATTGTCCAATTTGAACACTGAATGTGGAGGACTCGAGTTATACCCAAGTAGAAGTTTGAGACAGACATTTAAGTTAGATAGCACGTATCTGAGATTTCGCCTGGAGCCTTCTGTACTTTTTTTTTTTTTTTTTTTTTTTGGTAAGCAAATAAATTGTTCCTTGCTAACCACAGGAGCCTTGGTTTGCTGCTAACAGAAAACCTACAATCACACACAGTGCTTTATTCCGAAAAGTTAGGGGACACAGCCTCATGGGCCGAATTAAGAGTCCATTGTAGAACATACACAGCTGCCTTATGTCACAGTAAGCTATTTGTGCATCTAGTTCAGGACTGTCTACTCAGACTGTCTCCAGAGTCTAAGGCAGAGATCTTTTTCATCACTTACTACCTTATGCTTTTTAAAATGGTTGCAGTAGGGATTGAACCGAAGACCCTCTGCAAGAAAGACTTGGGTTCTCCTACTCATAGGAATGTAGGAAACTGCTTTATACTAAGACAGAGCATTTGTACTTCTAGCTCAGTATTACCTACACCAGGGGTTGTCAACCTGGTCCCTACCGCCCACTAGTGGGTGTTTCAGGATTCTAGGTGGGCGGTAGGGGGTTCTGCAGTACAAGCTGAATCCTCCTTCCATTGAGCGCTGGTGGGCAGTAAGGGAATTTTACCATCCAGAAAGATGCATTAGTGGGAGATAGGTATAAAAGGGTTGACTACCCCTGACCTACACACTCCAGGGTCTCTGACATTTCAGTATGCCCCAACATGTCCTAATGGGTAATATTAGGGGTTGATCTTGGAACCTTCCGCATTCAAAGCCCAATATATGCCTCCCTCATAGTTCCTTAGCTGAGATTCCTGTATTGCAGGGGGTTGGACTTGAGGACCCGTGGGAGACCCTTCCAACTCTACAATTCTATGATTCAATGATTCCTTCCCAACCACAGAAGTTGCTTCTCCCATCACTTCCTGCCATGGAAGAAGATCAGCCAGACACTCATCTGATCACAAATAGCTAGCCTCAGTATAGGGTCCTCTTCTCACCACCAACCAAAGGACCACACCTATACAGAGCCCTTTAATTTCACTTTTCAGTCAATGCCATTAATTCCTTGCCATAGCTTATACAATGAATCACTGCAAATAAACTATCCAGCTCACTGAACCCTTTCCACTCTGCATCAGTTATTGTGACCTGATCCTCATTCTTGCAAATATATCCATTATTCATAACTATTCAATGAATAATTTTGATAAAGATTCTTTTGGTGATTTGCTTTGCAACCCCTTCAGTTGATCATAAACTCACTGAAGTCAAAGGTTATATTCTCTTATTGGCGGCAATCTAACTTTTTGTTTTTTATTTTGTTTGTTCTTTCAAAAAGACCGAGTTCATACGAGTTCACATTTTCTTTTCTGTGAGTGGTTGTTTGTTTGCATTTCATATACAGAAATGACAATTAAAAATATAATTTTCATGTTAGAAAATTTGAACTCTCTCTCTCATTTGAACCCTGAGAGAGAGGATTCTAAACCGGAGGATTCTAAGATGGCGACGAAGGTAGTAGCTTAGTTAACTTCGTCCGCTTTTAGATTAAGTTTTAAGTAGTTTTAAGTAGTTTTTTCTTTAACCCCCTCTGGTTTTTATTGTTTTATTGTTTTAGAATAGGTTTCAAGCAGTTTTAAGTAGTTTTTTAAGTAGTTTTTTTAAACCCCTCTGGGCTTTTATTGTTTTATTGTTTTACCTCCTGACTCGAGCTTTAGCCTTGCTGCCTTGCCGCACCCCCCGCTGTGCATCTGGTGCTGTGGAGCTGAGTAATCTCCTGAAACGAATGAGTGGGGAAGGGAAGAGGTCTGGCCTGACTCCCCTGCCGTGAAGGGATCCCCCGTCACTGGAAAGGAAAACTCAAGGTGGGTGATCTGAAACACCGAAAAAGGGTTGAAGCAAGTCCCCTTCGAGTCCCGCCTGTGCGAGTAAGACCGTCTTCAGCAAAGCAGGCTGATAAAGAGGCTCGGCTTGGAAAATAATTACCATCCTTCACCTTATATCAATTAACCCCCAGCTTCTATCAGCTTCTATCAGCAAAAGGACACTGGAAGCTGACGGAAGACCTCTCAAACCTTCCTCCCTTCCTCCCTTTTCCTGCTCCACCAAAGAAACATATTGAGAATCAGTGCTTGCTGACGAACTAAGCAGGAGAAAGCTGCAGATACTCCCACATTCATCCATCGGTCCTACAAATTAGGTAGAAACACTTGGGGACAACTGGCTTTCTAATTGGAAGACAACTACCCAACATGGTCCTCACCAGAAAGATATGTAAGGAGTTGGGTATCTTGCCAGATATGCCACTTAGCCCCCCGGGACCCGGAAAGAGACAAAGTAAAATTATAAACTATTTCCCTAAGAGAGAGGAATGCTTGAGCGAACAAATTGAACTAATTATTGACGAAGTCACTCCTCCCCCCCTTACTTATCTCGAACGGTCGCATTACCTCAAAGAGCTCCAACAAAACTCTGGAAATACAAATTCCCCAAGAAGCTTGGCGCAAGAGCTAGCTCTAGCGGAGAAACTTGAGGAAAATATTTCTGTCACCTGTAATCAGCGCCCCCTGGCAGAATTAACAACATGCCACCAAGACCAGGCGCCCACTTCTAAATATACTCAAACTGAACCGAGTGATGGCCATTTTCAGGCCCACCTCCAAGATATAAATATAGACCTTTTCAACATAAAAAATTACTTGTCAATAACAAATGGGTTATTGCTGACCCTTGTGGAAAATTTTATTCCCCAACCAAAAGAGACAACAGCAACTGATGCACCCCAAGTGCATAAACCAGATGAGCTTGTGCACAACCCAGATGAACCTGTGAAGATGAGACAAGCAGTAACAACCAAGAAATTGCAAAAAAAAATAGACCAAAAGCCAGGGAAAAGAAAACTAAGAATATTAAAGCAACAAGGAAAGTAAAGATAAGCCGACATAAACAATGGCAGAAATTATTTAATCTACTCCCATCGGACTCAAACAAATCTGCTGCACGAGATAAAAAAGAGAAAGGCAGGAAGGGGAAAAAGAAGCCATCGCCACAGCTAATGGCCAAGATGGCATCTCCGAGCCATAGTTCAGAACTAAATGGGAGGATGGAAGCAACGTCCCAGAGCTCTGGTAACAGTTCACTTAGTGAGCTAGAATCTGGGAGAGAAGTGGTCCCTAACAATGAAGGCAGCAAACCGCTTAGCAAACAGAGAAATGGGGACGATGCAATGCCCAATCGCAATGACAACATTATACAAGATGGGCAAGCCTTTACTCAGGCAAGATGTTGAAACTTGATTTTAAATCCCCAAAAAATGGTATTTACAAACTTCCCAAAATCAAAGGGCTTCCTTTCAGGGAAAGATCGAAGAATGAGCTCCTTGAACATTCTGAATGATATATTGCCAGGAGCAGTAAAGCCTTATGACATTACTTCTGTAGATTATTTGCATCATGATGGTTGCTCAATGAGAGCAATGATTACATTTAGAGATCAGAACCTGGCCAAGTTTATCTACAGATCAAGATATATATTCTTAAAGGCCCAGATAAAAATTCTCAGATTTTTTGAAAACAAGGCTCCACCGAATCCCCTTCTGGAAACTAAACATGCAAACCATAGTAAGGAGAAACAACCTCCCAGAACCTGGCCTGGTCTCCAGAAACAAGAGCCTCAAAAACTAAAAAGGAAAGATGCTCACCTGCAAGACCTGCGATTTCAAGAGAATGAAGATGAGGACCTTTTCTCCGTGGAAGAAAATACCTTAATTAGGCAATTTTGCCATTTTCCATCTCCAATACAAACTGAAATATTAGAAAGACTAGATTTGCTAAGAGTTAAGCTGGCTGGGAGAGATATAAATAAGGAAATTAATGTGGACGCCCACAATAAGGACCAGACTTCCTATAATTTGAACCCTATACAAGAACAAAACCCAGCGGCCTGTCGGCCACGTTACCTTCAGACAATGGCTGAGATTAACCTACCTCCAATCAAGGAAGCCCAGCACACTGAAGAGAACACTACACCACCTCCAACAAGGAGAACCATCCCCAAGGTGAACTCGCCAGGCTCTTGGGACAAGCTGAGGTACCTAGACGAGGCAGAATTAGGCCATAATCAGGTACCGGAAGAATACTTACGGAAAGAGATAACACACTTCAAAGGCCCGGTGACCTCTAATGTCAGTATTCAACACTTAACAGCCGAAACTATAGAACACTTGGCTAGTTTGCCATGTATGGAGAGTAATGGGCCGGCTCATAAAAGAGTAATCCCTAAAAGCACCTTGGGAAATAATTGACAAAGATCAGACCAGAGGCAAACACCAGCCGGCTCTCTATCTCCGCGGAAATTCGACATCATTAGGTATAAACAGACTCAATCCTCACTCACAAATCAAGAAAAAGCAGTTCCTTCCTTTAAAGACGCATCCAATCCTTCCCAGAGCCTCAAAATTGTCTCCTGGAATGTTAACGGCTGGGCGACAAAGCGAATGGATCCTGAGGCAATAAACTTCATCTCTTCTTTTGATATTGTGTGCCTTCAAGAGACCTGGTCCCAACAAAGTATCGCTCTCCCTAATTATTGCTCCTTTAGCTCCTGTGCTCGTAAACTAACCAACAGGGGTCGCCCCCAAGTTGGCCTCGCCTGTCTTATTTCAACCAACTTATCCCTCACTATTTGCGAAGAAATTAAATCTTCCCCTTACTTTCTCACTATAAAGATCCATCTTCCAAAGACCAAAAGCCCATGGTTGATAACTACAGTATATCTGCCCCCAGTAATCAATGATTTCGACCGCAATGAAAGATGGTCTGAACTTTCGTCTTGGCTCCATGACCTCCAAATAACTAACCCAGGACTTCCCCAAATCCTCTTAGGTGACTTTAATGCAAGAATAGGTCCTAACGACGATGATATATTATCTCCCGCAGCACTCTTGGACAATCCCCTGCAGCCCCCCTGGGGAAACAGATGCTCTCTTGATCCTGTAACAAATGCGTCGGGGAGGCTGATGGCCCAATTGGCCATGGAAAATGATCTTTGCATTGCGAATGGTAACATCACTCCCTTGTCCTCGCAGCAGTTAACGTGCATCACTTCCCGGGGAACCAGTGTGGTCGACTATATTTTATTGACGCCGGAGCTATTCTCAATTTCTACAAAAATGGAAGTGGCTGAATATTTTGGTGGTGACCACCTCCCATTGACTCTATTCTTAAACCTAATAGAGCCATTTTCAGCCCCCTCAAACTATAGTTCCACGGCACAAAGTCACCCAGTATACAAAACAAAGAAATGGACAAGCCTCAGTTCCTCTCTTGCCCTGGACATACAAAAATCATTTGATATGTCTGCTGTTCTTTCTGACCCAATTCTGCCCGCTGACCAATATCGGAAATTAATTGATGCTTTCTCAACAACTTTCACAACCACCACCTCGCCTATCCACCAACGCCTCTTCTCTGAATCACCTTGGTTTGACAAGGAATGTAAAGCCCTCAGAAGGCGAATTAGGAAAATGGTCAGAATCATCAAATTTTCCAACGACCCCCAAACCCGTGTAAAGCTCATAGATATTAAAAGGACATACAGAAACATGATCCATTGCAAGAAACAGCAGCACATCCTAGAGGCTTGGTCCACTCTTCGTTCGGATGTAGAGAGGCATGACTCCCGCTCCTTCTGGCGCTTAGTTAGACCTTCGGCACCACTCAATTCAGCTACCCAGATTTCCGCTGACGAATGGATTGCCTATTATTCAACCAGTTTTGCCTCTCCAAATCATCTCGTAGATCTCCTTCACCCCCCGTCGGACTTCTGTTCCAGTTCTCTTAGTCCCACTTCTTCAATAAACTTTACCTCAACTCGCATCTTCAACATCATAATGTCCATGCGAAGGAATAAGGCCCCCGGCCCAGACATGGTCCCGTTGGACCTTTTCCTGACTGATCCTATTTGGTGGAGCGAACAGCTGACTCCTGTATTCACCGCTATTTCCTCCGCCCTAGACATCCCCGACTCCTGGAGAGAAGCTATAATAGTTCCGATCTTTAAAGGCGGCCAGCCAAACATCCCTAGGAACTATCGCCCCATTAGTTTATTATCTATTCCGGGAAAAATATTTGCCGCTGTTTTACTGGAAGAACTTCTTTCATGGGTCCAGGAGAGGAACATTCTACCGCTAGAACAGATTGGCTTCCGAAAGTCAGCATCAACCATGGACCACTGTCTAACTCTTTATCACCTTGCCAGTAAATACACTGCACCAAGGCAAGGCCACTTATTTGCCGCTTTCATGGACCTGGAGGCCGCCTTTGATTCCATTCCTAGGCAGAGATTATGGTCCAAACTTGCCCATCTGGGAATTGATCCACACCTCCTCTCCCTAATTATTTCCCTTTATTCAAACACCACAGCTTGCGTCCGAAGTGGTCCCAACGGCTCCCTTACCACTCCATTCCCAACGGCCAAGGGCGTCCGACAAGGTTGTCTCTTGGCCCCTTTACTGTTTAATCTCTATCTTCATGATGCAATTTCCCCTTTGAAGCTAGCAACTAAGTATCCACCTCACTTAGCAGGTCACCCTGTTGCTTCCCTTTTCTATGCAGATGATGCTGTCATCTTATCCAGAACAGCTGCGGACCTAGCAAATGCAGTTAATGCATTTATCGCCTATTGTAAGGCGGAAGCTCTTAATATTAATTATAAAAAATCGAAAGTCCTTCACTTCACTCGTTCTCGCAAACTCAAGCTGGAGCCGCTTAAGATCACAGGTGGCTACTTAGAAAAGGTAAAAGCCTTTAAATATCTAGGCTTAATATTCACTTATAATCTCTCCTGGACTACCCATCTACAATCTGCCTTTTTCGCCGCAACCACGACCTCCAATGCCATTGTCCGATTTTACCACCAGAAGGGCGGCAAACACCTTCCAGCAGCAATTCAAATATTTAATGCCAAAGTTGTTCCTAAACTATTATATGGCTGTGAAGTATGGACTACAGCAATATCAGGTAACTTGGATCGCCCACTTCATATGTTTCTGAGATCTCTTTCCGGTGTCCCGAGATGCGTCTCAGGTGCAGCCCTACGACTTGAGTTCGCCCAGCCCTCAATTGTAAAATGAGCATGGTGTCGAGCCATTTCCTATAGCTCCCACCTACTAGCATCGGATGCTCGAATTAGAGGTGGTTTTTCCAATCTGATCCTAAGAGATATTCATAATTCCCCTTGGAAAACCACAATCAACCTCAAACTCCGCTCTCTTTTTAATCTGAATTGCAAAACTGTTCTTAAATTAGAGTGTATCAGTCCGGCGGCCCTACCTTCAATTAAAAAGAAGCTACAGCTACTTGACTTCTCTAACACAGCTGCCGATGCAAGAGGGCCGTGTTCAGGCCTAGCCCTAGCTATTCCTCCCCCTGAAGGAATCCCTCTATACTGCTTCACAATTTCTTCGGAGGCTAAGCGAAGGGCCTTTACCTGTGCCCGTCTCAACTGTTTTCCTACAGCAGTTCTGTCGGGTCGTTATTCCAGAGTCCCCATCGCAAACAGAACATGCAACTGTAATGACTCGGCCCTGGAGACTATGGAACATGTAATGCTCTTCTGTCCCAACTGGACAGATGAAAGATCTCGGTTTTTAACTCCTCTTATGAACAAGCTTCATCTCCCAATCCAGCCCTGGATAGTGTCCCTCTTTTTGCAAGATTCTGATTGTTGGATCACCGAGATGACAGCTAACTTCCTGCTCAGTGTGATGAAGAGGAAAGCTGCACTAACTTCTTTTTCAACACCACAGCTGTAGTCGATACTCTGCACAATCGAACGAAGTTCCAAGTAGCTTTATAGTACAAGGACAATGGAGCTAGGACAAATCTGAGGAGCTGAAGGACCCCTTTAATGATCCTCCTCCAGCCTCAGCAGTTTTTTGTCTTTTTATTCTTGAACTATCGGTCATTCGATGTTTTAAATCCCCTGTTGTTTCTGTTATCTCCTTTCCCCCCCCCCCTTTAAGTATTTGCCCAGGACGATATCTACCTTTACCTCCCCACCCCCATTTTATGTTATGCTGTTATTTTTATGTATATCATGCTATGGCCACATGGCTAATGCAATAAAATCTGAGAACCCTGATATTCATGCAAATACACGGCCATTTGGAAAAAGCAAACAAAACTGAACAGGCATATGGCATTCAAATAGATGTACTCAAATTCTGTTTACATCACTCAAGGCAATCCACTTAGACACTATTTAAATACGTTCAAGGCCCATATCTGGATGGGTTATTCCTTAGTAAAATTAGTGATTGCATTTGGGTACTGATGCACATCTAAGGAAAATACAGAGCTGTAGGTATACAGCTTTCACCCTCTCTGTTTTATCACATTCAGATTTTTATGAAAGAGTGCTGTGAAAACTGTCATATTGAAATGAAATTTCTCTGAGGACAGCAGCTCCCACCAGAAATCCAATTGACTATGAAATTGTTTAAGATTTCTTTGAATGCTCATAGGTAGCTAGTGTAGATCAATACAGCCCATGGAAAATTTGGCAAAAAGAGGCTTATGACTGAACTTGTATCTGCTTCCCAAGTTAAGAAGATCATTTTTCAAGAATACTTAATATGAATTAGTTATTCCTAAACACAAAACAACCACATTGGGTGCTTATGTGCAATATTTCCCATGATTTTCTCCCTATAAATGGTGGGGGAGCATGATTGCACCTTACCTACAATGGGACTTTTCTCCTGTTTTTTCTTCTTTCCATCTTTAAAAAGGCTGTGGCAATCATAAGCTTTTCAAGGTGGGTCTTTTGCTCCCTTTTGCTTGGCAAGCTAAAACAGTGGGACTAAAGCTTTAGAAGGAAAAGAAAGGCGAGCAAATAAACAGTGACAGTGGGCGTGAGGAGCAGCAGCAGCAGCAAGATCAGAAAACCCTCTGCTAGGCCATGAGCCTCACCAGTTGCCCACCCAGTCCAGCCTTTGCTGCATGTCCTAACTGAAGCCCCATCTCCCTACACTGAGACTGTTTACTCGTGGTTAATTTCAACACTGGGAGCCCTAGAAACCAGGTTGGCACAGATGGAGGCATCACTGACCTAGAAACCCCATGGCATGACAAGTATCAAGGGGGAGGAGAGAGAGGTGGGAAAATATTGTTTAAAAAGGTGCAGTCGTAGGTATATCAGTGTATTCAAATCTGAATTGTCAAATTGTGTTATTATTGTTATTATGGTTTTTTGTTGTATGTGTCTTTTGCGGTTGATGTTTGTATCGAAAAAATGATTAAACAATTGTTTTAAAAAAAATATCAAGACTCGAAAGTAGTGCCATCCCAAATATATTTCACCCTTGCTCCTATACCCAAGACTGCGCAAAGTTAGTTCTTCGAAGGTTTGAAAGGCAGAGTTTTTATTACAACAATGCTAATGTTTCGTGTCAATATGGGCAGGCTATTTTTTTAAAAAAAAATGGCATGTTTTCCATCAAGGCACAACTGATATAACTAATATTAGGGAAGTATTTCTGTAGTACATTCACATTACTTTCTCATCCAATTTACAGAACCTCACTCAGCCTCCCAGGATGTTTTGCCAACTATTGAACCAGGGTCAGAGAGCACAGCAAATGGTACCTTGGAGTACACCAGGTTTTAAAAGCATGAACTAAAGCTCTTATTGATTGGTTGGGTCAAAATACAAACCGAGCTGACTTCTGTTCTTCCAGAGACACATGACAATTGTGCGGATGCATCTACTGCAATTTGATAAGTGTCATGGAGAGACCTGCAGCGGTGTCTTTCTGCTGCCTTTTGCAACAACCAAATAAGGAAATGTGATTACCAGTCAGAAGAGGAAAGGGCGTAACCTGAGCTTAGCTTTCCAAAACACTTATCCAGGCTAGAAAGGATACTGCCAGTCAGCATCCAGCTCTCCCAAGAGGACATATCAAAAAGGGTACAGCAAACTGACCCTAGAGCGTCAAGCCTCCAAGAACAGTTCGTAGTGTTCGTCTTTTCCATCGACTTTGCTCATTAACAATGGGACAGGAAGAGAAGGAGTCTGCATCAAAAGCATACTAACGTCTTAGAAATCCACAGATAGATGGCAAAGCCAGAAAAAGTGAAGCTGAGCTTCATGAATACACTTCTTTTGTATAATGCCTGGGGTCAGAAGTTCTCTAAATCCATACTTAAGAACTCTATTCAGGAGTTTATTTCAAGAATGTGTGAAGAAAGGAATGTGGTTATCTGCTCTAGAGTCATATTGTCACTGACACACCTGCCCTCCATCCAAAACTAGGAACATAGGAAGCTATGAGGATATGAAGCAGGACTGGTAAGGGGTATCCCCCCCCAAGAGAGTTTCTTTCTTTCTTTTTGTTTTGTTGTACACAAAGATTTTTTTTTTTAAAAAAATGCAGTATTTCATAAGTTTCAAGAGACATTTATAGAGGTCTGGAGGGCTGTTGTCAGTCTCCAAGTCTGAGATTCCCCACCCATGCCTTAACTCTCACCTTTGACTCCTAGAAGCTGTCGGCATGCAACAGCAGCCACATCCCGGGAAACGGGTTTGACTGGGCAGTTCAGTGAGTTAAGGACTTCCTCTACATGCAAAGACAGACTTTGGCAGATTGAGTGGACTAGACCAATAGTGGATCCAATGGTCAGGCAAGTGGTTTCTGCATGTGCTGTAGAGGGAAGTGAGGGGCAGATGGGGCTCATCCACCTAGGAAGGTAGCCTACATAGAAGAAGGAAAACTCTGATCCTAAACTTCCAGTTACAGGAAATATTTGGGAGAAGAAAAAACTAAGGAGTAAAACCGTACACAAATCCAGAGTGGAATCCTTAAGATGGTTGGGTGCTGACGTATACTCCTCTTTCCAGCAACTCCTGCAGCCAAGCTGGTGCCCAACGTATTGCTCTGCTTTCCTTTGGACCACATCAGTGAGGCCGAGAGAGGGGTCTTGTCATCTGGGCAGCACAGAACTCCCATACACATTGCCCAGGGCTTGCACCCCAGGAACGTCACTTCGGTGCTCCTAATACAGCAGATTGATTTCACCACAGGAGGCTCACTTCATGGTTTCTTGAGACAGGAGGATGCCAACAACACATATGCTGCTCATTTAATTCGTTTTCTGCTAATTGAATGTTGCATTCTCTATTCTCTATTTCATTTTTCTTTACAATGATTTCAATCTTCCCCTAGATAATACTTTCAGAAAGTCAGGTCCAGCTGACTTTCATTGCCATGCCCAACATGCAGTGGGGTGAAACATGATGGAGTAATATTATCAGCATAATATCCTTTTACATGTTGTTCTTTAATTGCTCCAAAAATAAATAAAAGCAATAGTCTAGCATATTAATAGATACAATGGTTCCCCAAAATAAATTAGTGACCACTAATTATGCATCGTTGAAAATAAGAGGTGACGACATTTGTTTTAATTGTTTATTTTATTCCACCTATATTGTATTTTTCTTAGGAAACAGATTGCTTTTCATATGCAAATGTATTTGCCAGTGCTGCATTCTCTAGGAGACTGATCATATGAATACCACATGAAATGTGATTTATTTAGTGCAAAGCCTGGATATTTAGAAAGATACTCATATCACACAGAAAAAAACAAGCTGTATGGTTTCAAGGCCAGCTGCCAACCAAAGGGTTGGAGGACCCATTTAAAAGGGAATCCATGCAACATTGATTCAAAAAAAAATTAGAACAGATTTCCCACTGTCTATACATGTATATGTGGGATTATGATGACAAAAGTTCCTGCAAGATCAACACTATCACCAAGGATAGATACCCATACAGAGTTACCTACAGATAGTGAATGTTGTTTTCGTTTGAAAGCGTATAGGAGAGCAATGCTTGCCCAGTCACAAAACCCATCAGGCAAGCCTGGAGGCAATTCGAAAGCTGCCAATGCACTTGTCAGAAATGTCTGCCAGGGAATCAGATGCTGCTGTTGCAGAAATATTTTCTGAAGCTTGGCATCTGGGTCTAGCAATCTCGATCCAAAGAAGAGCACATAGTTCAGTGAACAAAATCATGTCATAGCAAGAGAATGTTCAGAGTCCTTTTGCATTTCCCATCATTGCTGTTATTGTTGAGCTGGGGAAGTGAGGGAGACATGTTTTGAAATTAACATTGGAGCTTAGAAAGGAGGCACTCTGGTGAAGATAAAATTTATGATAGAAAATGTGCTGCTGCTTCCTTTCAATGAGCACACTTGTATAGTCTCCTAAACAATAACACAGTCCATTTTACCTGTCAGTCAATGCTAAAAAGATAAGAAAAAACAAAAAACAAAAAAGAGAGAAAAAAATAAGTATTTTGGCAAGTATTTACTAATGCAACCTTGCAAATAGATCTCAGAAATTACTTTTTAAAAAGTTAAATTAAACATGTTTGTCTCTTTGCTTTTGACCCCTTGGTGTTTATATTTATGGTTTTATGGTTCTGAGTGGAAAAAAAGGATAGGATATTAAATACCAGTCCAGCACATACCTGCTATAGTCAATTTAGTGGTGGGTGGAATGTCAACAGCAACAAAGAAGATAACCACCATTTCCAGTTTTCAGGCATTTTCCTGACTTGTTTGGGGTAAGTTCCTACTCACTGTATATCACAAGGCTAATTTTCAAGTCTTTGCTAAGGGTGCATTGAAAAATAATTTATAAACTCTTCATTGTTACAGCTTTCCAACAGAGACTGCAAAAACCAACAGAAATGGAAGAAGTCTCACCTCAATAGGAAGGACGCGTGGATCCAGAATTGGCCTCAACGGTCACCTACAGACTCACTTTTAAAACCGTGTTTATGAAAGACAATCTTACACGGCTACGAATGATCGCCAGAGGAGAAGAAGGCAAAAACCAACAGAAATGAAAGAAGTCTCACCTCAATTGGAGTTTAAACAAATTAGTCACTGGGTATGGGTGTGGGTGTGTTGCCTAGTAAGAAATTATTGTTTGAACAGCATTCCTCAATAAAGCATAAACACTCATGTGAATGGGATGTATGGCATAATACTTGTCTCCAGATTCATTATCCGGGGTATTGACCCCCACCACGGATGCCCCACACATCCATGCAGATAGGAATGTTCATGTGTATTAACTCCATTGCACATAGACCAACATCCTGCAGATAATTCCAGGGGGGTGGGGTATGGAGATCTCTAAATTGCTGGCTCATACTGATTGGATTTTACATACATGGGCAATAAAGGTAAAGGGTCCAGTCGTGGCCAACTCTGGGGTTGCGGCGCTCATCTCGCTTTATTGGCCGAGGGAGCCAGCGTACAGTCATGTGGCCAGCATGACTAAGCCGCTTCTGGCGAACCAGAGCAGTGCACGGAAATGCCGTTTACCTTCCCGCCAGAGCGGTACCTATTTATCTACTTGCACCTTGTGCTTTCGAACTGCTAGGTTGGCAGGAACAGGGACCGAGCAACGGGAGCTCACCCCATCGCAGGGATTCGAACCGCTAACCTTCTGATCGGCAAGTCCTAGGCTCTGTGGTTTAACCCACAGCACCACCCGTGTCCCTCCCCCCTTATGTGGGCGTACATAGATGTCAGGGTTGTTGAGGAGGGCAATTGTGCAGTCATTCCCTGCTGTGCATTGGACAGGATGGAGGAAGCAGTTTCTTCTGATCCAGACCAATATTTAGTCCATTTCCAGCATTCCCCACCCCCAATACAAATCTTAATGTCATCATTATTGCATCTGCTCATTCAATTCAGCTCAGGGCACTTTGTATCTAATGAAAGGTTTTCACTCAGGGCCAACCTACATCATTACGTATGCAGACAAGACCATTGAGCTTTTGATGTCGATCACTGCCCTCCAACAATTCATTATTATCAGCACAGAGGAGCTCTTGAGTAAAAAAAAAAAATATGGAGTGATGGGAGAGAGGCTATAAAAAATACAAAGGCAAAATATTATTGCTGAAAAGCAAAATGAACCTATTTCCCTTTTATCTTGTTCTGTAAATAATATCTTGGCAAGTTAAAAATAAGCAGGTAAAGGTGAGAAAAATGTCATCACCTTCTATCCTCTTGCATTGCTACTTTTATGATGCATACTATGTTAGTGGTGCGAAATCTCTTATGCTCCAGGAATGATAGGATGAATCACACTTTTCAGAGGCAGCGAAGAGAAAATGACGAAACTCCAGAAGAGCTGCAAAGTAGTGACTAAGGGAACATCATCAATATTTGCTTATTATGTCAGTGCAAGAAATAAATCTGTTAGCTAATTTGTATTCTCCTCACTTCATCCCACTATATCAACAGGAGTTGTTGGGTTTCACTTTTGAGTGCTATACAGATGCTTAATGGTGTTATCAAACATTTCCAAGTCATGGTCCCTTGGAGATAGTGAGACACTAGAAAGCATAATATTTTGGTTGCAGGTGATGAAATATTTGTTGAGATTTGGATGGAAGAATCTATGTTTACTATGTGACGAATCACCTGAATGAAGAATGGCAGGGGAGCAAGATCTGGAGGGAATTTCTTGACTATGTGGCAGGATTAGCTCAAGAGAAGAGGTAGGAGGTAATTGGTTGGGAAGGCATGAAGTGGGAAAAGAAAAGCAGCCAAAGTTGTTCTCAATGAGCCTCAGATGATTAATGTGATCAGTTTCTTTACAAAGAATGCCATACCAAAACAAGATTTTTCCACAGGGAAGAAGATTTGTGAATGCTCTGACCAGGGATGGGCGAGAAAATAATGTTGGGTTGCAGCTTAATTCACATTTTCTGAACCAATACATGAACTAGGGGTGGGACGGGGACAGTTAGCTTTCAAAATTTAGACTTTTCTGAATTTTGTAATGCAGTCCACCCACTGGTGTTAGCATATTATGTATTAGGAAAAATATGGATGAAAATGCTTACAAGCTTCCATACAGATTTTTTAAAATCACAAACTGCTACAGAAATGGTGCAAACTGAATTTAAGATTGGATAAATGAGAAATGTGGGAGATATTGACAGTTGTTGGGTTTTTTAAGGGAAGAGGGTAACATTTATTAACAAATGGGGGGTATTGAGGGTGTATTTCACTACAATTCTTAGAAAAGCAAAGTCTTATTCACATGGTCCCCACAGCGAAAGCTGTTGCTGAACAAGTTTTAGAAAGGCTATGATTGTATTTTTATTCTTATTATACACCCATGCTAGGACTTTTTGTGAAGGGTGAGTAAAGGGTGAAAAGAGAGAGAAAATGCTGAACAGCTGAAAGTGGTGCTGTCTCTCAAAATCCATCCTCCAGCTTCTCCAAGTTGTTTTCTTTTTCATTCTGCCTCATTCTCAAGGCACTTGACAAATATATATATATCTGCCAGGTGGTTGCAAACTAGTGTTCGTTGTATATTGTTGCTTAAAAAAACCACCATGTTTCTCCCGGTACGTATATTGAACTGAAACTTATTCCAGTAGCCAAGTATAATGTATGTGCTTTTTCATACCCTGTGAACATTTCTCTAGCACTCTCCACCCTCCCCATCTGCATGGACTTTCTGATCAGAAAAAGTCCCATGGACGGAGTTATCTCAATGTTATCATCCTCAGGCTTTGGTTGAAGTGTGGGCACCAAGGAAGACTGCAGAGTGCAGGACACTGCTGAGATAATTGTAGAATGACGGTAAGGACACTCGTGACTCCATAGCCAATTATAAATTATAAAGTAAGCACATTAAAAAAGAAGAAAAAAACCCATACGGCACTCATGAGAACATCAGCAAAGTGTTCTCTCCCCCTCTGATAATTTTCAAATGCAATTTCTTTTCCCATTGATTGAGGGAGAATGGTTGGGGGGAAGAAATTTTCAGCACAGTGCTAGTTGAAAGCATGCTATTGGGATGGGGAAATGTGGCATGATTCATACACAGCATGAGATACTTAAGCTTTAATCCAGCATTTACTAGGCTTGAGAGTGGACATCACTTAAACAGCTTTTATCCCTAGTCAAAGAGCTATAAAACTCAGTCCTTGCCAAAAAGGGACAAATAAGCAATTAGTACGAGTTTTAGTGACAACAATAATAATTTTTTTGGTATTAGTCTCTGAGAAGAAAGATAATTGTGCTGTGAGCATTTTAAAGCCAGCATAGATCTGTAAGTACAGCTGGATGTAGGGTAAAAACAGCTCGTGTAGTTTCTAGGCTTTCTATTTTTTAAAAAAATGCTGCCCACAGATACCTTCAGAAATGCTTGTTCACTAAAGATTTGCACACAGCTTTTTCTTTCTTAAAAAAAAAAACACATTTCAAAACTCTGCAGTAAAGAACCGCAAAGGTCATGGAGGTTTTTTTGCTTTGACACATGCTGCCCTTCTTTCATTGATCCACTAATACTTTTTTCCATTTAATAAATGTCTATATCATTGCAAGACTAAAAGTTTGGCAAACTCACAGAGGTCAGTTTGTACTTACAAGTGGCACAACATCTGACTTCTTCAGCATATGTCTTGGTGCTACTGAGCATTGACCTGATAATAATAATCTGTGGGTTTTCCCCTCCACTGTTCCCAAGAGAGCTTCACAAAACATGCTAATTGCTATTTAACAAGCAGCAGGGATTTTGCGTTAACCGAAGAGCTTTCTAATTTTCTTTTTTCTTACAGACCTTAACGGTAAGCATCCGGGTGAACATTTTGTTGTGATGAAAATTTGCAGTGGAGCAGGGGGAGGGGAATTACTAAGGGTGCACTCCTAGCCCTGATATCTGCTGGCCGAGTGGAACTTGGAAATGGCAGAACAAGATGTCTGCTACTAGGATACACAAGCCGCAATGCTATCATAAGTTTATTCTGCCTAGAAGGCTCCACCATGTCCCAGTGGTGAAGTATATGAAATTGGGGAATGGATGGAATGGGGGGTTGATTTCTGCACCAATACAGCTATAGAAATTCTTAACTCCCCTCATTGCAGGGACACACCCATATATAGAGCAGGAATCGACATCAGGGCAGAATTTGGCAGAAGTTATTCTCCTGTCATTGACTCCAGTGGTGGGGAACAAGGTAAAAGTAAGTTTGCTTTCCCCACCTCATGGCACACACGCCCCCTTATATTTGCGCCACCATCCAAAGGTGGAGATGGTTTAGATGCAGCACGCCTGTTGTCAGCGGGCTGGGGATACAGATCTTGAACGCAGAGAATTCCTAGCCAGAGGTAGAAATAGCCTGTGCTGGGCCCAGGGGTAACCTATGAAACGTGGTCCAGGACTGGTCCAGAATCCGAAGGTTCTGTTAGGAGTCAGTCCGACAGGACCAAGGCAAGACACGAGGCAGAAAACCAGGCAAAGACAGGTGCAGGACCTAGTATACAACAATGTTGCTCCCACAACCTGGGGTGGGGTCCGATAGCCTTTTATCTTTGTCGGGGTAGCGGCCGGTCCTGATCCCCCGGCGACTCACCTCCCTGTTTTGCCCAAAGGCGAGCACTCCTCCTGTGAGTACTCAGGTCCCTCCTTCTCTCCGACCTTAGTCTCTGCAGCTCAGGAGACGTCGGTGGGTTACTAGACCCAGGGGCCGCCTCAGCCTCCCCTCACCCAACCGGTAGTGGAGCAGCTGTAAGTGATGGTCCAGCTGAAGGCAACGAGGTAATCCCTGCATCTGGAGCCAGGGCAGGCTCAGGCCCCTGACTCGGCCCAGCTGGTGTTTGTTGCAGGGGAACCTGTGCAGACAGGGACTCTTCAGGATCCGGCCCCAGACTTGGTTCAGGTGATGCCTGAGGCAAAGGATCTGGTGCAGACTGAGTCTCCTCTGGTTCCAAGTCTTGAGTCCGAGTCCCAGGCAATCACATAGCCATAGCCTATCCATGGTATTACCTTGGCTATAAATTCCAACTCATAGTCTGAGATTGGACTATTGCTCTTGGGGGCTGTGAAAATTCCCTCACACACCTTAGAAAAAAATATTTTGAGGACAGTCCATCTGAAGCAAGGGTAGAGAGCGTCTTTTCAGCCTGATGGTCATGTTTCCTGGTGAATATACGTCTGGTGGCTGTGTGCCAATAGTAGGTGGGGCCAGGAGCAAAAAAAGGGGGGCAATGGGTGCAACATCAAATTATGAGCTACATTCCAGTCAGAAAACTCCAGAGCTCCAGGCAGGCATGCAGGTGTATTACCACAGTTCAGCATACTTGAGGACATGGAGAAGGGGGAGGAAGGGAGGTGGCTAAAAAGAGGGCCTGGGGAGGAAGTGTAGCCTGGGTGAGAATTTAGCTAGTGAGGCCTATAGGGCCAAATTTAATGCCTGAAACTGAGGTTTCCCCACCTCTGATTTGAAGTCATGAGACAAGAAAAGATCCTGCACAACATTGCCCTTCCCTGCAAACACCTTAGAGGATTTATTTACATTTAAGTGGCATATAAGTTTTGTTTAGTTGATTGATTAAATAAATAAAGATTATCCTGCCAATATTCTTTCCACTGAAATCTTGATTGCACAAGGTTTTCTGTTGCATCATTTTAACCCAGTTTGAGGTTTCATTTCTGCAATACCCTCTCTATGGGCTTCTTTCTCACTTACGGATAGTTCCATAAAGAAACCGTAGGCAATAAGACCTAATCAGTTTGTGAGTAGGCTCACATGGAGAGAGACAGTCTTTAAGGCGGCAGCAGCAGCCAACAAGATGTTTCAAAAGCATTGCCAATGGTGGATAATGTTGGGAGTTGCAGGTATGAGGGTCTCAGGTTGTGCAAGGACCCAGACTATTGAATTGGAGCCAGAAACAGATTACAGCCAGTTCATCTAGTGCAGAACTGAATACACCATGTGCTCACATTGTATTACAACATTCCCATGCTTACACATTTATTCTCTTTCCTTAAAAACAACAACCTGAAAATGGTTTATCACACATATTAAGAATACCCTGATGTTTCACTCTTTGCAAGAATGTGGGTTTTCACTTGTCAAATTCTGCAGTGTTACCCTATCAGTTTGCTTTACTCTTGAGAGCCAGCCATATTATGTATCTTTTTATGAACGTTGTTAGCTAGCACAACTGGGATGTAATCCCCGTTTGTCACCCAAAAACTGTGGCAGCAGTAGCAGCAATTGTTGTAATACCTTTCTCATAAAGCACCTTTTTCAACGCTCCCCTTCAGTCACCAGTTCTGACCTTTACTTGGGTGTTTTCCATTTCTGCTCAGCACCTTGGCTCCTATGGAACTGTTTTAATAATGTTTGCTGAAGTGTTCAGTCTTTATTTAGACTCCAGTCAGCACTGCTGCATTGCAGTCTGATGGACAGCAGGGGAATCTTGTGTCTGATGTAGATATTTTTAATAAAAAGTGAAAGTTAAAAGCATTGTAGCCACTAGGGAAATACTATCAAAGCCTAGTTTTGATTCCGCCAGCCAAGGAAAGGAGTAATAGAATGTTGTTGGGAATATCTGTGTTAGAAGAAAAAATACGAGCACCTTTCAAGTTATGAGTTGGCATCTTGGCTTTAGGATTGCTTGGCTTTGATAGAAAGGGCTATTAGAGCATGAGGCTGAAGAATTGTAATTTTATTAGCTAATCTAATCGAGATGCCTAGACTACAATATCTTCTTGCTCATGGAACTAAGTAGGCTGCTTGCCTACAGAAAATTCATTCTGGGGTGGGGTGAAGGGCTGAAATAACCTCCAACGTTTCATTCTACACTTTATCTTTATGGATTGGATGTTGTCTGCTCTTGATGGAGTTACACTCCCTCTGAAGGAGTTGCTACGTAGCTTAGGGATACCTCTGGATCCATTGCTGTCACTCGAGATTCAGGTGGCCTCAGTGGCGTGGAATGCCTTCTACCGGCTTCAGCTGGTGACCCAGCTGTGCCCCTATCTGGACAGGGATAGCCTATATTCTGTTGTGTATGCTCTGGTAGCCTCTAGGTTAGATTTCTGCAACAGATGTAGGGCTGCCTCTGAAGAAAGTTCAGAAATTTCAGCTGGCGCAGAATTGATTGGCCAAGTTGCTCACCAGGGAAGGCGGTTTGAGCATATTACACCAATCTTGGCCCATCTGCCAAATAGTTTCCAGGCCTAATTCAAAGTGCTGGTTTTGACCTATAAAGCCTTAAATGGCTCGGGGTCACAATACCTCAAGGACTGCCTTTCCTCATAAGAGTTGATCTGGACACTGCAATCATCATCTGATGCCCTTCGTTTGTCCCCTCTATGAGAGGTCCTGATGGTGGCAACACAAGAACAAGTCTTCTCTGTGGTGGCTCCCTGTTTGGGGAATGTTCTCTCAGGTAGGTTTCCCTGGCTCCATCATTATATATCTTTAGGTGCCGGGCAAAAACTTTCCTCTATAAACAGTCATTTAGCCTTTAAGCATCTGTGGTCTTTTATAAGTTGCTGAGATGTTTTTAATGTATTTCTATTTCCTACTGGTGTTAATGTATCTACAGTGGTACCTCGGGTTACATACGCTACAGGATACATACACTTCAGGTTACAGACGCCACTAACCCAGAAATAGTACCTCGGGTTAAGAACTTTGCTTCAGGATGAGAACAGAAATCGTGCTCCGGCAGCGCAGCAGCAGCGGGAGGCTCCATTAGCTAAAGTGGTGCTTCAGATTAAGAACAGTTTCAGGTTAAGAACGGACCTCTGAACGAATGAAGTACTTAACCCGAGGTACCACTGTATGTGGGGTTTATTGTTTGTTTGTTTTTTGGTTGTAAGTCACTTTGGGTATCCCTGGGAAAGATAAAATGACTGAGAAATTTAAGAAACAAACAAACAAACAAACAAAATATTTCGGCTGCCACAGACTCATAGACTACAGTGGTGCATCGGGTTACAGACGCTTCAGATTACAGACTCCACTAACCCAGAAATAGTACCTCGGGTTAAGAACTTTGCTTCAGGATGAGAACAGAAATTGTGCTCTGGGAGCACGGTGGCAGCGGGAGGCCCCATTAGCTAAAGTGGTGCCTCAGGTTAAGAACAGTTTCAGGTTAAGAACGGACCTCCAGAATGAATTAAGTTATTAACCAGAGGTACCACTGTACTCTTCTGTTATCAGGTAACTATGGATCCATGGAACTGTCATCCCTCAGAACGGAGTAAGTTTGGCTGAATGCTTATTCAAACTACTCAAGGTTTGACACTTTATACTTAAACACGTACTTAAACTTAATCATAGGTTATGATCATGTTAAGCATAATAATCATGTAGTTTATGAACTAATGCATATGCAAAACATTTGCTTAACTGCTACTCTACATGTTAGATTGAAGGTCAGGACTTATTATTTATTAATTTCTTAAAATATTTTACCCTGCCTTTCTGAAAGCAACAATTCGGATCAGTTTGCAGTACATCTAACATATTTCTCACATCAGTGTGTACACATAGCAGATGAAAAGCAAGCAATATATTATTTTATTTGGCTTAGTCTCTACTTTCATGTACATATAACAAATCAAAAACTTTCACACTGAGTTGAAGGGTAAAACTGAATAAGCAATGCTAACCTTACATTTCAAATGAGAAGGTCCATTCACAGGAACTAAAACATTAGTCACATTCTAATTGCCTAGCTTTGTAGTTAAAGGGAAACTCCAGATGAAAGCCTACCCATTTTTGTGAGCCCATTAATGACTGCAGATACATTTATAAGGGGTGTGCAGCAACTATAAGCATCAGCTTGTATCTGTAGCGTTTGGAATCAGTTCAATATCTTTTGGATCTGATCTGTGTTTTCCTGGTTTGATTCATTATTCAGATCCAAGTTTCAATGGTTAAGTCTAAACCAGGCTTCCACAACCTCGGCCCTCCAGATGTTTTGAGACTATAATTCCCAGCATCCCTGACCACTGGTCCTGCTAGCTAGGGATCATAGGAGTTCTAGGCCAAAAACATCTGGAGGGCCGAGGTTGAGGAAACCTGGTCTAAACCTCTGTTTTCCCCACTGATTATAAGAAGAGATTTATAGCTCCCCCCCCTTTCACATAAATACATTAAATTTGCAGGCAAGGGAGTCTCCCCCCCCCCCGAGTGGATTAAACCTACCAGATTTGAGACAGGCCCATCTTGTATTATTTTAAGGGGGGCAGACACCTGGGCTGTCTGAGGGCAGACTGCAGTTGGTGGGGCAGGGCCTCATTTGCCATCATGTACAAGTCTCCACTGCTGCTAAGCAAAGAAAAAGATTTTATGTTTGCATATACTTGTATGCAAGGGAACTTTTGGGTCTTCAGATACTGCTGAACTACAACTCTCATTATCACTGGCCATTTACCATGCTTGCTGATGGGAGCTGTAGTTGAAAAACATCTGCATACTCTCCAACATTTCTCCGATGAAAATAGGGACACCAAATTCAATAATAACAATAATAATTTTATTATTTATACCCCGCTCAACTGACTGGGTTACCCCAGTCACTCTGGGTGGCTTCCAACATACAGTGGTACCTCGGGTTACATACGCTTCAGGTTACATATGCTTCAGGTTACAGACTCCACTAACCCAGAAATAGTACCTCGGGTTAAGAACTTTGCTTCAGGATGAGAACAGAAATTGTGCTCCGGCAGCACAGCAGCAGCAGGAGGCTCCATTAGCTAAAGTGGTGCTTCAGGTTAAGAACAGTTTCAGGTTAAGAACGGACCTCTGGAACAAATTAAGTACTTAACCCGAGGTACCACTGTATATAAAAACATAATAAAACATTAAACATTTTTTAAAAACTTTGCTATGCAGGGCTGCTTTCAGATTTCTTCTAAAGGTTGTATAGTTACCTATCTCCTTGGTTTAGGGGGTCACATAACTCCATACCCTCCAACATTTCCTCATTGAATATAGGGACATCCTAATGAAAAGCGGGACATTCCAGGATCAAATAAAAAACCGGGATGGCTTCTGTAAATCCATGACTGCCCTTGGAAAATAGGAACACTTGGAGGGTCTATCTGTTGTGCTAATGGTTCCCTACTTCTGCCATCCACGTAGATAAATATACTGATGGAGTTTCATCATAACAAGCAGGAGGTGGAGGACAGAAAACCAAAAGACTGCACACTAAGAAAGAAAGAGACCCAAGTCTAAAATAAAGGCCAGTGCTACTTGCTCTTCAGACACCAAGCACAGCCAATGTCATTTTTGCTTAAGTCATGTTACAAAACAAAAATCTTCCCTTCCCATCATGGAGTTGAGAGTGGCTTCGGCTCTTTTATATTTTATGAAACTAAAGTTCAAAAGTTCATTTTTATTTTATTTTAAGATTTCAGTCATGGTGATGTGGAGAGGAAGGTCTTCAGGAGATAAATTGCAGAGCACTGGGAATCCAAAAGCAAACCTTGACTGGGTTGCTACCTTTCAGTTATGGTATACTGAAATCTTTGCTTCCGACTCCCTGTGGTGCGGACATGAAAATGCATCCTTTTCATGATTCATTTTAAGAATCAAGACACAGGGGACTAAATATACTCTCTGCTTAAAGCACCAGTTAGCTAGTTTGTGCATTGTAATGTAGAGAAATACAGGCTAGCAGAGACACTGAAAGGGCAGTGGTGTATTTCTGAGGCCAGACATTCAGTTATGATCCCAGTTACTTCTCTTGCTCTCTCATCAGAGCTGTTCAGACACTGGAGAAATACCAGGTAAAGGGAGAAAGAGGATTGATTGATTCCTGCCTACCAGATTCTGCCAGCCGAGGTTCAGACTACACAACACACTATTCGTGCACTTAGCAATTGTGTTGATGTTTTTCTAAAGTAAAGTGCAGCTGGGCATCCACAATCCATATCAGGTCCCTGGCATTGATTTAAGGAACATTAATTCTTTGTTCTGCTGCAATCCTAATCTGAATCACGCCCCACCCCTGCTATTGGTATCAGAACAAAAGCTCCCACTGAACAAATGGGAACTTCCACTCCAACCCCAAATGCAAACCAAGGTGCATAGTGTCTGACGCAGATCAAGATTGCAGCCTGAGACAAAGAGTCCTATGTCCTGATCTATCACAGATACAGTGGTACCTCGGGTTACATACGCTTCAGGTTACATACACTTCAGGTTACAGACTCTGCTAACCCAGAAATAGTGCTTCAGGTTAAGAACTTTGCTTCAGGGTGAGAACAGAAATCGTGCTCCAGCGGTGCGGCAGCAGCTGGAGGCCCCATTAGCTAAAGTGGTCTTCAGGTTAAGAACAGTTTCAGGTTAAGTACGGACCTCCGGAACAAATTAAGTACTTAACCCAAGGTACCACTGTATTAATGTTGTGCAACCTGATGCAACTGGGTGCATAAAAACCAACTCCTTTTGGAATAAAATATTGTCCAGATCCATAAGTTTGATTCAAAACTTCACGTTCAGAACTTTCTTCAGAACAGAACAGAAACCATATTAGTACATCCAAAATAGTTTCACACAATACCTTCTGCATGTCCAGCACAGGCACAGCATATTCTAAGAAATAACTTTACTTCTTCCAGAAATCAAAACTGTGTCTCTCTCCCATTCCAGCCTGCATTAGCTTGCACCTGCCTAAGGCTATGCAGCTCCTGGAGAGCCATTATCACACCCCTTGCTGTCTCTGTGGTGCCCAGAGAAAGACTAATAGGCAACTCCCTTCAAAATGGCAATTTGCAGTCAAATACTTTAATCATGTGGTCTAAGGTTAAACACTCGGTGTAAGAGCAGAGAACATTCTCAGTTAATCAATAACTCAGTTAGAGTTCAGAAAGCTCTTTGTATGCTGCCATGCCCCAAAATTAGCAATACACACCCAGGCATTCTCCAATCCAGTGTCAATTAAACAATTATACTTAACGTGATCCTCCATTCCAGGGCCCCAGTATGGGTTGGAAGTCTGCACCTACAATTTCCTTTAGAAATTAGCAGTTGCTAATTACAACCGTTTTGACTACAGTGTTCTAGAGCTGAATGCCACGACCAGAAAGTCTGAGTCTTGAGTCTTGAGCTCACCTCAAGCAGTAGGTGAAACGCAGAACAGGATCTTGAGCTAAACACCCAGGCAGTGCTTAGTCATTCTAATTATTCAAATCAGTGCACTGTGATTCTGGTATGTCCCGTTTTCTTAAATTATCACAAAAGCACTTATGCAGTTTAGTGACAACAGAAGCAGTAAATAAGTGTAAAAAAAATGATACACCTTGACAGGTGACTGGGAGGTTCATCTTTATTTACATCTGTATATGGTGTTCTGCAAAATAAATCTATTGCATTTGTATCAGGTTAATTCCCCCCATATCTCTCCATATTCAGACATATGTATATATGTTTCTGATTTATTGTTTGATCTTCTTCAGCTTCACTCACCTAGGTAGTCTCACTGATATTCCAGTGAATATGATTTATTTTATTTGGACTCTTATTTCCCCAGCAATTTTCTTCCGACACTCTTCATCTTATTTTAGCTGGTATTCACTGAATAGCAGTTGCCTGACATAGTTTTGTTCTCTCCATTTCTGCTTGGCAATTGCTGCCTGAAATCATTCTTCTTCATTTATTTATCATCTAGCCAGATGTCTCTTAGCATCACTTGTGTACATTAGAAATGATAATCTGAGTTCAAGTTCCTTCTTTTCAAAGCTATCAGTGTATCTAGCAATCATCATCTGACATCATGTTCTTTAAACCTCTTCATATGTATTTCTTTCAGGATTATTAATCTTCACTATCATCCAGTCAGCACTTACATAAAGTCAACTACGAGATGCTTTGCTGTGGTATGGTGTGCCACTCGTGTTCCAAGAACATGACATTTATCACTGGAAGTTCTTCCTGTTTCACTACTCTACTTTAATTCACCTGGGGGCCCTTGAAAATGATCCAGTAGCAAGCGAGACAGGGTCTACCAATCCTTAATCATCCTTTATCATCAAATGATTTGTCTGGGGAAAACTGTTGACATTCCTACAAAAGAGTGCTATGTTCTAGAACAGCTGGTGATAAAGTATAATTCCAAAACTAGCTATAGAATTTGGTCTGATCACAACCTTGGTGTTAAACTGGTTCCCTACCACCCTCCAATGGGCAAAAAGGAATGCTATAAAAGGCGTCATAACTGAAGCAAATTAAATAGTTTATTGTGGTAGGAGACTTGACATACTGTACAATGATGGGAATGAATGCAAAAATCAAGAGGATAAGTGGTCACGAGACCAGTGTTACAGCAAATGGAGAAAGAGTACATATACACACAAACACAACCCTGGTGTTATGAAGATTTGTCAACTCTTGTTGCAAAAAGCAGCTTATAGTACACTGGTACCTTGGTTCTCACTAAGATCATGGCCACTGGTCCCATCACCTCCTGGCAAATAGAAGGGGAAGAAATGGAGGCAGTGAGAGATTTTACTTTCTTGGGCTCCATGATCACTGCAGATGGTGACAGCAGTCATGAAATTAAACGACGCCTGCTCCTTGGGAGAAAGGCGATGGCAAACCTAGACAGCATTTTAAAAAGCAGACATCACCTTACCAACAAAGGTCCGTATAGTTAAAGCCATGGTTTTCCCAGTAGTGATGTATGGAAGTGAGAGCTGGACCATAAAGATGGCTGATCGCCGAAGATTTGATGCTTTTGAATTATGGTGCTGGAGGAGACTCTTGAGAGTCCCATGGACTGCAAGAAGATCAAACGTATCCATTCTTAAGGAAATCAGCCCTGAGCGCTCACTGGAAGGACAGGTCGTGAAGCTGAGGCTCCAATACTTTGGTCACCTCATGAGAAGAGAAGACTCCCTGGAAGAGACCCTGATGTTGGGAAAGATGGAGGGCACAAGGAGAAGGGGACGACAGAGGACGAGATGGTTGGATAGTGTTCTTGAAGCTACCAGCATGAGTTTGACCAAACTGCAGGAGGCAGTGGAAGACAGGAGTGCCTAGAGTGCTCTGGTCCATGGGGTCACGAAGAGTCGGACACGACTAAACGACTAAACAACAACACCTTGGTTCTCAAACGCTGAAAACCCGGAAGTAAGTGTTCCAATTTTTGAACGTTTTTCAGAAGCTGAACGTCCGATGCAGCTGTCAGCTGTTGTTTCTGGGGCACCTGCATCAATCAGAAGCTGCACCTTGGTTTTCGAACATTTCGGAAGTAAAATGGACTTCCAGAACAGATTAAGTTTGGCACTTTTGTTTTTGCTATTTGTTTTGCGTTTTTGTTTTTGAGACTTTTTCAGTTAATTTGTTTTTGTGACTGTGTGGACCCAGTTCAGCTACTGATTGATTGATCGATTGAGTAACTGTGAAAATGGATAAAAGCCCCCCATCCAAACAATGACTATCATCAGTACAGGTAAATAAAAAATCATTTTTAAATTTTATCATCTACAATACTGTCATATTTATTTTATAGTACAGTACATTGATTATTGATTTCATTAGATAGTAAAATTCATGATGTTTTTAAAAGTCTGGAACGGATTAATCCATTTTGCATTACTTTCTGTGGGAAAGCACGCCTTGGTTTTGGAACGGTTTGGTTTTGGAATGGATTTCCGGAACAGATTACGTTTGAGAACCAAGGTACCACTGTAGATGGCATCAAATGGGTATGCATGCAAGCCTTTGGGATTCATTTATGTTCTGATCAATAGCCTGGCTGCTGCAGGGTGCACTACTTGTAGATTCAAAATCTGGAGGTTACCAAAGCATGGATCACTATTACCATCTCATTTAATTGGAGAAAGAGTCATATCTGGCACACCAGCTGAAACTGGGTGTAGGTGCTCCTAGTTACCATATCCATATGTGCCTCACAAAATTAGATCCAGGAGCTTTCTCAGGCTATGAACCTGCTCTTTCCAGGGGAGTACAACCCCATCCAGAACAGGCTGTCTCACCATGTCCCAGATCTGTACACCCAGCCTGCATACATACCTCCATCTTGCCTTGATTTAATTTCAGCTTCGGGGCCCTCATCTCCTCCATTGCTGCTTCCAGGCACCTGTTCAGAACTTCAATGGTGTCTCCTGATTTAGATGGGATGGAGAGAGACAGCAGTGTTTCATCAGCACCCTGGGCACCTCAGCTGATTGAAGCAGGAGGCATATTGTCCCACTTAGTCTTTGTTTCTTGTTTTGTGAGGCCAAAGGCTTCTAAGAATTTGATTTGCTCTGTGTAGTTTGCAAACTGAAACTGTGAAATTGATACTCCAATACCCTTAGATGCATAGTTCGCAATAAGAGCAATATTTTGCCTTAATTCTTCAAAGCGTATTTTTCTGCATTTCTAACAACCCCTTAGAGGCTTTAGATTGAAATCTATTTTTTACAGCAATTCTCCCTCCTCCATCATATGAGCGGACAGGTTTGTTATTGCATGGTTGCTCATGAATTCTGGACTGCTGGCATTGATTTTTTTTTTTTCTGGCAGCACTGAGAATTTGTTTTGAAAAATAACCCTGGTGACCACTAAATGGACTTCACAAAGAGAACTGAATAAAAAAAATTAAAAAGAAAGGCAGGTCATGTTTGTGTTCTAGGAACTTTGGCAGTGTTTTCATTTTATTTTTATTTAAAGGGTACAGGAAAAAAGGCTTATAATTATTTGATATTTTTAGGGGAAAACAAAATTGACTTGGAGCAACACGCATCATTTTTCAAAAGCTGGAAGTAGGATTTTAGGCATGCATCTCTAATGAGTTTATTTAGAGTAGCTTGGCTCAAGTACCAGGCATATCTTGGAAAATATAAAAGTTTCTGTCATGTCTTTGCTCAGAGCACAATTTCACACCTTCGCATGTTGAAGCCTGTAAGTCACAAATTGTTAATGTGATATATTCTTTCAAAGAAACAGAACACAATTTGTTTCAGAATAATACAAAGGTGCAGAAAAAGTGTGTTTATCAATGTGAACAAAAGGCTATTGTCAGCAACAGAATGCTAATAAATATTTCAACCGTTTGTCACAACATTCTGTCTTTCTTTCTATCGTCTTTTTGGCTCCAACTAGATGCACGTTCTGAGGCACCGTGCACATCAGTAAAATCACATATAATTAGAACCCATTGAATAAGCCTGCATACACCCTGTTCCGCCCTTTTAGTGATGTTTAAGTGATGTCTTTATGACGTTTCAAGGTCACTTCCAGGTTTGGCGCAATGTGCGTATACACAGACGCACACATACTGAACATGTGTGAACTACAACTGCCTGTACTACAAACATTTCTTATCACAACCCTGACAAAATAACTTTCTACCCACAAAGAGAAAATAAAATAAAAGAAGGCAGAAAGAGGCCCGCTTAAGAAATAATGCTAAATCAAAATTAGTGTTGCCAACATAATTTTCTGGGCATAATACTGTACACAATGTGTGGCTCGGGCCTGCTCTGCCTCAGTCTGTACCTGTATGGGACGTACTTTTATGATGTCACTTTTAAGGCCTCTAGTTTTGGGATAATTAGAAACATAATAAATAAATAAATAGCTACGAGTGCTTTCTAATGTGATGCCACTGTTGTATGGCTCTCATTATGCGGATGTGTTCTGTGGTGATACTAAGCATGAGGAAAATGAATACTCTTGAGTTGAGGTGGCAGAAAGATATTTCTCTTTCTCAGTTTTTTAGGAACAATTTATTTCAGATCAGAAGACAGAGCAAGCATAATCCATACATCTATGCTGCCTGCCTTGTCTTCTCACGGGATAGAGACACTTGCTTATTTTAAGTATATTAAAAATGAAACTAAGGCGGCAGTGCTAACCTCACTTATCTGTCAGTAAGCCACACTTAACCTAACAGGACTTGCTTCTGAGTAGATGTGATTAGGATTACAGCCTAAGAACGCATTCCTTTACATGTGTACTCATGAGTAAGCCCTATTGAGTTCACCAGGTAAGTATGTATAGACTTTCAGCCTAATTAAACCAATGTTATTTGTCTAATTTTTGTCTCAGAGAGCTGACCCCCATGTAATCCTACATTTCCCCCCTCCTTCCATTAGTCCAACAACACATTCCACTCCTCTCTTCCATCCTCATTCTCTCTCTCCACATCCATTGCCATTCATCTATCCCGCTGAATTAGCACCAGGACAGGCAAATGGTGCACGCTGCTGCTGCAGCACCGTGAGTGTGGGGGAAGGCTACTCCCTCCTCAGGCTAATTCCACCAGGCCTAGGAGGCGGGGCCCAGACTCACCTCCGCTACAGTTTTAAGGACACTGGTGCTGCTGCAGCAAATGTTAAAAATGTTTTTATATATTTTAAAGTGTTTTAAAGCTGTTTTTACTTTTTACTTTGTTGTACCACCGTGAACAGTGGTTTTTATCTATGTATTTTTATTTTGTTCCGTTTTATTGTGGTTTGGGGTGGGGATTGGTTTTGTTTAGGTATAATTGTTTTTGGTTTGTTTTGTTTTTCTATTTTGTAAATGGAGGCTAGTATGAAGCTTGGGATTGCTACCGTGGAGGGGCGAGGGAGGTATGGCGGTGGGGGCAGATGTTATAGGCGAAGGGGATCGAGATACGGATATGCTCGTACCCCTTCCAATCTGCGCCCCATCCCGAGGGACGAGGGTAGGGTGAGCAAGGATTACTCACCTCCGTCACTGGTGTTGTGCAATGCCAGGTCTATAGGCAACAAAACCGCCACTCTGCGAGATTTCTTTACCTCGCAGGGGGTCGACCTGGCTTGTGTGATGGAGACCTGGGTGCACGAAGGGGAAACTGTTACCTTACGAGAGATGGCGCCCCCGGGTTTCTCCGTCCTCCACCAGTCACGGACTGTGGGCCGGGGGGGAGGGGTGACATTATTAATCCGGGAAGATTGTTCTTTCAGGGCTCTACCATCGCCATTGATCCCCGGCATTGAATGTGTTGGCCTAGTGTGGGGCTCTGAGGTGAGCTTGGCTGTCTGGCTGGTGTACCGGCCACCTAGCGCACCAGCAGCCACCCTGTCAGGCCTGCGGGAGGCAGTGGCCGGCTGGGCCTTGGAGTTCCCTAACCTATTGGTATTGGGGGACTTCAACATCCATGCTGATGCCACTCCCTCCTCACAGGCTCTGGACCTGGTGTCTTCCATGGCGACACTAGGGCTCTCCCAGTTTGTTTCGGGCCCCAGACATCAAGCAGGCCACACGCTGGATTTGATCTTTGGCGCCGGTATAGATGTGATCATGTCTCCTTCAATGAAGGTGCCATGGTCTGATCACTACGCTCTGAAAGCCAGGATTGACTTTCCACCCCCACCCTGCTTAGGTGGCGAGCCGATTTGGGCTCGCCCGCAGAGGCTGATGGACCCTGATAGATTCCGTCAAGCCTTGCGGGACCTTGCTCCCCCTGGCGACTCATTGACTGAGCTTGTTGAGGGCTTGAATATCCAGCTCCTGGCAGCCATCGATGAGATCGCACCTAAGCGCCCTCTGCGACCCCGCAGAAACCGGGCTCCCTGGTTTACCGAGGAGCTTCGGAAAATGAAGTGGGACCTCAGACGGCTAGAGCGAGTATGGCGGGGTGCCCGTGACGGAGCCTCAAGAACATCTTATAGGGTTTTTATGAAAACCTATGAGATGGCAGTGAAGGCCGCTAAGAAGTCTTACTTCTCGCCCAATGCAATTATTTAGTATAATTAGGTCTTTAACGTCCCTTGAAGGACAGCCAAATTTAAATAACAATCTGACACACAGCTGTGAGGCATTTGCGAGCTTTTTTGCGGAGAAGGTCCTGTTGCTCTGCCATGACCTCCATGCCAATTTGGATACAATAATTTGGATACAATTTGGATACAGTAAAGGAACTGGAGGCCCCTTGACTGTCCTCGGGTCCAGTATTGGACCACTTTGACCGGATATCCCCAGCCGATGTGGACAGACTCCTCCGAGCTGGAAAGCCCACCACCACCTCTTGACCCGTGCCCGTCTTGGCTGATTAGAGCGTGTCCAGACGAGGTGCGGACCCCCCTGGGGGATATCATCAATTTGTCCCTTGGCACCGGGATATTCCCAGGGGAATTGAAGGAAGCAGTGGTGCACCCGCTCTTAAAGAAAACATCATTAGATACCTTAGATCTATCCAATTACCGCCCGGTTTTGAATCTTCCATTCCTGAGTAAGGTGATTGAGAGAGCGGTTGCTGAATAGCTTGATAGGTTTCTGGATGAAACATCGGCTCTGGATCCATTCCATTCCGGCTTCCGCGCTGGCCATGGGACCGAAACGGCTCTGGTCGCCTTAACAGATGATCTCTGCAGGCAGCTGGATCGAGGCGGGTCGGGGCTGCTGATTCTTCTAGACCTGTCAGCAGCCTTCGACATGGTCGATCACGAACTCCTGGACCACTGCCTTGCCGACGTGGGGATCCAGGGCACAGTCCTTCAATGGCTGCACTCATTTCTCTCTGGTCGGGGACAGAGGGTGGCACTTGGGGGGGAATTGTCATCGCGTCACTCCTTGGTGTGCGGAGTGCCTCAGGGTGCGATACTCTCCCCAATGCTTTTTAACATCTTTATGTGCCCCCTCTCCCAGCTTGTCCGGAGTTTTGGGCTGGGTTGCCATCAGTTTGCCGATGACACCCAACTCTATCTGTTGATGGATGGCCATCCTGACTCGGCCCCAGACACACTGACCAGATGTTTGGAAGCTGTGGCTGGATGGTTACGTGGGAGCCAGTTGAAGTTAAATCCTTCGAAGACAGAGGTCCTCTGGCTGGGACGGGACGATATGGGATTGAGGGGGCAACTCCCATCTCTTGCAGGGGTGCAATTAGTGCGAGCACCGTCCGTTAAGAGTTTGGGTGTAATCTTCAATACCTCCCTCTCTATGGAGGCACAGATTACAGCTATAACAAAGGCGGAATTTTTTCATCTCCGCCAAGCTAAGCAGTTGGCCCCTTATCTCTCTCGCCCTGACCTAGCCACTGTGATCCACACGACGGTCACCTCCAGACTGGATTATTGTAACTCGCTCTACGTGGGGCTGCCCTTGAGACTGACCCAGAAACTCCAGCGGGTGCAGAATGCCGCGGCAAGACTCCTTATGGGGTCTTCGATGCAAGATGACATTCATCCAGTACTATACCAGCTGCACTGGCTCCTGGTGGAGTACAGGATCAGGTTTAAGGTGCTGGTTTTAACCTTTAAAGCCCTATACGGCCTAGGACCCTCGTACCTACGGGACCACCTCTCCTGGTATGCCCCACAGAGGAACCTACGGTCTGCAAATAAAAACATCCTGAAGGTCCCAGGCCTCAGAGAGGTTAGGCTGGCCTCAACTAGAGCCAGGGCTTTCTCGGCCGCGGCTCCAATCTGGTGGAACGCTCTGTCACAAGAGACTAGGGCCCTGCGGGACCTGACATCTTTCCGCAGGGCCTGCAAGACAGAGTTGTTCCACCAGGCCTTTGGTCAGGGCGCAGCCTGACTCCCTCCTCTGGCAACCTGCACAGAATTTTTAACGGTTGCCATTAATTTGATTTTAATTAATTTTTATAATGAAATGTTTTTAGAATGTTGGATTATTTGATTGTTTGATTATTTGATTGTTGTTAGCCGCCCTGAGCCCGGCTTCGGCTGGGGAGGGCAGGATATAAATAAAATTTATTTTTTATTATTATTATTATTAGTGTTTTACTTGGTGAGTGTGTATTTTCCACTTCCCATGGGCATCTGCTGCACTGTGTTGTTGTTGTTTAGTCGTTTAGTCGTGTCCGACTCTTTGTGACCCCATGGACTAGATGGACCTATAGTCTGATCTAGTAGGCCTCTTACAACCTTAAATTGTTACTGTAGGAAATGTTTAAACTTCATGTTTAAAAATCTAATAACTGGATATATAGAGACAATGTATGTCTAGACTGAGTTTTTTAGTCTAGTAGTGGTGGTAAATTATTCACAACTAGTATCTTTATTTTATATTTATATTAAATGCCTCAAGCGTGTGCTCTTGGTTTTTAAAATAAAATAAAATACTGTATCTGCATTTATTCTTCAAATACAAAATAAAGTATTTCCGGAAGCTAGTAACTTAAAGGTTTTTGTTTTGTTTTTCTCTTTACTGTGCCACATGCATTTTGCATTTAGGATATTTTATTAAACCTAAGGAAAAAACACCTATAAGATTTTAAGAATAAAATAAATAAGAAAAGCTGGGAAGTTCTCAGTTTGCTTGTTGTTTACTGTAATATAAAATCTTGCAAAAGGACTGTGGAACTTTAATGTTTGGCTGCTGTGATACATGCTGTGTTGGGTTACAAAGAATGTGCATGCTTAGCACCATCAATATCAACGCATAGTGCTAAATGTAGACAAAGGTAATCATTTAGGCTATCTTTTCAGGGGGGGTGGGATAGAGAGGAAAACTTAACCCAACCCACTTTGCTGCTGTTCAGGTCCATCTCCAGGATCAACAGAGCAAATACTCTGCTTTTGGTGATCATTTGTTCCCTGCATATTGGTAACCCTGCTGTCTAAAGCTGCATGTGTCTACTCTCTGTCTTTCTTTTCTGTGCAATAAACAATTTCCCCCTACTTCCTGGTGGGGCAAGCTCTCTGTTAGGCATATGGGTTAAAGGTATACACACATTTTAAACAGACGCACCTCCAGACTCCATGCAAAACTTTCAGTTTCTCTCAGTGGTGTACAGTGGTGTCCGTACATGTGGTGGACACATGTGTTTTTTCAGACGTCCCTCTCACAACACTGAAGGATAAGCAAACAGAATATAAAAGACCTTCGCGTAAAACTATGAGGATTGTTAAATATAATTATTTGTGTTTGTTTCCATAACTTTAACTGAGCAATGAATTGGTGCCCATTATTGCAACAAAAATAGATGGATCAAAATCAATGTTCCTCCCCATCCTTGCCATCCAGCAGTGCTCAAAATTGGTGATCCACTTTCCAATTAAGCTGAGGGGGTTCTTTATCTTTTCTGTCTCTCCATTTCTTGATTTTTATTTCTTCCTGTTTTGTTTTTTTGTTTTTGTTATTCTTTGTCTTTAGATTAGTTTGACTTTTATTGTATTTTATGTTGAAAACTTTTGATAAAAATTAACAGTACAGTTGGGAGGGGTAGCTAATGCTACTGAAGACAGAATCTGGATTCAATATGACCTTAACAGATTGGAAAATGTGCCCAAACTAGCAAAATGAATTTCAGCAGGGACAAATGTAAGGTTCTAAACTTAGGCAGGAAGAAACAGCTGCACAAATACAAAATGGGAGACACCTAGCTTGCCAGTAGTACATCTACTGTAAAGTATCTAGGGGTCTTAGTAGACTACGAGCTTCACAGTGAGTCAACAGTGCAATACAGCAGCAAAAGAAGCTTATGGATTAACAGACGTATAGTATCCTGATCAAGGGAATTAATAGTACCACTCTATTCTACCTTGGTCAGACCACACCAGGAATTCTGTGTCCACTTCTGGATGCCACAATCTAAGAAAGATATTGGCAAGCTGGAATGTGTGCAGAGGAGATCAACCAACCTGATCAAGTGTTTGGAAACCAAGCCATTTGAGGAATGGTTGAGGGAATTGGGTATGTTTAGCCTTGAAAAGTGGAGATACTATAGCCATCCTGCAATATCTAAAGGGTTGTTACATGGAAGATGGAGGGTAGAAACCAAACTAATGGCTTCAAGTTACAATAAAGGAGAATCTGAATAAATATCAGAAAGAACTTTCTGATGGTAAGAGCTGTTCAAAATTGGAGCAGACTCCCTTGGAAAGTGGTGAACTCTCCTTCATCGGACATTTTTAAGCAGAGGTTGGATGGCCATCTATCATGGATGATCCACTTGACATTCCTGCATTGCAGGGGGGTTGGACTAGAAGACCCTTGGGTCCCTTCCAATTCTACAATTCAATGATTCTGTGACTGCGGTCCCTAACCGATTGTGTCAAACTGTTCTTATTGCAGAATGTTACCACTGGAAGCCGGGAAACAGGATCTAGAGGGAACACTTACTACTTACTGAAATGTTGATTTCATGTGCAACATTTGAAGGCTGTTTTAGGAGCTATAAGGAAAGTGAGAACAATGCCATATAGTTACATGTCCCACTTGAGAAAGGATGTTATGAAGAAGAAGCAAAGAAGAAGGGGAAACCAATGTGGTCAAATAAATGAATAATATGCCTTTTGTCTTAAAACTAATACAACTGTTCAGAAACAGCTGTGGAAGAAAGTTACAGCAGCTTATGAAATCATGAGGCGTGCATCGTGAGGGAATAGGTGACTGTGATTCAATTTGACAACATGAAAAATTGGGTCCAGCCACTGAAATAGATAGTCGAATCATTTTTTGAGAAAACCAATCCAATAGTGCATTTGCTGTTATCATAAACAGCTACAGAAGTATTAAGCACCTAATAGTCAACTTTCTCTGCATTAAAGGTGAACTAACTTAATTCACACTTCCTGAAACAGTATGTGAACTAAAACACAGCAATCCTTTGAAATTTGTGCCTCTCTGGTTTTATTATTTATTTAATTTATATACCAACCTTCATCCGAAAATCTCAGGGCAGTTCACAAGATAAAAATACAGGATAGCAGCACAAAACAAAACAGCAACCTCCCTCCCACAAACACATTTAAAAGGCCATGGAATATTAATCAACCAAAAGCCTGGTTGAAGAGGAATGTCTTTCCCTGGAGCCTAAAGATATATAATGAAGGTGGCAGACAAACTTCCCTGGTTATTCCCCCCCCTTTTTTTAAAAAAAGCAAAGTAATGTATACAAAAATGTGTTTCCTAGGGTAAAATTAGCATTAAAGTGCATATATAATAGCTACCAAAATGTGTATATTAGGAGAAATTCACACTAAAATGTTGGCAATTCTTCATGAGGACTTAAAAAAATACACATCACTAATCATAAACTGATGTGGGAGAGAAATAGAATTTAAGAGAAATGAAAATTGACAGATTTTCCCACCCCTAATTGCAAGGCAGGGTACATATCTATTCTGGAAAGTAGGAGTATCATGGACCTCTCCTGCCAACCTAGCAGTTTGAAAGCACGTCAAAGTGCAAGTAGATAAATAGGTACCATCCGGTGGGAAGGTAAACTGCATTTCCATGCGCTGGTCTGGTTCGCCAGAAGCGGCTTAGTCATGCTGGCCACATGACCAGCTGTACGCCGGCTCCCTCGGCCAATAAAGTGAGATGAGCACCGCAACCCCAGAGTCGGCCACGACTGGACCTAATGGTCAGGGGTCCCTTTACCTTACCTATCATGGACCTCACTGAGACATCTAACCACTATCAGTAGACAAAATGCAAGGTCCAGAGGTCTAAATTTAGAATGCACTCTTGCTTTCAAAATGAAGGCCCATTGAGCCCTATTGTAAATAAATGAATGGAAGGTTTGTAAAACCCAAGTTCTGGACGAGAAACCCACATATACCTCACCCCTCCCCCATTAATTTCACATTTGTTTTTGTTGTGATGTAAAACTGAAAGTCTGGAACAGCTTATACACAGATCACAGAAAAGTTACAGAGAGGGGAAAAGAGAGAGCATGAGAGCGAGCGGTTAGGATAACCACCACACAAATTCTATCTGTTCAAGTTTTGGCAGGTCTCCTGCCTTGAAGGAATAGTAGGATGTTTGAAACATTCATGCCATTTGGATAGAAAACAGAAGTTACACGTAGCAGAAGATTGTTTTGGTCTCCCATAAACAAGTCACACACACACAAACACAAACACACAGAGTGGTGTCTTATAGTTCATTTCTCTTGCTTTAACCCCTATATTGGTAGCCTTTTCCTTCACTTGACCTGCTTGTAAGAGAGGTCCATCAAGCTCATTCTCCTGACAACTGGGCTAGGGCTGGTATTCTTATCTTCTCTCCCATTGGGACTAATGGGTGGGGAGATCTTTTTAAAAGAGAAAGGAAGAAATTCCAACTGAAGAGGAAAAAAGCACACATACCACGTGGTAGGGACAGGCAAATCCTTTTATTTCAGTTTATTTTCATCTCTCCTGTTCAAATCTTAAATTCAGTTCTTCAGTTTGTGAATTTTGTGAACATATTCCCATGAAAATTCCTTAGCATTTTAAAGTGAATTTTTCCTGATGTTGGTATGCAATTTTCCCCAGTGTGCACATTTTTGCAAAGCATTACGTCCCCCTAGAATATACATTTTGGTACACATTACTTGGCTTGAAGAAGCTCGTTACAAAATCAGAAAACTATGAAGGATGACAGGGTTTCCATTGCAGGATGTGCAAATTAGGGAGCTTTGCCTTTCAGTGCAAATGAAATCCAATTTCTTTCCCATTCCTGCCACACAGTCACATGCATCTGTTTATCTGTCATTTGTTTGGTGATGCATCCACATTCAAGTCAGTTCTTCTTTACCTGCCTAGACAGGATTCCTCGGGTAATCCTGAAAACAATACTAACAAACCAATCCTGACTCTAGCATGTACCTAGTCTAAATCATAATAGTTTTTTTAAAAAAGATTTTAAAAGGCACAACAAAGCCTAAATCAACTGATTTAGGGTTTATTGTTTGTTTGTTTGTTTTTAAATCTTTATTTCGTCTGTAATGTTGGAATAACACTTTCTGTTCTGTCTCTTCAGTGGTTTGTTCCCTTTCTCTTTCTCCATGGCACGCTCTCAGGGAAATGTGTTCAGCTGGTGCAATTACAAGACGAAGAACATCCCTAAACAAGGGCAAGGATAATGTGGAGAGCCAGGCCAACAAGCAACATGAAGGCAGGACTCCTGCCAGAAGTCATTTTCAGTCACACAGTAGCCAGCCCTTGTTCTAACGATGCAGATGCCAGACACGCCATCACCACTGCAGAAGAGATACTGCAGCCTTTATATGGAAGGGAAATTAACATCTATGGGGAACCGGTCAGAGAGATAAAATCCTCATAGTAAAGAAGCAGAGAACATAAACCCCCTATATTGACTGGGTTATGTTCATGGCAGCATGAGGCGAATTAATGAAACACATCTCTTGAACACAGCTATTAAAGCCGTTGTTCCTCCAGTTCTTACATGAAAGCAATTTTTTTAACTACTGTGTGAGGAAACATAAACCACAGAGAAAGGTGATACAGCATGGCAGAGGCACTGCTTACAAAGCAGAACAACATGTGCATATCAGATAGGCGAGAACATGTGATTTTCCTGTGGGAGCTCATAGAACCAAAGAATTGGAGAGCTGGAAGGGACCCCAAGGGTCACCAAGTCCAATGCCCTGCAGCTAAAGAATCCTTGGCAGATGGCCATTCAACCTCTTTTAAAAACCTTCCATGAAGGAGAGCCCATCACCTTTTGAAGGTAGTCCATTCCACTGTTGGACAGCTCCTAACATTGAAATGTTCTCCCTAATGTTTATTCAGAATCTCTTTCATTGTAATTTGAATCCATTGGTTCAGGTCCTGCCCTGTGGAACACCCAAGGACCAGCTGAAGTTCTCGATAAAAACTGGGAAAGTGGTGCGTATTTTATCTTCTTTATATAACATTCTTTATATAACATTTAGGAAACATCAGATGGCAGCCCTGTACAGTAGACGCTCGGGTTGTGAACATGATCCATGCGGGAAGCATGTTTGCAACCCACAGCACCGTGTGGGTCACGATTTGGCGCTCATGCGCAAAGCACAATTTAGCGCTTCTGTGCATGCGCAAGTGCCGAAACTTGGAAGTAACCCGTTTTGTTAATTCTGGGTTCGGCGCGGTGTGCAACCTGAAATCGCACAATTCGAAGCATCTGTAACCCGAGGTATGACTGTATCGGGAAGCTTTTTCAGGTTAATGTTTTACTACAGTTTTATATATGCTGGAAGCCACCCAGAGTGGCTGAGGCAATCTAGTCAGATAAGTGGGGTACAAATAATAAATTGTTGTTGTTGTTGTTTGATGGGTCAGTAATTCATTATAGAATGAACTGAATGTATTACTAGCACCCACATACAGTGCCTTAGACCCTTGTGCAGCCTTTTTTCATGACAACTCTATAATTGTTTCAGATCTGATGCAGGGACACAAAGAGCAATTGTTTTCCACACCTCTCTCTTACATCTGTGCTTCCTCCTGAGGGAGCTGTTTCCGCTTAAGGAGTCCTTGAACTTCCCTGGGCATAGAAAGGCACAAAAATTTCCCTTTGGCAACGGCAGAGCAGTGTGCTTCCTGTTCCCCATAGTTATCATCATGTCTGAGGCAGCTTTTGTATTCATTGCCTATTCTAGCTTGCCTATTTCTACCCCATCCAGATCACTATAAAATGGCAGCTGTTTAATTTTTGCCTTGTGCTCTGATTTTACAGTTTAGACAGGAACTCCCAAGGTATGTCTTTGGTAATGTCTTTATGGGAAGAATTTTTTTAAACAATATCACAGAACATTTGGTCCCTCTATCCCCTAGGGCTCCTCTGAAATTCACGCTTTTGAAGAATTTACAAAAGTTTGGGAGTCGTGACCTTCTCTTTCCAAAACCATATTGACTGTATTTAATTCTGTGCTTCTTTTCTTATGCTTCCTGTTTGATGTCTTAAGAAAATTCATTAGATTTTTACCTCTAAATGCTGTTCAGCTTTCTGATCTCTTTTGCTAAAGGGGTAATTGGGAAGAGATACAGCTTTATGAATACATACACATATTCTCTTTCTTGTCTATCCTTAAGGCTATTTTTAAAAGGTTATTGGTATTGTGAGAGGGCTCCCTCTTCATGGATTGCATGTTCTGTGTGTTGTGGATTGCCTACAATTAGGCGTATTATCAAATCCAACCCATTCTGACCTTTATAACAATAAGCT